>NW_027362763.1:805825933-807025933 GCF_046119375.1 Phyllobates terribilis
CTTCCAAGGGGCATTAAAAGCATCTTGTTAAGCTACTGTGACCTCCACGTCTCTTCCACAGGGCGTTGATATTGTCTTTTTATTCCACTGTAACCTCCACCACTCTTCCAAGGGGCATTGATATTGTTTTTTTATTCTACTGTGACCTCCAACACTCTTCCAAGGGGCATTAAAACCGTCTTGTTAAGCTACTGCGACCTCCACATCTCTTCCAAGGGGCATTAAAACTGTCTTGTTAAACCACTCTGAACTCCACGTCTCTTCTAAGGGGCATTAAAACCGTCTTGTTAAACCACTCTGAACTCCACAGCTCTTCCAAGGGGCATCGACATGTTGTTTTTAATTACCTCTAACCTCCACGACTCTTGCAACGGGCATTGCATTTCCTCCTAATTTTTGTCAGCTTTTGCTTTTCAATGCATAGGCAAACACTAAGGGAGACCCATTCCCCAATAATGGGTAGAAGGTTTTTAATACGCTGTAATCCACATCTGTTTCAAGGGGCATTGCAGTGCCTAATAATTTTTGGAAAGCCTTCCATTCCCTGCTTAGGCCAACAGTGTACAGGAGACCCAGTTGCTATAAATGGAAAAAACGGTTTAGTTAAGGCCCTCTGACCTCCATGTCACTTCCAAGGGGCATTGGAGTGCCTCGAAAGTTTTGGTAGGCATTGAATTCACTGTATGCCTTATAACTGTGTAGCTGAACCGCTCCTTTTGGTACAGAAACATATCCTACAAGACATGTGTGGCTAGCTGGCCTGATATTGATGTGAATGGTCCCTGTTCCTCCTGCTCTTTCTCCTTTGCCACCACCTCATCCATCATTCATCACCTGAAGCTTTGTTTTAACGGGAGTCATAGAACTGGGATAGTAACAGGAAAACATCCAGCAATCCTCGAAGGAGGTAGAATATGCGCCAAAATGCTGACCACCTCAGGCCTAGCTGCTACTACATACATGCGCTTGCATTCCAAGGAACAGAAAGCTAAGGAGGTGGATGGCCTCATGATCATGAATAATTTACTCGTTGTGTAGGAGGCCGACCACTGCTGCTGTCTACCTTCTGAACTTTGTGTTGAAGCCTGATTGACCCAGGACCCGCAATCCTCTTTGTCTGGAGGACGTGTTGCATCCCAGTGTCCAACTGTGTCCCGGCTTCCACAATATTAACCCAGTGTGAAGGCGTCAGTGAGATGGACCATTCCTGGCCACATTCACTTGTCCACGTGTTTGTGGTTAGGCTGTCCTTCCCACTAAATGCACTGGGGAGGGCACAGGTAATGTTTTGGTATGCGCGCTTGTGTATAAGGCGCACTGGGACAAATAGGGGCGGCTGGGGACCGTTTATGGACACCCGGCCACCCCCACGTGGCTGGGGACTGTGTGTGGGCACCCGGCCGTGGGGCGACTGGGGACTGAGTATGGACACCCGGCCGCCCCCTGGTGGCTGGGGACCCAGCATGGACACCCGGCCGCCTGGCGGCTGGGGACTGAGTATGAATACCAGGCTACCAACGCAGCCATGACGTGGTGGCCAGATTCCACCTCCACATGCCTAAAAGGCCCAATTTCAAGTGCAAGCAAGCTAGCAGTATGGTATTGCAGCCTGGGGGTGGGTGGGTGGCAGGCTGCATACTTGCGCTTGTATTGCAAGTTATGGGGGAGGTACAATTGAACACTGCCCTGGGACAAGGACTTGCACGGGGATAGTTGCAAGTCTGCATCTTCTGATGTGGCAAGGATCACTTCTGATGGGCACACTTTTAGGCAGTGACCTGGGTGTCAGAGATGCTTCCAGGGGTCTTCCCCATGCTGTTCCCATGTCTTTTTAGCACTGTATGCATGTGTCACACAGCACATGGCCAGATAAGGTTGTAAAATGTTAAAATGACATTTCCCGGTGAATGCATTTGTCACGGTTGAAAGCAATACAAACGTGCAAAAATGCATAAAAAATGCTACTTGTGAACATAGCCCAAGGTGTGGAGGAGTATTTTTGCTTTTGGTTATTTATTTTACCTTATACACAAGTCTTTACCCTGGAAAGGATGTTCCTTAACCCCTTTCCGACCTGGTCAGTAATAGTACGCACCAGGTCGGGAAGGCCGGTTCAGCGGGGACTCCGGCGGTGAGCACATGTCAGCTGATTATTGGAATCGCAATCCACCCGCGGCTGTTAACATGTTAAATCTCTGACAGTGGCAATTAACTCGCGCTTCCGGGAGTCCTAAGCCCCGCCCATCAGTGACCCCGTCACGTGATCGCGGGTCACCAATGGGTGGGCATGACAACTCAGGGTCTGCAGCAGACGCCTGTGGTTGTCATGTCTCAATTGCTATGAGCGCCACCTAGTGATCAGCGCTCATAGCAAGTGAGCATTTCTCCTGCATACAAGCAATCTGTTCATCGCTTGTATGCAGTAGAAGCAATCCGACAACTGCTGCTTCTAGTCTCCTCTGGAGACTATAGAAGCAAGCAGAAAGTGTAAAAAAAAAGTAAAAAAAAAAATATATATATATATTTATAAAAGTTTAAGTCACCCCCCTTTCGCCCCATTCAAAATAAAATATATATATATAAAAAAAAAACACATACTCATAATTGGTATCGCCGCGTTCAGAATCGCCCGATCTTTCAATATAAAAGAAGAATTAATACAATCAGTAAACGGCGTAACGAGAAAAAAAATTTAAACGCCAGAATTAAGTTTTTTTGGTCGCTACAGCTTTGCAATAAAATGCAATAACGGGCGATCAAAACATTGGATCTACCCCAAAATGGTATCAGTAAAAACGTCAGCCCGGCACGCAAAAAATAAGCCCTCACCTGGCCCCAGATCCCGAAAAATGGAGAAGCTAAGGGTCTCGGAACATGGCGTCATTTTTTTTGTTTTTTTTAGCAAGCTTTGGATTTTTTTTTCACCACTTAAATAAAAAAGAACCTATACATGTTTGGTGTCTATGAACTCGTAACGATCTGGAAAATAATGATGGCAGGTCAGTATTAGCAATCTGTAAACGTGGTAAAAAAAGGACCCAAAAAACAACTGTGGAATTGCATTTTTTTTGCAGTTTCACTGCACTTGGAATTTTTTTCCCATTTTCCAGCACACGATATGGTAAAACCAGTGATTGTGTTTAAAAGTACAACTCGTCCCGCAAAAAATAAGCCCTCTCATGGCCATATTGAATGAAAATTAAAAAGTTCTGGCTCTGGGAAGAAGGGGAGCAAAAAAGGAAAACACAAAAACAGAAAGACCCATGGTCATTAAGGGGTTAACATATTTCACAGGAAAGCACTTTCACTTTCGTTTTTGAATGTTTTATTGTGAGCCTGTAAAAGTGCCTTAATACCTCTGACCACGCTGTTGACAGCAGTGACCTGGGGGTCAGAAATGCTTCCAGGGGCGATCCCCATGCTGTCCCCATGTCATTTGAGCACTGTCACTATCGTTTTGGGCACTTTTTAGGCTTTCTACAGACTGCCGGGGGAGCCGCCGCAAAAATGTTCGGGTCTCCCATAGACTAACATTGGGCTCGTTGCTCGGGTCGAGCACCCGAGTATCACAGTGAGCTCGGCCCGAGCTTCGAGCACCCGAGCATTTTAGTGCTCGCTCAACACTAATTATGACATCAACAAATAACATCATCGAATGACATCATCAGTTGATTATGACATGACCAGATGACATTATTTTTTGATTATGAATTCACTAGATGACATTATCATTTGATTATGACTTCACCCGATGACATCATCAGGTGACATCATCATTTGATTATGACATCATCAGATGACATCATCAGATGAGATCATCATGTGATTATGACATAATCGAAGGATATCACATGAAATCATCTGATTATGACATCATCAGATGACATAATAAGTTGATTTTGACATCAGATGACATAATCAGTTGATTTTGACATCATTAGATGACATCATCAGTTGATTAATACATCATCAGATGACATCATCATTTGATTATGACATCATCAGATGACATCATCATTTGACTATAACATCATAAGATGACATCATCACATGAGATCATCATTTAATTATGACATCATCAGATAACATTATCAGATGACATCATCAGTTGATTATGACATCATCGAATGATATCACATGAAATCAGCTGATTATGACATCAACAGCTGACATTATAACTTGATTTTGACATCATCAGATGACATAAGTTGATTTTGATGTCATCAGATGACATCATCAGTTGATTATGACATCATCAGATGCCATCATCAGATGAGATCATCAGTTGATTATGACATCAACAGATGACATCATCGAATGACATCATCATTTGATTATATCATCAGATGACATCATTTGATTATGACATCATCAGATGATACCATCAGATGAGATCATCATTTGATTATGCCATCAACAGATGACATCATCGAATGACATCATCATTTGATTATGACATCATCATATGATATCACAAGAATTCAGATGATTATGACATCATCAGTTGACATAATTTGAATTTGACATCATCAGATGACAAAATAAGGTGATTTTGACATCAGATGACATCAGTTGATTATTACATAATCAGATGACATCATGATTTGATTATGACTTCATCAGATGACATCATCATTTGATTATGATATCATCAGATGACATCACATGAGATCATCATTTGATTATGACATCATCAGATACCATTATCAGATGACATCATCAGTTGATTATGACATCATCGAATGACATCACATGAAATCAGCTGATTATGACATCATCAGATGACAAAATAAGTTGATTTTGACATCATGAGATGACATCATCAGTTGATTATGACATCACCAGATGAGATTATCATTTGATTATGACATCAAAAGATGACATCATCGAATGACATCATCAGTTGATTATGACATCATCGAATGATATCACATGAAATCAGCTGATTATGACATAATAAGTTGATTTTAACATCATCAGATCACAAGTTGATTTTGACATCATCAGATGACATCATCAGTTGATTATGACATCATAAGATGACATCACCATTTGACTATGACATCATCAGATGACATCATTTGATTATGACATCACCAGATGACAACATTATTAGATTATGACATCATCAGATGACATCATTTGATTATGACATCAGATGAGATCATCAGATGAGATCATCATTTGATTATGACATCAACAGATGACATCATCGAATGACATCGTTAGTTGATTATGACATCATCAGAAGACATCATTTTTTGATTATGACATCAACATATGACATCATTTTTTGATTATGACTTCACCAGACGACATCATCATTTGATTATAACTTCACCAGATGACATCATCAGTTGACATCATCATTTGGTTATGACATCTTCAGATGACATCATCAGATGAGATCATCATTTGATTATGACATCAACAGATGACATCATCAAATGACATCATCAGTTGATTATGACATCACCATATGACATCATTTTTTGAATATGACTTCACCAGTTGATATCATATTTTGATTATGACATCATCAGATGTCATCAGTTGATTATGACATCACCAGATGACAACGGTTTTTGATTATGACATCATCAGATGAGAACATCATTTGATAACGACATCATCAGATGACGTGATTAGATGACATCATCAATTGATTATGACATCAATAATGACATAATCGAATGACATCATCATTTGATTATGACATCATCAGATGACATCATCAGATGAGATCATCATTTGATTATGACATCAACAGATGACATCATCGAATGACATCATCAGCTGATTATGACATCACCAGATCACATAATAAGTTGATTTTGACATCATCAGATGACATAATAAGTTGATTTTGACATCATCAGATGACATCATCAATTGATTATGACATCATCAGATGACATCATCATTTGATTATGACATAAGATTACATCATTTGATTATGACATCATAAGATGGCTTCATCATTTGATAACGACATCATCAGATGACATCATCAGATGACATCATCATTTGATTATGACACCAACAGATGACATCATCCAATTACATCATCATTTGATTATGATGTCAAAAGATGACATCATCGAATTACATCAGTTGATTATGACATCATCGAATGATTTCACATGAAATCAGCTGATTATGACATCATCACATGACATAATAAGTTGATTTTGACATCATCAGATGACATCATCAGTTGATTATGACATCATCAGATGACATCCTCATTTGATTATGACATCAGATGACATCCTCATTTGATTATGACATCATCAGATGACTTCATAATTTTATTATGACATCATCAGATGAGATCATCTTTTAATTATGACATCAACAGATAACATCATCAAATGATATAATCATTTGATTATGACATAATCAGATAACGTTATCAGATGACATCAGTTGATTATGACATCATCAAATGATATCACATGAAATCAGCTGATTATGACATCATCAGATGACATAATAAGTGGATTTTGACATCATCAGATGACATCATCAGATGACATCATCAGTTGATTATGACATCAAAAGATTACATCATCAGATGATATCATCATTTGATTATGACATCATCAGATGAGATCATCATTTAATTATGACAACAACATATGACATCATCGCATGACATCATCAGTTGAATAAGACATCAGCAGATGCCATTATTTTTTGATTATGACTTCACCAGATGACGTCATCAGATGACATATTCATTTGAATATAGCATCAACAGATAACATTATCAGATGACATCATAAGTTGATTATGACATCATCGAATGATATCACATGAAATCAGCTGATTATGATATCATCAGATGACATAATAAACTGATTTTGACATCAGATGACATCATCAGATGACATCATCAGTTGATTATGACATAATCGAATGATATATGAAATCAGCTGATTATGACATCATCAGATCACATAATAAGTTGATTTTGACATCATCAGATGACATCATCAGATGACATCTTCATTTGATTATGACATCAACAGATGACATCATAGAATTACATCATCAGTTGATTATGACATCACCAGATGACATCATTTTTTGAATATGACTTCACCATATGACATCACCATTTGATTATGACATCACCAGATGACATCATCAGATGACATCTTCATTTGATTATGGCATCATCAGATAGCATTATCAGATGACATTATCATTTGATTATGACATCAGCAGATGACATTTTCATTTGATTATGACATCATCAGATGACATCTTCATTTGATTATGGCATCATCAGATAGCATTATCAGAAGACATCATCAGTTGATGACATCACCGAATGATATCACATGAAATCAGTTGATTATGAAATCACCAGATGACAACATTATTTGATTATGACATTATCAGATGACATCATTAGTTGATTATGACATCATCAGATGACATCATCAGATGAGATCATCATTTGATTATGACTTCAACAGATGACATCATCAAATGACATCATCAGCTGATTATGACATCACCAGATGACATAATAAGTTGATTTTGACATCATCAGATGACATAATAAGTTGACTTTGACATCATCAGATGACATCTTCAGTTGATTTTGACATCATCAGATGACATCATCATTTGATTATGACATCATCACATGAGATCATCATTTGAGTATAACATCATCACAAAACATTATCAGATGACATCATCAGTTGATTATGACATCATCGAATGATATCACATGAAATTAGCTGATTATGACATCATCAGATGACATAATAAGTGGATTTTGACATCATTAGATGACATCATCAGTTGACTATGACATCATCAGATGACATCATCAGATGACAACATCAGTTGATTATGACATCATCAAATGATATCACATGAAATAATCTGATTATGACATCCTCAGATGAAATAATAAGTAGATTATGACATCAGATGACATCGTCAGTTGATTATGACATCATCAGATGACATTATCATTTGATTATGACATCAGATGAGATTATCATTTGATTATGACATCATCAGATGACATAATCGAATGACATTATCATTTGATTATGACATCAAAATATGACATCGAGTGACATCATCAGTTGATTATGACATCATCGAATGATATCACATGAAATCAGCTGATTATGACATCATCAGATGACATAAAACGTTGATTTTGACATCATCAGATGACATCATCAGATGAGATCATCATTTGATTATGACATCAACAGATGACATCATTGAATTATATCAGTTGATTATGACATCACCAGATGACATCATTTTTTGATTATGACTTCACCATATGACATCACCATTTGATTATGACATCACCAGATGACATCATTAGATGACATCTTCATTTGATTATGGCATCATCAGATAGCATTATAAGATGACATTATCATTTGATTATGACATCATCAGATGACATTTTCATTTGATTATGACATCATCAGATGACATCATTATTTGATTATGGCATCATCAGATAGCATTATCAGATGACATCATCAGTTGATTATGACATCATCGAATGATATCACATGAAATCAGCTGATTATGACATCCTCAGATGACATCATCAGATGACATAATCAGTTGATTATGACATCACCAGATGACAACATTATTTGATTATGACATTATCAGATGACATCATTAGTTGATTATGACATCATCAGATGACATCATCAGATGACATCATCAGTTGATTATGACATCATCGAATGATATCACATGAAAACAGCTGAATATTACATCATCAGATGACATAATAAGTTGATTTTGACATTATCAGATGACATCATCAGTTGATTATGACATCAGATGACATTTTCAGATGAGATCATCATTTGGTTATGACATCAACAGATGACATCATCAGATGACGTGATCATTTGATTATGACATCATCAGTTGATTATGACATCATCAGATGACATCATCAGTTGATTATGACATCACCAGATGACAACATTATTTGATTATGACATCATTAGACTACATCATTTTTTGATTATGACTTCACCAGATGACATCATCATTTGATTATGACATCATCAGATGACATCATCAAATGAGATCTTCATTTGATTATGACATCATCAGATAACATTATCAGATGACATCATCGGTTGATTATGACATCATCGAATAAAATCACATGAAATCAGCTGATTTTCACATCATCAGATGATAGAATAAGTTTATTTTGACATCAGATGACATCATCAGTTGATTATGACATCAACAGTTGATTATGACATTACCAGATAACAAAATTTGATTATGACAACATCAGATGACATCATCATTTGATTATGACATCATCAGATGACATCATCAGTTGACTATGACAACATCGAATGATATCACATGAAATCAGCTGATAATGACATCATAAGATCACATAATAAGTTGAGTTTGACATCATCAGATGACATCATCAGTTGATTATGACATCATCAGATGACAACATCAGATCACATCATCAGTTGATTATGAGATTACCAGATGACAACATTATTTGATTAAGACATCACCAGATGACATCATCATTTGATTATGATATCATCAGATGAGATCATCACTTGATTATGACATCATCAGATAACATTATCAAAATGACATCATCAGTTGACTATGACATCATCGAATGATATCACATGAAATCAGCTGATTATGACATCATCAGATGACATAAGTTGATTTTGACATCATCAGATGGCAAAATAAGTTGATTTTGACATCATCAGATGACATCATCATTTGATTATGACATCATCAGATGATATCATCATTTAATTATAACATCATCAGATGACATCATCACATGAGATCATCATTTGATTATGACATCATCAGATGACATCATCAGTTGATTATGACATCATTGAATGATATCACATGAAATCATTTGATTATGACATCATCAGATGACAAGTGGATTTTGACATCATCAGTTGACTATGACATCATCAGATGACATCATCAGATGACATCATCAGTTGATTATGACATCATCGAATGATATCACATGAAATCATTTGATTATGACATCATCAGATGACATAATAAGTAGATTTTGACATCGTCAGATGACATTGTCAGTTCATTATGACATCATCAGATGACATCATCTGATGACGTCATCAGTTGATTATGACATCACCAGATAACAACATTATTTGATTATGACATCATCAGATGATATCACTTGATTATGACATCAACAGATGAGATTATCATTTGATTATGACATCAACAGATGACATCATCAAATGACATTATCAGTTGATTATGACCTCATCGAATGATATCAAATGTAATCAGCTGATTATGACATCATCAGATGACATAATAAGTTGATTTTGGCATCATCAGATGACATCATCAGTTGATTATGACATCATCAGATGACATCATCATTTCATAGAATCATAGAATCATAGAATCATAGAATGGTAGAGTTGGAGGGGACCTCCTGGGTCATCTGGTCCAACCCCCTGCTCAAAGCAGGATTCACTAAATCATCTCAGACAGATTTCTGTCCAGCCTCTGTTTGAAGACGTCCATTGAAGGGGAACTCACCACCTCTCGTGGCAGCCTGTTCCACTCATTAATCACCCTAACTGTCAAAAAGTTTTTTCTAATATCTAATCTGTGTCTCCTCCCATTTAGTTTCATCCCATTGCTTCTAGTCTTTCCTTGTGCAAATGAGAATAAAGATGATCCTTCTACAATGTGACAGCCCTTGACATATTTGTAGACAGCTATTAAGTCTCCTCTCAGTCTTCTTTTTTGCAAGCTAAACATTCCCAAATCCTGCAACCGTTCCTCATAGGACATGGTTTGCAGACCAGTCACCATTCTGGTCGCTCTTCTCTGAACTTGCTCCAGTTTGTCTATGTCTTTTTTAAAATGTGGTGCCCAAAACTGTACACAGTATTCCAGATGAGGTCTGACCAAAGAGGAGTAAAGACCGATAATGACTTCACGTGATCTAGACTGTATGCTTCTGTTAATACATCCCAGAATTGTATTTGCCTTTTTTGCTGCTGCATCACACTGTTGACTCATGTTCAGTCTATGATCTATTAGTATACCTAAGTCTTTTTCACATGTACTGTTGCTTAGCTCTATTCCTCCCATTCTGTATATGCTTTTTTCATTTTTATTGCCCAGATGTAGTACTTTGCATTTTTCCCTGTTAAAAACCATTCTGTTGGTTGCTGCCCACTGCTCCAGTTTATTTAGGTCTTTTTGAATCCTCTCTCTCTCTTCTCTAGTATTAGCTATCCCTCCTAGCTTTGTGTCATCAGCAAATTTAATCAGTTTACCCTCAATTCCTTCATCTAAATCATTGATAAAGATGTTGAACAATACAGGTCCCAGGACGGAGCCCTGTGGTACCCCACTTGAGACATTCATCCAGCTGGATGAATTTGATTATGACATCATCAGAAGACATCATGATTTGATGATGACGTCACCAGATGACAACATTATTTGATTATGACATCATCAGATGAGATTATAATTTGATTATGACATCATCAGTTGACATCATCGAATGACATCATCATTTGATTATGACATCACCAGGTGACAACATTATTTGATTATGACCTCACCATATGACATTATTTGATTATGACATCATCAGATGACATCATCATTTGATTATGACGTAAACAGATGACATCATTGTAATGACATCATCAGTTGATTATGACTTTACCAGATGACATCATTTTTTGAATATGACTTCACCAGATGACAGCATTTTATTATAACTTCATCAGATAACATCATCAGATGACATCTTCATTTGATTATGACATAATCAGACAACATCATCAGATGAGATCATCATTCGATTATGACATCAACAGATGACATCATCGAATGACATCATCAGTTGAGTATGACATGACCAGATGCCATCATTTTTAGCTTATGACTTCACCAGATGACATCATCATTTGATTATGACTTCACCAGATGACATCAGATGACATCATCATTTGATTGTGACATCATCAGATGACATAATCAGATGAGATCATCATTTGATTATGACATCAAAAGATGACATCATCGAATGACATCATCAGTTGATTATGACATCATTGAATGATATCACATGAAATCAGCTGATTATGAAATCATAAGATGACATAATAAGTTAATTTTGACATCATCAGATGACATAATAAGTTGATTTTGACATCATCAGATGACATAATAAGTTGATTATGACATCAGCAGATGACAATATTTGATTATGACATCATCATATGACATCTTCATTTGATTATGACATAATCATATAACATCATCAGATGACATCATCATTTGATTATGACATCATCAGATGACATCATCATTTGATTATGACATCATCAGATGACATAATCAGATGGCATCATCAGTTGATTATGACATCATCGAATGATATCACATGAAATCATCTGATTATGACATCATCAGATGACATAACAAGTAGATTTTGACATAGTCAGATGACATTGTCAGTTGATTATGACATAATCAGATGACATCATCAGATGACATCAGCAGTTGATTATGACATCAGCAGATAACATTATTTGATTATGACATCATCAGATGACATCATCATTTGATTATGACATCCACAGATGAGATTATCATTTGATTATGGCATCATCAGTTGACATCATCGAATGACATTATCATTTGATTATGACATCAAAAGATGACATTATCGAATGACATCATCAGTTGATTATGACATCATCGAATGATATCACAGGAAAACAGCTGATTATGACATCATCAGATGACATATTAAGATGATTTTGACATCATCAGATGACATCAGTTGATTATGACATCATAAGATGACATTATCGTTTGATTATGACATCATCAGATGACATTTTCATTTGATTATGACATCATCAGATGACATCTTTATTTGATTATGGCATCTTCAGATAGCATTATCAGATGACATCATCAGTTGATTATGACATCATCGAATGATATCACATGAAATCAGCTGATTATGACATCCTCAGATGACATCATCAGATGACATAATCAGTTGATTATGACATCACCAGATGACAACATTATTTGATTATGACATTATCAGATGACATCATTAGTTGATTATGACATCATCAGATGACATCATCAGATGACATCATCAGTTGATTATGACATCATCGAATGATATCACATGAAAAGAGCTGAATATTACATCATCAGATGACATAATAAGTTGATTTTGACATTATCAGATGACATCATCAGTTGATTATGACATCAGATGACATTTTCAGATGAGATCATCATTTGGTTATGACATCAACAGATGACATCATCAGATGACGTGATCATTTGCTTATGACATCATCAGTTGATTATGACATCATCAGATGACATCATCAGTTGATTATGACATCACCAGATGACAACATTATTTGATTATTACATCATTAGTCTACATCATTTTTTGATTATGACTACACCAGATGACATCATGATTTGATTATGACATCATCAGATGACATCATCAAATGAGATCTTCATTTGATTATGACATCATCAGATAACATTATCAGATGACATCATCGGTTGATTATGACATCATCGAATAAAATCACATGAAATCAGCTGATTTTCACATCATCAGATGATAGAATAAGTTTATTTTGACATCAGATGACATCATCAGTTGATTATGACATTACCAGATAACAACATTATTTAATTATGACATCATCAGATGACATCATAATTTGATTATAACATGATCAGATGAGATCAGTTGATTATGACATAATCAGATAACATCATCAGATGAGATCATCATTTGATTATGACATCAACAGATGACATCATCGAATGACATCATCAGTTGATTAAGACATGATAAGATGACATCATTTTTTGATTATGACTTCACCAGATGACATCATCATTTGATTATGACTAGAGATGAGCGTTGTTCTACTCGAACTGTTCGCCAATCTCAAATTCGAGCTGTTTTGGGCGGTGTTCGAGCCGGTCGGCGAACACGAACAATTTGAGAAAAATTCGGCTGTTCGAGGTTATGTTCGATAACTGTTCGTGCACCAAAATCATAACTGGATTTTTTCTCAGTAATGATGAAAATTAATGTTAATACGCAGTTTGAGTGTACAGCGGGGCGGGGGGAGGGGCAGGGGATGGATCTCTGCAGGAACAATGAAGATCTCCATTTTTTTTTCTCTTTCCCGCATTTGCAGTGGGGAGGTGCAATCTGTCAGCCTATCAGCAGCGCACACACGGAGCGAAGTGCTTTTTTTCACACAAGCAAGGGCATGTGTGATTGGCAGTATATGTCACATGTCCTTGCCCTATAAGACCAAGCCATTTTCCCCGTCGCCACCATTTTCTCACTGCTGCAGCTGCGTGTTAGACGGCACCGCTGTTGCTGTGTGCGCTATACCTTGTTAATTTCAAGCCAATTTTTGCACAAATATACAGATAGCTTGGGAGTAGGGAATAGTTGTGATTGCAGTCCTTTTAAGGACTAGGTTACAGCATTTCCTACGACTTTTATCAAGCAGGTCTGTGCTCTTAAATAGATAGATTGTGGGAGTAAAGACTAATTGTAATTGGAGTCCTTTTCAGGACTAGGTTACATCAGTTCCTATCAGTTTTTGCCAGGCAGGTCTGTGCCAGTGCTGTGCAGGTTTTTTTCACAGCATTTGGCTGAATCTAGCAAAGCTAATCCTTTTTGGCCTATTGCAGAGTGTGTTAGTCAGTGGAGTAGCCTATCTGTGTTGCAAGATATACCACCTGTGTATAGAATACCAATTTTTTTACTGCACCTAGTGAAGTAAAATCTTTTGGGCATAGCATCATTCTATTAGTCCATCTATACTGACCTCCATCAGGTTGCAAATTAAAAATAATTTTTTTCTGCATCTAGCTCTGAAAAAATATTTGGGCTTCAAGCAGTGTGTGGGACTTGGTCTATTAGTCCATCTATACTGACCTCCATCAGGTTGCAAATTAAAAATATTTTTTTTCTTCATTTATCTCTGAAAAAATATTTGGGCTTCTAGCAGCGTGTGGGACTTTTTCTATTAGTCCATCTATACTGACCTCCATCAGGTTGCAAATTAAAAATAATTTTTTTCTGCATCTAGCTCTGAAAAAATATTTGGGCTTCTAGCAGTGTGTGGGACTTGCTCTATTAGTCCATCTATACTGACCTCCATCAGGTTGCAAATTGAATAAAAAAAATTTCTGCATCTAGCTCTGAAAAAATATTTGGGCTTCTAGCGGTGTGTGGGTGGGACTTGGTCTATTAGTCCATCTATACTGACCTCCATCAGGTTGCAAATTAAAAATAATTTTTTTCTGCATCTAGCTCTGAAAAAATATTTGGGCTTCTAGCAGTGTGTGGGACTTGGTCTATTAGTCCATCTATACTGACCTCCATCAGGTTGCAAATTAAAAATAATTTTTTTCTTCATTTAGCTCTGAAAAAATATTTGGGCTTCTAGCAGTGTGTGGGACTTGTTCTATTAGTCCTTCTATACTGACCTCCAGCAGGTTGCAAATTGAATATAATTTTTTTCTGCATCTAGCTCTGAAAAAATATTTGGGCTTCTAGCGGTGTATGGGACTTGGTCTATTAGTCCATCTATACTGACCTCCATCAGGTTGCAAATTAAAAATAATTTTTTTCTGCATCTAGCTCTGAAAAAATATTTGGGCTTCTAGCAGTGTGTGGGACTTGGTCTATTAGTCCATCTATACTGACCTCCATCAGGTTGCAAATTAAAAATAATTTTTTTCTTCATTTAGCTCTGAAAAAATATTTGGGCTTCTAGCAGTGTGTGGGACTTGTTCTATTAGTCCTTCTATACTGACCTCCAGCAGGTTGCAAATTGAATATAATTTTTTTCTGCATCTAGCTCTGAAAAAATATTTGGGCTTCTAGCGGTGTATGGGACTTGGTCTATTAGTCCATCTATACTGACCTCCATCAGGTTGCAAATTAAAAATAATTTTTTTCTGCATCTAGCTCTGAAAAAATATTTGGGCTTCTAGCAGTGTGTGGGACTTGGTCTATTAGTCCATCTATACTGACCTCCATCAGGTTGCAAATTAAAAATAATTTTTTTCTTCATTTATCTCTGAAAAAATATTTGGGCTTCTAGCAGCGTGTGGGACTTGTTCTATTAGTCCATCTATACTGACCTCCATCAGGTTGCAAATTAAAAATAATTTTTTTCTTCATTTATCTCTGAAAAAATATTTGGGCTTCTAGCAGCGTGTGGGACTTGTTCTATTAGTCCATCTATACTGACCTCCATCAGGTTGCAAATTAAAAATAATTTTTTTCTGCATCTAGCTCTGAAAAAATATTTGGGCTTCTAGCAGTGTGTGGGACTTGGTCTATTAGTCCATCTATACTGACCTCCATCAGGTTGCAAATTAAAAATAATTTTTTTCTTCATTTAGCTCTGAAAAAATATTTGGGCTTCTAGCAGTGTGTGGGACTTGTTCTATTAGTCCTTCTTTACTGACCTCCAGCAGGTTGCAAATTGAATATAATTTTTTTCTGCATCTAGCTCTGAAAAAATATTTGGGCTTCTAGCGGTGTGTGGGACTTGGTCTATTAGTCCATCTATACTGACCTCCATCAGGTTGCAAATTAAAAATAATTTTTTTCTGCATCTAGCTCTGAAAAAATATTTGGGCTTCTAGCAGTGTGTGGGACTTGGTCTATTAGTCCATCTATACTGACCTCCATCAGGTTGCAAATTGAATAAAAAAATTTTCTGCATCTAGCTCTGAAAAAATATTTGGGCTTCTAGCGGTGTGTGGGACTTGGTCTATTAGTCCATCTATACTGACCTCCATCAGGTTGCAAATTAAAAATAATTTTTTTCTGCATCTAACCCAGCCAATAGTTTTGGCCTAATACCACAGTTTGGCCACTCAGCTCTGCTCGGTTACCATCCATTGTTTTTTTGTGCAAACAACTCCAGAGTTGTGAATTAGTTAACCACCAAAATGAGTGGAAAAAGGCCTGCTGCTGGTGGAAAGGGGAATAGGCGTGTTGGGAAGGGGAAAAAAGGTTGTGTCCGTGGGGTAGGTGCAGAATAAAGACCATCTTCCAGCCAAACTAAAATGTCTACTTCTTTTAGCGGACAATGTGATAAGATCCCTTTCTTACGGCCACGCCAATCGCTACAAATTCCAGATGAGGCACAAAAACAGCAGGTGCTTCAACGGATATCAAGTGCTCCTTTAAGTGGGCTCTCCTCCACATCAACTTCAACATCACAAATACTCCAGTCCTCAAAGGTGTCACCCAAATCGCACTTGCTTCCTCACAGCTCCCAAATCTCCAGCTGCCCGTCTGAGTATGAGGTAGAACAGATGGTTGAGTCTGCAGAGCTGTTTACTCATACTATAGCCTGGGAATCAGAGGTCGACTCCAGCGCTTCTGTGAATCCAGACGAGGAAATGATCTGCACTGATGCCCAGAATCTTTATGAGTCGGATCCAGGACCAGACGCAGAAGGTTCTGACCATAATGAAGACCCTCATTCCCAAACTGTAACTCCTGTTGGTGGAGACAATGAGGAAGACGATGATAAGACTCAAATACCTGATTGGAGCGACAACTTTAGTTTTTTGTCAGGGCAGGAACAGGTTGGCTCTGAGGACGACGGGTGTGATAACGCACAGGGTGATGATGATGAGGTCGGAGATCCCACTTACTGTCAACCCACAGTCAGCCAAGAGATGAGGTCAGCAGAGGAGGTGGAGGAAGATGCTAGTGACGACGAGGTCAGGTTGCGCCTTCCTGGACAGAGACGTAGTACTGGAAGCACGTCAACAACTGCATCCTCAAACACAACTCTGCCTCTCACCACAAGTCGTGGTGGCTCTTCAGGTCGCATGGGTGCTAAGCCTTGCATATCCTGGGCATTTTTTCAGATCGATAAAGATGACCCAACTCGTGTTATCTGTAACATTTGTCAGCAAAAGCTAAGTAGAGGCCAAAAAATACATAGTTTGAGTACTTCATGCATGAACCGGCACATGGACATGAAGCATAAGTTGCAGTGGGAAGCTCAGTGTGCTACAATGCGGCCTAGCCGGCCGGGCCAACCACCGTCTGCCATATCTTGTGCATCCGCGGCCTCTTCATCCTCTGTGACTGGGGGGACAGCAGTCACACCTGTTTTGGGGCACAGACCTGCCACCTCTTTACCCGCAACAGCCAGCGTGATTGGCAGGTCATCATTTTCTTTGGAGGTGGTAACACCAGCTGGTCTTGAGCGCTGTCCGACATCGATAGCACCATCTTTGGATCAAGGCAACCTAACATGTCCGCCTGCATCTTCCTCACAGACCGGCAGTTTGCCGGGGACACCCTTATCAACCCCGTCTAAGCACAATAGCCAGCCCTCGGTCCCTCAGATGTGGACAAGTAAAAGACCATTTCCTCCTAGCCATGAGAAAGCTAAGAGGTTGAATTTCACCATCTGCAAGCTCTTGGCTACAGAAATGCTGCCTTTCCGCCTGGTGGACACAGAGGATTTTCGAGACCTTATGTCCGTCGCAGTGCCCCAGTACCAGATGCCCAGTCGGCACTACTTCTCAAAGAAAGGTGTGCCTGCGCTCCACCAGCATGTCGCACACAACATCACCGCTTCTTTGAGAAACTCTGTGTGTGACAGGGTGCATTTCACCACAGACACTTGGACGAGTAGGCATGGACAGGGGCGTTACATGTCGCTGACTGGGCACTGGGTAACTATGGTGACAGCAGGACAAGGGGCTGCTGTCCAAGTCTTGCCGTCCCCACGAGTTGTGCGTCAATCCTCTTTATGTCAAAGTTCCTCCACTGCTTCTGCCTCCTCAACCTCCTCTCGGTCTTCCACCTGCACCCAAAGCCTGTCTGGTCATGCCACAAGCTTTCTAACTGCGCAGAAGGGATCCTGCACACCTCCTTACTATGCTGGCAGTAGGGCTCAACGTCATCAGGCGGTTTTTACATTGAAATGTCTGGGAAATGTGAGTCACACATCTGAGGAGTTGTGGTCAGCTCTGGAGAACCAATTTCATGAATGGTTGTCTCCACTGGACCGGAAACCAGGGAAGGCCGTGTGTGACAATGCTGCAAACCTGGGTGCGGCCCTTCGCCGGGGCAATGTCACACACGTGCCTTGTATGGCTCACGTGTTGAACCTGGTTGTCCAGCAATTTTTAGCCCACTATCCCAGACTAGATGGCCTTCTGCAGAGGGCACGGTCGCTGTGTGCTCACTTCCGCCGTTCGCATCCCGCAGCTCAGCGACTTACATCTCTACAGAAGTCGTTGGGCCTGCCACTTCACCGGCTAAAATGCGATGTGCCTACCCGGTGGAATTCAACTCTGCACATGTTGCAGCGACTGTGCCAGCACCGACAAGCCCTGGTGCAATACGTTCTGACGTATAGCCTGGGCCAACGAGATTCAGAGGTGGGGCAAATCACGCTGGAGGAGTGGTCTCAGATCAGGGACCTATGCACCCTTCTGCACAGTTTTGAAATGGCGACGAAGATGTTTAGTGCTGACGATGCCATTATCAGCATGACTATTCCGGTGATTTACATGCTGGAGCACATGTTAAACAGAATTCGGAGTCAGGTGGTGGCACAAGAGGAGGTGGAGGAAGTAGAGGAGGAGGAGTTGTATGCGGAAGGGCTAACATCTGCAAGGTCCAGACGGTCGGCAGCACCAAGGCGGCAGGCATGTGAGGGTGGGGGAGATGATTTTACCAGGGCGCATGGTAGCAGCCAAACTAGTGAGGAAGGTGCAGGAGCCCAGGAAGAAGTGGAGGACGAACTGATGGAAGACTCATCAGATGAGGGAGACCTTGATCACATTTCTGTTGTGCGAGGTTGGGGGGAGAGGACAGAGGAAGGAAGCATGATTGTTACCTCGCCACCAACACAACAGGGACTTGGTGCTCCTGGATGTGCAACACACATGAGTGCCTTCTTGCTGCACTACCTGCAACATGACCCTCGAATTGTGAGAATTAGAAATAATCCTGACTACTGGGTTGCCACACTGTTAGATCCCCGGTACAAAAGTAAATTTGCAGAAATTATTCCTGCCATAGAAAGGGATGCACGCATGCAGGAGTATCAGCAGAGACTGTTGCAGAATCTTACATGTGCTTTTCCACAAAATACCAGTGGTGCACGTAGTGAATCTCACAGTTCCAACTTGCCAACCGTGGGACCGTCAAGTGTTCAGCACTCAAACCGTAACAGAACCACAGTATCTGCTGGTAACATCAATTTTGCGGAATCATTTCACCACTTTTTTAGCCCATCCTTTGCAAGGCCACAGGAGACAAGAAGTCTGACACATAGTCAACGCCTAGAGACGATGGTACAGGAGTATCTCCAAGTAAACATTGAAGCCACGACTGTGTCACTGGACCCTTGCTCTTTTTGGGCTTCCAATCTGGATAAATGGCCGGAGCTAGCCACTTACGCCTTGGAGATCTTGTCATGCCCCGCAGCCAGCGTTCTGTCTGAACGTGTGTTCAGCGCTGCTGGTGGTGTGCTGACAGATAAGCGCACGCGGCTCTCCACTGATAATGTAGACAGACTCACGTTCATAAGATGAACAAATCATGGATCCGAAACGACTTTTCTACCCCTGTGTCATCCTGGGGAGAGTAAAAGCTTGATGATTGGTTAAAATCACCCTACCAACCGTTTTAAGCTTTCAAATTACTAATCATGTTTATCTGTATCTTGACTGGAAAATAATTTGGGCTTTGTAGCAGTGTGCAGCACTGATCCTATTAGGCCATCTATAATAAGCTTCACCAGATTTAAAATTAAAAATAATTTTTAGCTGCATCTAGCCCGGAAAATAATTTTGGGGCTCCGAGATGCGCAAGACACATAAGTGCCTTCTTGCTGCACTACCTGCAGCATGACCCTCATATTGTCAGAATTCGAAGTAATCATGACTACTGGGTTGCCACACTCTTAGATCCCCCAAACTTTTCGATCAACCTTTTCATTTTAATAAAGACCAAAAAAATGGTCATTTTTGAAATTATAAGCATTAGCAGGTTGTTAGAAACTGAAATCAAACAGTTTTCAACTCAAAACTTTATTCTAGGTGATGTTACATTTTCACATAGGACCCCTTGTTCGAAAGGAGCTTCTGAACTCTCTCGTCCATTGAATTTGTCAGGTTTTGGATGGTTTCTGCTTCAATTGTTTTGCATGAGGACAGAATACCCTCCCAGAGCTGTTGCTTAGATGTGAACTGCCTCCCGCCATCATAGACACTCCTTTTAATGATGCTCCAAAGGTTCTGAATGGGGTAGAGGTCAGGGGAGCATGGGGGTCACACCATAAGTTTGTCCCCTTTTATGCCCATATCAGCCAGAGATGCAGATGTTTTATGTGCAGCATGAGATGGTGCATTATCATGCAGAAAAATGATCTTGCTGTGAAATACACGGTTTTTCTTCTTGAACCATGGCAGGAAGTGCTGTTTGAGAAAATCCACATACATTATGGAGTTCATCTTTAGCGCCTTCAGGGATCCTAAAGGGGCCGACAATCTCTCTCCCCATGATTCCAGCCCAAAACATTACTCCACCTCCTCCTTGTTGGCGCTGTAGCCGTGTTTGCGTGGGGTGTCCATCAACCAGCCATCCTCCACTCCATTCATCTGGACCATCGAGCGCTGCACGGCACTCATCCGTGAAGAAAACAGTTTTGAAATCAGTCTTCATGTAATGTTTGGCCCACTGGAGCCGTTTCTGCTTGTGTGAAGTGGATAGAGGAGGTCGACAGGATGGCGTATGCACAGCTGCAAACCTCTGAAGGACCCTGCATCTTGTTGTTCGGGGGACGTTGGAGGCACAAGCAGCTTCAAAAACTTGTCTGCTGCTATGACAAGGCTTTTTTGCCGCTGCTCTTTCAACCTGACGTAATTGCCTGTAGGAAAGAGTCCTCAATTTGCCCTTATCAGCACGCACACGTGTGTACTGTGAATCAGCTACATACTTCTTGATTGCCAAGACACTTCATCCTGATCATCGCACAATGTTGATTGTAGTCATGCCTTGACCTAAACACTCCACAATTTGTTGCTTCTCAGCAGCCGACACATCCTTTTTCTTTCCCATTTTGGCAGAAAATGTAGGCTGCTTAATAATGTGAGAGAGCCTTCTTAAGTAGTCTTGCCTTTCATTGGACACACCTGCCAAACTAATTAGCACAGGTGTCTGCAATTGCTTACAGTGATATAAAGAGCCCTGACACACATCACCATCAATGAGTTTAACTGACAAACAAACAAATTCTTCCCTTATCACTCCTAAACACTTTTTGCATAATAATTTGGAACGCGGTGTACATGTGCTTTTCCACAAAACACCAGTGGTTCACGTAGTGAATCTTACAGTTCTAACTTGCCAACCGTGGTCTGTATGGAATTGTTCAATAAAGGGCCCAAAATTAAGATAACATAGATGGGAGAGGTCTCTATGAATAGGAATTCCTAAGTATTTGATACCCTGTGAGGGCCAGGCAAAGGGAAAGTTGGACTGGATGGAATCCTATATGGATTTAGGGAGGGAGACATCGAGGGCCTCAGACTTCGCTGCATTGATTTTAAAATTTTACCATGTAACAAAGTGATCTATTTCAGCCATAACAGCAGGGATGGATATATGTGATTGAGTGATATATACTAGGACATCATCAGCAAATAGAGAGCACTTGTACTCGGTGCCTCCCACCTCAATCCACCTAATATTGGGGTTATGGCGAATTGATGAGAGCAGGTGCTCCGTCACTAGGATGTATAAGAGAGGGGACAGAGGACATCCCTGCCTCGTCCCATTGGTGATTGTGAAAGGTGATGAAAATGTTCTGACGCACCCCCTGGGCCTTGGGACGCCCGGAGCCGGACCCTTTTTGGTGGATGCTGGTGGTTGTAGTCTTCGTGGCGGCGATCTGGTTCCGTGGCTCAGGGTGGTCAAACCAGTGGCGGAACTATTTATGTGGTTTTGATGTTTAAATGTCCGACTACGCCACCCGTGGATTGCGGTCAGAGTGAACCGCCGCTACAGGGCAGACCGCTAAGGCTGGTGTTGTGGGTGCAGCAGAGCGTAGCATAACTCCCCACGGGAGGAGTATAGCCTCAGGGCAGTGTATGCGGAGGATGGGGGTGATGGTGCAGGGCAGCAGCAGTAACGACACGGAGTCAGTGATGCAGTTCAGGGCCTTTACTCACAGTTCTTATTATCCAGACCACGTCTGCAGGTAACGGCTGCCCACGTCGTACTGTGCTCACCAGGTGAGGGGCTCAGACAACTCCCAGATAACTTTGGAGCGCTTCATAGGACCCCCTTTGTGTGTCCTTTGTCTGGCCTTTCTTACCAACACTTCTGTCCGGCTGCCTCGGGCCTCCTCTTGGTAAACTTGGCGCCAGTTTCCCTGACCCTATGTGGTGCCTTCCTAGCGGGTGGAGCAAGGGGCTGCGCCACATAAAATGTCAGAGCCTCAGGTTTCTAGCTGAGGGTCGTTTCCTGCCTCCACTAGTTCGGGGACCGGTCTCCCCCTTTGGCCTGACCCCTCCACGCAGGTGGATTCGGGCGTGCGGTGGCGACTCGCCCGTCCGCACCCCTGGGATCCCTTCATTCCTCGTTCCTGGAGCCTTCTCCGCTCCTCTTCCTTCCTTCTCCCTCTTGCAGGCCTGGGCCTCTGTTACTAGGCCCGCCTCCGGAGCAGAGCTCATGCAGAGCCCCTGCTCCCTGCCACTTCTGCTCAGACTTCTCTGCACTGAACTAAGATGGTGCCCACCTTTTATACTCCCTTCTCAATGCACCCAGGAACTGCTTCCTCCCTGCTCCTGCACTGCAGGGTTCCCCTTCCTCAGTGTTCCCTCCCCCCACTCCAGCCAGGGAGAGGGACTGTCGTGCCCATCTCAGGGGCATATTGGTCGCCCTGCCCCACGGCAATGTGGTGTAATGCATGCAGGTGTCGGGTCCTGATCCACACTCCATCCTTATCTGAGAGTGAGATATCACACCTCTGGGTGAGGTGCAATACGTCTGTAGCAACCGAGCCCTCGGTGCTACAGTTCCATTTATCTTCAGCCTAGGTGACGTATTGTGATACAGGGCCGTGATTTTGGCTATAAAAGGGTCCCCTAGACCCCTACCCCAAGCTTTTTAAGAGAATCATATATGGCGTGCCAGGAGACTCTATGGAATGCTTTCTCAGCATCCAACGAGAGTATCTACTTACAAATTTTTAACTGCATCTAGCCCAGGAAATACTTTGTGCCTAGTAGCAGTGTCTGCTAGTCAGCGGATTATCCCGGCTGTTAAGCAAGCTACACCACCTGTAGTTTGGACACTTAATTTTTTCAAAGGAAATGCTTCGGGACCACGGGATACTCAGTGAAGAGCATCAGGAGGTACCCCAAGGCATAGGGGCTGGGACTGGCACTAGGATGCCTTGCGGTGGACAGCCGAGCTCGATCCTTATAAAAGATTTTTAACTGCAGCAGCTTTAGTGGACGCTACTGGAGCTGGAATTACGCGGCTGCTGGCATGAGACTTGCCCTCCAATAGATCCTTGTAAATGGATTTAAAGTGTATTCATTCAAATTAGAGGGACAATTTAAATTAAAAAGCTTAGAGCTGCCTCCACCACAGGGGGGCTCTCTCGACCCACCAGCGGACAGGCACCAGTATTGGGAGAGGGGGGCTGGCCGTCAGGGTTCACCGCGTCTCTGGCACAAACCCGGCGACACGGAGGTGGCACGGGCAGGAGCGGACTGGCCGTCTCGGCTTCTCACTTTTTGGATTTTAGAAGGGCATGACATGCCTATATCTGTGTCTCCCCCTCCTTTTACTCCTCCACCTCTTTTCTTTTCGCATGACTATATGTACTTGTCACTTTTCCATGTGTTAGTTGTGTCTTCTGAGCAGTTTGTCAGCTTTTGGACACCTTTGAAGGTGTTTTCTATGTGTTTCTATGTGTTTTTGTTTGCCTGCCATTGGTTTTAACGGTGTTCGAAGGTGTTCGACGAACAGTTCGACGAACAGTTCGGCGAACACACGGGTGTTCGACGAACCGAACCGAACTCGAACACTACGGGGGTGGCTCAACACTAATTATGACTTCACCAGATGACATAATCAGATGACATCATCCTTTCATTATGACATCATCAGATGACATCATCAGATGAGATCATAATTTGATTATGACATCAACAGATGACATCATCGAATGACATCATCAGTTGATTATGACATGACCAGATGACATCATTTTTTGATTATGACTTCACCAGATGATATCATCATTTGGTTATGACTTCACCAGATGACATAATCTTTTTTATGACATCAAAAATGACATCATCGAATGACATCATCCTTTGATCATGACATCATCAGATCAGATCATCAATTGATAAACGACATCAACAGATGACATCATCGAATGACATCATCAGCTGATTATGACATCACCAGTTGACATACTAAGTTGATTTTGACATCATCAGATGACATCATCAGTTGATTATGACATCATCAGATGGCATCTTCATTTGATTATGACATTATCAGATGACTTCATCATTTGATTATGACATCATCAGATAACATCATCAGAAAACATCATCAGTTGATTAGGACAACACCAGATGACAATATTATTTGATGATGACATCATCAGATGACACCATCATTTGATTATGACATCATCAGATGACATCATCATTTGATTATGACTTCATCAGATGACATCATCAGATGACATCTTCATTTGATTATGACATGATCAGATGACATCATCAGATGACATCAGTTGATTATCACATCTTCGAATGTTATCACATGAAATCAGCTGATTATGACATCATCAGTTGACATTATAACTTCATTTTGACATCATCAGATGACATAATAAGATAATTTTGACATTATCAGATGACATCGTCACTTGATTATGACATCATCAGATGACATCACCATTTGATTATGACATCATCAGATGACATCACCATTTGATTATGACATCATCAGATGACATCACCATTTGATTATGACATCATCAGATGACATCACCATTTGATTATGACATCATCAGATGACATCACCATTTGATTATGACATCAGATGACATCATCACATGAGATCATCATTTGATAATTATGTCATCAGATAACATTATCAGATGACATCATCAGTTGATTATGACATCATAAAATGATATCACATGAAATCAGTTGATTATAACATCTTCAGATGGCATAATTATTGGATTTTGACATCATCAGATGACATCATCAGTTGATTATGACATCATAAAATGATATCACATGAAATCAGTTGATTATAACATCTTCAGATGGCATAATTATTGGATTTTGACATCATCAGATGACATCATCAGTTGATTATGACATCATCGAATGATATCACATGAAATCATCTGATTATGACATAAGATGACATAATAAGTTGATTATGACATCAGATGACATCATCAAATGACATCATCAGTTGATTATGACATCGAATGATATCACATGAAATCAGCTGATTATGATGTCATTAGATGACATAATAAGTTGATTTTGCCATCAGATGACATCATCAGATGACATCATCATTTGATTATGACATCACCAAATGACAACATTATTTGATTATGACATCATCAGATGACATGATCTTTTGATTATGACAACATCAGATGACATCATCAGATGAGATCATCATTTGATTATGACATCAAAAGATGACATCATCGAATGACATCATCAGTTGATTATGACATCATCGAATAATATCACATGAAATCATTTGATTATGACATCATAAGATTACATAATAAGTTGATTTTGACATCATCAGATGACACCATCATGTGATTATGACATCATCAGATGACATCATCATTTGATTATGACATCATCAGATGACATCATCAGATGACATCTTCATTTGATTAGGACATCATCAGATGAGATTATAATTTGATTATGACATCAACAGATGACATTATCAAATGACATCATCATTTGATTATGACATCAAAAGATGACATCGAATTACATCATCAGTTGATTATGACATCATCGAATAATATCACATGAAATCAGCTGATTATGACATCATCAGATGACATAATAAATTGATTTTGACATCATCAGATGACATCAGTTCATTATGACATCATCAGATGACATCCTCATTTGATTATGACATCATCAGATGACATCACCATCTGATTATGACATCATCAGATGACATCATCACATGAGATCATCATTTGATTATGATGTCATCAGATAACATTATCAGATGACATCAGTTGATTATGACATCATACAATGATATCTCATGAAATTAGCTGATTATGACATCATCAGATGGCATATTAAGTGGATTTGACATCAGATGACATCATAAGTTGATTATGACATCATCGAGTGATATCACATGAAATCATGTGATTATGACATCATAAGATGACATAATAAGTTGATTATGACATCATCAAATGACATCATCAGATGACATCATCAGATGACAACATCAGTTGATTATGACATCAGCAGATAACAACATTATTTGATTATGACATCATCAGATGACATCATCATTTGATTATGACATCATCAGATGAGATTATCATTTGATTATGACATCAAAAGATGACATCATCGAATGACATCATCAGTTGATTATGACATCATCGAATAATGTCACATGAAATCAGCTGATTATGACATCATCAGATGACATAATAAGTTGATTTTGACATCATCAGATGACATCATCAGTTGATTATGACATCATCAGATGACATCATCATTTGATAATGACATCAGATGACATCACCATTTGATTATGACATCAGATGACATCATCACATGAGATCATCATTTGATTATGATGTCATCAGATAACATTATCAGATGACATCATCAGTTGATTATGACATCATCGAATGATATCACATGAAATAAGGTGATTATGACATCATCAGATGGCATAATAAGTGGAGTTTGACATAATCAGATGACATAATCAGTTGATTATGACATCATCAGATGGCATATTAAGTGGATTTTGACATCAGATGACATCATAAGTTGATTATGACATCATCGAGTGATATCACATGAAATCATGTGATTATGACATCATAAGATGACATAATAAGTTGATTATGACATCATCAGTTGACATCATCAGATGACATCATCATTTGATTATGACATCATCAGATGACATCATCATTTGATTATGGTATCATCAGATGACATGATCACATGAGATCATCATTTGATAATGACATCATCTAATGATATCATATGAAATCAGCTGATTATGACATCATCAGTTGACATAATAAGTGGATTTTGACATCAGATGACATCATCAGTTGATTATGACATCATCTGATGACGTCATCAGTGGATTATGACATCATCGAATGATATCACATGAAATCATCTGATTATAACATCATAAGATTACATAATAAGTTAATTTTGACATCATTAGATGACATTGTCAGTTGATAATGACATCATTAGATGACATCATCAGTTGATTATGACATCACCAGATGAGATTATCATTTGATTATGACATCAACAGTTAAAATCATCGAATGACATCATTTGATTATGACATCAAAAGATGACATCATGGAATGACATGATCAGTTGATCATGACACCATCAAATGATATCACATGAAAACAGCTGACTATGACTTCATCAGATGACATAATAAGTTGATTTTGACATCATCAGATGACATAATAAGTTGATTTTGACATCATCAGATATCATCAGTTGATTATGACATCAGACGACATCATCATTTGATTATGACATCACCATATGACATTATTTGATTATGACATCATCAGATGACATCATCATTTGATTATATCATCAGATGACATCATCAGATGAGATCATCATTTGATTACGACATCAACAGATGACATCATCGAATGACATCATCAGTTGATTATGACATGACCAGATGACATTATTTTTTGATTATGACTTCACCAGAAGACATGATTAATTGATTATGACTTCACCAGATGACATCATCAGGTGACATCTTCATTTGATCATGTCATACTCAGATAACATCATCAGATGAGATCATCATTTGATTATGACATCAACAGATGACATCATCGAATAACATCATCATTTGATTATGACATTACCAGATGACATCATTTTTTGATTATGACTTCAGCAGGTAACATCATCATTTGATTATGACTCCACGAGATGACATCATCAGATGACATCATCAAATGATTATGACATCATCAGATGACATCATCAGATGAGTTCATCATTTGATTGTGACATCAACAGATGACATCATCGAATATCATCATCAGTTGATTATGACATCACCAGATGACATCCTCATTTGATTACGACTTCACCAGATGACATCATCATTTGATTATGACATCAAAAATGACATCATTGAATGACATCATCATTTTATTATGACATAAAAAGATTACATAATTGAATGACATCATAAGTTGAATATGACATCATCAGATAACATCAGTTGATTATGACATCATCAGATGAGATCATGATTTGATTATGACATCATCAGATGACATCAGATGACATCTTCATATGATTATGACATAATCAGATAACATTATCAGATGACATCATCAGTTGATTATGACATCATCGTATGATATCACATGAAATCAGCTGATTATGACATCATCAGATGACAGAATAAGTTTACTATGACATCATCAGATGACATCATCAGCTGATTATGACATCTTCAGATGACATCATCATTTGATTATGACATCACCAGGTGACAACATTATTTGATTATGACCTCACCATATGACATTATTTGATTATGACATCATCAGATGACATCATCATTTGATTATGACATCATCAGATGAGATTATCATTTGATTATGACATCAAAAGATGACATCATCGAATGACATCATCAGTTGATTATGACATCATCGAATAATGTCACATGAAATCAGCTGATTATGACATCATCAGATGACATAATAAGTTGATTTTGACATCATCAGATGACATCATCAGTTGATTATGACATCATCAGATGACTTCATCATTTGATAATGACATCAGATGACATCACCATTTGATTATGACATCAGATGACATCATCACATGAGATCATCATTTGATTATGATGTCATCAGATAACATTATCAGATGACATCATCAGTTGATTATGACATCATCGAATGATATCACATGAAATAAGGTGATTATGACATCATCAGATGGCATAATAAGTGGAGTTTGACATAATCAGATGACATAATCAGTTGATTATGACATCATCAGATGGCATATTAAGTGGATTTTGACATCAGATGACATCATAAGTTGATTATGACATCATCGAGTGATATCACATGAAATCATGTGATTATGACATCATAAGATGACATAATAAGTTGATTATGACATCATCAGTTGACATCATCAGATGACATCATCATTTGATTATGACATCATCAGATGACATCATCATTTGATTATGGTATCATCAGATGACATGATCACATGAGATCATCATTTGATAATGACATCATCTAATGATATCATATGAAATCAGCTGATTATGACATCATCAGTTGACATAATAAGTGGATTTTGACATCAGATGACATCATCAGTTGATTATGACATCATCTGATGACGTCATCAGTGGATTATGACATCATCGAATGATATCACATGAAATCATCTGATTATGACATCATAAGATTACATAATAAGTTAATTTTGACATCATTAGATGACATTGTCAGTTGATTATGACATCATTAGATGACATCATCAGTTGATTATGACATCACCAGATGAGATTATCATTTGATTATGACATCAACAGTTAAAATCATCGAATGACATCATTTGATTATGACATCAAAAGATGACATCATGGAATGACATGATCAGTTGATCATGACACCATCAAATGATATCACATGAAAACAGCTGACTATGACTTCATCAGATGACATAATAAGTTGATTTTGACATCATCAGATGACATAATAAGTTGATTTTGACATCATCAGATATCATCAGTTGATTATGACATCAGACGACATCATCATTTGATTATGACATCACCATATGACATTATTTGATTATGACATCATCAGATGACATCATCATTTGATTATATCATCAGATGACATCATCAGATGAGATCATCATTTGATTACGACATCAACAGATGACATCATCGAATGACATCATCAGTTGATTATGACATGACCAGATGACATTATTTTTTGATTATGACTTCACCAGAAGACATGATTAATTGATTATGACTTCACCAGATGACATCATCAGGTGACATCTTCATTTGATCATGTCATACTCAGATAACATCATCAGATGAGATCATCATTTGATTATGACATCAACAGATGACATCATCGAATAACATCATCATTTGATTATGACATTACCAGATGACATCATTTTTTGATTATGACTTCAGCAGGTAACATCATCATTTGATTATGACTCCACGAGATGACATCATCAGATGACATCATCAAATGATTATGACATCATCAGATGACATCATCAGATGAGTTCATCATTTGATTGTGACATCAACAGATGACATCATCGAATATCATCATCAGTTGATTATGACATCACCAGATGACATCCTCATTTGATTACGACTTCACCAGATGACATCATCATTTGATTATGACATCAAAAATGACATCATTGAATGACATCATCATTTTATTATGACATAAAAAGATTACATAATTGAATGACATCATAAGTTGAATATGACATCATCAGATAACATCAGTTGATTATGACATCATCAGATGAGATCATGATTTGATTATGACATCATCAGATGACATCAGATGACATCTTCATATGATTATGACATAATCAGATAACATTATCAGATGACATCATCAGTTGATTATGACATCATCGTATGATATCACATGAAATCAGCTGATTATGACATCATCAGATGACAGAATAAGTTTACTATGACATCATCAGATGACATCATCAGCTGATTATGACATCTTCAGATGACATCATCATTTGATTATGACATCACCAGGTGACAACATTATTTGATTATGACCTCACCATATGACATTATTTGATTATGACATCATCAGATGACATCATCATTTCATTATGACATCATCAGATGACATCATCATTTCATTATGACATCAACAGATGACATCATCGAATGACATCATCAGTTGATTATGACATGACCAGATGACATTATTTTTTGATTATGACTTCACCAGATGACATCATCAATTGATAATGACTTCACCAGATGACATCAGGTGACATCTTCATTTGATCATGACATACTCGGATAACATCATCAGATGAGATCATCATTTGATTATGACATCAACAGATGACAACATTATTTGATTATGACATCATCAGATGACATCATCATTTGAATTTGACATCATCAGAAGAGAACTTCATTTAATTATGACATCATCAGATGACATCATCAGATGATGTCATCATTTGATTATGACATCAACAGATGACATCATCAGTTGATTATCACATGATCAGAAGACATCATTTTTTTATTATGACTTCACTGAGTGACATCATCATTTGATTATGACTTCACCAGATCACATCATCATTTGATTATGACATAAAAAATGACATCATCGAATGACATCATCATTTGATTATGACATCATCAGATGACATCATCAGATGAGATCATCATTTGATTATGACATCATCAGATGACATAATAATTTGATTATGACATCATCAGATGACATTCATCATTTGATTATGACATCATCAGATTACATCATCAGTTGATTATGACATCACCAGATGACAAAAATAATTTGATTATGACATCATGAGATGACACCCTCATTTGATTATGACATCATCTGATGAGATCATGATTTGATTATGACTTCATCAGACGACATCATCACATGAGATCATCATATGATTATGAGATCAACAGATGACATCATCGAATATCATCATCAGTTGATTATGACATCACCAGATGACATCCTCATTTGATTATGACTTTACCAGATGACATCATCATTTGATTATGACATCAACAAATGACATCATCAGTTGATTATCACATGACCAGATGACATCATTTTTTTATTATGACTTCACCAGATGACATCATCATTTGATTATGACTTCACAAGATGACATCATTTGATTGTGACAACAAAAATGACATCATCGAATGACATCATTTGATTATGACATCATTAGATGACATCATCAGATGAGATCAACATTTGATTATGACATCAACAGATGACATCGAATGACATCATCAGCTGATTATGACATCACCAGATGACATAAGTTGATTTTGACATCAGATGAGATCATCATTTGATTATGACATCATCAGATGACATCATCATTTGATTATGACATCAACAGATGACATCATCAGATGAGATTATCATTTGATTATGACATCAACAGATGACATAATTGAATGACATCATCATTTGATTGTGACATCAAAAGATGACATCATCGAATGACATCATCAGTTGATTATGACATCATCGAATGATATCACATGAAATCAGCTGATTATGACATCATCAGACGACATAATAAGTTGATTTTTAACATCATCAGATGACATCATCAGTTGATTACGACATCATCAGGTGACATCATCATTTGATTACGACATCACCAGATGACAACATTATTTGATTATGTCATCATCAGATGACACCTTCATTTGATTATGACTTAATCAGATAACATCATCAGATGAGACCATCATTTGATTATGACATCAACAGATGACATAATCGAATGACATCATCAGTTGACTATGGCATGACCAGATGACATCATTTTTTTATTATGACTTCACGAGATGACATCATCATTTGATTATGACTTCACAAGATGACATCATCATTTAATTGTGACATCAAAAATGACATCATCGAATGACATCATCATTTGATTATGACATTATTAGATGACATCATCAGATGAGATCATCATTTCATTATGACATCAACAGATGACATCATCGAATGACATCATCAGCTGATTATGACATCACCAGATGACATCATCATTTGATTATAACATCATCAGATGACATCATCATTTGATTATGACAACATTAGATGACATCATCAGATGAGATCATCATTTGATTATGACATGACCAGATGACATCATTTTTTGATTATGACTTCACCAGAAGACATCATCAATTGATTATGACTTCGCCAGATGACATCATCAGATGAGATCATCATTTGATCATAACATACTCAGATAACATCATCAGATAGGATCATCATTTGATTATGACATCAACAGATGACATCATCGAATGACATCATCATTTGATTATGACAATACCAGATGACATCATTTTTTGAGTATGACTTCAGCAGGTAACATCATCATTTGATTATGACTTCACGAGATGACATCATCAGATGACATCATCAAATGATTATGACATCATCAGATGACATCAGATAAGTTCATCATTTGATTATGACATCAACAGATGACATCATCGAATATCATCATCAGTTGATTATGACATCACCAGATGACATCCTCATTTGATTACGACTTCACCAGATGACATCATTTGATTATGACATCAAAAGATTACATAATCGAATGACATCATAAGTTGATTATGACATCATCAGATAACATCATCAGTTGATTATGACATCATCAGATGAGATCATGATTTGATTATGACATCATCAGATGACATCTTCATATATGATTATGACATAATCAGATAACATTATCAGATGACATCATCAGTTGATTATGACATCATCGTATGACAGAATAAGTTTACCTTGACATCATCAGACGACATCATCAGTTGATGATGACATCATCAGATGACATCATCATTTGATTATGACATCACCAGGTGACAACATTATTTGATTATGACCTCACCATATGACATTATTTGATTATGACATCATCAGATGACATCATCATTTCATTATGACATCAACAGATGACATCATCGAATGACATCATCAGTTGATTATGACATGACCAGATGACATTATTTTTTGATTATGACTTCATCAGATGACATCATCAATTGATAATGACTTCACCAGATGACATCAGGTGACATCTTCATTTGAACATGACATACTCAGATAACATCATCAGATGAGATCATCATTTGATTATGACATCAACAGATGACAACATTATTTGATTATGACATCAGATGACATCATCATTTGAATTTGACATCATCAGATGAGAACTTCATTTAATTATGACATCATCAGATGACATCATCAGATGATGTCATCATTTGATTATGACATCAACAGATGACATCATCAGTTGATTATCACATGATCAGAAGACATCATTTTTTGATTATGACTTCACTGAATGACATCATCATTTGATTATGACTTCACCAGATGACATCATCATTTGATTATGACATAAAAAATGACATCATCGAATGACATCATCATTTGATTATGACATCATCAGATGACATCATCAGATGAGATCATCATTTGATTATGACATCATCAGATGACATAATAATTTGATTATGACATCATCAGATGACATTCATCATTTGATTATGACATCATCAGATGACATCATCAGTTGATTATGACATCACCAGATCACAAAAATAATTTGATTATGACATCATGAGATGACACCCTCATTTGATTATGACATCATCTGATGAGATCATGATTTGATTATGACTTCATCAGACGACATCATCACATGAGATCATCATATGATTATGAGATCAACAGATGACATCATCGAATATAATCATCATTTGATTATGACATCACCAGATGACATCCTCATTTGATTATGACTTTACCAGATGACATCATCATTTGATTATGACATCAACAAATGACATCATCAGTTGATTATCACATGACCAGATGACATCATTTTTTTATTATGACTTCACCAGATGACATCATTTGATTATGACTTCACAAGATGACATCATTTGATTGTGACAACAAAAATGACATCATCGAATGACATCATTTGATTATGACATCATTAGATGACATCATCAGATGAGATCAACATTTGATTATGACATCAACAGATGACATCGAATGACATCATCAGCTGATTATGACATCACCAGATGACATAAGTTGATTTTGACATCAGATGAGATCATCATTTGATTATGACATCATCAGATGACATCATCATTTGATTATGACATCAACAGATGACATCATCAGATGAGATTATCATTTGATTATGACATCAACAGATGACATAATTGAATGACATCATCATTTGATTGTGACATCAAAAGATGACATCATCGAATGACATCATCAGTTGATTATGACATCATCGAATGATATCACATGAAATCAGCTGATTATGACATCATCAGACGACATAATAAGTTGATTTTGACATCATCAGATGACATCATCAGTTGATTACGACATCATCAGGTGACATCATCATTTGATTACGACATCACCAGATGACAACATTATTTGATTATGTCATCATCAGATGACACCTTCATTTGATTATGACTTAATCAGGTAACATCATCAGATGAGACCATCATTTGATTATGACATCAACAGATGACATAATCGAATGACGTCATCAGTTGACTATGGCATAACCAGATGACATCATTTTTTTATTATGACTTCACGAGATGACATCATCATTTGATTATGACTTCACAAGATGACATCATCATTTAATTGTGACATCAAAAATGACATCATCGAATGACATCATTTGATTATGACATTATTAGATGACATCATCAGATGAGATCATCATTTGATTATGACATCAACAGATGACATCATCGAATGACATCATCAGCTGATTATGACATCACCAGATGACATCATCATTTGATTATGACATCATCAGATGACATCATCATTTGATTATGACATCAGAAGATGACATCATCATTTGATTATGACATCACCATATGACATTATTTGATTATGACATCATCAGATGACATCATCATTTGATTATGACAACATCAGATGAGATCATCATTTGATTACGACATCAACTGATGACATCATCGAATGACATCATCAGTTGATTATGACATGACCAGATGACATTATTTTTTGATTACGACTTCACCAGAAGAAATCATCAAGTGATTATGACTTCACCAGATGACATCATCAGATGAGATCATCATTTGATCATGACATACTCAGATAACATCATCAGATAGGATCATCATTTGATTATGACATCAACAGATGACATCATCGAATGACATCATCATTTGATTATGACAATACCAGATGACATCATTTTTTGAGTATGACTTCAGCAGGTAACATCATCATTTGATTATGACTTCACGAGATGACATCATCAGATGACATCATCAAATGATTATGACATCATCAGATGACATCAGATAAGTTCATCATTTGATTATGACATCAACAGATGACATCATCGAATATCATCATTAGTGTTGAGCCACCCCCGTAGTGTTCGGGTTCGGTTCGTCGAACACCGGTATGTTCGAGGAACTGTTCGTCGAACTGTTCGTCGAACACCTTAGAACACCGTCGAACACCGTTAAAACCAATGGCAGGCAAACAAAAACACATAGAGACACATAGAAAACACCTTCAAAGGTGTCCAAAAGCTGACAAACTGCTCAGAAGACGCTTTCTTTAAAAAAGCCGGCCGGCAATTCAGCAGCGGCATACACCGGTACCCGACAATTTAGACAAGAAGGAATAGAGCCTCACACATAGATTAGATAGATAGAAACATGTCAGTCACATATATATGAAGTACAGTGACAGTGTTGCTTACTGTACTTGTCATTTAGTGTAAAGGATTTATTAAAAAATATAATAGTGTTTTCATGCACCGTCTCTTTAAAAAAGCCGGCCGGCAATTCAGCATCTGTACCCGACAATTTATAACAGACAGAATAGAGCTTCACACATAGATTAGATAGATAGAAACATGTCAGTCACATATATATGAAGTACAGTGACAATGTTGCTTACTGTACTTGTCATTTAGTGTAAAGGATTTATTAAAAAAAATAATAGTGTTTTCATGCACCGTCTCTTTAAAAAAGCCGGCCGGCAATTCAGCATCTGTACCCGACAATTTATAACAGACAGAATAGAGCTTCACACATAGATTAGATAGATAGAAACATGTCAGTCACATATATATGAAGTACAGTGATAGTGTTGGTTACTGTACTTGTCATTTAGTATTAAAATAAAGGATTTATTATTAAAAAAAATTGGCGTGGGGTTCCCCTTAATTTTAGTCTCTAGCGGAGGTTAAGCAGACAGCTGGGGCAGATGTTTGAAGCCTGGGAAGGGGGTAATACCCACGGAGCTTCCCAGGCTACTAATATCAGCCCCCAGCTGAATACATAGTTTTTACTAGCTATTAAAATGGGGGACCCCCCCAAAAAAAATGACGTGGGGTCCCCCCTAATTTAATAGCTAGCAAAGGCTAGGCAGACAGCTGGGGGCTGATATTAATAGCCCAGGAAGGGAGCCATGAATATTGGCCCCCTCCCAGGCTAGAAACACCAGCCGTCAGCCGCCCCAGAAATGGCGCATTCATAGGATGCGCCAATTCTGGCACTTAGCCTCGCTCTTCCACGCTGCCCTGTAGCGGTGGCAGGGAGTAATAGGGCTGGGGTTGATGTCAGCTTATAATGCCAGCTGACATCAAGCCCAGGTTAGTAATGGAGAGGCGTCTATAAGACAACCCCATTACTAACCCCATAGTCAAAGTTAAAAGAAAACACAAACACCCAGAATAAAGTCCTTTAATTGAAATAAAGACACAATCCTTTATTGTTCTAAATTAAACCATACTTACCATCACGCCCATTCCAGCTGAAGCCAACGATCTCCTGCAATAAAAGAAAAATAATAAAGCAACATCATCCTTACCTTTCCATGGTTCCCACGACAGCTTCAGCTCTGCTACATCGAGATGACAGGCTGGACCGCAGCAGAACGCTGCCATCCAGCCTGTCATCCCGCAGACACTGAGAAGCGCAGGCATGCTTGCGCTCTGCAGTGTCTGGCTGTGACGGCATAAAGATGAGACGAGTTCATGTCCAATGAACTCGGCGCACCTCATGCACGTCACTGACAGCGTGGGAAAATTCTCACGCTGAAGCGCTGAGTGCAGGAGAATTCTCCCACGCTGTCAGTGACGTGCATAAGGTGAGCTCATGTCCAATGAACTCAGCTCACCTCCTGCACGTCACTGACAGCGTGGGAGAATTCTCCTGCACTCAGCGCTTCAGCGTGAGAATTCTCCCACGCTGAAGCGCAGAGTGCAGGAGAATTTTCCCACGCTGTCAGTGACGTGCATAAGGTGAGCTCATGTCCAATGAACTCAGCTCACCTCCTGCACGTCACTGACAGCGTGGGAGAATTCTCCTGCACTCAGCGCTTCAGTGTGAGAATTCTCCCACGCTGAAGCGCTGAGTGCAGGAGAATTTTCCCACGCTGTCAGTGACGTGTATGAGGTGAGCCGAGTTCATTGGACATGAACTCGGCTCATCTGGATGCCCTCACAGAGAGACACTGTGGAGCGCAAGCAAGCCTGCGCTTCTCAGTGTCTGCGGGATGACAGGCTGGATGGCAGCGTTCTGCTGCGGTCCAGCCTGTCATCTCGATGTAGCAGAGCTGAAGCTGTCATGGGAACCATGGAAAGGTAAGGATGATGTTGCTTTATTATTTTTCTTTTATTTCAGGAGATCGTTGGCTTCAGCTGGAATGGGCGTGACGGTAAGTATGGTTTAATTTAGAACAATAAAGAATTGTGTGTTTATTTCAATTAAAGGACTTTATTCTGGGTGTTTGTGTTTTTTTTAACTTTGACTATGGGGTTAGTAATGGGAGTGTCTTATAGACGCCTCTCCATTACTAACCTGGGCTTGATGTCAGCTGGCATTATAAGCTGACATCAACCCCAGCCCTATTACCCCTGCCACCGCTACAGGGCAGCGTGGAAGAGCGAGGCTAAGTGCCAGAATTGGCGCATCCTATGGATGCGCCATTTCTGGGGCGGCTGACGGCTGGTGTTTCTAGCCTGGGAGGGGGCCAATATTCATGGCTCCCTTCCTGGGCTATTAATATCAGCCCCCAGCTGTCTGCCTAGCCTTTGCTAGCTATTAAATTAGGGGGACCCCACGTCATTTTTTTGGGGGGGTCCCCCATTTTAATAGCTAGTAAAGGCTATGTATTCAGCTGGGGGCTGATATTAGTAGCCTGGGAAGCTCCGTGGGTATTACCCCCTTCCCAGGCTTCAAACATCTGCCCCAGCCGTCTGCTTAACCTCCGCTAGAGACTAAAATTACGGGGAACCCCACGCCAATTTTTTTTAATAATAAATCCTTTATTTTAATACTAAATGACAAGTACAGTAACCAACACTATCACTGTACTTCATATATATGTGACTGACATGTTTCTATCTATCTAATCTATGTGTGAAGCTCTATTCCTTCTGTTATAAATTGTGGGGTACAGATGCTGAATTGCCGGCCGGCTTTCTTAAAGAGACGGTGCATGAAAACACTATTATTTTTTTTAATAAATCCTTTACACTAAATGACAAGTACAGTAAGCAACACTCTCACTGTACTTCATATATATGTGACTGACATGTTTCTATCTTTCTAATCTATGTGTGATTCTCTATTCCTTCTATTCTAAATTGTTGGGTACAGATGCTGAATTGCCGGCCGCCTTTTTTAAAGAGACGGTGCATGAAAACACTATTATTTTTTTTGATAAATCCTTTACACTAAATGACAAGTACAGTAATCAACACTGTCACTGTACTTCATATATATGTGACTGACATGTTTCTATCTATCTAATCTATGTGTGATTCTCTATTCCTTCTATTCTAAACTGTCGGGTACCGCTGCTGAATTGCCGGCCGGCTTTTTTAAAGAGACGGTGCATGAAAACACTATTATTTTTTTTGATAAATCCTTTACGCTAAATGACAAGTACAGTAAGCAGCACTTTCACTGTACTTCGTATATATGTGGCTGACATGTTTATATCTATCTAATCTATGTGTGAAGCTCTATTTTTTCGGTTCTAAATTGTCGGGTACCAGTGTATGCCGCTGCTGAATTGCCGGCTTTTCATGTTTCACTGTGAGCACTGTTCCCATCGATTTGGGCAATCACTGTAATGCCACAACCACCATGGCTGTGGCATTACAGTGAGTGGCAGACAATCCCTGCATGATTGGTGCTCTAAATAGCACCAGACATGCAGGACACGCTTTTGGTGCACGAACAGTTATCGAACATAACCTCGAACAGCCGAATTTTTTGCAAATCGTTCGGGTTCGTCGAACAACTCGAACACTGCCCAAAACAGCTCGAATTTGAGATTGGCGAACAGTTCTAGTCGAACACCGCTCATCTCTAATTATCATCAGTTGATTATGACATCACCAGATGACATCCTCATTTGATTACGACTTCACCAGATGACATCATTTGATTATGACATCAAAAGATTACATAATCGAATGACATCATAAGTTGATTATGACATCATCAGATAACATCATCAGTTGATTATGACATCATCAGATGAGATCATGATTTGATTATGACATCATCAGATGACATCTTCATATGATTATGACATAATCAGATAACATTATCAGATGACATCATCAGTTGATTATGACATCATCGTATGACAGAATAAGTTTACTTTGACATCATCAGACGACATCATCAGTTGATTATGACATCATCAGATGACATCATCATTTGATTATGACATCACCAGGTGACAACATTATTTGATTATGACCTCACCATATGACATTATTTGATTATGACATCATCAGATGACATCATCATTTGATTATGACATCAGATGACATCATCAGATGAGATCATCATTTGATTATGACATCAACAGATGACATCATCGAAATACATCATCAGTTGATTATGACATCAAAAGATTACATAATCGAATGACATCGTCAGTTGATTATGACTTCATCGAATGATATCACATGAAATCAGCTGATCATGACATCATCAGATGACATAATAAGTTGATTTTGACATCATTAGATGACATTATCAGTTGATAATTACATCATCAGATGACATCATTTGACTATGACATCATGAGATGACATCATCACATGAGATCATCGTTTAATTATGACATCATCGGATAACATTATCAGATGACATCATCAGTTGATTATGACATCATCGAATGATATCACATGAAATCAGCTGATTATGACATCATCAGTTGACATTATAACTTGATTTTGACATCATCAGATGACATAATAAGTTGATTTGACGTCATCATATGACATCATCAGTTGATTATGACATCATCACATGACAACATCATTTGACAATGACATCATCAGATGACATCATCACATGAGATCATCATTTAATTATGACATAATCGGATAACATTATCAGATGACATCATCAGTTGATTATGACATCATCAAATGATATCACATGAAATCAGGTGATTATGAGATCATCAGTTGACATTATAACTTGATTTTGACCTCATCAGATGACATAATAAGTTGATTTGACGTCATCAGATGACATCATCAGTTGATTTTGACATCATCTGATGAAATCAGTGGATTATGACATCATCAAATGATAGCACATGAAATCATCTGATTATAACATCATAAGATTACATAATAAGTTGATTTTGACATCATTAGATGACATCGTCAGTCGATTATGACATCATCAGATGACATCATTAGTTGATTATGACATCACCAGATGAGATTATCATTTGATTATGACATCAACAGTTAAAATCATCGAATGACATCATTTGATCATGACATCAAAAGATGACATCATGGAATGACATAAGTTGATTATGACATCATCAAATTATATCACATGAAAACAGCTGATTATGACTTCATCAGATGACATAATAAGTTGATTTTGACATCATCAGATGACATAATAAGTTGATTTTGACATCCTCAGATATCATCAGTTGATTATGACATCAGACGACATCATCATTTGATTATGACATCACCATATGACATTATTTGATTATGACATCATCAGATGACATCATCATTTGAATATATCATCAGATGACATCATCAGATGAGATCATAATTTGATTACGACATCAACAGATAACATCCTCGAATGATATCATCAGTTGATTATGACATGACCAGATGACATTATTTTTTGATTATGACTTCACCAGAAGACATCATCAATTGATTATGACTTCACCAGATGACATCATCAGGTGACATCTTCATTTGATCATGACATACTCAGATAACATCATCAGATGAGATCATCATTTGATTATGACATCAACAGATGACATCATCGAATAACATCATCATTTGATTATGACCTTACCAGATGACATCATTTTTTGATTATGACTTCAGCAGGTAACATCATCATTTGATTATGACTCCACGAGATGACATCATCAGATGACATCATCAAATGATTATGACATCATCAGATGACATCATCAGATGAGTTCATCATTTGATTGTGACATCAACAGATGACATCATCGAATATCATCATCAGTTGATTATGACATCACCAGATGACATCCTCATTTGATTACGACTTCACCAGATGACATCATCATTTGATTATGACATCAAAAGATTACATAATTGAATGACATCATAAGTTGAATATGACATCATCAGATGAGATAATGATTTGATTATGACATCATCAGATGACATCAGATGACATCTTCATATGATTATGACATAATCAGATAACATAATCAGATGACATCATCAGTTGATTATGACATCATCGTATGATATCACATGAAATCAGCTGATTATGACATCATCAGATGACATAATAAGTTTACTTTGACATCATCAGATGACATCATCAGTTGATTATGACATCATCAGATGACATCATCATTTGATTATGACATCACCAGGTGACAACATTATTTGATTATGACCTCACCATATGACATTATTTGATTATGACATCATCAGATGACATCATCATTTCATTATGACATCAACAGATGACATCCTCGAATGATATCATCAGTTGATTATGACATGACCAGATGACATTATTTTTTGATTATGACTTCACCAGAAGACATCATCAATTGATTATGACTTCACCAGATGACATCATCAGGTGACATCTTCATTTGATCATGACATACTCAGATAACATCATCAGATGAGATCATCATTTGATTATGACATCAACAGATGACAACATTATTTGATTATGACATCATCAGATGACATCATCAGATGATGTCATCATTTGATTATGACATCAACAGACGACATCATCAGTTGATTATCACATGATCAGAAGACACTGAAGATTATGACTTCACTGAATGACATCATCATTTGATTATGACTACACCAGATGACATCATCATTTGATTATGACATAAAAAATGACATCATCGAAAGACATCATCATTTGATTATGACATCAGATGACACCATCAGATGAGATCATCATTTGATTATGACATCATCAGATGACATAATAATTTGATTATGACATCATCAGATGACATTCATCATTTGTTTATGACATCATCAGATGACATCATCAGTTGATTATGACATCACCAGATGACAAAAATAATTTGATTATGACATCATGAGATGACACCCTCATTTGATTATGACATCATCTGATGAGATCATGATTTGATTATGACATCATCAGACGACATCATCACATGAGATCATCATATGATTATGAGATCAACAGATGACATCATCGAATATCATAATCATTTGATTATGACATCACCAGATGACATCCTCATTTGATTATGACATCAACAAATTACATCATCAGTTGATTATCAAATGACCAGATGACATCATTTTTTTATTATGACTTCACCAGATGACATCATCATTTGATTATGACTTCACAAGATGACATCATTTGATTGTGACAACAAAAATGACATCATCGAATGACATCATTTGATTATGACATCATTAGATGACATCATCAGATGAGATCATTTGATTATGACATCAACAGATGACATCGAATGACATCATCAGCTGATTATGACATCACCAGATGACATAAGTTGATTTTGACATCAGATGAGATCATCATTTGATTATGACATCATCAGATGACATCATCATTTGATTATGACATCAACAGATGACATCATCAGATGAGATTATCATTTGATTATGACATCAACAGATGACATAATTGAATGACATCATCATTTGATTGTGACATCAAAAGATGACATCATCGAATGACATCATCAGTTGATTATGACATCATCGAATGATATCACATGAAATCAGCTGATTATGACATCATCAGATGACATATTAAGTTGATTTTGACATCATCAGATGACATCTTCAGTTGATTACGACATCATCAGATGACATCATTTGATTACGACATCACCAGATGACAACATTATTTGATTATGTCATCATCAGATGACACCTTCATTTGATTATGACATCAACAGATGACATAATCGAATGACATCATCAGTTGACTATGGCATGACCAGATGACATCATTTTTTTATTATGACTTCACGAGATGACATCATCATTTGATTATGACTTCACAAGATGACATCATCATTTGATTGTGACATCAAAAATGACATCATCGAATGACATCATCATTTGATTATGACATCATTAGATGACATCATCAGATGAGATCATCATTTGATTATGACATCAACAGATGACATCATTGAATGACATCAGCTGATTATGACATCACCAGATGACATCATCATTTGATTATGACATCACCATATGACATCATCATTTGATTATGACATCAGAAGATGACATCATCATTTGATTATGACAACATCAGATGACATCATCAGATGAGATCATCATTTGATTACGACATCAACAGATGACATCATCGAATGACATCATCAGTTGATTATGACATGACCAGATGACATTATTTTTTGATTATGACTTCACCAGAAGACATCATCAATTGATTATGACTTCACCAGATGACATCATCAGATGAGATCATCATTTGATCATGACATACTCAGATAACATCATCAGATGGGATCATCATTTGATTATGACATCAACAGATGACATCATCGAATGACATCATCATTTGATTATGACTTTACCAGATGACATCATTTTTTGAGTATGACTTCAGCAGGTAACATCATCATTTGATTATGACTTCACGAGATGACATCATCAGATGACATCATCAAATGATTATGACATCATCAGATGACGTCAGATAAGTTCATCATTTGATTATGACATCAACAGATGACATCATCGAATATCATCATCAGTTGATTATGACATCACCAGATGACATCCTCATTTGATTACGACTTCACCAGATGACATCATTTGATTATGACATCAAAAGATTACATAATCGAATAACATCATAAGTTGATTATGACATCATCAGATAACATCATCAGTTGATTATGACATCATCAGATGAGATCATGATTTGATTATGACATCATCAGATGACATCTTCATATATGATTATGACATAATCAGATAACATTATCAGATGACATCATCAGTTGATTATGACATCATCAGATGACAGAATAAGTTTACTTTGACATCATCAGACGACATCATCAGTTGATTATGACATCATCAGATGACATCATCATTTGATTATAACATCACCAGGTGACAACATTATTTGATTATGACCTCACCATATGACATTATTTCATTATGACATCATCAGATGACATCATCATTTGATTATGACTAGTGTTGAGCCACCCCCGTAGTGTTCGAGTTCGGTTCGTCGAACACCCGTGTGTTCGCCGAACTGTTCGTCGAACTGTTCGTCGAACACCTTCGAACACTGTTAAAACCAATGGCAGGCAAACAAAAACACATATAAACACATAGAAAACACCTTCAAAGGTGTCCAAAAGCTGACAAACTGCTCAGAAGACACAACTAACACATGGAAAAGTGACAAGTACATATAGTCATGAGACAAGAAAGGAGGTGGAGGAGTAAAAGGAGGGGGAGACACAGATATAGGCATGTCATGCCCTTCTAAAATCCAAAAAGTGAGAAACCGACACGTTCAGTCCGCTCCTGCCCGTGCCACCTCCGTGTCGCCGGGTTTGTGCCAGAGCCGCGGTGAACCCTGACGGCCAGCCCCCCTCTCCCAATACTGGTGCCTGTCCGCTGGTGGGTCGAGCGAGCCCCCCTGTGGTGGAGGCAGCTCTAAGTTTTTTAATTTAAATTGTCTCTCTAATTTGAATGAATACACTTTAAATCCATTTACAAGGATCTATTGGAGGGCAAGTCTCATGCCAGCAGCCGCGTAATTCCAGCTCCAGTAGCGTCCACTAAAGCTGCTGCAGTTAAAAAGCTTTTATAAGGATCGAGCTCGGCTGTCCACCGCAAGGCATCCTACTGCCAGTCCCAGCCCCTATGCCTTGGGGTGCCTCCTGATGCTCTTCACTGAGTATCCCGTGGTCCCGAAGCATTTCCTTTGAAAAAATTAAGTGTTCAAACTTCAGGTGGTGTAGCTTGTTTAACAGCCGGGATAATCCGCTGACTAGCAGACACTGCTACTAGGCACAAAGTATTTCCTGGGCTAGATGCAGTTAAAAATTTGTAAGTAGATACTCTCGTTGGATGCTGAGAAAGCATTCCATAGAGTCTCCTGGCACGCCATATATGATTCTCTTAAAAAGCTTGGGGTAGGGGTCTAGGGGACCCTTTTATAGCCAAAATCACGGCCCTGTATCACAATACGTCACCTAGGCTGAAGATAAATGGAACTGTAGCACCCTGAGGGCTCGGTTGCTACAGACGTATTGCACCTCACCCAGAGGTGTGATATCTCACTCTCAGGTAAGGATGGAGTGTGGATCAGGACCCGACACCTGCATGCATTACACCACATTGCCGTGGGGCAGGGTGACCAATATGCCCCTGAGATGGGCACGACAGTCCCTGTCCCTGGCTGGAGTGGGGGGAGGGAACACTGAGGAAGGGGAACCCTGTAGTGCAGGAGCAGGGAGGAAGCAGTTCCTGGGTGCATTGAGAAGGGAGTATAAAAGGTGGGCACCATCTTAGTTCAGTGCAGAGAAGTCTGAGCAGAAGTGGCAGGGAGCAGGGGCTCTGCATGAGCTCTGCTCCGGAGGCGGGCCTAGTAACAGAGGCCCAGGCCTGCAAGAGGGAGAAGGAAGGAAGAGGAGCGGAGAAGGCTCCAGGAACGTGGAATGAAGGGATCCCAGGGGTGCGGACGGGCGAGTTGCCACCGCAAGCCTGAATCCACCTGCGTGGAGGGGTCAGGCCAAAGGTGGAGACCGGTCCCCGAAACTAGTGGAGGCAGGAAACGACCCTCAGCTAGAAACCGGAGGCTCTGACATTTTATGTGGCACAGCCCCTCGCTACACCCGTTAGGAAGGCACCACATAGGGTCAGGGAAACTGGCGCCAAGTTTACCAAGAGGAGGCCCGAGGCAGCCGGACAGAAGTGTTGGTAAGAAAGGCCAGACAAAGGACACACAAAGGGGGTCCTGTGAAGCGCTCCAAAGTTATCTGGGAGTTGTCTGAGCCCCTCACCTGGTGAGCACAGTACGACGTGGGCAGCCGTTACCTGCAGACGTGGTCTGGATAATAAGAACTGTGAGTAAAGGCCCTGAACTGCATCACTGACTCCGTGTCGTTACTGCTGCTGCCCTGCACCATCACCCCCATCCTCCGCATACACTGCCCTGAGGCTATACTCCTCCCGTGGGGAGTTATGCTACGCTCTGCTGCACCCACAACACCAGCCTCAGCGGTCTGCCCTGTAGCGGCGGTTCACTCTGACCGCAATCCACGGGTGGCGTAGTCGGACATTTAAACATCAAAACCACATAAATAGTTCCGCCACTGGTTTGACCACCCTGAGCCACGGAACCGGGTCGCCGCCACGAAGACTACAACCACCAGCATCCACCAAAAAGGGTCCGGCTCCGGGTGTCCCAAGGCCCAGGGGGTGCATCAGAACATTTTCATCACCTTTCACAATCACCAATGGGACAAGGCAGGGATGTCCTCTGTCCCCTCTCTTATACATCCTAGTGACAGAGCACCTGCTCTCATCAATTCGCCATAACCCCAATATTAGGTGGATTGAGGTGGGAGGCACCGAGTACAAGTGCTCTCTATTTGCTGATGATGTCCTAGTATATATCACTCAATCACATATATCCATCCATGCTGTTATGGCTGAAATAGATCACTTTGTTACATGGTCAAATTTTAAAATCAATGCAGCGAAGTCTGAGGCCCTCGATGTCTCCCTCCCCAAATCCATATAGGATTCCATCCAGTCCAACTTTCCCTTTGCCTGGCCCTCACAGGGTATCAAATACTTAGGAATTCCTATTCATAGAGACCTCTCCCATCTATGTTATCTTAATTTTGGGCCCTTTATTGAACAACTCCATACAGACCACGGTTGGCAAGTTAGAACTGTAAGATTCACTACGTGAACCACTGGTGTTTTGTGGAAAAGCACATGTACACTGCGTTCCAAATTGTTATGCAAAAAGTGTTTAGGAGTGATAAGGGAAGAATTTGTTTGTTTGTCAGTTAAACTCATTGATGGTGATGTGTGTCAGGGCTCTTTATATCACTGTAAGCAATTGCAGACACCTGTGCTAATTAGTTTGGCAGCTGTGTCCAATGAAAGGCAAGACTACTTAAGAAGGCTGTCTCACATTATTAAGCAGCCTACATTTTCTGCCAAAATGGGAAAGAAAAAGGATGTGTCGGCTGCTGAGAAGCAACAAATTGTGGAGTGTTTAGGTCAAGGCATGACAACAATCAACATTGTGCGATGATCAGGATGAAGTGTCTTGGCAATCAAGAAGTATGTAGCTGATTCACAGTACACACGTGTGCGTGCTGATAAGGGCAAATTGAGGACTCTTTCCTACAGGCAATTACGTCAGGTTGAAAGAGCAGCGGCAAAAAAGCCTTGTCATAGCAGCAGACAAGTTTTTGAAGCTGCTTGTGCCTCCAACGTCCCCCAACAAAAAGATGCAGGGTCCTTCAGAGGTTTGCAGCTGTGCATACGCCATCCTGTCGACCTCCTCTATCCACTTCACACAAGCAGAAACGGCTCCAGTGGGCCAAACAATACATGAAGACTGATTTCAAAACTGTTTTGTTCACGGATGAGTGCCGTGCAGCGCTCGATGGTCCAGATGGATGGAGTGGAGGACGGCTGGTTGATGGACACCCCACGCAAACACGGCTACAGCGCCAACAAGGAGGAGGTGGAGTAATGTTTTGGGCTGGAATCATGGGGAGAGAGATTGTCGGCCCCTTTAGGATCCCTGAAGGCGCTAAAGATGAACTCCATAATGTATGTGGATTTTCTCAAACAGCACTTCCTGCAATGTTTCAAGAAGAAGAACCGTGTATTTCACAGCAAGATCATTTTTTTGCATGATAATGCACCATCTCATGCTGCACATAAAACATCTGCATCTCTGGCTGATATGGGCATAAAAGGGGACAAGCTTATGGTGTGACCCCCATGCTCCCCTGACCTCTACCCCATTCAGAACCTTTGGAGCTTCATTAAAAGGAGTGTCTATGATGGCGGGAGGCAGTTCACATCTAAGCAACAGCTCTGGGAGGGTATTCTGTCCTCATGCAAAACAATTGAAGCAGAAACCGTCCAAAACCTGACAAATTCAATGGACGAGAGAGTTCAGAAGCTCCTTTCGAACAAGGGGTCCTATGTGAAAATGTAACATCACCTAGAATAAAGTTTTGAGTTGAAAACTGTTTGATTTCAGTTTCTAACAACCTGCTAATGCTTATAATTTCAAAAATGACCATTTTTTTGGTCTTTATTAAAATGAAAAGGTTGATCGAAAAGTTTGGGGGATCTAAGAGTGTGGCAACCCAGTAGTCATGATTACTTCGAATTCTGACAATATGAGGGTCATGCTGCAGGTAGTGCAGCAAGAAGGCACTTATGTGTCTTGCGCATCTCGGAGCCCCAAAATTATTTTCCGGGCTAGATGCAGCTAAAAATTATTATTAATTTTAAATCTGGTGAAGCTTTAGTATAGATGGCCTAATAGGATCAGTGCTGCACACTGCTACAAAGCTCAAATTATTTTCCAGTCAAGATACAGAAAAACATGATTAGTAATTTTAAATCTGGTGGAGCTTATTATAGATGGCCTAATAGAATCAGTGCTGCACACTGCTACAAAGCCCAAATTATTTTCTAGCCAAGATACAGATAAACATGATTAGTAATTTGAAAGCTTAAAACGGTTGGTAGGGTGATTTTAACCAATCATCAAGCTTTTACTCTCCCCAGGATGACACAGGGGTAGAAAAGTCGTTTCGGATCCATGATTTGTTCATCTTTATGAACGTGAGTCTGTCTACATTATCAGTGGAGAGCCGCGTGCGCTTATCTGTCAGCACACCACCAGCAGCGCTGAACACACGTTCAGACAGAACGCTGGCTGCGGGGCATGACAAGATCTCCAAGGCGTAAGTGGCTAGCTCCGGCCATTTATCCAGATTGGAAGTCCAAAAAGAGCAAGGGTCCAGTGACACAGTCATGGCTTCAATGTTTACTTGGAGATACTCCTGTACCATCGTCTCTAGGCGTTGACTATGTGTCAGACTTCTTGTCTCCTGTGGCCTTGCAAAGGATGGGCTAAAAAAGTGGTGAAATGATTCCGCAAAATTGATGTTACCAGCAGATACTGTGGTTCTGTTACGGTTTGAGTGCTGAACACTTGACGGTCCCACGGTTGGCAAGTTGGAACTGTGAGATTCACTACGTGCACCACTGGTATTTTGTGGAAAAGCACATGTAAGATTCTGCAACAGTCTCTACTGATACTCCTGCATGCGTGCATCCCTTTCTATGGCAGGAATAATTTCTGCAAATTTACTTTTGTACCGGGGATCTAACAGTGTGGCAACCCAGTAGTCAGGATTATTTCTAATTCTCACAATTCGAGGGTCATGTTGCAGGTAGTGCAGCAAGAAGGCACTCATGTGTGTTGCGCATCCAGGAGCACCAAGTCCCTGTTGTGTTGGTGGCGAGGTAACAATCATGCTTCCTTCCTCTGTCCTCTCCCCCAAACCTCGCACAACAGAAATGTGATCAAGGTCTCCCTCATCTGATGAGTCTTCCATCAGTTCGTCCTCCACTTCTTCCTGGGCTCCTGCACCTTCCTCACTAGTTTGGCTGCTACCATGAGCCCTGGTAAAACCATCTCCCCCACCCTCACATGCCTGCCGCCTTGGTGCTGCCGACCGTCTGGACCTTGCAGATGTTAGCCCTTCCGCATACAACTCCTCCTCCTCTACTTCCTCCACCTCCTCTTGTGCCACCACCTGACTCCGAATTCTGTTTAACATGTGCTCCAGCATGTAAATCACCGGAATAGTCATGCTGATAATGGCATCGTCAGCACTAAACATCTTCATCGCCATTTCAAAACTGTGCAGAAGGGTGCATAGGTCCCTGATCTGAGACCACTCCTCCAGCGTGATTTGCCCCACCTCTGGATCTCGTTGGCCCAGGCTATACGTCAGAACGTATTGCACCAGGGCTTGTCGGTGCTGCCACAGTCGCTGCAACATGTGCAGAGTTGAATTCCACTGGGTAGGCACATCGCATTTTAGCCGGTGAAGTGGCAGGCCCAACGACTTCTGTAGAGATGTAAGTCGCTGAGCTGCGGGATGCGAACGGCGGAAGTGAGCACACAGCGACCGTGCCCTCTGCAGAAGGCCATCTAGTCTGGGATAGTGGGCTAAAAATTGCTGGACAACCAGGTTCAACACGTGAGCCATACAAGGCACGTGTGTGACATTGCCCCGGCGAAGGGCCGCACCCAGGTTTGCAGCATTGTCGCACACGGCCTTCCCTGGTTTCAGGTCCAGTGGAGACAACCATTCATGAAATTGGTTCTCCAGAGCTGACCACAACTCCTCAGCAGTGTGACTCACATTTCCCAGACATTTCAATGTAAAAACCGCCTGATGACGTTGAGCCCTACTGCCAGCATAGGAAGGAGGTGTGCAGGATCCCTTCTGCGCAGTTAGAAACTTGTGGCATGACCAGACAGGCTTTGGGTGCAGGTGGAAGACCGAGAGGAGGTTGAGGAGGCAGAAGCAGTGGAGGAACTTTGACATAAAGAGGATTGACGCACAACTCGTGGGGACGGCAAGACTTGGACAGCAGCCCCTTGTCCTGCTGTCACCATAGTTACCCAGTGCCCAGTCAGCGACATGTAACGCCCCTGTCCATGCCTACTCGTCCAAGTGTCTGTGGTGAAATGCACCCTGTCACACACAGAGTTTCTCAAAGAAGCGGTGATGTTGTGTGCGACATGCTGGTGGAGCGCAGGCACACCTTTCTTTGAGAAGTAGTGCCGACTGGGCATCTGGTACTGGGGCACTGCGACGGACATAAGGTCTCGAAAATCCTCTGTGTCCACCAGGCGGAAAGGCAGCATTTCTGTAGCCAAGAGCTTGCAGATGGTGAAATTCAACCTCTTAGCTTTCTCATGGCTAGGAGGAAATGGTCTTTTACTTGTCCACATCTGAGGGACCGAGGGCTGGCTATTGTGCTTAGACGGGGTTGATAAGGGTGTCCCCGGCAAACTGCCGGTCTGTGAGGAAGATGCAGGCGGACATGTTAGGTTGCCTTGATCCAAAGGTGGTGCTATCGATGTCGGACAGCGCTCAAGACCAGCTGGTGTTACCACCTCCAAAGAAAATGATGACCTGCCAATCACGCTGGCTGTTGCGGGTAAAGAGGTGGCAGGTCTGCGCCCCAAAACAGGTGTGACTGCTGTCCCCCCAGTCACAGAAGATGAAGAGGCCGCGGATGCACAAGATATGGGAGACGGTGGTTGGCCCGGCCGGCTAGGCCGCATTGTAGCACACTGAGCTTCCCACTGCAACTTATGCTTCATGTCCATGTGCCGGTTCATGCATGAAGTACTCAAACTATGTATTTTTTGGCCTCTACTTAGCTTTTGCTGACAAATGTTACAGATAACACGAGTTGGGTCATCTTTATCGATCTGAAAAAATGCCCAGGCTATGCAAGGCTTAGCACCCATGCGACCTGAAAAGCCACCACGACTTGTGGTGAGAGGCAGAGTTGTGTTTGAGGATGCAGTTGTTGACGTGCTTCCAGTACTACGTCTCTGTCCAGGAAGGCGCAACCTGACCTCGTCATCACTAGCATCTTCCTCCACCTCCTCTGCTGACCTCATCTCTTGGCTGACTGTGGGTTGACAGTAAGTGGGATCTCCAACCTCATCATCATCACCCTGTGCGTTATCACACCCGTCGTCCTCAGAGCCAACATGTTCCTGCCCTGACAAAAAACTAAAGTTGTCGCTCCAATCAGGTATTTGAGTCTTATCATCGTCTTCCTCATTGTCTCCACCAACAGGAGTTACAGTTTGGGAATGAGGGTCTACATTATGGTCAGAACCTTCTGTGTCTGGTCCTGGATCCGACTCATAAAGATTCTGGGCATCAGTGCAGATCATTTCCTCGTCTGGATTCACAGAAGCGCTGGAGTCGACCTCTGATTCCCAGGCTATAGTATGAGTAAACAGCTCTGCAGACTCAACCATCTGTTCTACCTCATACTCAGACGGGCAGCTGGAGATTTGGGAGCTGTGAGAAAGCAAGTGCGATTGGGGTGACACCTTTGAGGACTGGAGTATTTGTGATGTTGAAGTTGATGTGGAGGAGAGCCCACTTAAAGGAGCACTTGATATCCGTTGAAGCACCTGCTGTTTTTGTGCCTCATCTGGAATTTGTAGCGATTGGCGTGGCCGTAAGAAAGGGATCTTATCACATTGTCCGCTAAAAGAAGTAGACATTTTAGTTTGGCTGGAAGATGGTCTTTCTTCTGCAGATGTTACTGTTGCTTTAACACCTACCCCACGGACACAACCTTTTTTCCCCTTCCCAGCATGCCTATTCCCCTTTCCACCATCAGCAGGCCTTTTTCCACTCATTTTGGTGGTTAACTAATTCACAACTCTGGAGTTGTTTGCACAAAAAAACAATGGATGGGAACCGAGCAGAGCTGAGTGGCCAAACTGTGGTATTAGGCCAAAACTATTGGCTGGGTTAGATGCCGAAAAAAATTATATTCAATTTGCAACCTGATGGAGGTCAGTATAGATGGACTAATAGAACAAGTCCCACACACAGCTAGAAGCCCAAATATTTTTTCAGAGGTAGATGCAGAAAATTTTTTTTTTCAGTTTGCAACCTGATGGAGTTCTGTATAGATGGATTAATAGAACAAGTCCCACACACAGCTACAAGCCCAATATTTTTTCAGAGGTAGATGCAGAAAAAAAATATATTCAGTTTGCAACCTGATGGAGGTCAGTATAGATGGACTAATAGAGAAAGTCCCACACACTGCTAGAAGGATAAATATTTTTTCAGAGCTAGATGCAGACAAAAAATTATTTTGAATTTGCAACCTGATGGAGGTCAGTATAGGTGGACTAATAGAACAAGTCCCACACACTGCTAGAAGGCCAAATATTTTTTCAGAGCTAGATGCAGAAAAAAATTATATTCAGTTTGCAACCTGATGGAGGTCTGTATAGATGGATTAATAGAACAAGTCCCACACACAGCTAGAAGCCCAAATATTTTTTCAGAGGTAGATGCAGATAAAAATTATTTTTAATTTGCAACCTGATGGAGGTCAGTATAGATGGACTAATAGAAAAAGTCCCACACACTGCTAGAAGGCCAAATATTTTTTCAGAGCTAGATGCAGATAAAAGTTATTTTTAATTTGCAACCTGATGGAGGTCAGTATAGATGGACTAATAGAGAAAGTCCCACACACTGCTAGAAGGCCAAATATTTTTTCAGAGCTACATGCAGAAAAAAATTATATTTAGTTTGCAACCTGATGGAGGTCAGTATAGATGGACTAATAGAGAAAGTCCCACACACTACTAGAAGGCCACATATTTTTTCAGAGGTATATGCAGAAAAAAATATATTCAGTTTGCAACCTGATGGAGGTCTGTATAGATGGATTAATAGAACAAGTCCCACACACAGCTAGAAGCTCAATATTTTTTCAGAGGTAGATGCAGAAAAAAATATACTCAGTTTACAACCTGATGGAGGTCAGTATAGATGGACTAATACAACAAGTCCCACACACAGCTAGAAGCCCAATATTTTTTCAGAGGTAGATGCAGAAAAAAATTTATTCAGTTTGCAATCTGATGGAGGTCTGTATAGATGGATAAATAGAACAAGTCCCACACACAGCTAGAAGCCCAATATTTTTTCAGAGGTAGATGCAGAAAAAAATATATTCAGTTTGCAACCTGATGGAGGTCAGTATAGATGGACTAATACAACAAGTCCCACACACAGCTAGAAGCCCAATATTTTTTCAGAGGTAGATGCAGAAAAAAATATATTCAGTTTGCAACCTGATGGAGGTCTGTATAGATGGATTAATAGAACAAGTCCCACACACAGCTAGAAGCCCAATATTTTTTCAGAGGTAGATGCAGAAAAAAATATATTCAGTTTGCAACCTGATGGAGGTCAGTATAGATGGACTAATACAACAAGTCCCACACACAGCTAGAAGCCCAATATTTTTTCAGAGCTAGATGCAGAAAAAAATTATATTCAATTTGCAACCTGATGGAGGTCAGTATAGATGGACTAATAGAATGATGCTATGCCCAAAAGATTTTGCTTCACTAGGTGCAGTAAAAAAATTGGTATTCTATACACAGGTGGTATATCTTGCAACACAGATAGGCTACTCCACTGACTAACACACTCTGCAATAGGCCAAAAAGGATTAGCTTTGCTAGATTCAGCCAAATGCTGTGAAAAAAACTTGCACAGCACTGGCACAGACCTGCCTGGCAAAAACTGATAGGAACTGATGTAACCTAGTCCTGAAAAGGACTCCAATTACAATTAGTCTTTACTCCCACAATCTATCTATTTAAGAGCACAGACCTGCCTTATAAAAGTCGCAGGAAATGCTGTAACCTAGTCCTTAAAAGGACTGCAATCACAACTATTCCCTACTCCCAAGCTATCTGTAGATTTGTGCGAAAATTGGCTTGAAATTAACAAGGTATAGCGCACACAGCAACAGCGGTGCCGTCTAACATGCAGCTGCAGCAGTGAGAAAATGGTGGCGACGGGGAAAATGGCTTGGTCTTATAGGGCAAGGACATGTGACATACACTGCCAATGACACATGCCCTTGCTTGTGTGAAAAAAAGCACTTCGCTCCGTGTGTGCGCTGCTGATAGGCTGACAGATTGCACCTCCCCACTGTAAATGCGGGAAAGAGAAAAAAAAAATGGAGATCTTCATTGTTCCTGCAGAGATCCATCCCCTGCCCCTCCCCGCACCCCGCTGTACACTCAAACTGCGTATTAACATTAATTTTCATCATTACTGAGAAAAAATCCACTTATGATTTTGGTGCACGAACAGTTATCGAACATAACCTCGAACAGCCGAATTTTTCTCAAATTGTTCGTGTTCGCCGAACGGCTCGAACAACGCCCAAAACAGCTCGAATTTGAGATTGGCGAACAGTTGGAGTAAAACAACGCTCATCTCTAATTATGACATCTTCGAATGATATCATATGAAATCAGCTGTTTATGACATCATCAGATGACATCATCAGTTGATTATGACATCATCACATGACATCATCAGATGACATTATCAGTTGGTTATAATATCATTGAATGATATCATATGAAATCAGCTGAATATGACATCATCAGATGACATAATAAGTTGATTTTGACATCATCAGATGACATCATCAATTGATTATGACATCATCAGATGACATCAACCGATGACATCATCATTTGATTCTGACATCACCAAATGACATTATTTGATTATGACATCATCAGATGACATCATCAGATGACATCTTCATTTGATTATGACATCATCAGATAACATTATCAGATGACATCATCAGTTGATTATGACATCATCGAATGATATCATATGAAATCAGCTGATTATGACATCAGTTGATTAGGACATCATCACATGACATCATCAGATTGCATTATCAGTTGATTATAATATCATCGAATGAAATCATATGAAACCAGCTGATTATGACATCATCAGATGACATAATAAGTTGATTTTGACATCATCAGATGACATCATCAGTTGATTATGACATCATCAGATGACATCATCATTTGATTATGACATCATCAGATGGCATCATCATTTGATTATGACATCATCAGATGACATCATCAGATGAGATCATCTGATTATGACATCAACAGAAGACATCATTGAATGACATCATCATTTGATTATGACATCAAAAGATGACATAATCGAATGACCTCATCAGTTGATTATGACATCATCAGATGACATCATCACTTGATTATGACATCATTTCATGAGATCATCATTTGATTATGACATCAACATATGACATCAATGAATGACATCATCATTTGATTATGACATCAAAAGATGACATCATCGAATGACATCATCAGTTGATTATGACATCATCGAATAATATCACATGAAATCAGCTGATTATGACATCATCAGAACACATAATACGTTGATTTTGACATCATCAGATGACATAATAAGTTGATCTTGACCTCATCAGATGACATCTTCATTTGATTAAGACATCATCAGATGACATCATCAGATGAGATCATCATTTGATTTTGACATCAACAGACGTCTGCATCGAATGACATCATCAGTTGATTATGACATGACCAGATGACATCATTTTTTGATTATGACTTCACCAGATGACATCATCATTTGATTATGACATCATCAGATAACATTATCAGATGACATCATCAGTTGATTATGACATCATCGAATGATATCACATGAAATCAGCTGATTATGACATCATCAGATGACATAAGTTGATCTTTACATTATCAGATAACATTAACAGTTGATTATGACATCATCAGCTGACATCATAATTTGATTATAACATCATCAGATGACATCATCATTTGATTATGACATCATCACATTACTTCAATTGATTATGACATCATCAGATGACATCATCAGATGACATCATCATTTGATTCTGACATCACCATATGACATTATTTGATTATGACATCATAAGATGATATCATCATTTGATTATGATATCAAAAGATGACATCATCGAATAACTTCATCAGTTGGTTTTGACATCAACGAATGATATCGCATGAAATCAGCTGATTATGACATCATCAGATGACATAATAGGTTGATTTTGACATCATCAGATGACATCATCATTTGATTATGACATCATCGAATGATATCACATGAAATCAGCTGTTTATGACATCATCAGATGACATAATAAGTGGATTTTGACATCATCAGATGGTATCATCAGTTGATTATGACATCATCACATGACATCATCAGATGACATTATCAGTTGATTATAATATCATCGAATGATATCATATGAAATCAGATGAATATGACATCATCAGATGACTTAATAAGTTGATTTTGACATCATCAGATGACATCATCATTTGATTATGACATCATCAGATAACATCATCAGATGACCTCATCAGTTGATTATGACACCATCAGATGACATCATGACTTGATTATGACAACATTTTATGAGATCATCATTTGATTATGTCATCAACAGATGACATCAATGAATGACATCATCATTTGATTATGACATCAAAAGATGACATCATCGAATGACATCATCAGTTGATTATGACATCATCGAATAATATCACATGAAATCAGCTGATTATGACATCATCAGATCACATAATACATTGATTTTGACATCATCAGATGACATAATAAGTTGATCTTGACATCATCATATGACATCTTCATTTGCTTATGACATCATCAGATGACATCATCAGATGAGATCATCGTTTGATTTTGACATCAACAGATGACATCATTGAATGACATCATAAGTTGATTATGACATGACCACATGACATCATTTTTTGATTATGACTACACCAGATGACATCATCATTTGATTACGACATCATCAGATAACTTTATCAGATGACATCATCAGTTGATTATGACATCATTGAATGATATCACATGAAATCAGCTGATTATGACATCATCAGATGACATAATAAGTTGATTTTTACATCATCAGATAATATCAGTTGATTATGACATCATCAGATTACATCATAATTTGATTATGACATCATCAGATGACATCATCATTTGATTATGACATCATCACATTACTTCATCATTTGATTATGACATCATCAGATGACATCATCAGATGACATCATCATTTGATTCTGACATCACCATATGACATTATTTGATTATGACACCATCAGATGACATCATCATTTGATTATGACATCAAAAGATGACATCATAGGATAACATCATCAGTTGATTATGACATCATTGAATAATATCACATGAAATCAGCTGATTATGACATCATCAGATCACATAATGCATTGATTTTGACATCATCAGATGACATAGGTTGATCTTGACATCATCAGATGACATCATCATATGATTATGACATCATCAGATGACATCATCAGATGAGATCATCATTTGATTTTGACATCAACAGATGACATCATTGAATGACATCATCATTTGATTATGACATGACCAGATGACATCATTTTTTGATTATGACTTCACCAGATGACATCATCATTTGATTACGACAACATCAGATAACATTATCAGATGACATCATCAGTTGATTATGACATCATCAGATGACATCATCATTTGATTATGACATCATCAGATGGCATCATCATTTGATTATGACAACATTAGATGACATCATCAGATGAGATCATCATTTGATTATGACATCATCAGATGACATCATCGAATAACATCATCAGTTGATTTTGACATCATCAAATGATATCACATGAAATCAGCTGATTATGACATCATCAGATGACATTATAGGTTGATTTTGACATCATCAGATGACATCATCATTTGATTATGACATCATCGAATGATATCACATGAAATCAGCTGTTTATGACATCATCAGATGACATAATAAGTGGATTTTCACATCATCAGATGACATCATCAGTTGATTATGACATCATCACATGACATCATCAGATGACATTATCAGTTGATTATAATATCATCGAATGATATCACATGAAATCAGCTGATTATGCCATCATCAGATGACATAATAAGTTGATTTTGACATCATCAGAGGACATCATCAGTTGATTATGACATCATCAGATGACATCATCAGATGACCTCATCAGTTGATTATGACATCATCAGATGACATCATCACTTGATTATGACATCATTTGATGAGATCATCATTTGATTATGACATCAACAGATGACTTCAACGAATGACATCATTTGATTATGATATCAAAAGATGACATCATCGAATGACATCATCAGTTGATTATGACATCATCGAATAATATCACATGAAATCAGCTGATTATGACATCATCAGATCACATAATACGTTGATTTTGTCATCATCAGATGACATAATAAGTTGATCTTGACATCATCCGATGACATCATCATTTGATTATGACATCATCGAATGATATCACATGAAATCAGCTGTTTATGACATCATCAGATGACATAATTAGTGGATTTTCACATCATCAGATAACATCATCAGTTGACATTATCAGTTGATTATAATATCATCGAATGATATCACTTGAAATCAGCTGATTATGCCATCATCAGATGACATAATAAGTTGATTTTGACATCATCAGATGACATCATCAGTTGATTATGACATCATCAGATGACATCATCCCTTGATTATGACATCATTTGATGAGATCATCATTTGATTATGACATCAACAGATGACTTCAACGAATGACATCATTTGATTATGATATCAAAAGATGACATCATCGAATGACATCATCACTTGATTATGACATCATCGAATAATATCACATGAAATCAGCTGATTATGACATCATCAGATCACATAATACGTTGATTTTGTAATCATCAGATGACATAATAAGTTGATCTTGACATCATCAGATGACATCATCATTTGATTATGACATCATCAGATGACATAATCAGATGACATCATCAGATGAGATCATCATTTGATTTTGACATCATCAGATGACATCATAATTTGATTATGACATCATCAGATGACATCATCATCTGATTATGACATTATCACTAGTGTTGAGCCACCCCCGTAGTGTTCGAGTTCGGTTCGATTCGTCGAACACCCGTGTGTTCGCCGAACTGTTCGTCGAACTGTTCGTCGAACACCTTCGAACACCGTAAAAACCAATGGCAGGCAAACAAAAACACATAGAAACACATAGAAAACACCTTCAAAAGTGTCCAAAAGCTGACAAACTGCTCAGAAGACACAACTAACACATGGAAAAGTGACAAGTACATATAGTCATGCGAAAAGAAAAGAGGTGGAGGAGTAAAAGGAGGGGGAGACACAGATATAGGCATGTCATGCCCTTCTAAAATCCAAAAAGTGAGAAGCCGAGACGGCCAGTCCACTCCTGCCCGTGCCACCTCCGTGTCGCCGGGTTTGTGCCAGAGCCGCGGTGAACCCTGACGGCCAGCCCCCCTCTCCCAATACTGGTGCCTGTCCGCTGGTGGGTCGAGAGAGCCCCCCTGTGGTGGAGGCAGCTCTAAGCTTTTTAATTTAAATTGTCCCTCTAATTTGAATGAATACACTTTAAATCCATTTACAAGGATCTATTGGAGGGCAAGTCTCATGCCAGCAGCCGCGTAATTCCAGCTCCAGTAGCGTCCACTAAAGCTGCTGCAGTTAAAAAGCTTTTATAAGGATCGAGCTCGGCTGTCCACCGCAAGGCATCCTAGTGCCAGTCCCAGCCCCTATGCCTTGGGGTGCCTCCTGATGCTCTTCACTAAGTATCCCGTGGTCCCGAAGCATTTCCTTTGAAAAAATTAAGTGTCCAAACTACAGGTGGTGTAGCTTGCTTAACAGCCGGGATAATCCGCTGACTAGCAGACACGGCTACTAGGCACAAAGTATTTCCTGGGCTAGATGCAGTTAAAAATTTGTAAGTAGATACTCTCGTTGGATGCTGAGAAAGCATTCCATAGAGTCTCCTGGCACGCCATATATGATTCTCTTAAAAAGCTTGGGGTAGGGGTCTAGGGGACCCTTTTATAGCCAAAATCATGGCCCTGTATCACAATACGTCACCTAGGCTGAAGATAAATGGAACTGTAGCACCGAGGGCTCGGTTGCTACAGACGTATTGCACCTCACCCAGAGGTGTGATATCTCACTCTCAGATAAGGATGGAGTGTGGATCAGGACCCGACACCTGCATGCATTACACCACATTGCCGTGGGGCAGGGCGACCAATATGCCCCTGAGATGGGCACGACAGTCCCTGTCCCTGGCTGGAGTGGGGGGAGGGAACACTGAGGAAGGGGAACCCTGCAGTGCAGGAGCAGGGAGGAAGCAGTTCCTGGGTGCATTGAGAAGGGAGTATAAAAGGTGGGCACCATCTTAGTTCAGTGCAGAGAAGTCTGAGCAGAAGTGGCAGGGAGCAGGGGCTCTGCATGAGCTCTGCTCCGGAGGCGGGCCTAGTAACAGAGGCCCAGGCCTGCAAGAGGGAGAAGGAAGGAAGAGGAGCGGAGAAGGCTCCAGGAACGAGGAATGAAGGGATCCCAGGGGTGCGGACGGGCGAGTCGCCACCGCACGCCCGAATCCACCTGCGTGGAGGGGTCAGGCCAAAGGGGGAGACCGGTCCCCGAACTAGTGGAGGCAGGAAACGACCCTCAGCTAGAAACCGGAGGCTCTGACATTTTATGTGGCGCAGCCCCTTGCTCCACCCGCTAGGAAGGCACCACATAGGGTCAGGGAAACTGGCGCCAAGTTTACCAAGAGGAGGCCCGAGGCAGCCGGACAGAAGTGTTGGTAAGAAAGGCCAGACAAAGGACACACAAAGGGGGTCCTGTGAAGCGCTCCAAAGTTATCTGGGAGTTGTCTGAGCCCCTCACCTGGTGAGCACAGTACGACGTGGGCAGCCGTTACCTGCAGACGTGGTCTGGATAATAAGAACTGTGAGTAAAGGCCCTGAACTGCATCACTGACTCCGTGTCATTACTGCTGCTGCCCTGCACCATCACCCCCATCCTCCACATACACTGCCCTGAGGCTATACTCCTCCTGTGGGGAGTTATGCTACGCTCTGCTGCACCCACAACACCAGCCTTAGCGGTCTGCCCTGTAGCGGCGGTTCACTCTGACCGCAATCCACGGGTGGCGTAGTCGGACATTTAAACATCAAAACCACATAAATAGTTCCGCCACTGGTTTGACCGCCCTGAGCCACGGAACCGGATCGCCGCCACGAAGACTACAACCACCAGCATCCACCAAAAAGGGTCCGGCTCCGGGTGTCCCAAGGCCCAGGGGGTGCGTCAGAACATTTTCATCACCTTTCACAATCACCAATGGGACAAGGCAGGGATGTCCTCTGTCCCCTCTCTTATACATCCTAGTGACGGAGCACCTGCTCTCATCAATTCGCCATAACCCCAATATTAGGTGGATTGAGGTGGGAGGCACCGAGTACAAGTGCTCTCTATTTGCTGATGATGTCCTAGTATATATCACTCAATCACATATATCCATCCCTGCTGTTATGGCTGAAATAGATCACTTTGTTACATGGTAAAATTTTAAAATCAATGCAGCGAAGTCTGAGGCCCTCGATGTCTCCCTCCCTAAATCCATATAGGATTCCATCCAGTCCAACTTTCCCTTTGCCTGGCCCTCACAGGGTATCAAATACTTAGGAATTCCTATTCATAGAGACCTCTCCCATCTATGTTATCTTAATTCTGGGCCCTTTATTGAACAATTCCATACAGACCACGGTTGGCAAGTTAGAACTGTAAGATTCACTACGTGAACCACTGGTGTTTTGTGGAAAAGCACATGTACACCGCGTTCCAAATTATTATGCAAAAAGTGTTTAGGAGTGATAAGGGAAGAATTTGTTTGTTTGTCAGTTAAACTCATTGATGGTGATGTGTGTCAGGGCTCTTTATATCACTGTAAGCAATTGCAGACACCTGTGCTAATTAGTTTGGCAGGTGTGTCCAATGAAAGGCAAGACTACTTAAGAAGGCTCTCTCACATTATTAAGCAGCCTACATTTTCTGCCAAAATGGGAAAGAAAAAGGATGTGTCGGCTGCTGAGAAGCAACAAATTGTGGAGTGTTTAGGTCAAGGCATGACTACAATCAACATTGTGCGATGATCAGGATGAAGTGTCTTGGCAATCAAGAAGTATGTAGCTGATTCACAGTCCACACGTGTGCGTGCTGATAAGGGCAAATTGAGGACTCTTTCCTACAGGCAATTACGTCAGGTTGAAAGAGCAGCGGCAAAAAAGCCTTGTCATAGCAGCAGACAAGTTTTTGAAGCTGCTTGTGCCTCCAACGTCCCCCGAACAACAAGATGCAGGGTCCTTCAGAGGTTTGCAGCTGTGCATACGCCATCCTGTCGACCTCCTCTATCCACTTCACACAAGCAGAAACGGCTCCAGTGGGCCAAACATTACATGAAGACTGATTTCAAAACTGTTTTGTTCACGGATGAGTGCCGTGCAGCGCTCGATGGTCCAGATGAATGGAGTGGAGGATGGCTGGTTGATGGACACCCCACGCAAACACGGCTACAGCGCCAACAAGGAGGAGGTGGAGTAATGTTTTGGGCTGGAATCATGGGGAGAGAGATTGTCGGCCCCTTTAGGATCCCTGAAGGCGCTAAAGATGAACTCCATAATGTATGTGGATTTTCTCAAACAGCACTTCCTGCCATGGTTCAAGAAGAAGAACCGTGTATTTCACAGCAAGATCATTTTTCTGCATGATAATGCACCATCTCATGCTGCACATAAAACATCTGCATCTCTGGCTGATATGGGCATAAAAGGGGACAAACTTATGGTGTGACCCCCATGCTCCCCTGACCTCTACCCCATTCAGAACCTTTGGAGCATCATTAAAAGGAGTGTCTATGATGGCGGGAGGCAGTTCACATCTAAGCAACAGCTCTGGGAGGGTATTCTGTCCTCATGCAAAACAATTGAAGCAGAAACCATCCAAAACCTGACAAATTCAATGGACGAGAGAGTTCAGAAGCTCCTTTCGAACAAGGGGTCCTATGTGAAAATGTAACATCACCTAGAATAAAGTTTTGAGTTGAAAACTGTTTGATTTCAGTTTCTAACAACCTGCTAATGCTTATAATTTCAAAAATGACCATTTTTTTGGTCTTTATTAAAATGAAAAGGTTGATCGAAAAGTTTGGGAGATCTAAGAGTGTGGCAACCCAGTAGTCATGATTACTTCGAATTCTGACAATATGAGGGTCATGCTGCAGGTAGTGCAGCAAGAAGGCACTTATGTGTCTTGCGCATCTCGGAGCCCCAAAATTATTTTCCGGGCTAGATGCAGCTAAAAATTATTTTTAATTTTAAATCTGGTGAAGCTTATTATAGATGGCCTAATAGGATCAGTGCTGCACACTGCTACAAAGCCCAAATTATTTTCCAGTCAAGATACAGATAAACATGATTAGTAATTTGAAAGCTTAAAACGGTTGGTAGGGTGATTTTAACCAATCATCAAGCTTTTACTCTCCCCAGGATGACACAGGGGTAGAAAAGTCGTTTCGGATCCATGATTTGTTCATCTTTATGAACGTGAGTCTGTCTACATTATCAGTGGAGAGCCGCGTGCGCTTATCTGTCAGCACACCACCAGCAGCGCTGAACACACGTTCAGACAGAACGCTGGCTGCGGGGCATGACAAGATCTCCAAGGCGTAAGTGGCTAGCTCCGGCCATTTATCCAGATTGGAAGCCCAAAAAGAGCAAGGGTCCAGTGACACAGTCGTGGCTTCAATGTTTACTTGGAGATACTCCTGTACCATCGTCTCTAGGCGTTGACTATGTGTCAGACTTCTTGTCTCCTGTGGCCTTGCAAAGGATGGGCTAAAAAAGTGGTGAAATGATTCCGCAAAATTGATGTTACCAGCAGATACTGTGGTTCTGTTACGGTTTGAGTGCTGAACACTTGACGGTCCCACGGTTGGCAAGTTGGAACTGTGAGATTCACTACGTGCACCACTGGTATTTTGTGGAAATGCACATGTAAGATTCTGCAACAGTCTCTGCTGATACTCCTGCATGCGTGCATCCCTTTCTATGGCAGGAATAATTTCTGCAAATTTACTTTTGTACCGGGGATCTAACAGTGTGGCAACCCAGTAGTCAGGATTATTTCTAATTCTCACAATTCGAGGGTCATGTTGCAGGTAGTGCAGCAAGAAGGCACTCATGTGTGTTGCGCATCCAGGAGCACCAAGTCCCTGTTGTGTTGGTGGCGAGGTAACAATCATGCTTCCTTCCTCTGTCCTCTCCCCCCAACCTCGCACAACAGAAATGTGATCAAGGTCTCCCTCATCTGATGAGTCTTCCATCAGTTCGTCCTCCACTTCTTCCTGGGCTCCTGCACCTTCCTCACTAGTTTGGCTGCTACCATGCGCCCTGGTAAAATCATCTCCCCCACCCTCACATGCCTGCCGCCCTGGTGCTGCCGACCGTCTGGACCTTGCAGATGTTAGCCCTTCCGCATACAACTCCTCCTCCTCTACTTCCTCCACCTCCTCTTGTGCCACCACCTGACTCCGAATTCTGTTTAGCATGTGCTCCAGCATGTAAATCACCGGAATAGTCATGCTGATAATGGCATCGTCAGCACTAAACATCTTCGTCGCCATTTCAAAACTGTGCAGAAGGGTGCATAGGTCCCTGATCTGAGACCACTCCTCCAGCGTGATTTGCCCCACCTCTGAATCTCGTTGGCCCAGGCTATACGTCAGAACGTATTGCACCAGGGCTTGTCGGTGCTGCCACAGTCGCTGCAACATGTGCAGAGTTGAATTCCACCGGGTAGGCACATCGCATTTTAGCCGGTGAAGTGGCAGGCCCAACGACTTCTGTAGAGATGTAAGTCGCTGAGCTGCGGGATGCGAACGCCGGAAGTGAGCACACAGCGACCGTGCCCTCTGCAGAAGGCCATCTAGTCTGGGATAGTGGGCTAAAAATTGCTGGACAACCAGGTTCAACACGTGAGCCATACAAGGCACGTGTGTGACATTGCCCCAGGGAAGGGCCGCACCCAGGTTTGCAGCATTGTCGCACATGGCCTTCCCTGGTTTCAGGTCCAGTGGAGACAACCATTCATGAAATTGGTTCTCCAGAGCTGACCACAACTCCTCAGCTGTGTGACTCACATTTCCCAGACATTTCAATGTAAAAACCGCCTGATGACGTTGAGCCCTACTGCCAGCATAGTAAGGAGGTGTGCAGGATCCCTTCTGCGCAGTTAGAAAGCTTGTGGCATGACCAGACAGGCTTTGGGTGCAGGTGGAAGACCGAGAGGAGGTTGAGGAGGCAGAAGCAGTGGAGGAAAAATGACATAAAGAGGATTGACGCACAACTCGTGGGGACGGCAAGACTTGGACAGCAGCCCCTTGTCCTGCTGTCACCATAGTTACCCAGTGCCCAGTCAGCGACATGTAACGCCCCTGTCCATGCCTACTCGTCCAAGTGTCTGTGGTGAAATGCACCCTGTCACACACAGAGTTTCTCAAAGAAGCGGTGATGTTGTGTGCGACATGCTGGTGGAGCGCAGGCACACCTTTCTTTGAGAAGTAGTGCCGACTGGGCATCTGGTACTGGGGCACTGCGACGGACATAAGGTCTCGAAAATCCTCTGTGTCCACCAGGCGGAAAGGCAGCATTTCTTTAGCCAAGAGCTTGCAGATGGTGAAATTCAACCTCTTAGCTTTCTCATGGCTAGGAGGAAATGGTCTTTTACTTGTCCACATCTGAGGGGCCGAGGGCTGGCTATTGTGCTTAGACGGGGTTGATAAGGGTGTCCCCGGCAAACTGCCGGTCTGTGAGGAAGATGCAGGCGGACATGTTAGGTTGCCTTGATCCAAAGGTGGTGCTATCGATGTCGGACAGCGCTCAAGACCAGCTGGTGTTACCACCTCCAAAGAAAATGATGACCTGCCAATCACGCTGGCTGTTGCGGGTAAAGAGGTGGCAGGTCTGCGCCCCAAAACAGGTGTGACTGCTGTCCCCCCAGTCACAGAGGATGAAGAGGCCGCGGATGCACAAGATATGGCAGACGGTGGTTGGCCCGGCCGGCTAGACCGCATTGTAGCACACTGAGCTTCCCACTGCAACTTATGCTTCATGTCCATGTGCCGGTTCATGCATGAAGTACTCAAACTATGTATTTTTTGGCCTCTACTTAGCTTTTGCTGACAAATGTTACAGATAACACGAGTTGGGTCATCTTTATCGATCTGAAAAAATGCCCAGGCTATGCAAGGCTTAGCACCCATGCGACCTGAAGAGCCACCACGACTTGTGGTGAGAGGCAGAGTTGTGTTTGAGGATGCAGTTGTTGACGTGCTTCCAGTACTACGTCTCTGTCCAGGAAGGCGCAACCTGACCTCGTCGTCACTAGCATCTTCCTCCACCTCCTCTGCTGACCTCATCTCTTGGCTGACTGTGGGTTGACAGTAAGTGGGATCTCCGACCTCATCATCATCACCCTGTGCGTTATCACACCCGTCGTCCTCAGAGCCAACCTGTTCCTGCCCTGACAAAAAACTAAAGTTGTCGCTCCAATTAGGTATTTGAGTCTTATCATCGTCTTCCTCATTGTCTCCACCAACAGGAGTTACAGTTTGGGAATGAGGGTCTACATTATGGTCAGAACCTTCTGCGTCTGGTCCTGGATCCGACTCATAAAGATTCTGGGCATCAGTGCAGATCATTTCCTCGTCTGGATTCACAGAAGCGCTGGAGTCGACCTCTGATTCCCAGGCTATAGTATGAGTAAACAGCTCTGCAGACTCAACCATCTGTTCTACCTCATACTCAGACGGGCAGCTGGAGATTTGGGAGCTGTGAGGAAGCAAGTGCGATTTGGGTGACACCTTTGAGGACTGGAGTATTTGTGATGTTGAAGTTGATGTGGAGGAGAGCCCACTTAAAGGAGCACTTGATATCCGTTGAAACACCTGCTGTTTTTGTGCCTCATCTGGAATTTGTAGCGATTGGCGTGGCCGTAAGAAAGGGATCTTATCACATTGTCCGCTAAAAGAAGTAGACATTTTAGTTTGGCTGGAAGATGGTCTTTCTTCTGCACCTACCCCACGGACACAACCTTTTTTCCCCTTCCCAACACGCCTATTCCCCTTTCCACCAGCAGCAGGCCTTTTTCCACTCATTTTGGTGGTTAACTAATTCACAACTCTGGAGTTGTTTGCACAAAAAAACAATGGATGGTAACCGAGCAGAGCTGAGTGGCCAAACTGTGGTATTAGGCCAAAACTATTGGCTGGGTTAGATGCAGAAAAAAATTATTTTTAATTTGCAACCTGATGGAGGTCAGTATAGATGGACTAATAGACCAAGTCCCACACACCGCTAGAAGCCCAAATATTTTTTCAGAGCTAGATGCAGAAAAAAATTATTTTTAATTTGCAACCTGATGGAGGTCAGTATAGATGGACTAATAGACCAAGTCCCACACACCGCTAGAAGCCCAAATATTTTTTCAGAGCTAGATGCAGAAAAAAATTATATTCAATTTGCAACTTGCTGGACGTCAGTATAGAAGGACTAATAGAACAAGTCCCACACACTGCTAGAAGCCCAAATATTTTTTCAGAGCTAAATGAAGAAAAAAATTATTTTTAATTTGCAACCTGATGGAGGTCAGTATAGATGGACTAATAGACCAAGTCCCACACACTGCTAGAAGCCCAAATATTTTTTCAGAGCTAGATGCAGAAAAAAATTATTTTTAATTTGCAACCTGATGGAGGTCAGTATAGATGGACTAATAGACCAAGTCCCACACACCGCTAGAAGCCCAAATATTTTTTCAGAGCTAGATGCAGAAATTTTTTTTATTCAATTTGCAACCTGATGGAGGTCAGTATAGATGGACTAATAGACCAAGTCCCACACACTGCTAGAAGCCCAAATATTTTTTCTGAGCTAGATGCAGAAAAAAATTATTTTTAATTTGCAACCTGATGGAGGTCAGTATAGATGGACTAATAGACCAAGTCCCACACACTGCTAGAAGCCCAAATATTTTTTCAGAGCTAGATGCAGAAAAAAAATATTTTTAATTTGCAACCTGATGGAGGTCAGTATAGATGGACTAATAGAACAAGTCCCACACGCTGCTAGAAGCCCAAATATTTTTTCAGAGATAAATGAAGAAAAAAATTATTTTTAATTTGCAACCTGATGGAGGTCAGTATAGATGGACTAATAGACCAAGTCCCACACACTGCTAGAAGCCCAAATATTTTTTCAGAGCTAGATGCAGAAAAAAATTATTTTTAATTTGCAACCTGATGGAGGTCAGTATAGATGGACTAATAGAACAAGTCCCACACGCTGCTAGAAGCCCAAATATTTTTTCAGAGATAAATGAAGAAAAAAATTATTTTTAATTTGCAACCTGATGGAGGTCAGTATAGATGGACTAATAGACCAAGTCCCACACACTGCTAGAAGCCCAAATATTTTTTCAGAGCTAGATGCAGAAAAAATTTTTTTTAATTTGCAACCTGATGGAGGTCAGTATAGATGGACAAATAGACCAAGTCCCACACACCGCTAGAAGCCCAAATATTTTTTCAGAGCTAGATGCAGAAAATTTTTTTATTCAATTTGCAACCTGATGGAGGTCAGTATAGATGGACTAATAGACCAAGTCCCACACACTGCTAGAAGCCCAAATATTTTTTCAGAGCTAGATGCAGAAAAAAATTATTTTTAATTTGCAACCTGATGGAGGTCAGTATAGATGGACTAATAGAACAAGTCCCACACGCTGCTAGAAGCCCAAATATTTTTTCAGAGATAAATGAAGAAAAAAATTATTTTTAATTTGCAACCTGATGGAGGTCAGTATAGATGGACTAATAGACCAAGTCCCACACACTGCTAGAAGCCCAAATATTTTTTCAGAGCTAGATGCAGAAAAAAATTATTTTTAATTTGCAACCTGATGGAGGTCAGTATAGATGGACAAATAGACCAAGTCCCACACACCGCTAGAAGCCCAAATATTTTTTCAGAGCTAGATGCAGAAAAAAATTATATTCAATTTGCAACCTGCTGGAGGTCAGTATAGAAGGACTAATAGAACAAGTCCCACACACTGCTAGAAGCCCAAATATTTTTTCAGAGCTAAATGAAGAAAAAAATTATTTTTAAATTGCAAACAGATGGAGGTCAGTATAGATGGACTAATAGACCAAGTCCCACACACTGCTAGAAGCCCAAATATTTTTTCAGAGCTAGATGCAGAAAAAAATTATATTCAGTTTGCAACCTGATGGAGGTCAGTATAGATGGACTAATAGAATGATGCTATGCCCAAAAGATTTTACTTCACTAGGTGCAGTAAAAAAATTGGTATTCTATACACAGGTGGTATATCTTGCAACACAGATAGGCTACTCCACTGACTAACACACTCTGCAATAGGCCAAAAAGGATTAGCTTTGCTAGATTCAGCCAAATGCTGTGAAAAAAACTTGCACAGCACTGGCACAGACCTGCCTGGCAAAAACTGATAGGAACTGATGTAACCTAGTCCTGAAAAGGACTCCAATTACAATTAGTCTTTACTCCCACAATCTATCTATTTAAGAGCACAGACCTGCCTGATAAAAGTCGTAGGAAATGCTGTAACCTAGTCCTTAAAAGGACTGCAATCACAACTATTCCCTACTCCCAAGCTATCTGTATATTTGTGCGAAAATTGGCTTGAAATTAACAAGGTATAGCGCACACAGCAACAGCGGTGCCGTCTAACACGCAGCTGCAGCAGTGAGAAAATGGTGGCGACGGGGAAAATGGCTTGGTCTTATAGGGCAAGGACATGTGACATACACTGCCAATCACACATGCCCTTGCTTGTGTGAAAAAAAGCACTTCGCTCCGTGTGTGCGCTGCTGATAGGCTGACAGATTGCACCTCCCCACTGCAAATGCGGGAAAGAGAAAAAAAAATGGAGATCTTCATTGTTCCTGCAGAGATCCATCCCCTGCCCCTCCCCCCGCCCCGCTGTACACTCAAACTGCGTATTAACATTAATTTTCATCATTACTGAGAAAAAATCCAGTTATGATTTTGGTGCACGAACAGTTATCGAACATAACCTCGAACAGCCGAATTTTTCTCAAATTGTTCGTGTTCGCCGACCGGCTCGAACACCGCCCAAAACAGCTCGAATTTGAGATTGGCGAACAGTTCGAGTATAACAACGCTCATCTCTAATTATCACATTACTTCATCAATTGATTATGACATCATCAGATGACATCAACAGATGACATCATCATTTGATTCTGACATCACCATATGACATTATTTGATTATGACATCATCAGATGACATCATCATTTGATTATGACATCATCAGAAGAGAACATCATTTGATTATGACATCATTAGATGACATCATCAGATGACATCTTCGTTTGATTATGACATCATCAGATGATATAATCAGATGACATCATCAGATGAGATCATCATTTGATTTTGACATCAACAGATGACATCATCGAATGACATCATCAGTTGATTATAACATGACCAGATGACATAATTTTTTGATTATGACTTTACCAGATGACATCATCATTTGATTATGACATCATCAGACAACATTATCAGATGACATCGTCAGTTGATTATGACATCATCGAATGATATCACATGAAATCAGCTGATTATGACATCATCAGATGACATAATAAGTTGATTTTGACATCATCAGATGACATCATCAGTTGATTATGACATCATCAGATGACATCATCATTTGATTATGACATCATCAGATGGCATCATCATTTGATTATGACAACATCAGATGACATCATCAGATGAGATCATCATTTGATTATGACATCAACAGATGACATCATCGAATAACATCATCAGTTGATTTTGACATCATCAAATGATATCACATGAAATCAGCTGATTATGACATCATCAGATGACATTATAGGTTGATTTTGACATCATCAGATGACATCATCATTTGATTATGACATCATCGAATGATATCACATGAAATCAGCTGTTTATGACATCATCAGATGACATAATAAGTGGATTTTCACATCATAAGATGACATCATCAGTTGATTATGACATCATCACATGACATCATCAGATGACATTATCAGTTGATTATAATATCATCGAATGATATCACATGAAATCAGCTGATTATACCATCATCAGATGACATAATAAGTTGATTTTGACATCATCAGATGACATCATCAGTTGATTATGACATCATCAGATGACATCATCAGATGACCTCATCAGTTGATTATGACATCATCAGATGACATCATCACTTGATTATGACACCATTTGATGAGATCATCATTTGATTATGACATCAACAGATGACTTCAATGAATGACATCATTTGATTATGATATCAAAAGATGACATCATCGAATGACATCATCACTTGATTATGACATCATCGAATAATATCACATGAAATCAGCTGATTATGACATCATCAGATCACATAATACGTTGATTTTGTCATCATGAAGATGACATAATAAGTTGATCTTGACATCATCAGATGACATCATCATTTGATTATGACATCATCGAATGATATCACATGAAATCAGCTGTTTATGTCATCATCAGATGACATAATAAGTGGATTTTCACATCATCAGATGACATCATCAGTTGATTATGACATCATCACATGACATCATCAGATGACATTATCAGTTGATTATAATATCATTGAATGATATCACTTGAAATCAGCTGATTATGCCATCATCAGATGACATAATAAGTTGATTTTGAAAACATCAGATGACATCATCAGTTGATTATGACATCATCAGATGACATCATCACTTGATTATGACATCATTTGATGAGATCATCATTTGATTATGACATCAACAGATGACTTCAACGAATGACATCATTTGATTATGATATCAAAAGATGACATCATCGAATGACATCTTCACTTGATTATGACATCATCGAATAATATCACATGAAATCAGTTGATTATGACATCATCAGATCACATAATACGTTGATTTTGTCATCATCAGATGACATAAAAAGTTGATCTTGACATCATCAGATGACATCATCATTTGATTATGACATCATCAGATGACATAATCAGATGACATCATCAGATGAGATCATCATTTGTTTTTGACATCAACAGATGACATCATCGAATGACATCATCAGTTGATTATAACATGACCAGATGACATAATTTTTTGATTATGACTTTACCAGATGACATCATCATTTGATTATGACATCATCAGACAACATTATCAGATGACATCGTCAGTTGATTATGACATCATCGAATGATATCACATGAAATCAGCTGATTATGACATCATCAGATGACATAATAGGTTGATTTTGACATCATTAGATGACATCTTTTGATTATGACATCATCGAATGATATCACATGAAATCAGCTGTTTATGACATCATCAGATGACATAGTAAGTGGATTTTGACATCATCAGATGACATCATCAGTTGATTATGACATCATCACATGACATCATCAGATGACATTATCAGTTGATTATAATATCATCGAATGATATCACATGAAATCAGCTGATTATGCCATCATCAGATGACATAATAAGTTGATTTTGACATCATCAGATGACATCATCAGTTGATTATGACATCATCAGATGACATCATCAGATGACATCATCAGTTGATTATGACATCATCAGATGACATCATCACTTGATTATGACATCATTTGATAAGATCATTTGATTATGACAGCAACAGATGATTTCAACGAATGACATAATTTGATTATGATATCAAAAGATTACATCATCGAATGACATCATCACTTGATTATGACATCATCGAAAAATATCACATGAAATCAGCTGATTATGACATCATCAGATCACATAATACGTTGATTTTGTCATCATCAGATGACATAATAAGTTGATCTTGACATCATCAGATGACATCATCATTTGATTATGACATCATCAGATGACATCATCAGATGACATCATCAGATGACATCATCAGATGAGATCATCATTTGATTTTGACATCAACAGATGACATCATCGAATGACATCATCAGTTGATTATAACATGACCAGATGACATAATTTTTTGATTATGACTTTACCAGATGACATCATCATTTGATTATGACATCATCAGATAACATTATCGGATGACATTGTCAGTTGATTATGACATCATCGAATGATATCACATGAAATCAGCTGATTATGACATCATCAGATGACATAATAGGTTGATTTTGACATCATCAGATGACATCATCATTTGATTATGATATCATCAAATGATATCACATGAAATCAGCTGTTTATGACATCATCAGATGACATAGTAAGTTGATTTTGACATCATCAGATGACATCATCAGTTGATTGTAATATCATTGAATGATATCATATGAAATCAGCTGAATATGACATCATCAGATGATATAATAAGTTGATTTTGACATCATCAGATGACATCATCAGCTGATTATGACATCATCAGATGACATCATCAGATGACCTCATCAGTTGATTATGACAACATCAGATTACATCATCACTTGATTATGACATCATTTGATGAGATCATCATTTGATTATGACATCAACAGATGACATCAACGAATGACATCATCATTTGATTATGACATCAAAAGATGACATCATCGAATGACATCATCAGTTGATTATGACATCATCGAATAATATCACATGAATCCAGCTGATTATTACATCATCAGATCACATAATACGTTGATTTTGAAATCATCAGATGACATAATAAGTTGATCTTGACATCATCAGATGACATCTTAATTTGATTATGACATCATCAGATGACATCATCAGATGAGATCATCATTTGATTTTGACATCAACAGATGACAGCATCGAATGACATCATCAGTTGATTATGACATGAACAGATGACATCATTTTTTGATTATGACTTCACCAGATGACATCATCATTTGATTATGACATCATCAGATAACATTATCAGATGACATCATCAGTTGATTATGACATCATCGAATGATATCACATGAAATCAGCTGATTATGACATCATCAGATGAAATAAAAAGTTGATTTTTACATCATCAGATGACATCATCAGTTGATTATCACATCATCAAATGATATCACATGAAATCAGCTGATTATGACATCATCAGATGACATAATAGGTTGTTTTTGACATCATCAGATGACATCATCATTTGATTATGACATCATTGAATGATATCACATGAAATCAGCTGTTTATGACATCATCAGATGACATAGTAAGTGGATTTTGACATCATCAGATGACATCATCAGTTGATTATGACATCATCACATGACATCATCAGATGACATTATCAGTTGATTATAATATCATCAAATGATATCACATGAAATCAGCTGATTATGCCATCATCAGATGACATAATAAGTTGATTTTGACATCATCAGATGACATCATCAGTTGATTATGACGTCATCAGATGACATCGTCACTTGATTATGACATCATTTGATGAGATCATCATTTGATTATGACATCAACAGATGAATTCAACGAATGACATCATTTGATTATGATATCAAAAGATTACATCATCGAATGACATCATCACTTGATTGTGACATCATCGAATAATATCACATGAAATCAGCTGATTATGACATCATCAGATCACATAATACGTTGATTTCGACATCATCAGATGACATAATAAGTTGATCTTGACATCATCAGATGACATCATCATTTGATTATGACATCATCAGTTGACATAATCAGATGACATCATCAGATGAGATCATCATTTGATTTTGACATCAACAGATGACATCATCGAATGACATCATCGGTTGATTATAACATAACCAGATGACATAATTTTTTGATTATGACTTTACCAGATGACATCATTTGATTATGACATCATGAGATAACATTATCAGATGACATCGTCAGTTGATTATGACATCATCGAATGATATCACATGAAATCAGCTGATTATGACATCATCAGATGACATAATAGGTTGATTTTGACATCATCAGATGACATCATCATTTGATTATGACATCATCGAATGATATCACTTGAAATCAGCTGTTTATGACATCATCAGATGACATAGTAAGTGGATTTTGACATCATCAGATGACATCATCAGTTGATTGTAATATCATTGAATGACATCATATGAAATCAGCTGAATATGACATCATCAGATGACATAATAAGTTGATTTTGACATCATCAGATGACATCATCAGCTGATTATGACATCATCAGATGACATCATCAGATGACCTCATCAGTTGATTATGACAACATCAGATTACATCATCACTTGATTATGACATCATTTGATGAGATCATCATTTGATTATGACATCAACAGATGACTTCAACGAATGACATCATCAGTTGATTATGACATCATCGAATAATATCACATGAAATCAGCTGATTATGACATCATCAGATCACATAATACTTTGATTATGACATCATCAGATGACATCATCAGATGAGATCATCAATTGATTTTGACATCAACAGATGACATCATCGAATGACATCATCAGTTGATTATGACATGACCAGATGACATCATTTTTTGATTATGACTTCACCAGATGACATCATCTTTTGATTATGACATCATCAGATAACATTATCAGATGACATCATCAGTTGATTATGACATCATCGAATGATATCACATGAAATCAGCTGATTATGACATCATCAGATCACATAATAAGTTGATCTTTACATTATCAGATAACATCAACAGTTGATTATGACATCATCAGATGACATCATAATTTGATTATAACATCATCAGATGACATCATCATTTGATTATGACATCATCACATTACTTCAATTGATTATGACATCATCAGATGACATCATCAGATGACATCATCATTTGATTCTTACATCACCATATGACATTATTTGATTATGACATCATAAGATGACATCATCATTTGATTATGACATCAAAAGATGACATCATCGAATAAGATCATCAGTTGGTTTTGACATCATCAAATGATATCGCATGAAATCAGCTGATTATGACATCATCAGATGGCATAATAGGTTGATTTTGACATCATCAGATGACATCATCCTTTGATTATGACATCTTCGAATGATATCACATGAAATCAGCTGTTTATGACATCATCAGATTACATAATAAGTGGATTTTGACATCATCAGATGACATCATCAGTTGATTATGACATCATCACATGACATCATCAGATGACATTATCAGTTGATTATAATATCATCGAATGATATCACATGAAATCAGCTGATTATGCCATCATCAGATGACATAATAAGTTGATTTTGAAATCATCAGATGACATCATCAGTTGATTCTGACATCATCTGATGACATCATCAGATGACCTCATCAGTTGATTATGACATCATCAGATGACATCATCACTTGATTATGACATCATTTGATGAGATCATCATTTGATTATGACATCAACAGATGACTTCAACGAATGACATCATTTGATTATGATATCTAAAGATGACATCATCGAATGACATCATCACTTGATTATGACATCATCGAATAATATCACATGAAATCAGCTGATTATGACATCATCAGATCACATAATACGTTGATTTTGTCATCATCAGATGACATAATAAGTTGATCTTGACATCATCAGATGACATCATCATTTAATTATGACATAATCAGATGACATAATCAGATGACATCATCCGATGAGATCATCATTTGATTTTGACAACAACAGATGACATCATCGAATGACATCATCAGTTGATTATAACATGACCAGATGACATAATTTTTTGATTATGACTTTACAGGATGACATCATAATTTGATTATGACATCATCAGATAACATTATCAGATGACATCGTCAGTTGATTATAACATCATCGAATGATATCACATGAAATCAGCTGATTATGACATCATCAGATGACATAATAGGTTGATTTTGACATCATCAGATGACATCATCATTTGATTATGACATCATCGAATGATATCACATGAAATCAGCTGTTTATGACTTCATCAGATGACATAGTAAGTGGATTTTGACATCATCAGATGACATCATCAGTTGATTGTAATATCATTGAATGATATCATATGAAATCAGCTAAATATGACATCATCAGATGACATAATAAGTTGATTTTGACATCATCAGATGACATCATCAGCTGATTATGACATCATCAGATGACATCATCAGATGACCTCATCAGTTGATTATGACAACATCAGATTACATCATCACTTGATTATGACATCATTTGATGAGATCATCATTTGATTATGACATCAACAGATGACATCAACGAATGACATCATCATTTGATTATGACATCAAAAGATGACATCATCGAATGACATCATCAGTTGATTATGACATCATCAAATAATATCACATGAAACCAGCTGATTATGACATCATCAGATCACATAATACGTTGATTTTGACATCATCAGATGACATAATAAGTTGATCTTGACATCATCAGATGACATCTTCATTTGATTATGACATCATCAGATGACATCATCAGATGAGATTATCATTTGATTTTGACATCAAAAGATGACAGCATCGAATGACATCATCAGTTGATTATGACATGACCAGATGACATCATTTTTTGATTATGACTTCACCAGATGACATCATCATTTGATTATGACATCATCAGATAACATTATCAGATGACATCATCAGTTGATTATGACATCATCGAATGATATCACATGAAATTAGCTGATTATGACATCATCAGATCACATAATAAGTTGATCTTTACATTATCAGATAACATCATCAGTTGATTATGACATCATCAGATGACATCATAATTTGATTATAACATCATCAGATGACATCATCATTTGATTATGACATCATCACATTACTTCAATTGATTATGACATCATCAGATGACATCACCATTTGATTCTGACATCACCATATGACATTATTTGATTATGACATCATAAGATGACATCATCATTTGATTATGACATCAAAAGATGACATCACCAAATAACATCATCAGTTGGTTTTGACATCATCGAATGATATCGCATGAAATCAGCTGATTATGACGAGTGTTTAGCCACCCCCGTAGTGTTCGAGTTCGGTTCGGTTCGTCGAACACCCGTGTGTTCGCCGAACTGTTCGTCGAACTGTTCGTCGAACACCTTCGAACACCGTTAAAACCAATGGCAGGCAAACAAAAACACATAGAAACACATAGAAAACACCTTCAAAGGTGTCCAAAAGCTGACAAACTGCTCAGAAGACACAACTAACACATGGAAAAGTGACAAGTACATAAAGTCATGAGAAAAGAAAAGAGGTGGAGGAGTAAAAGGAGGGGGAGACACAGATATAGGCATGTCATGCCCTTCTAAAATCCAAAAAGTGAGAAGCCGACACGTTCAGTCCGCTCCTGCCCGTGCCACCTCCGTGTCGCCAGGTTTGCGCCAGAGCCGCGGTGAACCCTGACAGCCAGCCCCACTCTCCCAATACTGGTGCCTGTCCGCTGGTGGGTCAAGCGAGCCCCCCTGTGGTGGAGGCAGCTCTAAGTTTTTTAATTTAAATTGTCTCTCTAATTTGAATGAATACACTTTAAATCCATTTACAAGGATCTATTGGAGGGCAAGTCTCATGCCAGCAGCCGCGTAATTCCAGCTCCAGTAGCGTCCACTAAAGCTGCTGCAGTTAAAAAGCTTTTATAAGGATCGAGCTCGGCTGTCCACCGCAAGGCATCCTACTGCCAGTCCCAGCCCCTATGCCTTGGGGTGCCTCCTGATGCTCTTCACTGAGTATCCCGTGGTCCCGAAGCATTTCCTTTGAAAAAATTAAGTGTCCAAACTACAGGTGGTGTAGCTTGCTTAACAGCCGGGATAATCCGCTGACTAGCAGACACTGCTACTAGGCACAAAGTATTTCCTGGGCTAGATGCAGTTAAAAATTTGTAAGTAGATACTCTCGTTGGATGCTGAGAAAGCATTCCATAGAGTCTCCTGGCACGCCATATATGATTCTCTTAAAAAGCTTGGGGTAGGGGTCTAGGGGACCCTTTTATAGCCAAAATCACGGCCCTGTATCACAATACGTCACCTAGGCTGAAGATAAATGGAACTGTAGCACCCTGAGGGCTCGTTTGCTACAGACGTATTGCACCTCACCCAGAGGTGTGATATCTCACTCTCAGGTAAGGATGGAGTGTGGATCAGGACCCGACACCTGCATGCATTACACCACATTGCCGTGGGGCAGGGCGACCAATATGCCCCTGAGATGGGCACGACAGTCCCTGTCCCTGGCTGGAGTGGTGGTAGGGAACACTGAGGAAGGGGAACCCTGTAGTGCAGGAGCAGGGAGGAAGCAGTTCCTGGGTGCATTGAGAAGGGAGTATAAAAGGTGGGCACCATCTTAGTTCAGTGCAGAGAAGTCTGAGCAGAAGTGGCAGGGAGCAGGGGCTCTGCATGAGCTCTGCTCCGGAGGCGGGCCTAGTAACAGAGGCCCAGGCCTGCAAGAGGGAGAAGGAAGGAAGAGGAGCGGAGAAGGCTCCAGGAACGAGGAATGAAGGGATCCCAGGGTGTGCGGACGGGCGAGTCGCCACCGCACGCCCGAATCCACCTGCGTCGAGGGGTCAGGCCAAAGGGGGAGACCGGTCCCCAAACTAGTGGAGGCAGGAAACGACCCTCAGCTAGAAACCGGAGGCTCTGACATTTTATGTGGCGCAGCCCCTCGCTACACCCACTAGGAAGGCACCACATAGGGTCAGGGAAACTGGCGCCAAGTTTACCAAGAGGAGGCCCGAGGCAGCCGGACAGAAGTGTTGGTAAGAAAGGCCAGACAAAGGACACACAAAGGGGGTCCTGTGAAGCGCTCCAAAGTTATCTGGGAGTTGTCTGAGCCCCTCACCTGGTGAGCAGAGTACGACGTGGGCAGCCGTTACCTGCAGACGTGGTCTGGATAATAAGAACTGTGAGTAAAGGCCCTGAACTGCATCACTGACTCCGTGTCGTTACTGCTGCTGCCCTGCACCATCACCCCCATCCTCCGCATACACTGCCCTGAGGCTATACTCCTCCCGTGGGGAGTTATGCTACGCTCTGCTGCACCCACAACACCAGCCTCAGCGGTCTGCCCTGTAGCGGCGGTTCACTCTGACCGCAATCCACGGGTGGCGTAGTCGGACATTTAAACATCAAAACCACATAAATAGTTTCGCCACTGGTTTGACCACCCTGAGCCATGGAACCGGGTCGCCGCCACGAAGACTACAACCACCAGCATCCACCAAAAAGGGTCCGGCTCCGGGTGTCCCAAGGCCCAGGGGGTGCGTCAGGACATTTTCATCACCTTTCACAATCACCAATGGGACAAGGCAGGGATGTCCTCTGTCCCCTCTCTTATACATCCTAGTGACGGAGCACCTGCTCTCATCAATTCGCCATAACCCCAATATTAGGTGGATTGAGGTGGGAGGCACCGAGTACAAGTGCTCTCTATTTGCTGATGATGTCCTAGTATATATCACTCAATCACATATATCCATCCATGCTTTTATGGCTGAAATAGATCACTTTGTTACATGGTCACATTTTAAAATCAATGCAGCGAAGTCTGAGGCCCTCGATGTCTCCCTCCCCAAATCCATATAGGATTCCATCCAGTCCAACTTTCCCTTTGCCTGGCCCTCACAGGGTATCAAATACTTAGGAATTCCTATTCATAGAGACCTCTCCCATCTATGTTATCTTAATTTTGGGCCCTTTATTGAACAACTCCATACAGACCACGGTTGGCAAGTTAGAACTGTAAGATTCACTACGTGAACCACTGGTGTTTTGTGGAAAAGCACATGTACACTGCGTTCCAAATTATTATGCCAAAAGTGTTTAGGAGTGATAAGGGAAGAATTTGCTTGTTTGTCAGTTAAACTCATTGATGGTGATGTGTGTCAGGGCTCTTTATATCACTGTAAGCAATTGCAGACACCTGTGCTAATTAGTTTGGCAGGTGTGTCCAATGAAAGGCAAGACTACTTAAGAAGGCTCTCTCACATTATTAAGCAGCCTACATTTTCTGCCAAAATGGGAAAGAAAAAGGATGTCGGCTGCTGAGAAGCAACAAATTGTGGAGTGTTTAGGTCAAGGCATGACTACAATCAACATTGTGCGATGATCAGGATGAAGTGTCTTGGCAATCAAGAAGTATGTAGCTGATTCACAGTACACACGTGTGCGTGCTGATAAGGGCAAATTGAGGACTCTTTCCTACAGGCAATTACGTCAGGTTGAAAGAGCAGCGGCAAAAAAGCCTTGTCATAGCAGCAGACAAGTTTTTGAAGCTGCTTGTGCCTCCAACGTCCCCCGAACAACAAGATGCAGGGTCCTTCAGAGGTTTGCAGCTGTGCATACGCCATCCTGTCGACCTCCTCTATCCACTTCACACAAGCAGAAACGGCTCCAGTGGGCCAAACATTACATGAAGACTGATTTCAAAACTGTTTTGTTCACGGATGAGTGCCGTGCAGCGCTCTATGGTCCAGATGGATGGAGTTGAGGATGGCTGGTTGATGGACACCCCACGCAAACACGGCTACAGCGCCAACAAGGAGGAGGTGGAGTAATGTTTTGGGCTGGAATCATGGGGAGAGAGATTGTCGGCCTCTTTAGGATCCCTGAAGGCGCTAAAGATGAACTCCATAATGTATGTGGATTTTCTCAAACAGCACTTCCTGCCATGGTTCAAGAAGAAGAACCGTGTATTTCACAGCAAGATCATTTTTCTGCATGATAATGCACCATCTCATGCTGCACATAAAACATCTGCATCTCTGGCTGATATGGGCATAAAAGGGGACAAACTTATGGTGTGACCCCCATGCTCCCCTGACCTCTACCCCATTCAGAACCTTTGGAGCATCATTAAAAGGAGTGTCTATGATGGCGTCATGCTGCAGGTAGTGCAGCAAGAAGGCACTTATGTGTCTTGCGCATCTCGGAGCCCCAAAATTATTTTCCGGGCTAGATGCAGCTAAAAATTATTATTAATTTTAAATCTGGTGAAGCTTTAGTATAGATGGCCTAATAGGATCAGTGCTGCACACTGCTACAAAGCCCAAATTATTTTCCAGTCAAGATACAGATAAACATGATTAGAAATTTTAAATCTGGTGGAGCTTATTATAGATGGCCTAATAGAATCAGTGCTGCACACTGCTACAAAGCCCAAATTATTTTCCAGCCAAGATACAGATAAACATGATTAGTAATTTGAAAGCTTAAAACGGTTGGTAGGGTGATTTTAACCAATCATCAAGCTTTTACTCTCCCCAGGATGACACAGGGGTAGAAAAGTCGTTTCGGATCCATGATTTGTTCATCTTTATGAACGTGAGTCTGTCTACATTATCAGTGGAGAGCCGCGTGCGCTTATCTGTCAGCACACCACCAGCAGCGCTGAACACACGTTCAGACAGAATGCTGGCTGCGGGGCATGACAAGATCTCTAAGGCGTAAGTGGCTAGCTCCGGCCATTTATCCAGATTGGAAGCCCAAAAAGAGCAAGGGTCCAGTGACACAGTCGTGGCTTCAATGTTTACTTGGAGATACTCCTGTACCATCGTCTCTAGGCGTTGACTATGTGTCAGACTTCTTGTCTCCTGTGGCCTTGCAAAGGATGGGCTAAAAAAGTGGTGAAATGATTCCGCAAAATTGATGTTACCAGCAGATACTGTGGTTCTGTTACGGTTTGAGTGCTGAACACTTGACGGTCCCACGGTTGGCAAGTTGGAACTGTGAGATTCACTACGTGCACCACTGGTATTTTGTGGAAAAGCACATGTAAGATTCTGCAACAGTCTCTGCTGATACTCCTGCATGCGTGCATCCCTTTCTATGGCAGGAATAATTTCTGCAAATTTACTTTTGTACCGGGGATCTAACAGTGTGGCATCCCAGTAGTCAGGATTATTTCTAATTCTCACAATTCGAGGGTCATGTTGTAGGTAGTGCAGCAAGAAGGCACTCATGTGTGTTGCGCATCCAGGAGCACCAAGTCCCTGTTGTGTTGGTGGCGAGGTAACAATCATGCTTCCTTCCTCTGTCCTCTCCCCCCAACCTCGCACAACAGAAATGTGATCAAGGTCTCCCTCATCTGATGAGTCTTCCATCAGTTCGTCCTCCACTTCTTCCTGGGCTCCTGCACCTTCCTCACTAGTTTGGCTGCTACCATGCGCCCTGGTAAAACCATCTCCCCCACACTCACATGCCTGCCGCCTTGGTGCTGCCGTCCGTCTGGACCTTGCAGATGTTAGCCCTTCCGCATACAACTCCTCCTCCTCTACTTCCTCCACCTCCTCTTGTGCCACCACCTGATTCCGAATTCTGTTTAACATGTGCTCCAGCATGTAAATCACCGGAATAGTCATGCTGATAATGGCATTGTCAGCACTAAACATCTTCGTCGCCATTTCAAAACTGTGCAGAAGGGTGCATAGGTCCCTGATCTGAGAACACTCCTCCAGCGTGATTTGTCCCACCTCTGAATCTCGTTGGCCCAGGCTATACGTCAGAACGTATTGCACCAGGGCTTGTCGGTGCTGCCACAGTCGCTGCAACATGTGCAGAGTTGAATTCCACCGGGTAGACACATCGCATTTTAGCCGGTGAAGTGGCAGGCCCAACGACTTCTGTAGAGATGTAAGTCGCTGAGCTGCGGGATGCGAACAGCGGAAGTGAGCACACAGCGACCGTGCCCTCTGCAGAAGGTCATCTAGTCTGGGATAGTGGGCTAAAAATTGCTGGACAACCAGGTTCAACACGTGAGCCATACAAGGCACGTGTGTGACATTGCCCCGGCGAAGGGCCGCACCCAGGTTTGCAGCATTGTCACACACGGCCTTCCCTGGTTTCAGGTCCAGTGGAGACAACCATTCATGAAATTGGTTCTCCAGAGCTGACCACAACTCCTCAGCTGTGTGACTCACATTTCCCAGACATTTCAATGTAAAAACCGCCTGATGACGTTGAGCCCTACTGCCAGCATAGTAAGGAGGTGTGCAGGATCCCTTCTGCGCAGTTAGAAACTTGTGGCATGACCAGACAGGCTTTGGGTGCAGGTGGAGGACCGAGAGGAGGTTGAGGAGGCAGAAGCAGTGAAGGAACTTTGACATAAAGAGGATTGACGCACAACTCGTGGGGACGGCAAGACTTGGACAGCAGCCCCTTGTCCTGCTGTCACCATAGTTACCCAGTGCCCAGTCAGCGACATATAACGCCCCTGTCTATGCCTACTCGTCCAAGTGTCTGTGGTGAAATGCACCCTGTCACACACAGAGTTTCTCAAAGAAGCGGTGATGTTGTGTGCGACATGCTGGTGGAGCGCAGGCACACCTTTCTTTGAGAAGTAGTGCCGACTGGGAATCTGGTACTGGGGCACTGCGACGGACATAAGGTCTCGAAAATCCTCTGTGTCCACCAGGCGGAAAGGCAGCATTTCTGTAGCCAAGAGCTTGCAGATGGTGAAATTCAACCTCTTAGCTTTCTCATGGCTAGGAGGAAATGGTCTTTTACTTGTCCACATCTGAGGGACCGAGGGCTGGCTATTGTGCTTAGACGGGGTTGATAAGGGTGTCCCCGGCAAACTGCCGGTCTGTGAGGAAGATGCAGGCAGACATGTTAGGTTGCCTTGATCCAAAGGTGGTGCTATCGATGTCGGACAGCGCTCAACACCAGCTGGTGTTACCACCTCCAAAGAAAATGATGACCTGCCAATCACGCTGGCTGTTGCGGGTAAAGAGGTGGCAGGTCTGCGCCCCAAAACAGGTGTGACTGCTGTCCCCCCAGTCACAGAGGATGAAGAGGCCGCGGATGCACAAGATATGGCAGACGGTGGTTGGCCCGGCCGGCTAGGCCGCATTGTAGCACACTGAGCTTCCCACTGCAACTTATGCTTCATGTCCATGTGCCGGTTCATGCATGAAGTACTCAAACTATGTATTTTTTGGCCTCTACTTAGCTTTTGCTGACAAATGTTACAGATAACACGAGTTGGGTCATCTTTATCGATCTGAAAAAATGCCCAGGCTATGCAAGGCTTAGCACCCATGCGACCTGAAGAGCCACCACGACTTGTGGTGAGAGGCAGAGTTGTGTTTGAGGATGCAGTTGTTGACGTGCTTCCAGTACTACGTCTCTGTCCAGGAAGGCGCAACCTGACCTCGTCGTCACTAGCATCTTCCTCCACCTCCTCTGCTGACCTCATCTCTTGGCTGACTGTGGGTTGACAGTAAGTGGGATCTCCAACCTCATCATCATCACCCTGTGCGTTATCACACCCGTCGTCCTCAGAGCCAACCTGTTCCTGCCCTGACAAAAAACTAAAGTTGTCGCTCCAATCAGGTATTTGAGTCTTATCATCGTCTTCCTCATTGTCTCCACCAACAGGAGTTACAGTTTGGGAATGAGGGTCTACATTATGGTCAGAACCTTCTGCGTCTGGTCCTGGATCCGACTCATAAAGATTCTGGGCATCAGTGCAGATCATTTCCTCGTCTGGATTCACAGAAGCGCTGGAGTCGACCTCTGATTCCCAGGCTATAGTATGAGTAAACAGCTCTGCAGACTCAACCATCTGTTCTACCTCATACTCAGACGGGCAGCTGGAGATTTGGGAGCTGTGAGGAAGCAAGTGCGATTGGGGTGACACCTTTGAGGACTGGAGTATTTGTGATGTTGAAGTTGATGTGGAGGAGAGCCCACTTAAAGGAGCACTTGATATCCGTTGAAGCACCTGCTGTTTTTGTGCCTCATCTGGAATTTGTAGCGATTGGCGTGGCCGTAAGAAAGGGATCTTATCACATTGTCCGCTAAAAGAAGTAGACATTTTAGTTTGGCTGGAAGATGGTCTTTCTTCTGCAGATGTTACTGTTGCATTAACACCTACCCCACGGACACAACCTTTTTTCCCCTTCCCAACACGCCTATTCCCCTTTCCACCAGCAGCAGGCCTTTTTCCACTCATTTTGGTGGTTAACTAATTCACAACTCTGGAGTTGTTTGCACAAAAAAACAATGGATGGGAACCGAGCAGAGCTGAGTGGCCAAACTGTGGTATTAGGCCAAAACTATTGGCTGGGTTAGATGCAGAAAAAAATTATATTCAATTTGCAACCTGATGGAGGTCTGTATAGATAGACTTATAGAACAAGTCCCACACACAGCTAGAAGGCCAAATATTTTTTCAGAGGTAGATGCAGAAAAAAATTATATTCAGTTTGCAACCTTATGGAGGTCAGTATAGATGGACTAATAGAACAAGTCCCACACACAGCTAGAAGGCCAAATATGTTTCAGAGGTAGATGCAGAAAAAAATTATATTCAGTTTGCAACCTTATGGAGGTCAGTATAGATGGACAAATAGAACAAGTCCCACACACAGCTATAAGGCCAAATATTTTTTCAGAGGTAGATGCAGAAATAAATTATATTCAGTTTGCAACCTTATGGAGGTCAGTATAGATGGACTAATAGAACAAGTCCCACACACAGCTAGAAGGCCAAATATTTTTTCAGAGGTAGATGCAGAAAAAAATTATATTCAGTTTGCAACCTGATGGAGGTCTGTATAGATGGATTAATAGAACAAGTCCCACACACAGCTAGAAGCCCAATATTTTTTCATTGGTAGATGCAGAAAAAAATTATATTCAGTTTGCAACCTTATGGAGGTCAGTATAGATGGACTAATTGAACAAGTCCCACACACAGCTAGAAGGCCAAATATTTTTTCAGAGGTAGATGCAGAAAAAAATTATATTCAGTTTGCAACCTTATGGAGGTCAGTATAGATGGACTAATAGAACAAGTCCCACACACAGCTAGAAGGCCAAATATTTTGTCAGAGGTAGATGCAGAAAAAAATTAAATTCAGTTTGCAACCTTATGGAGGTCAGTATAGATGGACTAATACAACAAGTCCCAGACACAGCTAGAAGCCCAATATTTTTTCAGAGGTAGATGCAGAAAAAAATATATTCAGTTTGCAACCTGATGGAGGTCTGTATAGATGGATTAATAGAACAAGTCCCACACACAGCTAGAAGCCCAATATTTTTTCAGAGGTAGATGCAGAAAAAAATATATTCAGTTTGCAACCTGATGGAGGTCTGTATAAATGGATTAATAGAACAAGTCCCACACACAGCTAGAAGCTCAATATTTTGTCAGAGGTAGATGAAGAAAAAAATATATGCAGTTTGCAACCTGATGGAGGTCAGTATAGATGGACTAGTACAACAAGTCCCACACACAGCTAGAAGCCCAATATTTTTTCAGAGCTAGATGCAGAAAAAAATTATATTCAATTTGCAACCTGATGGAGGTCAGTATAGATGGACTAATAGAACAAGTCCCACACACAGCTAGAAGGCCAAATATTTTTTCAGAGGTAGATGCAGAAAAAAATTATATTCAGTTTGCAACCTTATGGAGGTCAGTATAGATGGACTAATAGAACAAGTCCCACACACAGCTAGAAGGCCAAATATTTTTTCAGAGGTAGATGCAGAAAAAAATTATATTCAGTTTGCAACCTTATGGAGGTCAGTATAGATGGACTAATAGAACAAGACCCACACACAGCTAGAAGGCCAAATATTTTTTCAGAGGTAGATGCAGAAAAAAATTATATTCAGTTTGCAACCTTATGGAGGTCAGTATAGATGGACTAATAGAACAAGTCCCACACACAGCTAGAAGGCCAAATATTTTGTCAGAGGTAGATGCAGAAAAAAATTTATTCAGTTTGCAACCTGATGGAGGTCTGTATAGATAAATTAATAGAACAAGTCCCACACACAGCTAGAAGCCCAATATTTTTTCAGAGGTAGATGAAGAAAAAAATATATGCAGTTTGCAACCTGATGGAGGTCAGTATAGATGGACTAGTACAACAAGTCCCACAAACAGCTAGAAGCCCAATATTTTTTCAGAGCTAGATGCAGAAAAAAATTATATTCAATTTGCAACCTGATGGAGGTCAGTATAGATGGACTAATAGAATGATGCTATGCCCAAAAGATTTTACTTCACTAGGTGCAGTAAAAAAATTGGTATTCTATACACAGGTGGTATATCTTGCAACACAGATAGGCTACTCCACTGACTAACACACTCTGCAATAGGCCAAAAAGGATTAGCTTTGCTAGATTCAGCCAAATGCTGTGAAAAAAACTTGCACAGCACTGGCACAGGCCTGCCTGGCAAAAACTGATAGGAATTGATGTAACCTAGTCCTGAAAAGGACTCCAATTACAATTAGTCTTTACTCCTACAATCTATCTATTTAAGAGCACAGACCTGCCTGATAAAAGTCGTAGGAAATGCTGTAACCTAGTCCTTAAAAGGACTGCAATCACAACTATTCCCTACTCCCAAGCTATCTGTAGATTTGTGCGAAAATTGGCTTGAAATTAACAAGGTATAGCGCACACAGCAACACCGGTGCCGTCTAACACGCAGCTGCAGCAGTGAGAAAATGGTGGCGACGGGGAAAATGGCTTGGTCTTATAGGGCAAGGACATGTGACATACACTGCCAATGACACATGGCCTTGCTTGTGTGAAAAAAAGCACTTCGCTCCGTGTGTGCGCTGCTGATAGGCTGACAGATTGCACCTCCCCACTGCAAATGCGGGAAAGAGAAAAAAAAATGGAGATCTTCATTGTTCCTGCAGAGATCCATCCCCTGCCCCTCCCCCCACCCCGCTGTACACTCAAACTGCGTATTAACATTAATTTTCATCATTACTGAGAAAAAATCCAGTTATGATTTTGGTGCACGAACAGTTATCGAACATAACCTCGAACAGCCGAATTTTTCTCAAATTGTTCGTGTTCGCCGAACGGCTCGAACACCGCCCAAAACAGCTCGAATTTGAGATTGGCGAACAGTTCGAGTAGAACAACGCTCATCTCTAATTATGACATCATCAGATGGCATAATAGGTTGGTTTTGACATCATCAGATGACATCATCCTTTGATTATGACATCTTCGAATGATATCACATGAAATCAGCTGTTTATGACATCATCAGATTACATAATAAGTGGATTTTGACATCATCAGATGACATCATCAGTTGATTATGACTAGTGTTGAGCCACCCCCGTAGTGTTCGAGTTCGGTTCGGTTCGTCGAACACCCGCGTGTTCGTCGAACTGTTCGTCGAACACCTTCGAACACCGTTAAAACCAATGGCAGGCAAACAAAAACACATAGAAACACATAGAAAACACCTTCAAAGGTGTCCAAAAGCTGACAAACTGCTCAGAAGACACAACTAACACATGGAAAAGTGACAAGTACATATAGTCATGAGAAAAGAAAAGAGGTGGAGGAGTAAAAGGAGGGGGAGACACAGATATAGGCATGTCATGCCCTTCTAAAATCCAAAAAGTGAGAAGCCGAGACGGCCAGTCCGCTCCTGCCCATGCCACCTCCGTGTCGCCGGGTTTGTGCCAGAGCCGCGGTGAACCCTGACGGCCAGCCCCCCTCTCCCAATACTGGTGCCTGTCCGCTGGTGGGTCGAGAGAGCCCCCCTGTGGTGGAGGCAGCTCTAAGCTTTTTAATTTAAATTGTCCCTCTAATTTAAATGAATACACTTTAAATCCATTTACAAGGATCTATTGGAGGGCAAGTCTCATGCCAGCAGCCGCGTAATTCCAGCTCCAGTAGCGTCCACTAAAGCTGCTGCAGTTAAAAAGCTTTTATAAGGATCGAGCTCGGCTGTCCACCGCAAGGCATCCTAGTGCCAGTCCCAGCCCCTATGCCTTGGGGTGCCTCCTGATGCTCTTCACTAAGTATCCCGTGGTCCCGAAGCATTTCCTTTGAAAAAATTAAGTGTCCAAACTACAGGTGGTGTAGCTTGCTTAACAGCCGGGATAATCCGCTGACTAGCAGACACTGCTACTAGGCACAAAGTATTTCCTGGGCTAGATGCAGTTAAAAATTTGTAAGTAGATACTCTCGTTGGATGCTGAGAAAGCATTCCATAGAGTCTCCTGGCACGCCATATATGATTCTCTTAAAAAGCTTGGGGTAGGGGTCTAGGGGACACTTTTATAGCCAAAATCACGGCCCTGTATCACAATACGTCACCTAGGCTGAAGATAAATGGAACTGTAGCACCGAGGGCTCGGTTGCTACAGACGTATTGCACCTCACCCAGAGGTGTGATATCTCACTCTCAGATAAGGATGGAGTGTGGATCAGGACCCGACACCTGCATGCATTACACCACATTGCCGTGGGGCAGGGTGACCAATATGCCCCTGAGATGGGCACGACAGTCCCTGTCCCTGGCTGGAGTGGGGGGAGGGAACACTGAGGAAGGGGAACCCTGCAGTGCAGGAGCAAGGAGGAAGCAGTTCCTGGGTGCATTGAGAAGGGAGTATAAAAGGTGGGCACCATCTTAGTTCAGTGCAGAGAAGTCTGAGCAGAAGTGGCAGGGAGCAGGGGCTCTGCATGAGCTCTGCTCCGGAGGCGGGCCTAGTAACAGAGGCCCAGGCCTGCAAGAGGGAGAAGGAAGGAAGAGGAGCGGAGAAGGCTCCAGGAACGAGGAATGAAGGGATCCCAGGGGTGCGGACGGGCGAGTCGCCACCGCACGCCCGAATCCACCTGCGTGGAGGGGTCAGGCCAAAGGGGGAGACCAGTCCCCGAACTAGTGGAGGCAGGAAACGACCCTCAGCTAGAAACCGGAGGCTCTGACATTTTATGTGGCGCAGCCCCTTGCTCCACCCGCTAGGAAGGCACCACATAGGGTCAGGGAAACTGGCGCCAAGTTTTCCAAGAGGAGGCCCGAGGCAGCCAGACAGAAGTGTTGGTAAGAAAGGCCAGACAAAGGACACACAAAGGGGGTCCTGTGAAGCGCTCCAAAGTTATCTGGGAGTTGTCTGAGCCCCTCACCTGGTGAGCACAGTACGACGTGGGCAGCCGTTACCTGCAGACGTGGTCTGGATAATAAGAACTGTGAGTAAAGGCCCTGAACTGCATCACTGACTCTGTGTCGTTACTGCTGCTGCCCTGCACCATCACCCCCATCCTCCGCATACACTGCCCTGAGGCTATACTCCTCCCGTGGGGAGTTATGCTACGCTCTGCTGCACCCACAACACCAGCCTTAGCGGTCTGCCCTGTAGCGGCGGTTCACTCTGACCGCAATCCACGGGTGGCGTAGTCAGACATTTAAACATCAAAACCACATAAATAGTTCCGCCACTGGTTTGACCGCCCTGAGCCACGGAACCGGATCGCCGCCACGAAGACTACAACCACCAGCATCCACCAAAAAGGGTCCGGCTCCGGGTGTCCCAAGGCCCAGGGGGTGCGTCAGAACATTTTCATCACCTTTCACAATCACCAATGGGACAAGGCAGGGATGTCCTCTGTCCCCTCTCTTATACATCCTAGTGACGGAGCACCTGCTCTCATCAATTCGCCATAACCCCAATATTAGGTGGATTGAGGTGGGAGGCACCGAGTACAAGTGCTCTCTATTTGCTGATGATGTCCTAGTATATATCACTCAATCACATATATCCATCCCTGCTGTTATGGCTGAAATAGATCACTTTGTTACATGGTAAAATTTTAAAATCAATGCATCGAAGTCTGAGGCCCTCGATGTCTCCCTCCCTGAATCCATATAGGATTCCATCCAGTCCAACTTTCCCTTTGCCTGGCCCTCACAGGGTATCAAATACTTAGGAATTCCTATTCATAGAGACCTCTCCCATCTATGTTATCTTAATTTTGGGCCCTTTATTGAACAATTCCATACAGACCACGGTTGGCAAGTTAGAACTGTAAGATTCACTACGTGAACCACTGGTGTTTTGTGGAAAAGCACATGTACACCGCGTTCCAAATTATTATGCAAAAAGTGTTTAGGAGTGATAAGGGAAGAATTTGTTTGTTTGTCAGTTAAACTCATTGATGGTGATGTGTGTCAGGGCTCTTTATATCACTGTAAGCAATTGCAGACACCTGTGCTAATTAGTTTGGCAGGTGTGTCCAATGAAAGGCAAGACTACTTAAGAAGGCTCTCTCACATTATTAAGCAGCCTACATTTTCTGCCAAAATGGGAAAGAAAAAGGATGTGTCGGCTGCTGAGAAGCAACAAATTGTGGAGTGTTTAGGTCAAGGCATGACTACAATCAACATTGTGCGATGATCAGGATGAAGTGTCTTGGCAATCAAGAAGTATGTAGCTGATTCACAGTACACACGTGTGCGTGCTGATAAGGGCAAATTGAGGACTCTTTCCTACAGGCAATTACGTCAGGTTGAAACAGCAGCGGCAAAAAAGCCTTGTCATAGCAGCAGACAAGTTTTTGAAGCTGCTTGTGCCTCCAACGTCCCCCGAACAACAAGATGCAGGGTCCTTCAGAGGTTTGCAGCTGTGCATATGCCATCCTGTCGACCTCCTCTATCCACTTCACACAAGCAGAAACGGCTCCAGTGGGCCAAACATTACATGAAGACTGATTTCAAAACTGTTTTGTTCACGGATGAGTGCCATGCAGCGCTCGATGGTCCAGATGAATGGAGTGGAGGATGGCTGGTTGATGGACACCCCACGCAAACACGGCTACAGCGCCAACAAGGAGGAGGTGGAGTAATGTTTTGGGCTGGAATCATGGGGAGAGAGATTGTCGGCCCCTTTAGGATCCCTGAAGGCGCTAAAGATGAACTCCATAATGTATGTGGATTTTCTCAAACAGCACTTCCTGCCATGGTTCAAGAAGAAGAACCGTGTATTTCACAGCAAGATCATTTTTCTGCATGATAATGCACCATCTCATGCTGCACATAAAACATCTGCATCTCTGGCTGATATGGGCATAAAAGGGGACAAACTTATGGTGTGACCCCCATGCTCCCCTGACCTCTACCCCATTCAGAACCTTTGGAGCATCATTAAAAGGAGTGTCTATGATGGCGGGAGGCAGTTCACATCTAAGCAACAGCTCTGGGAGGGTATTCTGTCCTCATGCAAAACAATTGAAGCAGAAACCATCCAAAACCTGACAAATTCAATGGACGAGAGAGTTCAGAAGCTCCTTTCGAACAAGGGGTCCTATGTGAAAATGTAACATCACCTAGAATAAAGTTTTGAGTTGAAAACTGTTTGATTTCAGTTTCTAACAACCTGCTAATGCTTATAATTTCAAAAATGACCATTTTTTTGGTCTTTATTAAAATGAAAAGGTTGATCGAAAAGTTTGGGGGATCTAAGAGTGTGGCAACCCAGTAGTCATGATTACTTCGAATTCTGACAATATGAGGGTCATGCTGCAGGTAGTGCAGCAAGAAGGCTCTTATGTGTCTTGCGCATCTCGGAGCCCCAAAATTATTTTCCGGGCTAGATGCAGCTAAAAATTATTTTTAATTTTAAATCTGGTGAAGCTTATTATAGATGGCCTAATAGGATCAGTGCTGCACACTGCTACAAAGCCCAAATTATTTTCCAGTCAAGATACAGATAAACATGATTAGTAATTTGAAAGCTTAAAACGGTTGGTAGGGTGATTTTAACCAATCATCAAGCTTTTACTCTCCCCAGGATGACACAGGGGTAGAAAAGTCGTTTCGGATCCATGATTTGTTCATCTTTATGAACGTGAGTCTGTCTACATTATCAGTGGAGAGCCGCGTGCGCTTATCTGTCAGCACACCACCAGCAGCGCTGAACACACGTTCAGACAGAACGCTGGCTGCGGGGCATGACAAGATCTCCAAGGCGTAAGTGGCTAGCTCCGGCCATTTATCCAGATTGGAAGCCCAAAAAGAGCAAGGGTCCAGTGACACAGTCGTGGCTTCAATGTTTACTTGGAGATACTCCTGTACCATCGTCTCTAGGCGTTGACTATGTGTCAGACTTCTTGTCTCTTGTGGCCTTGCAAAGGATGGGCTAAAAAAGTGGTGAAATGATTCCGCAAAATTGATGTTACCAGCAGATACTGTGGTTCTGTTACGGTTTGAGTGCTGAACACTTGACGGTCCCACGGTTGGCAAGTTGGAACTGTGAGATTCACTACGTGCACCACTGGTATTTTGTGGAAAAGCACATGTAAGATTCTGCAACAGTCTCTGCTGATACTCCTGCATGCGTGCATCCCTTTCTATGGCAGGAATAATTTCTGCAAATTTACTTTTGTACCGGGGATCTAACATTGGGGCAACCCAGTAGTCAGGATTATTTCTAATTCTCACAATTCGAGGGTCATGTTGCAGGTAGTGCAGCAAGAAGGCACTCATGTGTGTTGCGCATCCAGGAGCACCAAGTCCCTGTTGTGTTGGTGGCGAGGTAGCAATCATGCTTCCTTCCTCTGTCCTCTCCCCCCAACCTCGCACAACAGAAATGTGATCAAGGTCTCCCTCATCTGATGAGTCTTCCATCAGTTCGTCCTCCACTTCTTCCTGGGCTCCTGCACCTTCCTCACTAGTTTGGCTGCTACCATGCGCCCTGGTAAAATCATCTCCCCCACCTTCACATGCCTGCCGCCTTGGTGCTGCCGACCGTCTGGACCTTGCAGATGTTAGCCCTTCCGCATACAACTCCTCCTCCTCTACTTCCTCCACCTCCTCTTGTGCCACCACCTGACTCCGAATTCTGTTTAACATGTGCTCCAGCATGTAAATCACCGGAATAGTCATGCTGATAATGGCATCGTCAGCACTAAACATCTTCGTCGCCATTTCAAAACTGTGCAGAAGGGTGCATAGGTCCCTGATCTGAGACCACTCCTCCAGCGTGATTTGCCCCACCTCTGAATCTCGTTGGCCCAGGCTATACGTCAGAACGTATTGCACCAGGGCTTGTCGGTGCTGCCACAGTCGCTGCAACATGTGCAGAGTTGAATTCCACCGGGTAGGCACATCGCATTTTAGCCGGTGAAGTGGCAGGCCCAACGACTTCTGTAGAGATGTAAGTCGCTGAGCTGCGGGATGCGAACGGCGGAAGTGAGCACACAGCGACCGTTCCCTCTGCAGAAGGCCATCTAGTCTGGGATAGTGGGCTAAAAATTGCTGGACAACCAGGTTCAACACGTGAGCCATACAAGGCACGTGTGTGACATTGCCCCGGCGAAGGGCCGCACCCAGGTTTGCAGCATTGTCGCACACGGCCTTCCCTGGTTTCAGGTCCAGTGGAGACAACCATTCATGAAATTGGTTCTCCAGAGCTGACCACAACTCCTCAGCTGTGTGACTCACATTTCCCAGACATTTCAATGTAAAAACCGCCTGATGACATTGAGCCCTACTGCCAGCATAGTAAGGAGGTGTGCAGGATCCCTTCTGCGCAGTTAGAAAGCTTGTGGCATGACCAGACAGGCTTTGGGTGCAGGTGGAAGACCGAGAGGAGGTTGAGGAGGCAGAAGCAGTGGAGGAAAAATGACATAAAGAGGATTGACGCACAACTCGTGGGGACGGCAAGACTTGGACAGCAGCCCCTTGTCCTGCTGTCACCATAGTTACCCAGTGCCCAGTCAGCGACATGTAACGCCCCTGTCCATGCCTACTCGTCCAAGTGTCTGTGGTGAAATGCACCCTGTCACACACAGAGTTTCTCAAAGAAGCGGTGATGTTGTGTGCGACATGCTGGTGGAGCGCAGGCACACCTTTCTTTGAGAAGTAGTGCCGACTGGGCATCTGGTACTGGGGCACTGCGACGGACATAAGGTCTCGAAAATCCTCTGTGTCCACCAGGCGGAAAGGCAGCATTTCTGTAGCCAAGAGCTTGCAGATGGTGAAATTCAACCTCTTAGCTTTCTCATGGCTAGGAGGAAATGGTCTTTTACTTGTCCACATCTGAGGGACCGAGGGCTGGCTATTGTGCTTAGACGGGGTTGATAAGGGTGTCCCCGGCAAACTGCCGGTCTGTGAGGAAGATGCAGGCGGACATGTTAGGTTGCCTTGATCCAAAGGTGGTGCTATCGATGTCGGACAGCGCTCAAGACCAGCTGGTGTTACCACCTCCAAAGAAAATGATGACCTGCCAATCACGCTGGCTGTTGCGGGTAAAGAGGTGGCAGGTCTGCGCCCCAAAACAGGTGTGACTGCTGTCCCCCCAGTCACAGAGGATGAAGAGGCCGCGGATGCACAAGATATGGCAGACGGTGGTTGGCCCGGCCGGCTAGACCGCATTGTAGCACACTGAGCTTCCCACTGCAACTTATGCTTCATGTCCATGTGCCGGTTCATGCATGAAGTACTCAAACTATGTATTTTTTGGCCTCTACTTAGCTTTTGCTGACAAATGTTACAGATAACACGAGTTGGGTCATCTTTATCGATCTGAAAAAATGCCCAGGCTATGCAAGGCTTAGCACCCATGCGACCTGAAGAGCCACCACGACTTGTGGTGAGAGGCAGAGTTGTGTTTGAGGATGCAGTTGTTGACGTGCTTCCAGTACTACGTCTCTGTCCAGGAAGGCGCAACCTGACCTCGTCGTCACTAGCATCTTCCTCCACCTCCTCTGCTGACCTCATCTCTTGGCTGACTGTGGGTTGACAGTAAGTGGGATCTCCGACCTCATCATCATCACCCTGTGCGTTATCACACCCGTCGTCCTCAGAGCCAACCTGTTCCTGCCCTGACAAAAAACTAAAGTTGTCGCTCCAATCAGGTATTTGAGTCTTATCATCGTCTTCCTCATTGTCTCCACCAACAGGAGTTACAGTTTGGGAATGAGGGTCTACATTATGGTCAGAACCTTCTGCGTCTGGTCCTGGATCCGACTCATAAAGATTCTGGGCATCAGTGCAGATCATTTCCTCGTCTGGATTCACAGAAGCGCTGGAGTCGACCTCTGATTCCCAGGCTATAGTATGAGTAAACAGCTCTGCAGACTCAACCATCTGTTCTACCTCATACTCAGACGGGCAGCTGGAGATTTGGGAGCTGTGAGGAAGCAAGTGCGATTTGGGTGACACCTTTGAGGACTGGAGTATTTGTGATGTTGAAGTTGATGTGGAGGAGAGCCCACTTAAAGGAGCACTTGATATCCGTTGAAGCACCTGCTGTTTTTGTGCCTCATCTGGAATTTGTAGCGATTGGCGTGGCCGTAAGAAAGGGATCTTATCACATTGTCCGCTAAAAGAAGTAGACATTTTAGTTTGGCTGGAAGATGGTCTTTCTTCTGCACCTACCCCACGGACACAACCTTTTTTCCCCTTCCCAACACGCCTATTCCCCTTTCCACCAGCAGCAGGCCTTTTTCCACTCATTTTGGTGGTTAACTAATTCACAACTCTGGAGTTGTTTGCACAAAAAAACAATGGATGGTAACCGAGCAGAGCTGAGTGGCCAAACTGTGGTATTAGGCCAAAACTATTGGCTGGGTTAGATGCAGAAAAAAATTATTTTTAATTTGCAACCTGATGGAGGTCAGTATAGATGGACTAATAGACCAAGTCCCACACACCGCTAGAAGCCCAAATATTTTTTCAGAGCTAGATGCAGAAAATTTTTTTATTCAATTTGCAACCTGATGGAGGTCAGTATAGATGGACTAATAGACCAAGTCCCACACACTGCTAGAAGCCCAAATATTTTTTCAGAGCTAGATGCAGAAAAAAATTATTTTTAATTTGCAACCTGATGGAGGTCAGTATAGATGGACTAATAGAACAAGTCCCACACGCTGCTAGAAGCCCAAATATTTTTTCAGAGATAAATGAAGAAAAAAATTATTTTTAATTTGCAACCTGATGGAGGTCAGTATAGATGGACTAATAGACCAAGTCCCACACACTGCTAGAAGCCCAAATATTTTTTCAGAGCTAGATGCAGAAAAAAATTATTTTTAATTTGCAACCTGATGGAGGTCAGTATAGATGGACTAATAGAACAAGTCCCACATGCTGCTAGAAGCCCAAATATTTTTTCAGAGATAAATGAAGAAAAAAATTATTTTTAATTTGCAACCTGATGGAGGTCAGTATAGATGGACTAATAGACCAAGTCCCACACACTGCAAGAAGCCCAAATATTTTTTCAGAGCTAGATGCAGAAAAAAATTATTTTTAATTTGCAACCTGATGGAGGTCAGTATAGATGGACTAATAGACCAAGTCCCACACACCGCTAGAAGCCCAAATATTTTTTTTACAGAGCTAGATGCAGAAAAAAATTATATTCAATTTGCAACCTGCTGGAGGTCAGTATAGAAGGACTAATAGAACAAGTCCCACACACTGCTAGAAGCCCAAATATTTTTTCAGAGCTAAATGAAGAAAAAAATTATTTTTAATTTGCAACCTGATGGAGGTCAGTATAGATGGACTAATAGACCAAGTCCCACACACTGCTAGAAGCCCAAATATTTTTTCAGAGCTAGATGCAGAAAAAAATTATATTCAGTTTGCAACCTGATGGAGGTCAGTATAGATGGACTAATAGAATGATGCTATGCCCAAAAGATTTTACTTCACTAGGTGCAGTAAAAAAATTGGTATTCTATACACAGGTGGTATATCTTGCAACACAGATAGGCTACTCCACTGACTAACACACTCTGCAATAGGCCAAAAAGGATTAGCTTTGCTAGATTCAGCCAAATGCTGTGAAAAAAACTTGCACAGCACTGGCACAGACCTGCCTGGCAAAAACTGATAGGAACTGATGTAACCTAGTCCTGAAAAGGACTCCAATTACAATTAGTCTTTACTCCCACAATCTATCTATTTAAGAGCACAGACCTGCCTGATAAAAGTCGTAGGAAATGCTGTAACCTAGTCCTTAAAAGGACTGCAATCACAACTATTCCCTACTCCCAAGCTATCTGTATATTTGTGCGAAAATTGGCTTGAAATTAACAAGGTATAGCGCACACAGCAACAGCGGTGCCGTCTAACACGCAGCTGCAGCAGTGAGAAAATGGTGGCGACGGGGAAAATGGCTTGGTCTTATAGGGCAAGGACATGTGACATACACTGCCAATGACACATGCCCTTGCTTGTGTGAAAAAAAGCACTTCGCTCCGTGTGTGCGCTGCTGATAGGCTGACAGATTGCACCTCCCCACTGCAAATGCGGGAAAGAGAAAAAAAAATGGAGATCTTCATTGTTCCTGCAGAGATCCATCCCCTGCCCCTCCCCCCGCCCCGCTGTACACTCAAACTGCGTATTAACATTAATTTTCATCATTACTGAGAAAAAATCCAGTTATGATTTTGGTGCACGAACAGTTATCGAACATAACCTCGAACAGCCGAATTTTTCTCAAATTGTTCGTGTTCGCCGATCGGCTCGAACACCGCCCAAAACAGCTCGAATTTGAGATTGGCGAACAGTTCGAGTAGAACAACGCTCATCTCTAATTATGACATCATCACATGACATCATCAGATGACATTATCAGTTGATTATAATATCATCAAATGATGTCATATGAAACCAGCTGAAAATGACATCATCAGATGACTTAATAAGTTGATTTTGACATCATCAGATGACATCATCAGTTGATTATGACATCATCAGATGACCTCATCAGTTGATTATGACATCATCAGATGACATCATGGCTTGATTATGACATCATTTGATGAGATCATCATTTGATTATGACATCAACAGATGACATCAACGAATGACATCATCATTTGATTATGACATCAAAAGATGACATCATCGAATGAAATCATCAGTTGATTATGACATCATCGAATAATATCACATGAAATCAGCTGATTATGACATCATCAGATCACATAATACGTTGATTTTGCCATCATCAGATGACATAATAAGTTGATCTTGACATCAGATGACATCTTCATTTGATTATGACATCATCAGATGACATCATGAGATGAGATCATCATTTGATTTTGACATCAACAGATGACATCATCGAATGACATCATCAGTTGATTATGACATGACCACATGACATCATTTTTTGATTATGACTACACCAGATGACATCATCATTTGATTACGACATCATCAGATAACATTATCAGATGATATCATCAGTTCATTATGACATCATTGAATGATATCACATGAAATCAGCTGATTATGACATCATCAGATGACATAATAAGTTGATTTTTACATCATCAGATAACATCAGTTGATTATGACATCATCAGATTACATCATAATTTGATTATGACATCATCAGATGACATAATCATTTGATTATGACATCATCACATTACTTCATCATTTTATTATGACATCATCAGATGACATCATCAGATGACATCATCATTTGATTCTGACATCACCATATGACATTATTTGATTATGACATCATCAGATGACATCATCATTTGATTATGACATCAAAAGATGACATCATTGAATGACATCATCAGTTGATTATGACATCATTGAATAATATCACATGAAATCAGCTGATTATGACATCATCAGATCACATAATGCATTGATTTTGACATCAGCAGATGACATAATAAGTTGATTTTGACATCATCAGATGACATCATCATTTGATTATGACATCATCAGATGACATCATCAGATGAGATCATCATTTGATATTGACATCAACAGATGACATCATCGAATGACATCATCAGTTGATTATGACATGACCAGATGACATCATTTTTTGATTATGACTTCACCAGATGACATCATCATTTGATTATGACATCATCAGATAACATTATCAGATGACATCATCAGTTGATTATGACATCATCGAATGATATCATATGAAATCAGCTGATTATGACATCATCAGATGAAATAAAAAGTTGATTTTTACATAATCAGATAACATCATCAGTTGATTATGACATCATCAGATGACATCATAATTTGATTATGACGTCATCAGATGACATCATCATTTGATTATGACATCATCACATTACTTCATCAATTGATTATGACATCATCAGATGACATCAACAGATGACATCATTTGATTCTGACATCACCATATGACATTATTTGATTATGACATCATCAGATGACATCATCATTTGATTATGACATCATCAGATGAGAACATCATTTGATTATGACATCATCAGATGAGATCATCATTTGATTTTGACATCAACAGATGACATCATCGAATGACATCATCAGTTGATTATGACATGACCAGGTGACATCATTTTTTCATTATGACTTTACCAGATGACATCATCATTTGATTATGACATCATCAGATAACATTATCAGATGACATTTTCAGTTGATTATGACATCATCGAATGATATCACATGAAATCAGCTGATTATGACATCATCAGATGACATAATATCTTGATTTTGACATCATCAGATGACATCATCATTTGATTATGACATCATCGAATGATATCACATGAAATCAGCTGTTTATGACATCATCACATGACATCATCAGATGACATTATCAGTTGATTATAATATCATTGAATGATATATGAAATCAGCTGAATATGACATCATCAGATGACATAATAAGTTGATTTTGACATCATCAGATGACATCATCAGTTGATTATGACATCATCAGATGACATCATAAGATGACCTCATCAGTTGATTATGACAACATCAGATTACATCATCACTTGATTATGACATCATTGGCTGAGATCATCATTTGATTATGACATCAACAGATGACATCAACAAATGACATCATCATTTGATTATGACATCAAAAGATGACACCATCGAATGACATCATCAGTTGATTAGAACATCATCGAATAATATCACATGAAATCAGCTGATTATGACAACATCAGACCGCATAATACGTTGATTTTGACATCATCAGATGACATAATAAGTTGATCTTTACATCATCAGATGACATCTACATTTGATTATGACATCATCAGATGAGATCATCATTTGATTTTGACATCAACAGATGACAGCATCGAATGACATCATCAGTTGATTATGACATCATCAGATAACATTATCAGATGACATCATCAGTTCATTATGACATCATTGAATGATATCACATGAAATCAGCTGATTATGACATCATCAGATGACATAAGTTGATATTTACATCATCAGTTTACATCATCAGTTGACTATGACATCATCAGATGACATCATAATTTGATTATGACATCATCAGATGACATCATCATTTGATTATGACATCATCACATTACTTCATCAATTGATTATAACATCATCAGATGACATCAACAGATGACATCATCATTTGATTCTTACATCACCACATGACATTATTTGATTATGACATCATCAGATGACATCATCATTTGATTATGACATCATCAGAAGAGAACATCATTTGATTATGACATCATCAGATGACATCATCAGATGACATATTCGTTTGATTATGACATCATCAGATAACATTAACAGATGACATTATCTGTTGATTATAATATCATTGAATGATATCATATGAAATCAGCTGAATATGACATCATCAGATGACATAATAAGTTGATTTTGACATCATCACATGACATCATTAGCTCATTATGACATCATCAGATGACATCATCAGATGACCTCATCAGTTGATTATGACATCATCAGATGACATCATCACTTGATTATGACATCATTTGATGAGATCATCATTTGATTATGACATCAACAGATGACTTCAACGAATGACATCATTTGATTATGACATCAAAAGATAACATCATCGAATGACATCATCAGTTGATTATGACACCATCGAATAATATCACATGAAATCAGCTGATTATGACATCATCATATCACATAATACTTTGATTTTGACATCATCAGATGACATCATGATTTGATTATGACATCATCAGATGACATCATCAGATGACATCATCAGATGAGATCATCATTTGATTTTGACATCAACAGATGACATCATCGAATCACATCATCAGTTGATTATGACATGACCAGATGACATCATTTTTTGATTATGACTTTACAAGATGACATCATCATTTGATTATGACATAATCAGATAACATTATCATTTGATTCTGACATCACCATATGACATTATTTGATTATGACATCAAGGAATAATATCACATGAAATCAGCTGATTATGACATCATCAGATCACATAATATGTTGATTTTGACATCATCAGATGACATAATAAGTTGATTTTGAAATCATAAGATGACATCATCATTTGATTATGACATCATCAGATGACATCATCACATGAGATCATCAATTGATTTTGACATCAACAGATGACATCATCGAATGACATCATCAGTTGATTATGACATGACCAGATGACATCATTTTTTGATTATGACTTCACCAGATGACATCATCATTTGATTATGACATCATCAGATAACATTATCAGATGACATCATCAGTTCATTATGACATCATTGAATGATATCACATGAAATCAGCTGATTATGACATCATCAGATGACATAAGTTGATATTTACATCATCAGTTTACATCATCAGTTGATTATGACATCATCAGATGACATCATCATTTGATTATGACATCATCACATTACTTCATCAAATGATTATAACATCATCAGATGACATCAACAGATGACATCATTTGATTCTTACATCACCATATGACATTATTTGATTATGACATCATCAGATGACATCATCATTTGATTATGACATCATCAGAAGAGAACATCATTGGATTATGACATCATCAGATGACATCATCAGATGACATATTCGTTTGATTATGACATCATCAGATAACATTAACAGATGACATTATCTGTTGATTATAATATCATTGAATGATATCATATGAAATCAGCTGAATATGACATCATCAGATGACATAATAAGTTGATTTTGACATCATCAGATGACATCATTAGCTCATTATGACATCATCTGATGACATCATCAGATGACCTCATCAGTTGATTATGACATCATCAGATGACATCATCTCTTGATTATGACATCATTTGATGAGATCATCATTTGATTATGACATCAACAGATAACTTCAACGAATGACATCATTTGATTATGACATCAAAAGATGACATCATCGAATGACATCATCAGTTGATTATGACATCGAATAATATCACATGAAATCAGCTGATTATGACATCATCAGATCACATAATACTTTGATTTTAACATCATAAAATGACATCATCATTTGATTATGACATCATCAGATGACATCATCAGATGAGATCATCAATTGATTTTTACATCAACAGATGACATCATCGAATGACATCATCAGTTGATTATGACATTACCAGATGACATCATTTTTTGATTATGACTTCACCAGATGACATCATCATTTGGTTATGACATTATAAGATAACATTATCAGATGACATCATCAGTTCATTATGACATCATTGAATTATATCACATGAAATCAGCTGATTATGACATCATCAGATGACATAAGTTGATTTTTACATCATCAGTTTACATCATCAGTTGATTATGACATCATCAGATGACATCATAATTTGATTATGACATCATCAGATGACATCATCATTTGATGATGACATCATCACATTACTTCATCAATTGATTATAACATCATCAGATGACATCAACAGATGACATCATCATGTGATTCTTACATCACCATGTGACATTATTTGATTATGACATCATCAGATGACATCATCATTTGATTCTGACATCATCAGAAGAGAACATCATTTGATTATGACATCATCAGATGACATCATCAGATGACATATTCGTTTGATTATGACATCATCAGATAACATTAACAGATGACATTATCTGTTGATTATAATTTCATTGAATGATATCATATGAAATCAGCTGAATATGACATCATCAGATGACCTCATCAGTTGATGATGACATCATCAGATGACATCATCACTTGATTATGACATAATTTGATGAGATCATCATTTGATTATGACATCAACAGATGACTTCAACGAATGACATCATTTGATTATGACATCAAAAGATGACATCATCGAATGACATCATCAGTTGATTATGACATCATGGAATAATATCACATGAAATCAGCTGATTATGACATCATCAGATCACATAATACTTTGATTTTGACATCATAAGATGACATCATCATTTGATTATGACATCATCAGATGACATCATCAGATGAGATCATCAATTGATTTTCACATCAACAGATGACATCATCGAATGACATCATCAGTTGATTATGACATGACCAGATGACATCATTTATTGATTATGACTTCACCAGATGACATCATCATTTGATTATGACAACATCAGATAACATTATCAGATGACATCATCAGTTCATTATGACATCATTGAATGATATCACATGAAATCAGCTGATTATGACATCATCAGATGACATAAGTTGATATTTACATCATCAGTTTACATCATCAGTTGATTATGACATCATCAGATGACATCATAATTTGATTATGACATCATCAGATGACATCATCATTTGATTATGACATCATCACATTACTTCATCAATTGATTATAACATCATCAGAAGACATCAACAGATGACATCATCATTTGATTCTTACATCACCATATGACATTATTTGATTATGACATCATCAGATGACATCATCATTTGATTATGACATCATCAGAAGAGAACATCATTGGATTATGACATCATCAGATGACATCATCAGATGACATATTCGTTTGATTATGACATCATCAGATAACATTAACAGATGACATTATCTGTTGATTATAATATCATTGAATGATATCATATGAAATCAGCTGAATATGACATCATCAGATGACATAATAAGTTGATTTTGACATCATCAGATGACATCATTAGCTCATTATGACATCATCTGATGACATCATCAGATGACCTCATCAGTTGATTATGACATCATCAGATGACATCATCACTTGATTATGACATCATTTGATGAGATCATCATTTGATTATGACATCAACAGATGACTTCAACGAATGACATCATTTGATTATGACATCAAAAGATGACATCATCGAATGACATCATCAGTTGATTATGACATCATCGAATAATATCACATGAAATCAGCTGATTATGACATCATCAGATCACATAATACTTTGATTTTAACATCATAAAATGACATCATCATTTGATTATGACATCATCAGATGACATCATCAGATGAGATCATCAATTGATTTTTACATCAACAGATGACATCATCGAATGACATCATCAGTTGATTATGACATGACCAGATGACATCATTTTTTGATTATGACTTCACCAGATGACATCATCATTTGATTATGACATCATCAGATAACATTATCAGATGACATCATCAGTTCATTATGACATCATTGAATTATATCACATGAAATCAGCTGATTATGACATCATCAGATGACATAAGTTGATTTTTACCTCATCAGTTTACATCATCAGTTGATTATGACATCATCAGATGACATCATAATTTGATTATGACATCATCAGATGACATCATCATTTGATGATGACGTCATCACATTACTTCGTCAATTGATTATAACATCATCAGATGACATCAACAGATGACATCATCATGTGATTCTTACATCACCATATGAAATTATTTGATTATGACATCATCAGATGACATCATCATTTGATTCTGACATCATCAGAAGAGAACATCATTTGATTATGACATCATCAGATGACATCATCAGATGACATATTCGTTTGATTATGACATCATCAGATAACATTAACAGATGACATTATCTGTTGATTATAATATCATTGAATGATATCATATGAAATCAGCTGAATATGACATCATCAGATGACCTCATCAGTTGATGATGACATCATCAGATGACATCATCACTTGATTACGACATCATTTGATGAGATCATCATTTGATTATGACATCAACAGATGACTTCAACGAATGACATGATTTGATTATGACATCAAAAGATGACATCATCGAATGACATCATCAGTTGATTATGACATCATCGAATAATATCACATGAAATCAGCTGATTATGACATCATCAGATCACATAATACTTTGATTTTGTCATCATAATATGACATCATCATTTGATTATGACATCATCAGATGACATCATCAGATGAGATCATCAATTGATTTTCACATCAACAGATGACATAATCGAATGACATCATCAGTTGATTATGACATGACCAGATGACATCATTTTTTGATTACGACTTCACCAGATGACATCATCATTTGATTATGACATCATCAGATAACATTATCAGATGACATCATCAGTTCATTATGACATCATTGAATGATATCACATGAAATCAGCTGATTATGACATCATCAGATGACATAAGTTGATTTTTACATCATCAGTTTACATCATCAGTTGATTATGACATCATCAGATGACATCATAATTTGATAATGGCATCATCAGATGACATCATCATTTGATGATGACATCATCACATTACTTCATCAATTGATTGTAACATCATCAGATGACATCAACAGATGACATCATCATTTGATTCTTACATCACCATATGACATTATTTGATTATGACATCATCAGATGACATCATCATTTGATTATGACATCATCAGAAGACAACATCATTTGATTACGACATTATCAGATGACATCATCAGATGACATATTCGTTTGATTATGACATCATCAGATAACATTATCAGATGACATTATCTGTTGATTATAATATCATTGAATGATGTTATATGAAATCAGCTGAATATAACATCATCAGATGACATAATAAGTTGATTTTGACATCATCAGATGACATCATCAGTTGATTATGACATCATCAGATGACCTCATAAGTTGATTATGACATCATCAGATTACATCATCACTTGATTATGACATCATTTGATGAGATCATCATTTGATTATGACATCAACAGATGACTTCAACGAATGACATCATTTCATTATGACATCAAAAGATGACATCATCGAATGACATCATCAGTTGATTATGACATCATCGAATAATATCACATGAAATCAGCTGATTATGACATCATCAGATCACATAATACGTTGATTTTGTCATCATCAGATGACATAATAAGTTGATCTTGACATCATCAGATGACATCATCATTTGATTATGACATCATCAGATGACATCATCAGATGAGATCATCATTTGATTTTGACATCAACAGATGACATCATCGAATGACATCATCAGTTGATTATGACATGACCAGATGACATCATTTTTTGATTATGACTTTACCAGATGACATCATTGTTTGATTATGACATCATCAGATAACATTATCAGATGACATCGTCAGTTGATTATGACATCATCGAATGATATCACATGAAATCAGCTGATTATGACATCATCAGAAGACATAATAGGTTGATTTTGACATCATCAGATGACATCATCATTTGATTATGACATCATCGAATGATATCACATGAAATCAGCTGTTTATGACATAATCAGATGATATAGTAAGTGGATTTTGACATAATCAGATGACAACATCAGTTGATTATGACATCATCACATGACATCATCAGATGACATTATCAGTTGATTATAATATCATTGAATGATATCATATGAAATCAGCTGAATATGACATCATCAGATGACATAATCAGTTGATTTTGACATCATCAGACGACATCATCAGATGACCTCATCAGTTGATTATGACATCATCAGATGACATCATAATTTGATTATGACATCATCAGATGACATCATCATTTGATTATGACATCATCAGAAGAGAACATCATTTGATTATGACATCATCAGATGACATCATCAGATGACATATTCGTTTGATTAGGACATCATCAGATAACATTATCAGAGGACATTATCTGTTGACTATAATATCATTGAATGATATCATATGAAATCAGCTGAATATGACATCATCAGATGACATAATAAGTTGATTTTGACATCATCAGATGACATCATCAGTTGATTATGACATCATCAGAAGACATCATCAGATGACCTCATGAGTTGATTATGACATCATCAGAAGACATCATCACTTGATTATGACATCATTTGATGAGATCATCATTTGATTATGACATCAACAGATGACTTCAACTTATGACATCATTTGATTATGACATCAAAAGATGACATCATCGAATGACATCATCAGTTGATTATGACATGACCAGATGACATCATTTTTTGATTAAGACTTCACTAGATGACATCATCATTTGATTATGACATCATTGAATGATATCACATGAAATCAGCTGATTATGACATCATCAGATGACATAAGTTGATTTTTACATCATCAGTTTACATCATCAATTGATTATGACATCATCAGATGACATCATAATTTGATTATGACATCATCAGATGACATCATCATTTAATTATGACCTCATTTGATGACATCATCGGTTGATTATGACATGACCAGATGACATCATTTTTTTGATTATGACTTCACCAGATGACATCATCATTTGATTATGACATCATCAGATAACATTATCAGATGACATCCTCAGTTGATTATGACATCATCGAATGATATCATATGAAATCAGCTGATTATGACATCATCAGTTCATTATGACATCATCACATGACATCATCGGATGACATTATCAGTTGATTATAATATCATCGAATAATATCATATGAAATCAGCTGATTATGACATCATCAGATGACATAATAAGTTGATTTTGACATCATCAGATGACATCATCAGTTGATTATGACACCATCAGATGACATCATAATTTGATTATGACATCATCAGATGGCATCATCATTTGATTATGACATCAAAAGATGACATCATGGAATAACATCATCAGTTGATTTTGACATCATTGAATGATATCGCATGAAATCAGCTGATTATGACATCATCAGATGACATAATAGGTTCATTTTGACATCATCAGATGACATCATCATTTGATTATGATATCATCGAATGATATCACATGAAATCGGCTGTTTATGACATCATCAGATGACATAATAAGTGGATTTTGACATCATCAGATGACATCATCAGTTGATTATGACATCATCACATGACATCATCAGCTAACATTATCAGTTGATTATAATATCATCGAATGATATCATATGAAATCAGCTGATTATGCCATCATCACATGACATAAGTTGATTTTGACATCATCAGATGACATCATCAGTTGATTATGACATCATCAGATGACATCATCAGATGACCTCATCAGTTGATTATGACATCATCAGATGACATCATCAGATGACCTGATCAGTTGATTATGACATCATAAGATGACATCATCACTTGATTATGACATCATTTGATGAGATCATCAGTTGATTATGACATCAACAGATGACATCAACGAATGACATCATCAGTTGATTATGACTTGACCAGATGCCATCGTCAAATAATATCACATGAAATCAGCTGATTATGACATCATCAGATCACATAATACGTTGATTTTGACATCATCAGATGACATAATAAGTTGATTTTGACATCATCAGATGACATCATCATTTGATTATTACATCATCAGATGACATCATCGAATGACATCATCAGTTGATTATGACATGACCAGAAGACATATTTTTGGATTATGACTTCACCAGATGACATCATCATTTGATTATGACATCACCAGATACCATTATCAGATGACATCATGAGTTGATAATGACATCATCGAATGATATCACATGAAATCATCTGATTATGACATCATCAGATGACATAATAAGCTGATTTTGACATCATCAGATGACATCGTCAGTTGATTATGACATCATCAGATGACATCATCAGTTGATTCTGACATCACCATATAACATTATTTGATTATGACATCATCAGATGACATCATCATTTGATTATGACATCATCAGAAGAGAACATAATTTTATTATGACATCATCAGAGGACATCATCAGATGACATTTTCGTTTGATTATGACATCATCAGATAACATTATCATATGACATCATCAGTTGATTATGACATCATCGAATGATATCATATGAAATCAGCTCATTATGACATCATCAGTTGATTATGACATCATCAGATGACATTATCAGTTGATTATAATATCATCAAATGAAATCATATGAAATCAGCTGATCATGACATCATCAGATGACATAATAAGTTGATTTTGACATCATCAGATGACATCATCAGTTGATTATGACATCATCAGATGACATCATCATTTGATCATGACATCATCTGATGGCATCATCGTTTGATTATGACATCATCAGTTGACATCATCAGATGAGATCATCATCTGATTATGACATCAAAAAATGACATCATTGAATGATATCATCATTTGATTATGACATCAAAAGATGACATCATCGAATAACATTAGTTGATTTTGACATCATCAGATGACATCATCATTTGATTATGACATCGAATGAGATCACATGAAATCAGCTGTTTATGACATCATCAGATGACATAATAAGTGGATTTTGACATCATCAGATGAGATCATCAGTTGATTATGACATCATCACATGACATCATCAGATGACATTTTCAGTTGATTATATTTTCATCGAATGATATCATATGAAATCAGCTGAATATGTAATCATCAGATGACATAATAAGTTGATTTTTACATCATCAGATGACATCATCAGTAGATTATGATATCATCAGATGACATCATCAGATGACCTGATCCGTTGATTATGACATCATCAGATGACAGCATCACTTGATTATGACATCATTTGATGAGATCATCAGTTGATTATGACATCAACAGATGACATCAACGAATGACATCATCATTTGATTATGTCATCAAAAGATGACATCAACGAATTACATCATCAGTTGATTATGACATCATCGAAAAATATCACATGAAATCAGCTGATTATGACATCATCACATCAAATAATATGTTGATTTTGACATCATCAGATGACATAATAAGTTGATCTTGACATCATCAGATGACATCTTCATTTGATTTTTACATCATCAGATGACATCATCAGATGAGATCATCATTTGATTTTGACATCAACAGATGACATCATCGAATGACATCATCAGTTGATTATGACTTGACCAGATGACATCATTTTTTGGTTATGACTTCACCAGATGACATCATAATTTGATTATGACATCATCAGATAACATTATCAGATGATATCATCAGTTGACTATGACATCATCCAATGATATCACATGAAATCAGCTGATTATGACATCATCAGATGACATAATAAGTTGATTTTTACATAATCAGATAACATCATCAGTTGATTATGACATCATCAGATGACATCATAATTTGATTATAACATCATCAGATGACATCATCATTTGATTATGACATCATCACATTACTTCAATTGATTATGACATCATCAGATGACATCATCATTTGATTATGATATCAAAAGATGACATCATCGAATGACATCATCAGTTGATTATGACATCATCAAATAATATCAAATGAAATCAGCTGATTATGACATCATCAGACCACATAATACGTTGATTTTGACATCATCAGATGACATAATAAGTTGATTTTAACATCATCAGATGACATCATCATTTGACTATGACATCATCAGATGACATCATCAGATGAGATCATCATTTGATTTTTACATCAACAGATGACATCATCGAATGACATAATCAGTTGATTATGACATCATCAGATGACATCATCATTTGACTATGACATCATCACATTATTTCATCAATTGATTATGACATCATCAGATGACATCAACAGGTGACATCATCATTTGATTCTGACATCACCATATGACATTATTTGATTATGACATCATCAGATGACATCATCAGATGACATCTTCGTTTGATTATGACATCATCAGATAACGTTATTAGATGACATCATCAGTTGATTATGACATCATCGAATGATATCATATGAAATCAGCTGATTATGACATCATCAGTTGATTATGACATCATCACATGACATCATCAGATGACATTATCAGTTGATTATAATATCATCGAATGAAATCATATGAAATCAGATGATTATGACATCATCAGATGACATAATAAGTTGATTTTTACATCATCAGATGACATCATCAGTTGATTATGACATCATCAGATGGCATCATCATTTGATTATGACATCATCAGATGACATCATCAGATGAGATCATCATCTGATTATGACATCAACAGATGACATCATTGAATGACATCATCATTTGATTATGACATCAAAAGATGACATCATCGAATAACATCATCAGTTGATTTTGACATCATCGAATGATATCACAGGAAATCAGCTGATTATGACATCATCAGATGACATAATAGGTTGATTTTGACATCATCAGATGACATCATCATTTGATTATGACATCATCGAATGATATAACATGAAATCAACTGTTTATGACATCATCAGATGACATAGTAAGTGGATTTTGACATCTTCAGATGACATCATCAGTTGATTATGACATCATCAGATGACATCATCAGATGACATTATCTGTTGATTATAATATCATTGAATAATATCATATGAAATCAGCTGAATATGACATCATCAGATGACATAATAAGTTGATTTTGACATCATCAGATGACATCATCAGTTGATTATGACATCATCAGATGACATCATCAGATGACCTCATCAGTTGATTATGACAACATCAGATTACATCATCACTTGATTATGACATCATTTGATGAGATCATCATTTGATTATGACATCAACAGATGACATCAACGAATGACATCATCATTTGATTATGACATCAAAAGATGACATCATCGAATGACATCATCAGTTGATTATGACATCATCGAATAATATCACATGAAATCAGCTGATTATGACATCATCAGATCACATAATACGTAGATTTTGACATCATCAGATGACATAATAAGTTGATCTTGACATCATCAGATGACATCTTCATTTCATTTTTACATCATCAGATGACATCATCAGATGAGATCATCATTTGATTTTGACATCAACAGATGACATCATCGAATGACATCATCAGTTGATTATGACTTGACCAGATGACATCATTTTTTGGTTATGACTTCACCAGATGACATCATAATTTGATTATGACATCATCAGATAACATTATCAGATGATATCATCAGTTGACTATGACATCATCCAATGATATCACATGAAATCAGCTGATTATGACATCATCAGATGACATAATAAGTTGATTTTTACATAATCAGATAACATCATCAGTTGATTATGACATCATCAGATGACATCATAATTTGATTATAACATCATCAGATGACATCATCATTTGATTATGACATCATCACATTACTTCAATTGATTATAACATCATCAGATGACATCATCAGTTGATTATGACATCGAATGATATCATATGAAATCAGCTCATTATGACATCATCAGTTGTTTATGACATCAACAGATGACATCATCGAATGACATCATCAGTTGATTCTGACATCACCATATGACATTATTTGATTATGACATCATCAGATGACATCATCATTTGATTATGACATCATCAGAAGAGAACATCATTTTATTATGACATCATCAGATGACATCATCAGATGACATCTTTGTTTGATTATGACATCATCAGATAACATTATCAGATGACATCATCAGTTGATTATGACATCGAATGATATCATATGAAATCAGCTCATTATGACATCATCAGTTGATTATGACATCATCACATGACATCATCAGATGACATTATCAGTTGATTATAATATCATCAAATGAAATCATATGAAATTAGCTCATTATGACATCATCAGATGACATAATAAGTTGATTTTGACATCATCAGATAACATCATCAGTTGATTATGACATCATCAGATGACATCATCATTTGATTATGACATCATCTGATGGCATCATCGTTTGATTATGACATCATCAGTTGACATCATCAGATGAGATCATCATCTGATTATGACTTCAACAGATGACATCATTGAATGATATCATCATTTGATTATGACATCAAAAGATGTTCAACATCTTTATCAATGATTTAGATGACGGAATTGAGGGTAAACTGATTAAATTTGCTGATGACACAAAGCTAGGAGGGATAGCTAATACTAGAGAAGAGAGAGAGAGGATTCAAAAAGACCTAAATAAACTGGAGCAGTGGGCAGCAACCAACAGAATGGTTTTTAACAGGGAAAAATGCAAAGTACTACATCTGGGCAATAAAAATGAAAAAAGCATATACAGAATGGGAGGAATAGAGCTAAGCAACAGTACATGTGAAAAAGACTTAGGTATACTAATAGATCATAGACTAAACATGAGTCAACAGTGTGATGCAGCAGCAAAAAAGGCAAATACAATTCTGGGATGTATTAACAGAAGCATACAGTCTAGATCACGTGAAGTCATTATCGGTCTTTACTCCTCTTTGGTCAGACCTCATCTGGAATACTGTGTACAGTTTTGGGCACCACATTTTAAAAAAGACATAGACAAACTGGAGCAAGTTCAGAGAAGAGCGACCAGAATGGTGACTGGTCTGCAAACCATGTCCTATGAGGAACGGTTGCAGGATTTGGGAATGTTTAGCTTGCAAAAAAGAAGACTGAGAGGAGACTTAATAGCTGTCTACAAATATGTCAAGGGCTGTCACATTGTAGAAGGATCATCTTTATTCTCATTTGCAGAAGGAAAGACTAGAAGCAATGGGATGAAACTAAATGGGAGGAGACACAGATTAGATATTAGAAAAAACTTTTTGACAGTTAGGGTGATTAATGAGTGGAACAGGCTGCCACCAGAGGTGGTGAGTTCCTCTTCAATGGACGTCTTCAAACAGAGGCTGGACAGACATCTGTCTGAGATGATCTAGTGAATCCTGCTTTGAGCAGGGGGTTGGACCAGATGACCCAGGAGGTCCCTTCCAACTCAACCATTCTATGATTCTATGATTCTATGATTCTATGAATAACATCATCAGTCGATTTTGACATCATCAGATGACATCATCATTTGATTATGACATCATCGAATGACATCACATGAAATCAGCTGTTTATGACATCATCAGATGACATAATAAGTGGATTTTGACATCATCAGATGAGATCATCAGTTGATTATGACATCATCACATGACATCATCAGATGACATTTTCAGTTGATTATATTTTCATCGAATGATATCATATGAAATCAGCTGAATATGTAATCATCAGATGACATAATAAGTTGATTTTGACATCATCAGATGACGTCATCAGTTGATTATGACATCATCAGATGACATCATCAGATGACCTGATCAGTTGATTATGACTAGAGATGAGAGTTGTTCTACTCGAACTGTTCGCCAATCTCAAATTCGAGCTGTTTTGGGCGGTGTTCGAGCCGTTCGGCGAACACGAACAATTTGAGAAAAATTCGGCTGTTCGAGGTTATGTTCGATAACTGTTCGTGCACCAAAATCATAACTGGATTTTTTCTCAGTAATGATGAAAATTAATGTTAATACGCAGTTTGAGTGTACAGCGGGGTGGGGGGAGGGGCAGGGGATGGATCTCTGCAGGAACAATGAAGATCTCCATTTTTTTTTCTCTTTCCCGCATTTGCAGTGGGGAGGTGCAATCTGTCAGCCTATCAGCAGCGCACACACGGAGCGAAGTGCTTTTTTTCACACAAGCAAGGGCATGTGTCATTGGCAGTGTATGTCACATGTCCTTGCCCTATTAGACCAAGCCATTTTCCCCGTCGCCACCATTTTCTCACTGCTGCAGCTGCGTGTTAGACGGCACCGCTGTTGCTGTGTGCGCTATACCTTGTTAATTTCAAGCCAATTTTCGCACAAATCTACAGATAGCTTGGGAGTAGGGAATAGTTGTGATTGCAGTCCTTTTAAGGACTAGGTTACAGCATTTCCTACGACTTTTATCAGGGAGGTCTGTGCTCTTAAATAGATAGGTTGTGGGAGTAAAGACTAATTGTAATTGGAGTCCTTTTCAGGACTAGGTTACATGAGTTCCTATCAGTTTTTGCCAGGCAGGTCTGTGCCAGTGCTGTGCAAGTTTTTTTCACAGCATTTGGCTGAATCTAGCAAAGCTAATCCTTTTTGGCCTATTGCAGAGTGTGTTAGTCAGTGGAGTAGCCTATCTGTGTTGCAAGATATAACACCTGTGTATAGAATACCAATTTTTTTACTGCACCTAGTGAAGTAAAATCTTTTGGGCATAGCATCATTCTATTAGTCCATCTATACTGACCTCCATCAGGTTGCAAACTGAATATAATTTTTTTCTGCATCTAGCTCTGAAAAAATATTTGGGCTTCTAGCAGTGTGTGGGACTTGGTCTATTAGTCCATCTATACTGACCTCCATCAGGTTGCAAATTAAAAATAATTTTTTTCTTCATTTAGCTCTGAAAAAATATTTGGGCTTCTAGCAGTGTGTGGGACTTGTTCTATTAGTCCTTCTATACTGACCTCCAGCAGGTTGCAAATTGAATATAATTTTTTTCTGCATCTAGCTCTGAAAAAATAGTTGGGCTTCTAGCGGTGTGTGGGACTTGGTCTATTAGTCCATCTATACTGACCTCCATCAGGTTGCAAATTAAAAATAATTTTTTTCTGCATCTAGCTCTGAAAAAATATTTGGGCTTCTAGCAGTGTGTGGGACTTGGTCTATTAGTCCATCTATACTGACCTCCATCAGGTTGCAAATTAAAAATAATTTTTATCTGCATCTACAGTACCTCTGAAACAATATTTGGGCTTCTAGCAGTGTGTGGGACTATTTGTATTAGTCCATCTATACTGACCTCCATCAGGTTGCAAATTAAAAATATTTTTTTTCTGCATCTAGCTCTGAAAAAATATTTGGGCTTCTAGCAGTGTGTGGGACTTGGTCTATTAGTCCATCTATACTGACCTCCATCAGGTTGCAAATTAAAAATAATTTTTTTCTTCATTTAGCTCTGAAAAAATATTTGGGCTTCTAGCAGTGTGTGGGACTTGTTCTATTAGTCCTTCTATACTGACCTCCAGCAGGTTGCAAATTGAATATAATTTTTTTCTGCATCTAGCTCTGAAAAAATAGTTGGGCTTCTAGCGGTGTGTGGGACTTGGTCTATTAGTCCATCTATACTGACCTCCATCAGGTTGCAAATTAAAAATAATTTTTTTCTGCATCTAGCTCTGAAAAAATATTTGGGCTTCTAGCAGTGTGTGGGACTTGGTCTATTAGTCCATCTATACTGACCTCCATCAGGTTGCAAATTAAAAATAATTTTTTTCTGCATCTAGCTCTGAAAAAATATTTGGGCTTCTAGCGGTATGTGGGACTTGGTCTATTAGTCCATCTATACTGACCTCCATCAGGTTGCAAATTAAAAATAATTTTTTTCTGCATCTAGCTCTGAAAAAATATTTGGGCTTCTAGCAGTGTGTGGGACTTGGTCTATTAGTCCATCTATACTGACCTCCATCAGGTTGCAAATTAAAAATAATTTTTTTCTGCATCTAGCTCTGAAAAAATATTTGGGCTTCTAGCGGTGTGTGGGACTTGGTCTATTAGTCCATCTATACTGACCTCCATCAGGTTGCAAATTAAAAATAATTTTTTTCTGCATCTAGCTCTGAAAAAATATTTGGGCTTCTAGCAGTGTGTGGGACTTGGTCTATTAGTCCATCTATACTGACCTCCATCAGGTTGCAAATTAAAAATAATTTTTATCTGCATCTACAGTACCTCTGAAAAAATATTTGGGCTTCTAGCAGTGTGTGGGACTATTTGTATTAGTCCATCTATACTGACCTCCATCAGGTTGCAAATTCAAAATAATTTTTTTCTGCATCTAACCCAGCCAATAGTTTTGGCCTAATACCACAGTTTGGCCACTCAGCTCTGCTCGGTTACCATCCATTGTTTTTTTGTGCAAACAACTCCAGAGTTGTGAATTAGTTAACCACCAAAATGAGTGGAAAAAGGCCTGCTGCTGGTGGAAAGGGGAATAGGCGTGTTGGGAAGGGGAAAAAAGGTTGTGTCCGTGGGGTAGGTGTTAAAGCAACAGTAACATCTGCAGAAGAAAGACCATCTTCCAGCCAAACTAAAATGTCTACTTCTTTTAGCGGACAATGTGATAAGATCCCTTTCTTACGGCCACGCCAATCGCTACAAATTCCAGATGAGGCACAAAAACAGCAGGTGCTTCAACGGATATCAAGTGCTCCTTTAAGTGGGCTCTCCTCCACATCAACTTCAACATCACAAATACTCCAGTCCTCAAAGGTGTCACCCAAATCGCACTTGCTTCCTCACAGCTCCCAAATCTCCAGCTGCCCGTCTGAGTATGAGGTAGAACAGATGGTTGAGTCTGCAGAGCTGTTTACTCATACTATAGCCTGGGAATCAGAGGTCGACTCCAGCGCTTCTGTGAATCCAGACGAGGAAATGATCTGCACTGATGCCCAGAATCTTTATGAGTCGGATCCAGGACCAGACGCAGAAGATTCTGACCATAATGTAGACCCTCATTCCCAAACTGTAACTCCTGTTGGTGGAGACAATGAGGAAGACGATGATAAGACTCAAATACCTGATTGGAGCGACAACTTTAGTTTTTTGTCAGGGCAGGAACAGGTTGGCTCTGAGGACGACGGGTGTGATAACGCACAGGGTGATGATGATGAGGTCGGAGATCCCACTTACTGTCAACCCACAGTCAGCCAAGAGATGAGGTCAGCAGAGGAGGTGGAGGAAGATGCTAGTGACGACGAGGTCAGGTTGCGCCTTCCTGGACAGAGACGTAGTACTGGAAGCACGTCAACAACTGCATCCTCAAACACAACTCTGCCTCTCACCACAAGTCGTGGTGGCTCTTCAGGTCGCATGTGTGCTAAGCCTTGCATAGCCTGGGCATTTTTTCAGATCGATAAAGATGACCCAACTCGTGTTATCTGTAACATTTGTCAGCAAAAGCTAAGTAGAGGCCAAAAAATACATAGTTTGAGTACTTCATGCATGAACCGGCACATGGACATGAAGCATAAGTTGCAGTGGGAAGCTCAGTGTGCTACAATGCGGCCTAGCCGGCCGGGCCAATCACCGTCTGCCATATCTTGTGCATCCGCGGCCTCTTCATCCTCTGTGACTGGGGGGACAGCAGTCACACCTGTTTTGGGGCGCAGACCTGCCACCTCTTTACCCGCAACAGCCAGCGTGATTGGCAGGTCATCATTTTCTTTGGAGGTGGTAACACCAGCTGGTGTTGAGCGCTGTCCGACATCGATAGCACCACCTTTGGATCAAGGCAACCTAACATGTCCGCCTGCATCTTCCTCACAGACCGGCAGTTTGCCGGGGACACCCTTATCAACCCCGTCTAAGCACAATAGCCAGCCCTCGGTCCCTCAGATGTGGACAAGTAAAAGACCATTTCCTCCTAGCCATGAGAAAGCTAAGAGGTTGAATTTCACCATCTGCAAGCTCTTGGCTACAGAAATGCTGCCTTTCCGCCTGGTGGACACAGAGGATTTTCGAGACCTTATGTCCGTCGCAGTGCCCCAGTACCAGATTCCCAGTCGGCACTACTTCTCAAAGAAAGGTGTGCCTGCGCTCCACCAGCATGTCGCACACAACATCACCGCTTCTTTGAGAAACTCTGTGTGTGACAGGGTGCATTTCACCACAGACACTTGGACGAGTAGGCATGGACAGGGGCGTTACATGTCGCTGACTGGGCACTGGGTAACTATGGTGACAGCAGGACAAGGGGCTGCTGTCCAAGTCTTGCCGTCCCCACGAGTTGTGCGTCAATCCTCTTTATGTCAAAGTTCCTCCACTGCTTCTGCCTCCTCAACCTCCTCTCGGTCTTCCACCTGCACCCAAAGCCTGTCTGGTCATGCCACAAGCTTTCTAACTGCGCAGAAGGGATCCTGCACACCTCCTTACTATGCTGGCAGTAGGGCTCAACGTCATCAGGCGGTTTTTACATTGAAATGTCTGGGAAATGTGAGTCACACAGCTGAGGAGTTGTGGTCAGCTCTGGAGAACCAATTTCATGAATGGTTGTCTCCACTGGACCTGAAACCAGGGAAGGCCATGTGCGACAATGCTGCAAACCTGGGTGCGGCCCTTCGCCGGGGCAATGTCACACACGTGCCTTGTATGGCTCACGTGTTGAACCTGGTTGTCCAGCAATTTTTAGCCCACTATCCCAGACTAGATGGCCTTCTGCAGAGGGCACGGTCGCTGTGTGCTCACTTCCGCCGTTCGCATCCCGCAGCTCAGCGACTTACATCTCTACAGAAGTCGTTGGGCCTGCCACTTCACCGGCTAAAATGCGATGTGCCTACCCGGTGGAATTCAACTCTGCACATGTTGCAGCGACTGTGGCAGCACCGACAAGCCCTGGTGCAATACGTTCTGACGTATAGCCTGGGCCAACGAGATTCAGAGGTGGGGCAAATCACGCTGGAGGAGTGGTCTCAGATCAGGGACCTATGCACCCTTCTGCACAGTTTTGAAATGGCGACGAAGATGTTTAGTGCTGACGATGACATTATCAGCATGACTATTCCGGTGATTTACATGCTGGAGCACATGTTAAACAGAATTCGGAGTCAGGTGGTGGCAGAAGAGGAGGTGGAGGAAGTAGAGGAGGAGGAGTTGTATGCGGAATGGCTAACATCTGCAAGGTCCAGACGGTCGGCAGCACCAAGGCGGCAGGCATGTGAGGGTGGGGGAGATGGTTTTACCAGGGCGCATGGTAGCAGCCAAACTAGTGAGGAAGGTGCAGGAGCCCAGGAAGAAGTGGAAGACGAACTGATGGAAGACTCATCAGATGAGGGAGACCTTGATCACATTTCTGTTGTGCGAGGTTGGGGGGAGAGGACAGAGGAAGGAAGCATGATTGTTACCTCGCCACCAACACAACAGGGACTTGGTGCTCCTGGATGCGCAACACACATGAGTGCCTTCTTGCTGCACTACCTGCAACATGACCCTCGAATTGTGAGAATTAGAAATAATCCTGACTACTGGGTTGCCACACTGTTAGATCCCCGGTACAAAAGTAAATTTGCAGAAATTATTCCTGCCATAGAAAGGGATGCACGCATGCAGGAGTATCAGTAGAGACTGTTGCAGAATCTTACATGTGCTTTTCCACAAAATACCAGTGGTGCACGTAGTGAATCTCACAGTTCCAACTTGCCAACCGTGGGACCGTCAAGTGTTCAGCACTCAAACCGTAACAGAACCACAGTATCTGCTGGTAACATCAATTTTGCGGAATCATTTCACCACTTTTTTAGCCCATCCTTTGCAAGGCCACAGGAGACAAGAAGTCTGACACATAGTCAACGCCTAGAGACGATGGTACAGGAGTATCTATAAGTAAACATTGAAGCCACGACTGTGTCACTGGACCCTTGCTCTTTTTGGGCTTCCAATCTGGATAAATGGCCGGAGCTAGCCACTTACGCCTTGGAGATCTTGTCATGCCCCGCAGCCAGCGTTCTGTCTGAACGTGTGTTCAGCGCTGCTGGTGGTGTGCTGACAGATAAGCGCACGCGGCTCTCCACTGATAATGTAGACAGACTCACGTTCATAAAGATGAACAAATCATGGATCCGAAACGACTTTTCTACCCCTGTGTCATCCTGGGGAGAGTAAAAGCTTGATGATTGGTTAAAATCACCCTACCAACCGTTTTAAGCTTTCAAATTACTAATCATGTTTATCTGTATCTTGACTGGAAAATAATTTGGGCTTTGTAGCAGTGTGCAGCACTGATCCTATTAGGCCATCTATACTAAAGCTTCACCAGATTTAAAATTAAAAATAATTTTTAGCTGCATCTAGCCCGGAAAATAATTTTGGGGCTCCGAGATGCGCAAGGCACATAAGTGCCTTCTTGCTGCACTACCTGCAGCATGACCCTCATATTGTCAGAATTCGAAGTAATCATGACTACTGGGTTGCCACACTCTTAGATCCCCCAAACTTTTCGATCAACCTTTTCATTTTAATAAAGACCAAAAAAATGGTCATTTTTGAAATTATAAGCATTAGCAGGTTGTTAGAAACTGAAATCAAACAGTTTTCAACTCAAAACTTTATTCTAGGTGATGTTACATTTTCACATAGGACCCCTTGTTCGAAAGGAGCTTCTGAACTCTCTCGTCCATTGAATTTGTCAGGTTTTGGATGGTTTCTGCTTCAATTGTTTTGCATGAGGACAGAATACCCTCCCAGAGCTGTTGCTTAGATGTGAACTGCCTCCCGCCATCATAGACACTCCTTTTAATGATGCTCCAAAGGTTCTGAATGGGGTAGATTTCAGGGGAGCATGGGGGTCACACCATAAGTTTGTCCCCTTTTATGCCCATATCAGCCAGAGATGCAGATGTTTTATGTGCAGCATGAGATGGTGCATTATCATGCAGAAAAATGATCTTGCTGTGAAATACACGGTTCTTCTTCTTGAACCATGGCAGGAAGTGCTGTTTGAGAAAATCCACATACATTATGGAGTTCATCTTTAGCGCCTTCAGGGATCCTAAAGGGGCCGACAATCTCTCTCCCCATGATTCCAGCCCAAAACATTACTCCACCTCCTCCTTGTTGGCGCTGTAGCCGTGTTTGCGTGGGGTGTCCATCAACCAGCCATCCTCCACTCCATTCATCTGGACCATCGAGCGCTGCACGGCACTCATCCGTGAACAAAACAGTTTTGAAATCAGTCTTCATGTAATGTTTGGCCCACTGGAGCCATTTCTGCTTGTGTGAAGTGGATAGAGGAGGTCGACAGGATGGCGCATGCACAGCTGCAAACCTCTGAAGGACCCTGCATCTTGTTGTTCGGGGGACGTTGGAGGCACAAGCAGCTTCAAAAACTTGTCTGCTGCTATGACAAGGCTTTTTTGCCGCTGCTCTTTCAACCTGACGTAATTGCCTGTAGGAAAGAGTCCTCAATTTGCCCTTATCAGCACGCACACGTGTGTACTGTGAATCAGCTACATACTTCTTGATTGCCAAGACACTTCATCCTGATCATCGCACAATGTTGATTGTAGTCATGCCTTGACCTAAACACTCCACAATTTGTTGCTTCTCAGCAGCCGACACATCCTTTTTCTTTCCCATTTTGGCAGAAAATGTAGGCTGCTTAATAATGTGAGAGAGCCTTCTTAAGTAGTCTTGCCTTTCATTGGACACACCTGCCAAACTAATTAGCACAGGTGTCTGCAATTGCTTACAGTGATATAAAGAGCCCTGACACACATCACCATCAATGAGTTTAACTGACAAACAAACAAATTCTTCCCTTATCACTCCTAAACACTTTTTGTATAATAATTTGGAACTCAGTGTACATGTGCTTTTCCACAAAACACCAGTGGTTCACGTAGTGAATCTTACAGTTTTAACTTGCCAACCGTGGTCTGTATGGAGTTGTTCAATAAAGGGCCCAAAATTAAGATAACATAGATGGGAGATGTCTCTATGAATAGGAATTCCTAAGTATTTGATACCCTGTGAGGGCCAGGCAAAGGGAAAGTTGGACTGGATGGAATCCTATATGGATTTGGGGAGGGAGACATCGAGGGCCTCAGACTTCGCTGCATTGATTTTAAAATTTTACCATGTAACAAAGTGATCTATTTCAGCCATAACAGCATGGATGGATATATGTGATTGAGTGATATATACTAGGACATCATCAGCAAATAGAGAGCACTTGTACTCGGTGCCTCCCACCTCAATCCACCTAATATTGGGGTTATGGCGAATTGATGAGAGCAGGTGCTCCGTCACTAGGATGTATAAGAGAGGGGACAGAGGACATCACTGCCTTGTCCCATTGGTGATTGTGAAAGGTGATGAAAATGTTCTGACGCACCCCCTGGGCCTTGGGACACCCGGAGCCGGACCCTTTTTGGTGGATGCTGGTGGTTGTAGTCTTCGTGGCGGCGACTCAGTTCCGTGGCTCAGGGCGGTCAAACCAGTGGCGGAACTATTTATGTGGTTTTCATGTTTAAATGTCCGACTATGGCACCCGTGGATTGCGATCAGAGTGAACCGCCTCTACAGGGCAGACCACTGAGGCTGGTGTTGTGGGTGCAGCAGAGCGTAGCATAACTCCCCACGGGAGGAGTATAGCCTCAGGGCAGTGTATGCGGAGGATGGGGGTGATGGTGCAGGGCAGCAGCAGTAACGACACGGAGTCAGTGATGCAGTTCAGGGCCTTTACTCACAGTTCTTATTATCCAGACCACGTCTGCAGGTAACGGCTGCCCACGTCGTACTGTGCTCACCAGGTGAGGGGCTCAGACAACTCCCAGATAACTTTGGAGCACTTCACAGGACCCCCTTTGTGTGTCCTTTGTCTGGCCTTTCTTACCAACACTTCTGTCCGGCTGCCTCGGGCCTCCTCTTGGTAAACTTGGCGCCAGTTTCCCTGACCCTATGTGGTGCCTTCCTAGCGGGTGTAGCGAGGGGCTGCGCCACATAAAATGTCAGAGCCTCCGGTTTCTAGCTGAGGGTCGTTTCCTGCCTCCACTAGTTCGGGGACCGGTCTCCCCCTTTGGCCTGACCCCTCCACGCAGGTGGATTCGGGCGTGCGGTGGCGACTCGCCTGTCCGCACCCCTGGGATCCCTTCATTCCTCGTTCCTGGAGCCTTCTCCGCTCCTCTTCCTTCCTTCTCCCTCTTCCAGGCCTGGGCCTCTGTTACTAGGCCCGCCTCCGGAGCAGAGCTCATGCAGAGCCCCTGCTCCCTGCCACTTCTGCTCAGACTTCTCTGCACTGAACTAAGATGGTGCCCACCTTTTATACTCCCTTCTCAATGCACCCAGGAACTGCTTCCTCCCTGCTCCTGCACTACAGGGTTCCCCTTCCTCAGTGTTCCCTCCCCTCACTCCAGCCAGGGACAGGGACTGTCGTGCCCATCTCAGGGGCATATTGGTCGCCCTGCCCCACGGCAATGTGGTGTAATGCATGCAGGTGTCGGGTCCTGATCCACACTCCATCCTTACCTGAGAGTGAGATATCACACCTCTGGGTGAAGTGCAATACCTCTGTAGCAACCGAGCCCTCAGGGTGCTACAGTTCCATTTATCTTCAGCCTAGGTGACGTATTGCGATACAGGGCCGTGATTTTGGCTATAAAAGGGTCCCCTAGACCCCTACCCCAAGCTTTTTAAGAGAATCATATATGGCGTGCCAGGAGACTCTATGGAATGCTTTCTCAGCATCCAACGAGAGTATCTAATTACAAATTTTTAACTGCATCTAGCCCAGGAAATACTTTGTGCCTAGTAGCAGTGTCTGCTAGTGAGCGGATTATCCCGGCTGTTAAGCAAGCTGCACCACCTGTAGTTTAGACACTTAATTTTTTCAAAGGAAATGCTTCGGGACCATGGGATACTTAGTGAAGAGCATCAGGAGGCACCCCAAGGCATAGGGGCTGGGACTGGCAGTAGGATGCCTTGCAGTGGACAGCCGAGCTCGATCCTTATAAAAGCTTTTTAACTGCAGCAGCTTTAGTGGACGCTACTGGAGCTGGAATTACCGCGGCTGCTGGCATGAGACTTGCCCTCCAATAGATCCTTGTAAATGGATTTAAAGTGTATTCATTCAAATTAGAGAGACAATTTAAATTAAAAAGCTTAGAGCTGCCTCCACCACAGGGGGGCTCGCTCGACCCACCAGCGGACAGGCACCAGTATTGGGAGAGGGGGGCTGGCCGTCAGGGTTCACCGCGGCTCTGGCACAAACCCGGCGACACGGAGGTGGCACGGGCAGGAGCGGCCTGGCCGTGTCGGCTTCTCACTTTTTGGATTTTAGAAGGGCATGACATGCCTATATCTGTGTCTCCCCCTCCTTTTACTCCTCCACCTCTTTTATTTTCGCATGACTATATGTACTTGTCACTTTTCCATGTGTTAGTTATGTCTTCTGAGCAGTTTGTCAGCTTTTGGACACCTTTGAAGGTGTTTTCTATGTGTTTCTATGTGTTTTTGTTTGCCTGCCATTGGTTTTAACGGTGTTCGAAGGTGTTCGACGACCAGTTCGACGAACAGTTCGGCGAACACACGGGTGTTCGACGAACCGAACCGAACTCGAACACTACGGGGGTGGCTCAACACTAATTATGACATCATCAGATGACAGCAACACTTGATTATGACATCATTTGATGAGATCATCAGTTGATTATGACATCAACAGATGACATCAACGAATGACATCATCATTTGATTATGTCATCAAAAGATGACATCAACGAATTACATCATCAGTTGATTATGACATCATCGAAAAATATCACATGAAATCAGCTGATTATGACATCATCACATCAAATAATATGTTGATTTTGACATCATCAGATGACATAATAAGTTGATCTTGACATCATCAGATGACATCTTCATTTGATTTTTACATCATCAGATGACATCATCAGATGAGATCATCATTTGATTTTGACATCAACAGATGACATCATCGAATGACATCATCAGTTGATTATGACTTGACCAGATGACATAATTTTTTGGTTATGACTTCACCAGATGACATCATCATTTGATTATGACATCATCAGATAACATTATCAGATGATATCATCAGTTGACTATGACATCATCCAATGATATCACATGAAATCAGCTGATTATGACATCATCAGATGACATAATAAGTTGATTTTTACATAATCAGATAACATCATCAGTTGATTATGACATCATCAGATGACATCATAATTTGATTATAACATCATCAGATGACATCATCATTTGATTATAACATCATCACATTACTTCAATTGATTATGACATCATCAGATGACATCATCATTTGATTATGATATCAAAAGATGACATCATCGAATGACATCATCAGTTGATTATGACATCATCAAATAATATCACATGAAATCAGCTGATTATGACATCATCAGACCACATAATACGTTGATTTTGACATCATCAGATGACATAATAAGTTGATTTTAACATCATCAGATGACATCATCATTTGACTATGACATCATCAGATGACATCATCAGATGAGATCATCATTTGATTTTTACATCAACAGATGACATCATCGAATGACATAATCAGTTGATTATGACATCATCAGATGACATCATCATTTGACTATGATATCATCACATTATTTCATCAATTGATTATGACATCATCAGATGACATCAACAGGTGACATCATCATTTGATTCTGACATCACCATATGACATTATTTGATTATGACATCATCAGATGACATCATCAGATGACATCTTCGTTTGATTATGACATCATCAGATAACGTTATTAGATGACATCATCAGTTGATTATGACATCATCGAATGATATCATATGAAATCAGCTGATTATGACATCATCAGTTGATTATGACATCATCACATGACATCATCAGATGACATTATCAGTTGATTATAATATCATCGAATGAAATCATATGAAATCAGATGATTATGACATCATCAGATGACATAATAAGTTGATTTTTACATCATCAGATGACATCATCAGTTGATTATGACATCATCAGATGGCATCATCATTTGATTATGACATCATCAGATGACATCATCAGATGAGATCATCATCTGATTATGACATCAACAGATGACATCATTGAATGACATCATCATTTGATTATGACATCAAAAGATGACATCATCGAATAACATCATCAGTTGATTTTGACATCATCGAATGATATCACAGGAAATCAGCTGATTATGACATCATCAGATGACATAATAGGTTGATTTTGACATCATCAGATGACATCATCATTTGATTATGACATCATCGAATGATATCACATGAAATCAACTGTTTATGACATCATCAGATGACATAGTAAGTGGATTTTGACATCTTCAGATGACATCATCAGTTGATTATGACATCATCACATGACATCATCAGATGACATTATCTGTTGATTATAATATCATTGAATAATATCATATGAAATCAGCTGAATATGACATCATCAGATGACATAATAAGTTGATTTTGACATCATCAGATGACATCATCAGTTGATTATGACATCATCAGATGACATCATCAGATGACCTCATCAGTTGATTATGACAACATCTGATTACATCATCACTTGATTATGACATCATTTGATGAGATCATCATTTGATTATGACATCAACAGATGACATCAACGAATGACATCATCATTTGATTATGACATCAAAAGATGACATCATCGAATGACATCATCAGTTGATTATGACATCATCGAATAATATCACATGAAATCAGCTGATTATGACATCATCAGACCACATAATACGTAGATTTTGACATCATCAGATGACATAATAAGTTGATCTTGACATCATCAGATGACATCTTCATTTCATTTTTACATCATCAGATGACATCATCAGATGAGATCATCATTTGATTTTGACATCAACAGATGACATCATCGAATGACATCATCAGTTGATTATGACTTGACCAGATGACATCATTTTTTGGTTATGACTTCACCAGATGACATCATAATTTGATTATGACATCATCAGATAACATTATCAGATGATATCATCAGTTGACTATGACATCATCCAATGATATCACATGAAATCAGCTGATTATGACATCATCAGATGACATAATAAGTTGATTTTGACATCATCAGATAACATCATCAGTTGATTATGACATCATCAGATAACATCATAATTTGATTATAACATCATCAGATGACATCATCATTTGATTATGACATCATCACATTACTTCAATTGATTATGACATCATCAGATGACATCATCAGTTGATTATGACATCGAATGATATCATATGAAATCAGCTCATTATGACATCATCAGTTGATTATGACATCAACAGATGACATCATCGAATGACATCATCAGTTGATTCTGACATCACCATATGACATTATTTGATTATGACATCATCAGATGACATCATCATTTGATTATGACATCATCAGAAGAGAACATCATTTTATTATGACATCATCAGATGACATCATCAGATGACATCTTTGTTTGATTATGACATCATCAGATAACATTATCAGATGACATCATCAGTTGATTATGACATCGAATGATATCATAAGAAATCAGCTCATTATGACATCATCAGTTGATTATGACATCATCACATGACATCATCAGATGACATTATCAGTTGATTATAATATCATCAAATGAAATCATATGAAATTAGCTCATTATGACATCATCAGATGACATAATAAGTAGAGATGAGCGTTGTTCTACTCGAACTGTTCCCCAATCTCAAATTCGAGCTGTTTTGGGCGGTGTTCGAGCCGGTCGGCGAACACGAACAATTTGAGAAAAATTCGGCTGTTCGAGGTTATGTTCGATAACTGTTCGTGCACCAAAATCATAACTGGATTTTTTCTCAGTAATGATGAAAATTAATGTTAATACGCAGTTTGAGTGTACAGCGGGGCGGGGGGAGGGGCAGGGGATGGATCTCTGCAGGAACAATGAAGATCTCCATTTTTTTTTCTCTTTCCCGCATTTGCAGTGGGGAGGTGCAATCTGTCAGCCTATCAGCAGCGCACACACGGAGCGAAGTGCTTTTTTTCACACAAGCAAGGGCATGTGTGATTGGCAGTGTATGTCACATGTCCTTGCCCTATAAGACCAAGCCATTTTCCCCGTCGCCACCATTTTCTCACTGCTGCAGCTGCGTGTTAGACGGCACCGCTGTTGCTGTGTGCGCTATACCTTGTTAATTTCAAGCCAATTTTCGCACAAATATACAGATAGCTTGGGAGTAGGGAATAGTTGTGATTGCAGTCCTTTTAAGGACTAGGTTACAGCATTTCCTACGACTTTTATCAAGCAGGTCTGTGCTCTTAAATAGATAGATTGTGGGAGTAAAGACTAATTGTAATTGGAGTCCTTTTCAGGACTAGGTTACATCAGTTCCTATCAGTTTTTGCCAGGCAGGTCTGTGCCAGTGCTGTGCAAGTTTTTTCACAGCATTTGGCTGAATCTAGCAAAGCTAATCCTTTTTGGCCTATTGCAGAGTGTGTTAGTCAGTGGAGTAGCCTATCTGTGTTGCAAGATATACCACCTGTGTATAGAATACCAATTTTTTTACTGCACCTAGTGAAGTAAAATCTTTTGGGCATAGCATCATTCTATTAGTCCATCTATACTGACCTCCATCAGGTTGCAAATTAAAAATAATTTTTTTCTGCATCTAGCTCTGAAAAAATATTTGGGCTTCTAGCAGTGTGTGGGACTTGGTCTATTAGTCCATCTATACTGACCTCCATCAGGTTGCAAATTAAAAATAATTTTTTTCTTCATTTATCTCTGAAAAAATATTTGGGCTTCTAGCAGCGTGTGGGACTTGTTCTATTAGTCTATCTATACTGACCTCCATCAGGTTGCAAATTAAAAATAATTTTTTTCTGCATCTAGCTCTGAAAAAATATTTGGGCTTCTAGCAGTGTTTGGGACTTGGTCTATTAGTCCATCTATACTGACCTCCATCAGGTTGCAAATTAAAATAATTTTTTTCTTCATTTAGCTCTGAAAAAATATTTGGGCTTCTAGCAGTGTGTGGGACTTGTTCTATTAGTCCTTCTATACTGACCTCCAGCAGGTTGCAAATTGAATATAATTTTTTTCTGCATCTAGCTCTGAAAAAATATTTGGGCTTTTAGCGGTGTGTGGGACTTGGTCTATTAGTCCATCTATACTGACCTCCATCAGGTTGCAAATTAAAAATAATTTTTTTCTGCATCTAACCCAGCCAATAGTTTTGGCCTAATACCACAGTTTGGCCACTCAGCTCTGCTCGGTTACCATCCATTGTTTTTTTGTGCAAACAACTCCAGAGTTGTGAATTAGTTAACCACCAAAATGAGTGGAAAAAGGCCTGCTGCTGGTGGAAAGGGGAATAGGCGTGTTGGGAAGGGGAAAAAAGGTTGTGTCCGTGGGGTAGGTGCAGAAGAAAGACCATCTTCCAGCCAAACTAAAATGTCTACTTCTTTTAGCGGACAATGTGATAAGATCCCTTTATTACGGCCACGCCAATCGCTACAAATTCCAGATGAGGCACAAAAACAGCAGGTGCTTCAACGGATATCAAGTGCTCCTTTAAGTGGGCTCTCCTCCACATCAACTTCAACATCACAAATACTCCAGTCCTCAAAGGTGTCACCCAAATCGCACTTGCTTCCTCACAGCTCCCAAATCTCCAGCTGCCCGTCTGAGTATGAGGTAGAACAGATGGTTGAGTCTGCAGAGCTGTTTACTCATACTATAGCCTGGGAATCAGAGGTCGACTCCAGCGCTTCTGTGAATCCAGACGAGGAAATGATCTGCACTGATGCCCAGAATCTTTATGAGTCGGATCCAGGACCAGACGCAGAAGGTTCTGACCATAATGTAGACCCTCATTCCCAAACTGTAACTCCTGTTGGTGGAGACAATGAGGAAGATGATGATAAGACTCAAATACCTGATTGGAGCGACAACTTTAGTTTTTTGTCAGGGCAGGAACAGGTTGGCTCTGAGGACGACGGGTGTGATAACGCACAGGGTGATGATGATGAGGTCGGAGATCCCACTTACTGTCAACCCACAGTCAGCCAAGAGATGAGGTCAGCAGAGGAGGTGGAGGAAGATGCTAGTGACGACGAGGTCAGGTTGCGCCTTCCTGGACAGAGACGTAGTACTGGAAGCACGTCAACAACTGCATCCTCAAACACAACTCTGCCTCTCACCACAAGTCGTGGTGGCTCTTCAGGTCGCATGGGTGCTAAGCCTTGCATAGCCTGGGCATTTTTTCAGATCGATAAAGATGACCCAACTCGTGTTATCTGTAACATTTGTCAGCAAAAGCTAAGTAGAGGCCAAAAAATACATAGTTTGAGTACTTCATGCATGAACCGGCACATGGACATGAAGCATAAGTTGCAGTGGGAAGCTCAGTGTGCTACAATGCGGCCTAGCCGGCCGGGCCAACCACCATCTGCCATATCTTGTGCATCCGCGGCCTCTTCATCCTCTGTGACTGGGGGGACAGCAGTCACACCTGTTTTGGGGCGCAGACCTGCCACCTCTTTACCCACAACAGCCAGCGTGATTGGCAGGTCATCATTTTCTTTGGAGGTGGCAACACCAGCTGGTCTTGAGCGCTGTCCGACATCGATAGCACCACCTTTGGATCAAGGCAACCTAACATGTCCGCCTGCATCTTCCTCACAGACCGGCAGTTTGCCGGGGACACCCTTATCAACCCCGTCTAAGCACAATAGCCAGCCCTCGGTCCCTCAGATGTGGACAAGTAAAAGACCATTTCCTCCTAGCCATGAGAAAGCTAAGAGGTTGAATTTCACCATCTGCAAGCTCTTGGCTACAGAAATGCTGCCTTTCCGCCTGGTGGACACAGAGGATTTTCGAGACCTTATGTCCGTCGCAGTGCCCCAGTACCAGATGCCCAGTCGGCACTACTTCTCAAAGAAAGGTGTGCCTGCGCTCCACCAGCATGTCGCACACAACATCACCGCTTCTTTGAGAAACTCTGTGTGTGACAGGGTGCATTTCACCACAGACACTTGGACGAGTAGGCATGGACAGGGGCGTTACATGTCGCTGACTGGGCACTGGGTAACTATGGTGACAGCAGGACAAGGGGCTGCTGTCCAAGTCTTGCCGTCCCCACGAGTTGTGCGTCAATCCTCTTTATGTCAAAGTTCCTCCACTGCTTCTGCCTCCTCAACCTCCTCTCGGTCTTCCACCTGCACCCAAAGCCTGTCTGGTCATGCCACAAGCTTTCTAACTGCGCAGAAGGGATCCTGCACACCTCCTTACTATGCTGGCAGTAGGGCTCAACGTCATCAGGCGGTTTTTACATTGAAATGTCTGGGAAATGTGAGTCACACAGCTGAGGAGTTGTGGTCAGCTCTGGAGAACCAATTTCATGAATGGTTGTCTCCACTGGACCTGAAACCAGGGAAGGCCGTGTGCGACAATGCTGCAAACCTGGGTGCGGCCCTTCGCCGGGGCAATGTCACACACGTGCCTTGTATGGCTCACGTGTTGAACCTGGTTGTCCAGCAATTTTTAGCCCACTATCCCAGACTAGATGGCCTTCTGCAGAGGGCACGGTCGCTGTGTGCTCACTTCCGCCGTTCGCATCCCGCAGCTCAGCGACTTACATCTCTACAGAAGTCGTTGGGCCTGCCACTTCACCGGCTAAAATGCGATGTGCCTACCCGGTGGAATTCAACTCTGCACATGTTGCAGCGACTGTGGCAATGTTGCAGCGACTGTGGCAGCACCAACAAGCCCTGGTGCAATACGTTCTGATGTATAGCCTGGGCCAACGAGATTCAGAGGTGGGGCAAATCACGCTGGAGGAGTGGTCTCAGATCAGGGACCTATGCACCCTTCTGCACAGTTTTGAAATGGCGACTGTAGCGCTGGCGTCCCTGCCCTCTGCTAGGCAGGGACGCTGCTCCCCTCACCGCTCTGCTCCGTGCCCGGCGTCCTCTCCCCGCTCTGCTGTCAGCGCGCGCTCCTTCCCGGCGTCCTCCTCCCGCTCTGCTCTCAGCGCGCGCTCCTTCCCGGCCCCTGTGCTTAGGGCGCGCGCGCGCGCGCTCCCCTCCTCTTAAAGGGGCCGCGCGCGCCGTCCTAAGGAGTCCCCGGCCAATGGCCGGAGGACTTCATCATATATAAGGCACCTCCTCCAAAATGGAGGTGCCCGAGCAATGTTGTTTGCACCTGTGTCTCACCTGTGCTTCAGCCCTCAGGTCCCGTTGCCAGTTACCTGCCAGTTACCTGCCAGTTACCTGCCAGTTTCCTGCCAGTTTCCTGCTAGTTACCTGCCTGATTCCTGCCTGAATACTTGTTACCTGCCTGCCTGCCTGAGGTCCGACGGTCCGCCTTACAACTCCGGTCAGTCTGTCTATGGACCAGCTTGCCCGCTCACCTGGGAGCGCTTCTCCGCTACCTGCCTGCTTTCCAGCCCGGAGGCTCCGTTGTCACGTGCTGTGACCACCAGCTATCTCAGAGACTCTTGTCCGCTCACCTGGGAGCGCATCTCCGTTACCTGCCTGCTTGCCAGCCCGGAGGTCCCGTTGTCACGTGCGGTGACCACCAGCTATTCCAGAGACTCTTGCCCGCTCACCTGGGAGCGCTTCTCCGTTACCTACCTGCCTGCCAGCCCGGAGGTTCCGCCGTCACGTGCCGTGACCACCTGCTATTCCAGAGACTCTCGCTTGCTCACCTGGGAGCACACATCTACCATCTGCCTGCTAGCCTACCCGGAGGCTCCGCCATCACAGGTCGTACCTACCCCTTACCCAGAGACTGCCCTGATCACTTGCCGTAACTCCCTGTCCGTTCACCCAGAGACTGCCACCCGCTCCCTTACAAGGGCCGCCCCCTTGTATAGTAGCTCAGAGGTTCCGCCTCCCGGACCCGTTACAGTTTGCTCGGGCCATGGAACCCGGTGGCACCCAAGCTCCCTCGCTCTCGGACCTCTGTCTTGAACTGTCCCGTCAGAGGTCCCAACAGGAGGCCATCCTGGGTCACCTGCGGAATGTTAATACTCGCCTGAACACTCTGTCTGATCCACCAACAACCTCCGCCAGTGCCATATCTTGCAATCCGGCAGCTCCGCTGCCCACTAATACTATGGTATCCTACCCCGGACCCCGGCTCTCTGCACCTCCTCGCTTCGGAGGCGACCCCGTCCAGGCTCGGGGCTTCATAAATCAGTGCACCCTGCACTTTGAACTTTTGTCCCATCAGTTTAATTCCGACCGGGCCAAAATTGCCTTTATCATGTCCCATCTCACCGGGGAGGCCCTGGCCTGGCTAAATCCTCTATGGGAGAGAGGAGACCCCCTGGTGTCCAACTTGCCTGCTTTTCTCTCGGCTTTCCGGAAAGTCTTCGACGAACCCGGACGGAAGACCTCATCCGCATCCTCTCTGCTACGCCTCCGTCAGGAGGGTCTCACCGTGGGCCAATATGCCATACGGTTCCGCACCCTTGCCTCGGAGCTGGCCTGGGATAACGACGCTCTGGTATCCGTCTTCTGGGAGGGTCTGTCCGGTCGTATTAAAGATGAACTTGCTGGTCGGGACATTCCTACCTCTCTCGATGATCTAATAACCCTTGCCACCCGGATTGACCTACGGTTCCAGGAGCGTGCCAAAGAGGTCACCCGTGAGAGAAGGATTCCACGTTTAGCTCCTACTTTCCAGAGACCCGTCATTCCCTCCATCTCTCCCCAGGTACACTCTCCTGAGCCTATGCAGGTCGACCAGACCAAGATGGTCAAAACCCGTCAGGACTCACGCCGTGCCGAGGGGAGCTGCTTCTACTGTGGCAGTAAGGAGCACCGGATCCGTGCCTGCCCGGAGAGGTCGGGAAACGCCTGTGTCTAGGTTCGCTCAGAGAGGTCCACCTAGACAAGAATAAATCCTCTCCATCCCTGCTGTTGTCAGTTTCGATCATCTACGGGGAGAACCGTTATTTCGAACTAGCCCAACTTGACTCTGGAGCAGCCGGGAACCTTATTTCACAGTCCCTGGTTGAGAAATACCGCATCCCCACCAAACCTCTGGCTGTACCCTTGTCTGTCGCTGCCGTGGATGGGGGCCTCTTACCTCGCCCCATTCAACTCATCACCGAATCCATTACCCTGCAGGTGGGAATGCTGCATTCTGAAAGTATCTCCTTTCATGTTCTGCCTGGACTCTCTCACGCCCTCTTGCTAGGTCTGCCCTGGCTCCAGAGACATGCACCCGTGCTAGACTGGCAAACCGGAGAGGTCCTTCGCTGGGGACAAGACTGTCATAAAACCTGCCTGGTTCCCGTCCATCACGTCCGTCCCTCTCCTACCCCAGCTAATCTACCTGGACTTCCGATTCCTTATTGGTCTTATGCAGATGTCTTTAATAAAAAGGAGGCAGAGACATTACCACCACATAGACCATACGACTGTCCCATCGATCTGCTACCCGGTACTACTCCTCCCCGTGGGCGTATCTATCCTTTATCCGCTGCTGAAACCCGGTCAATGTCCGAATATATTGAGGAGAATCTGGCCAGAGGATTCATCCGGAAATCTACCTCCTCGGCGGGAGCAGGCTTCTTTTTCGTCAAAAAGAAGGACGGCTCTCTCCGTCCCTGTATAGACTATAGAGGCCTAAACCTGATCACAGTGAAGAATAAGTACCCCCTTCCGCTCATTCCAGAATTATTTGATCGCCTGAGGGGGGCTAGGATCTTCACCAAACTGGACCTTCGTGGGGCGTACAACCTGGTTCGTATTCGTCAGGGGGATGAATGGAAGACGGCATTCAACACCCTGGACGGCCACTATGAATACCTGGTAATGCCCTTTGGTCTCTGTAACGCTCCTGCCGTCTTTCAAGAGTTGGTCAATGACATCTTCCGGGACCTTCTCTACTCCTGCGTAGTGGTGTACCTGGACGACATCTTGGTCTTCTCTCCGGATCTCCAGACTCACCGGAGGGACGTTCGTTAGGTCCTGCTCAGGCTAAGGCAGAACCATCTCTACGCTAAATTTGAGAAGTGCCTCTTTGAGCAGACCTCGCTTCCGTTTCTGGGCTACATTATCTCTCAGACCGGCCTACAAATGGATCCTGAGAAACTGTCTGCCATCGAGAAATGGCCCCGACCGGAGGGGTTGAAGGCCATTCAGCGATTCCTGGGCTTCGCCAACTACTACCGCCTCTTCATACCACACTTCTCTTCCCGGACGGCCCCAATTTCTGCGTTCACCCGTAAAGGTACTAATCCCAAAGAGTGGCCACCCGAAGCAGAGGAGGCCTTTCTTTCCCTTAAACAGGCCTTCTCTTCCGCCCCGGTGCTGCATCGCCCAGATGGCAACAAACAGTTCTTCCTGGAAGTTGACGCCTCCTCCTCTGGAGCCGGAGCGGTACTTACTCAAAAATCATCTTCCGGGAGGATGGTAACTTGTGGCTTCTTCTCTAAACTCTTCTCCTCCTCTGAGCGCAACTATTCCATAGGAGACCGAGAGTTATTGGCCATCAAACTGGCATTGGAGGAGTGGCGTTACCTGCTCGAGGGGGCTCTTCACCCAGTAATAATTTACACTGACCACAAGAACTTGGCTTACCTCCAGCATGCCCAGAGACTTAACCCGCGCCAAGCCCGGTGGTCCTTGTTTTTTGCTCGTTTTGATTTTGTCCTTCATTTTCGCCCGGCTGACAAAAACGTCAAGGCGGACGCCTTGTCTCGGTCCTTTCTGGTGTCTGATCTCGAGGAGGATCCGAAACATATCATCGATCCCGCCAGAGTAATGCAGGTGGCTCCCGTGAGTCTAAATCGTCTTCCTCCTGGTAAGACGTTCGTACCAGTACCTGATCGGGAGAAGATCCTACACTGGGGTCATTCGTCTAAACTAGCTGGCCACGCCGGTCAGAAAAAGACCCTCCAGCTTATTACCCGGCACTACTGGTGGCCTAACCTGCACAAGGATGTAATAGACTTTGTTTCTGCCTGTGTGTCCTGCGCCCGCAACAAAGTTCCGAGACACCTGCCGGCCGGCCGTCTCCTACCTCTGCCAGTACCTGCTGCCCCCTGGCAGCATATAGCGATGGACTTCATTACTGATCTACCCGTCTCTGCCGGTTGTACGGTCATTTGGGTGGTCGCTGACTGCTTCTCCAAGATGGCTCACTTCATTCCACTGCCAGGTCTTCCGTCTGCACCCGAGCTGGCTAAAGACTTTATCCGCCACATCTTCCGTCTTCATGGCCTGCCCCGTCACATCGTGTCGGATCGTGGGGTACAGTTCACTTCCCGTTTCTGGAGAGCCACTTGTAAATTGCTGGACGTCACCCTGGACTTCTCCTCCGCTTACCACCCACAGTCTAAAGGTCAAGTGGAGCGGATCAATCAGAACCTGACCAGTTACCTTCGGCACTTCGTTAATGCCCACCATTCTGACTGGGTGGATCTCCTGCCATGGGCCGAATTCTCGTACAACAATCACGAGAGCGAGTCTTCCTCCAAATCCCCGTTTTTTGTAGTCTACGGTCAGCATCCTCGGATCCCGTTTCCCGTCTCCACCTCGGCGGACAATCCGGCTGCGGAATCTCTTGTTAACAAATTTTCCTCCATATGGGAGAGTACCCGGTCCGCACTCCTTCTGTCATCCGAGCGTATGAAAAGACACGCTGACAAAAAACGTCTGGACCCTCCTCAATTCCGCCCTGGGGATAAAGTCTGGCTCTCGTCCAAATATGTCCGGCTCAAGATCCCTTCCTATAAGTTAGGGCCTCGGTTCATCGGCCCACTGGAGGTCATCAGTCAGATCAACCCGGTGGCCTATAAATTGAAACTCCCGGCCAACTTACGGATCCCTAACTCCTTCCATGTGTCTCTCCTCAAACCTGTGGTGCTTAACTCTTTTTCCAAGTCTACAGGTACGCCTCCTGCTCCGGTTTCTGCTGAGGACGAGTTTGAGGTAGAGAACATTCTTGCCACCAAAAGGGTAAGAGGAAAGACCTTTTTTCTGGTAGATTGGAAGGGGTTTGGTCCTGAGGAGAGAACGTGGGAGCCCCGGGAGAACATCCATGCCCCTCTCATCCTAGCTAAATTTCTGTCTGGCCTAAAAAAGGGGGGGCCTAAAGGGGGGGGTACTGTAGCGCTGGCGTCCCTGCCCTCTGCTAGGCAGGGACGCTGCTCCCCTCACCGCTCTGCTCCGTGCCCGGCGTCCTCTCCCCGCTCTGCTGTCAGCGCGCGCTCCTTCCCGGCGTCCTCCTCCCGCTCTGCTCTCAGCGCGCGCTCCTTCCCGGCCCCTGTGCTTAGGGCGCGCGTGCGCGCGCTCCCCTCCTCTTAAGGGGGCCGCGCGCGCCGTCCTAAGGAGTCCCCGGCCAATGGCCGGAGGACTTCATCATATATAAGGCACCTCCTCCAAAATGGAGGTGCCCGAGCAATGTTGTTTGCACCTGTGTCTCACCTGTGCTTCAGCCCTCAGGTCCCGTTGCCAGTTACCTGCCAGTTACATGCCAGTTTCCTGCCAGTTTCCTGCTAGTTACCTGCCTGATTCCTGCCTGAATACTTGTTACCTGCCTGCCTGCCTGAGGTCCGACGGTCCGCCTTACAACTCCGGTCAGTCTGTCTATGGACCAGCTTGCCCGCTCACCTGGGAGCGCTTCTCCGCTACCTGCCTGCTTGCCAGCCCGGAGGCTCCGTTGTCACGTGCTGTGACCACCAGCTATCTCAGAGACTCTTGTCCGCTCACCTGGGAGCGCATCTCCGTTACCTGCCTGCTTGCCAGCCCGGAGGTCCCGTTGTCACGTGCGGTGACCACCAGCTATTCCAGAGACTCTTGCCCGCTCACCTGGGAGCGCTTCTCCGTTACCTACCTGCCTGCCAGCCCGGAGGTTCCGCCGTCACGTGCCTTGACCACCTGCTATTCCAGAGACTCTCACTTGCTCACCTGGGAGCACACATCTACCATCTGCCTGCTAGCCTACCCGGAGGCTCCGCCATCACAGGTCGTACCTACCCCTTACCCAGAGACTGCCCTGATCACTTGCCGTAACTCCCTGTCCGTTCACCCAGAGACTGCCACCCGCTCCCTTACAAGGGCCGCCCCCTTGTATAGTAGCTCAGAGGTTCCGCCTCCCGGACCCGTTACAGCGACGAAGATGTTTAGTGCTGACGATGCCATTATCAGCATGACTATTCCGGTGATTTACATGCTGGAGCACATGTTAAACAGAATTCGGAGTCAGGTGGTGGCACAAGAGGAGGTGGAGGAAGTAGAGGAGGAGGAGTTGTATGCGGAAGGGCTAACATCTGCAAGGTCCAGACGGTCGGCAGCACCAAGGCGGCAGGCATGTGAGGGTGGGGGAGATGATTTTACCAGGGCGCATGGTAGCAGCCAAACTAGTGAGGAAGGTGCAGGAGCCCAGGAAGAAGTGGAGGACGAACTGATGGAAGACTCATCAGATGAGGGAGACCTTGATCACATTTCTGTTGTGCGAGGTTGGGGGGAGAGGACAGAGGAAGGAAGCATGATTGTTACCTCGCCACCAACACAACAGGGACTTGGTGCTCCTGGATGCGCAACACACATGAGTGCCTTCTTGCTGCACTACCTGCAACATGACCCTCGAATTGTGAGAATTAGAAATAATCCTGACTACTGGGTTGCCACACTGTTAGATCCCCGGTACAAAAGTAAATTTGCAGAAATTATTCCTGCCATAGAAAGGGATGCACGCATGCAGGAGTATCAGCAGAGACTGTTGCAGAATCTTACATGTGCTTTTCCACAAAATACCAGTGGTGCACGTAGTGAATCTCACAGTTCCAACTTGCCAACCGTGGGACCGTCAAGTGTTCAGCACTCAAACCGTAACAGAACCACAGTATCTGCTGGTAACATCAATTTTGCGGAATCATTTCACCACTTTTTTAGCCCATCCTTTGCAAGGCCACAGGAGACAAGAAGTCTGACACATAGTCAACGCCTAGAGACGATGGTACAGGAGTATCTCCAAGTAAACATTGAAGCCACGACTGTGTCACTGGACCCTTGCTCTTTTTGGGCTTCCAATCTGGATAAATGGCCGGAGCTAGCCACTTACGCCTTGGAGATCTTGTCATGCCCCGCAGCCAGCGTTCTGTCTGAACGTGTGTTCAGCGCTGCTGGTGGTGTGCTGACAGATAAGCGCACGCGGCTCTCCACTGATAATGTAGACAGACTCACGTTCATAAAGATGAACAAATCATGGATCCGAAACGACTTTTCTACCCCTGTGTCATCCTTGGGAGAGTAAAAGCTTGATGATTGGTTAAAATCACCCTACCAACCGTTTTAAGCTTTCAAATTACTAATCATGTTTATCTGTATCTTGACTGGAAAATAATTTGGGCTTTGTAGCAGTGTGCAGCACTGATCCTATTAGGCCATCTATAATAAGCTTCACTAGATTTAAAATTAAAAATAATTTTTAGCTGCATCTAGCCCGGAAAATAATTTTGGGGCTCCGAGATGCGCAAGACACATAAGTGCCTTCTTGCTGCACTACCTGCAGCATGACCCTCATATTGTCAGAATTCGAAGTAATCATGACTACTGGGTTGCCACACTCTTAGATCCCCCAAACTTTTCGATCAACCTTTTCATTTTAATAAAGACCAAAAAAATGGTCATTTTTGAAATTATAAGCATTAGCAGATTGTTAGAAACTGAAATCAAACAGTTTTCAACTCAAAACTTTATTCTAGGTGATGTTACATTTTCACATAGGACCCCTTGTTCGAAAGGAGCTTCTGAACTCTCTCGTCCATTGAATTTGTCAGGTTTTGGATGGTTTCTGCTTCAATTGTTTTGCATGAGGACAGAATACCCTCCCAGAGCTGTTGCTTAGATGTGAACTGCCTCCCGCCATCATAGACACTCCTTTTAATGATGCTCCAAAGGTTCTGAATGGGGTAGAGGTCAGGGGAGCATGGGGGTCACACCATAAGTTTGTCCCCTTTTATGCCCATATCAGCCAGAGATGCAGATGTTTTATGTGCAGCATGAGATGGTGCATTATCATGCAGAAAAATGATCTTGCTGTGAAATACACGGTTCTTCTTCTTGAACCATGGCAGGAAGTGCTGTTTGAGAAAATCCACATACATTATGGAGTTCATCTTTAGCGCCTTCAGGGATCCTAAAGGGGCCGACAATCTCTCTCCCCATGATTCCAGCCCAAAACATTACTCCACCTCCTCCTTGTTGGCGCTGTAGCCGTGTTTGCGTGGGGTGTCCATCAACCAGCCATCCTCCACTCCATTCATCTGGACCATCGAGCGCTGCACGGCACTCATCCGTGAACAAAACAGTTTTGAAATCAGTCTTCATGTAATGTTTGGCCCACTGGAGCCGTTTCTGCTTGTGTGAAGTGGATAGAGGAGGTCGACAGGATGGCATATGCACAGCTGCAAACCTCTGAAGGACCCTGCATCTTGTTGTTCGGGGGACGTTGGAGGCACAAGCAGCTTCAAAAACTTGTCTGCTGCTATGACAAGGCTTTTTTGCCGCTGCTCTTTCAACCTGACGTAATTGCCTGTAGGAAAGAGTCCTCAATTTGCCCTTATCAGCACGCACACGTGTGTACTGTGAATCAGCTACATACTTCTTGATTGCCAAGACACTTCATCCTGATCATCGCACAATGTTGATTGTAGTCATGCCTTGACCTAAACACTCCACAATTTGTTGCTTCTCAGCAGCCGACACATCCTTTTTCTTTCCCATTTTGGCAGAAAATGTAGGCTGCTTAATAATGTGAGAGAGCCTTCTTAAGTAGTCTTGCCTTTCATTGGACACACCTGCCAAACTAATTAGCACAGGTGTCTGCAATTGCTTACAGTGATATAAAGAGCCCTGACACACATCACCATCAATGAGTTTAACTGACAAACAAACAAATTCTTCCCTTATCACTCCTAAACACTTTTTGCATAATAATTTGGAACGCGGTGTACATGTGCTTTTCCACAAAACACCAGTGGTTCACGTAGTGAATCTTACAGTTCTAACTTGCCAACCGTGGTCTGTATGGAATTGTTCAATAAAGGGCCCAAAACTAAGATAACATAGATGGGAGAGGTCTCTATGAATAGGAATTCCTAAGTATTTGATACCCTGTGAGGGCCAGGCAAAGGGAAAGTTGGACTGGATGGAATCCTATATGGATTTAGGGAGGGAGACATCGAGGGCCTCAGACTTCGCTGCATTGATTTTAAAATTTTACCATGTAACAAAGTGATCTATTTCAGCCATAAAAGCAGGGATGGATATATGTGATTGAGTGATATATACTAGGACATCATCAGCAAATAGAGAGCACTTGTACTCGGTGCCTCCCACCTCAATCCACCTAATATTGGGGTTATGGCGAATTGATGAGAGCAGGTGCTCCGTCACTAGGATGTATAAGAGAGGGGACAGAGGACATCCCTGCCTTGTCCCATTGGTGATTGTGAAAGGTGATGAAAATGTTCTGACGCACTCCCTGGGCCTTGGGACACCCGGAGCCGGACCCTTTTTGGTGGATGCTGGTGGTTGTAGTCTTCGTGGCGGCGATCCGGTTCCGTGGCTCAGGGCGGTCAAACCAGTGGCGGAACTATTTATGTGGTTTTGATGTTTAAATGTCCGACTACGCCACCCATTGATTGCGGTCAGAGTGAACCGCCGCTACAGGGCAGACCGCTAAGGCTGGTGTTGTGGGTGCAGCAGAGCGTAGCATAACTCCCCACGGGAGGAGTATAGCCTCAGGGCAGTGTATGCGGAGGATGGGGGTGATGGTGCAGGGCAGCAGCAGTAACGACACAGAGTCAGTGATGCAGTTCAGGGCCTTTACTCACAGTTCTTATTATCCAGACCACGTCTGCAGGTAACGGCTGCCCACGTCGTACTGTGCTCACCAGGTGAGGGGCTCAGACAACTCCCAGATAACTTTGGAGCGCTTCACAGGACCCCCTTTGTGTGTCCTTTGTCTGGCCTTTCTTACCAACACTTCTGTCCGGCTGCCTCGGGCCTCCTCTTGGTAAACTTGGCGCCAGTTTCCCTGACCCTATGTGGTGCCTTCCTAGCGGGTGGAGCAAGGGGCTGCGCCACATAAAATGTCAGAGCCTCCGGTTTCTAGCTGAGGGTCGTTTCCTGCCTCCACTAGTTCGGGACCGGTCTCCCCCTTTGGCCTGACCCCTCCACGCAGGTGGATTCGGGCGTGCGGTGGTGACTCGCCCGTCCGCACCCCTGGGATCCCTTCATTCCTCGTTCCTGGAGCCTTCTCCGCTCCTCTTCCTTCCTTCTCCCTCTTGCAGGCCTGGGCCTCTGTTACTAGGCCCGCCTCCGGAGCAGAGCTCATGCAGAGCCCCTGCTCCCTGCCACTTCTGCTCAGACTTCTCTGCACTGAACTAAGATGGTGCCCACCTTTTATACTCCCTTCTCAATGCACCCAGGAACTGCTTCCTCCCTGATCCTGCACTGCAGGGTTCCCCTTCCTCAGTGTTCCCTCCCCCCACTCCAGCCAGGGACAGGGACTGTCGTGCCCATCTCAGGGGCATATTGGTCGCCCTGCCCCACGGCAATGTGGTGTAATGCATGCAGGTGTCGGGTCCTGATCCACACTCCATCCTTATCTGAGAGTGAGATATCACACCTCTGGGTGAGGCGCAATACGTCTGTAGCAACCGAGCCCTCGGTGCTACAGTTCCATTTATCTTCAGCCTAGGTGACGTATTGTGATACAGGGCCGTGATTTTGGCTATAAAAGGGTCCCCTAGACCCCTACCCCAAGCTTTTTAAGAGAATCATATATGGCGTGCCAGGAGACTCTATGGAATGCTTTCTCAGCATCCAACGAGAGTATCTACTTACAAATTTTTAACTGCATCTAGCCCAGGAAATACTTTGTGCCTAGTAGCAGTGTCTGCTAGTCAGCGGATTATCCCGGCTGTTAAGCAAGCTACACCACCTGTAGTTTGGACACTTAATTTTTTCAAAGGAAATGCTTCGGGACCACGGGATACTCAGTGAAGAGCATCAGGAGGCACCCCAAGGCATAGGGGCTGGGACTGGCACTAGGATGCCTTGCGGTGGACAGCCGAGCTCGATCCTTATAAAAGCTTTTTAACTGCAGCAGCTTTAGTGGACGCTACTGGAGCTGGAATTACGCGGCTGCTGGCATGAGACTTGCCCTCCAATAGATCCTTGTAAATGGATTTAAAGTGTATTCATTCAAATTAGAGGGACAATTTAAATTAAAAAGCTTAGAGCTGCCTCCACCACAGGGGGGCTCGCTCGACCCACCAGCGGACAGGCACCAGTATTGGGAGAGGGGGGCTGGCCGTCAGGGTTCACCGCGGCTCTGGCACAAACCCGGCGACACGGAGGTGGCACGGGCAGGAGCGGACTGGCCGTCTCGGCTTCTCACTTTTTGGATTTTAGAAGGGCATGACATGCCTATATCTGTGTCTCCCCCTCCTTTTACTCCTCCACCTCTTTTCTTTTCGCATGACTATATGTACTTGTCACTTTTCCATGTGTTAGTTGTGTCTTCTGAGCAGTTTGTCAGGTTTTGGACACCTTTGAAGGTGTTTTCTATGTGTTTCTATGTGTTTTTGTTTGCCTGCCATTGGTTTTAACGGTGTTCGAAGGTGTTCGACGAACAGTTCGACGAACAGTTCGGCGAACACACGGGTGTTCGACGAACCGAACCGAACTCGAACACTACGGGGGTGGCTCAACACCAATAATAAGTTGATTTTGACATCATCAGATAACATCATCAGTTGATTATGACATCATCAGATGACATCATCATTTGATTATGACATCATCTGATGGCATCATCGTTTGATTATGACATCATCAGTTGACATCATCAGATGAGATCATCATCTGATTATGACATCAACAGATGACATCATTGAATGATATCATCATTTGATTATGACATCAAAAGATGTTCAACATCTTTATCAATGATTTAGATGAAGGAATTCAGGGTAAACTGATTAAATTTGCTGATGACACAAAGCTAGGAGGGATAGCTAATACTAGAGAAGAGAGAGAGAGGATTCAAAAAGACCTAAATAAACTGGAGCAGTGGGCAGCAACCAACAGAATGGATTTTAACAGGGAAAAATGCAAAGTACTACATCTGGGCAATAAAAATGAAAAAAGCATATACAGAATGGGAGGAATAGAGCTAAGCAACAGTACATGTGAAAAAGACTTAGGTATACTAATAGATCATAGACTAAACATGAGTCAACAGTGTGATGCAGCAGCAAAAAAGGCAAATACAATTCTGGGATGTATTAACAGAAGCATACAGTCTAGATCACGTGAAGTCATTATCGGTCTTTACTCCTCTTTGGTCAGACCTCATCTGGAATACTGTGTACAGTTTTGGGCACCACATTTTAAAAAAGACATAGACAAACTGGAGCAAGTTCAGAGAAGAGCGACCAGAATGGTGACTGGTCTGCAAACCATGTCCTATGAGGAACGGTTGCAGGATTTGGGAATGTTTAGCTTGCAAAAAAGAAGACTGAGAGGAGACTTAATAGCTGTCTACAAATATGTCAAGGGCTGTCACATTGTAGAAGGATCATCTTTATTCTCATTTGCAGAAGGAAAGACTAGAAGCAATGGGATGAAACTAAATGGGAGGAGACACAGATTAGATATTGGAAAAAACTTTTTGACAGTTAGGGTGATTAATGAGTGGAACAGGCTGCCACCAGAGGTGGTGAGTTCCTCTTCAATGGACGTCTTCAAACAGAGGCTGGACAGACATCTGTCTGAGATGATCTAGTGAATCCTGCTTTGAGCAGGGGGTTGGACCAGATGACCCAGGAGGTCCCTTCCAACTCAACCATTCTATGATTCTATGATTCTATGATTCTATGAATAACATCATCAGTCGATTTTGACATCATCAGATGACATCATCATTTGATTATGACATCATCGAATGACATCACATGAAATCAGCTGTTTATGACATCATCAGATGACATAATAAGTGGATTTTGACATCATCAGATGAGATCATCAGTTGATTATGACATCATCACATGACATCATCAGATGACATTTTCAGTTGATTATATTTTCATCGAATGATATCATATGAAATCAGCTGAATATGTAATCATCAGATGACATAATAAGTTGATTTTGACATCATCAGATGACGTCATCAGTTGATTATGACATCATCAGATGACATCATCAGATGACCTGATCAGTTGATTATGACATCATCAGATGACAGCAACACTTGATTATGACATCATTTGATGAGATCATCAGTTGATTATGACATCAACAGATGACATCAACGAATGACATCATCATTTGATTATGTCATCAAAAGATGACATCAACGAATTACATCAGTTGATTATGACATCATCGAAAAATATCACATGAAATCAGCTGATTATGACATCATCACATCAAATAATATGTTGATTTTGACATCATCAGATGACATAATAAGTTGATCTTGACATCATCAGATGACATCTTCATTTGATTTTTACATCATCAGATGACATCATCAGATGAGATCATCATTTGATTTTGACATCAACAGATGACATTATCGAATGACATCATCAGTTGACTATGACTTGACCAGATGACATAATTTTTTGGTTATGATTTCACCAGATGACATCATCATTTGATTATTACATCATCAGATAACATTATCAGATGATATCATCAGTTGACTATGACATCATCCAATGATATCACATGAAATCAGCTGATTATGACATCATCAGATGACATAATAAGTTGATTTTTACATAATCAGATAACATCATCAGTTGATTATGACATCATCAGATGACATCATAATTTGATTATAACATCATCAGATGACATCATCATTTGATTATGACATCATCACATTACTTCAATTGATTATGACATCATCAGATGACATCATCATTTGATTATGATATCAAAAGATGACATAATCGAATGACATCATCAGTTGATTATGACATCATCGAATAATATCACATGAAATCAGCTGAATATGACATCATCAGATCACATAATACGTTGATTTTGACATCATCAGATGACATAATAAGTTGATCTTGACATCATCAGATGATATCTTCATTTGATTATGACATCATCAGATGACATCATGAAATGAGATCATCATTTGATTTTGACATCAACAGATGACATCATCGAATGACATCATCAGTTGATTATGGCATGACCAGATGACATCATTTTTTGATTATGACTTCACCAGATGACATCATCATTTGATTATGACATCATCAGATAACATTATCAGATGACATCATCAGTTGATTATGACATCATCGAATGATATCACATGAAATCAGCTGATTATGACATCATCAGATGACATAATAAGTTGATTTTTACATCATCAGATAACATCAACAGTTGATTATGACATCATCAGATGACATCATAATTTGATTATAACGTCATCAGATGACATCATCATTTGATTATGACATCATCACATTACTTCAATTGATTATGACATCATCAGATGACATCATCAGAGGACATCATCATTTGATTCTGACATCACCATATGACATTTTTTGATTAGGACATCAAAAGATGACATCATCGAATAACATCATCAGTTGGTTTTGACATCATCGAATGATATCGCATGAAATCAGCTGATTATGACATCATCAGATGACATAATAGGTTGATTTTGACATCATCAGATGACATCATCATTTGATTATGACATCATCGAATGATATCTCATGAAATCAGCTGTTTATGACATCATCAGATGACATAATAAGTGGATTTTTACATCATCAGATGACATCATCAGTTGATTATGACATCATCACATGACATCATCAGATGACATTATCAGTTGATTATAATATCATCGAATGATACATGAAATCAGCTGAATATGACATCATCAGATGACATAATAAGTTGATTTTGACATCATCAGATGACATCATCAGTTGATTATGACATCATCACATGACATCATCAGATGACCTCATTAGTTGATTATGACATCATCAGATGACATCATCACATGATTATGAGATCTTTTGATGAGATCATTTGATTATGACATCAACAGATGACATCAACGAATGACATCATCATTTGATTATGACATCAAAAGATGACTTCATCGAATGACATCATCAGTTGATTATGACATCATCGAATAATATGACATGAAATCAGTTGATTATGACATCATCAGATCACATAATATGTTGATTTTGACATCATCAGATGATATAATAAGTTGATCTTGACATCATCAGATGACATCTTCATTTGATTATGACATCATCAGATGACATCATCAGATGACATCATCAGATGAGATCATCATGTGATTTTGTCATCAACAGATGACATCATCGATTGACATCATCAGTTGATTATGACATGACCACATGACATCATTTTTTGATTATGACTACACCAGATGACATCATCATTTGATTATGACATCATCAGATAACATTATCCGATGACATCATCAGTTGATTATGACATCATCGAATGATATCACATGAAATCAGCTGATTATGACATCATCAGATGACATAATAAGTTGATTTTTACATCATTAGATAACATCATCAGTTGATTATGACATCATCAGATGACATCATAATTTGATAATGACATCATCAGATGACATCATCATTTGATTATGACATCATCACATTACTTCATCATTTGATTATGACATCATCAGATGACATCATCATTTGATTCTGACATCACCATATGACATTATTTGATTATGACATCATCAGATGACATCATCATTTGATTATGACATCAAAAGATGACATCATTGAATGACATCATCAGTTGATTATGACATCATCGAATAATATCACATGAAATCAGCTGATTATGACATCATCAGATCACATAATGCATTGATTTTGACATCATCAGATGACATAAGTTCATTTTCACATCATCAGATGACATCATCATTTGATTATGACATCATCAGATGACATCATCAGATGAAATCATCATTTGATTTTGACATCAACAGATGACATCATCGAATGACATCATCAGTTGATTATGACATGACCAGATGACATCATTTTTTGATTATGACTCCACCAGATGACATCATCATTTGATTTTTACATCATCAGATAACATCACCAGTTGATTATGACATCATCAGATGACATCATAATTTGATTATGACATCATCAGATGACATCAACATTTGATTTTGACATCATCACATTACTTCATCAATTGATTATGACATCATCAGATGACATCATAATTTGATTCTGACATCACCATATGACATTATTTGATTATGACATCATCAGATTACTTCATCATTTGATTATGACATCATCAGAAGAGAACATCATTTGATCATGACATCATCAGATGACATCATCAGATGACATCTTCGTCTGATTATGACATCATCAGATAACATTATCAGATGACATCATCAGTTGATTATGACATCATCACATGACATTGTTAGGTGACATTATCAGTTGTTTATAAAACCATCAAATGGTGTCGTATGAAATCAGCTGATTATGACATCATTAGATGACATATTAAGTTGATTTTGACATCATCAGTTGACATCATCAGTTGATTATGACATCATCAGATGACATCATCATTTGATTATGACATCATCAGATGGCATCATCATTTGATTATGACAACATCAGATGACATCATCAGATGAGATCATCATCTGATTATGACATCAACAGATGACATCATTGAATGACATCATCATTTGATTATTACATCAAAAGATGACATCATCTAATAACATCATCAGTTGATTTTGACATCATCAAATGATATCACATGAAATCAGCAGATTATGACATCATCAGATGACATAATAGGTTGATTTTGACATCATTAGATGACATTATCATTTGATTATGACATCATCGAATGAAATCACATGAAATCAGTTGTTTATGACATCATCAGATGACAAAATAAGTGGATTTTCACATCATCAGATGACATCATCAGTTTATTATAACATCATCACATGACATCATCAGATGACATTATCAGTTGATTGTAATATCATCGAATGATATCATATGAAATCAGCTGATTATACCATCATCAGATGACATAATAAGTTGATTTTGACATCATCAGATGACATCATCATTTGATGATTACATCATCATATGACATCATCAGATGAGATCATCATTTGATTTTGACATCAACAGATGACATCATCGAATGACATCATCAGTTGATTATGACATGACCAGATGACATGATTTTTTGATTATGACTTTACCAGATGACATCATCATTTGATTATGACATCATCAGATAACATTATCAGATGACATCGTCTGTTGATTATGACTTCATCGAATGATATCACATGAAATCAGCTGATTATGACATCATCAGATGACATAATAAGTTGATTTTTACATCATCAGATAACATCATCAGTTGATTATGACATCATCAGATGACATCATTATTTGATTATGACCATCAGATGACAACATCATTTGATTATGACATCATCACATTACTTAATCGATTGATTATGACATCAGATGACATCATCAGATGACATCATCATTTGATTCTGACATCACCATATGACATTATTTGATTATGACATCATCAGATGACATCATCAGTTGATTATGACATCAAAAGATGACATCATCGAATGACATCATCAGTTGATTATGACATCATCGAATAATATCACATGACATCAAAAGATGACATCACCATATGACATTATTTGATTATGACATCATCAGATCACATAATACTTTGATTTTGACATCATCAGATGACATAATAAGTTGATTTTGACATCATCAGATGACATCATCATTTGATTATGACATCATCAGATGACATCATCAGATGAGATCATCAATTGATTTTGACATCAACAGATGACATCATCGAATGACATCATCAGTTGATTATGACATGACCAGATGAAATCATTTTTTGATTATGACTTCACCAGATGACATCATCATTTGATTATGACATCATCAGATAACATTATCAGATGACATCATCAGTTGATTATGACATCATTGAATGATATCACATGAAATCAGCTGATTATGACATCATCAGATGACATGAGTTGATTTTTACATCATCAGTTTACATCATCAGATGATTATGACATCATCAGATGACATCATAATTTGATTATGACATCATCATTTGATTATGACATCATCACTTTACTTCATCAATTGATTATGACATCAACAGATGACATCATCATTTGATTCTTACATCACCATATGACATTATTTGATTATGATATCAGATGACATCATCATTTGATTATGACATCATCAGAAGAGAACATCATTTGATTATGACATCATCAGATGACATCATCAGATGACATCTTTGTTTGATTATGACATCATCAGATAACATTATCAGATGACATCATCAGTTGATTATGACATCATCGAATGATATCATATGAAATCAGCTGATTATGACATCATCAGTTGATTATGACATCATCACATGACATCATCAGATGACATCATCAGTTGATTATGAAATCATCGAATGATATCATATGAAATCAGCTGATTATGACATCATCAGTTGATTATGACATCATCACATAACATCACCAGATGACATTATCAGTTGATTATAATATCATCGAATGATATCATATGAAATCAGCTGATTATGACATCATCAGATGACATAATAAGTTGATTTTGACATCATCAGATGACATCATCAGTTGATTATGACACCATCAGATGACATCATCATTTGATTATGACATCATCAGATGTCATCATCATTTGATTATGACATCAAAAGATGACATCATCGAATAACATCATCAGTTGATTTTGACATCATCGAATGATATCGCATGAAATCAGCTGATTATGACATCATCAGATTACATAATAGGTTGATTTTGACATCATCAGATGACATCATCATTTGATTATGACATCATCGAATGATATCACATGAAATCCGCTGTTTATGACATCATCAGATGACATAATAAGTGGATTTTGACATCATCGGATGACATAATCAGATGATTATGACATCATCAGATGACATCATAATTTGATTATGACATCATCAGATGACAAGATCATTTGATTATGACATCATCACTTTACTTCATCAATTGATTATGACATCAGATGACATGATCAGATGGCATCATCATTTGATTCTGACATCACCATATGACATTATTTGATTATGACATCATCAGATGACATCATCATTTGATTATGACATCAAAAGATAACATCATCGAATGACATCATCAGTTGATTATGACATCATCGAATAATATCACATGAAATCAGCTGATTATGACATCATCAGATCACATAATACTTTGATTTTGACATCATCAGATGACATAATAAGTTGATTTTGACATCATCAGATGACATCATCATTTGATTATGACATCATCAGATGACATCATCAGATGAGATCATCAATTGATTTTGACATCAACAGATGACATCATCGAATGACATCATCAGTTGATTATGACATGACCAGATGACATCATTTTTTGATTATGACTTCACCAGATGACATCATCATTTGATTATGACATCATCAGATAACATTATCAGATGACATCATCAGTTGATTATGACATCATTGAATGATATCACATGAAATCGGCTGATTATGACATCTTCAGAAGACATAAGTTGATTTTTACATCATCAGTTTACATCATCAGTTGAATATGACATCATCAGATGACATCATCATTTGATTATGACATCATCACATTACTTCATCAATTGATTATGACATCAACAGATGACATCATCATTTGATTCTTACATCACCATAAGACATTATTTGATTATGACATTATCAGATGACATCATCATTTGATTATGACATCATCAGAAGAGAACATCATTTGATTATGACATCATCAGATGACATCATCAGATGACATCTTCGTTTGATTATGACATCATAGGATATCATTATCATATGACATCATCAGTTGATTATGACATCATCGAATGATATCATATGAAATCAGCTGATTATGACATCATCATTTGATTATGACATCATCACATGACATCATCAGATGACATCATCAGTTGATTATGACATCATCGAATGATATCATATGAAATCAGCTGATTATGACATCATCAGTAGTGTTGAGCCACCCCCGTAGTGTTCGAGTTTGGTTCGGTTCGTCGAACACCCGTGTGTTCGCCGAACTGTTCGTCGAACTGTTCGTCGAACACCTTCGAACACCGTTAAAACCAATGGCAGGCAAACAAAAACACATAGAAACACATAGAAAACACCTTCAAAGGTGTCCAAAAGCTGACAAACTGCTCAGAAGACATAACTAACACATGGAAAAGTGACAAGTACATATAGTCATGCGAAAATAAAAGAGGTGGAGGAGTAAAAGTAGGGGGAGACACAGATATAGGCATGTCATGCCCTTCTAAAATCCAAAAAGTGAGAAGCCGACACGGCCAGTCCGCTCCTGCCCGTGCCACCTCCGTGTCGCCGGGTTTGTGCCAGAGCCGCGGTGAACCCTGACGGCCAGCCCCCCTCTCCCAATACTGGTGCCTGTCCGCTGGTGGGTCGAGCGAGCCCCCCTGTGGTGGAGGCAGCTCTAAGCTTTTTAATTTAAATTGTCTCTCTAATTTGAATGAATACACTTTAAATCCATTTACAAGGATCTATTGGAGGGCAAGTCTCATGCCAGCAGCCGCGGTAATTCCAGCTCCAGTAGCGTCCACTAAAGCTGCTGCAGTTAAAAAGCTTTTAAAAGGATCGAGCTCGGCTGTCCACCACAAGGCATCCTACTGCCAGTCCCAGCCCCTATGCCTTGGGGTGCCTCCTGATGCTCTTCACTAAGTATCCCATGGTCCCGAAGCATTTCCTTTGAAAAAATTAAGTGTCTAAACTACAGGTGGTGCAGCTTGCTTAACAGCCGGGATAATCCGCTCACTAGCAGACACTGCTACTAGGCACAAAGTATTTCCTGGGCTAGATGCAGTTAAAAATTTGTAATTAGATACTCTCGTTGGATGCTGAGAAAGCATTCCATAGAGTCTCCTGGCACGCCATATATGATTCTCTTAAAAAGCTTGGGGTAGGGGTCTAGGGGACCCTTTTATAGCCAAAATCACGGCCCTGTATCGCAATACGTCACCTAGGCTGAAGATAAATGGAACTGTAGCACCCTGAGGGCTCGGTTGCTACAGACGTATATTGCACCTCACCCAGAGGTGTGATATCTCACTCTCAGGTAAGGATGGAGTGTGGATCAGGACCCGACACCTGCATGCAGTACACCACATTGCCGTGGGGCAGGGCGACCAATATGCCCCTGAGATGGGCACGACAGTCCCTGTCCCTGGCTGGAGTGGGGGGAGGGAACACTGAGGAAGGGGAACCCTGTAGTGCAGGAGCAGGGAGGAAGCAGTTCCTGGGTGCATTGAGAAGGGAGTATAAAAGGTGGGCACCATCTTAGTTCAGTGCAGAGAAGTCTGAGCAGAAGTGGCAGGGAGCAGGGGCTCTGCATGAGCTCTGCTCCGGAGGCGGGCCTAGTAACAGAGGCCCAGGCCTGGAAGAGGGAGAAGGAAGGAAGAGGAGCGGAGAAGGCTCCAGGAACGAGGAATGAAGGGATCCCAGGGGTGCGGACGGGCGAGTCGCCACCGCACGCCCGAATCCACCTGCGTGGAGGGGTCAGGCCAAAGGGGGAGACCGGTCCCCGAACTAGTGGAGGCAGGAAACGACCCTCAGCTAGAAACCGGAGGCTCTGACATTTTATGTGGCGCAGCCCCTCGCTACACCCGCTAGGAAGGCACCACATAGGGTCAGGGAAACTGGCGCCAAGTTTACCAAGAGGAGGCCCGAGGCAGCCGGACAGAAGTGTTGGTAAGAAAGGCCAGACAAAGGACACACAAAGGGGGTCCTGTGAAGTGCTCCAAAGTTATCTGGGAGTTGTCTGAGCCCCTCACCTGGTGAGCACAGTACGACGTGGGCAGCCGTTACCTGCAGACGTGGTCTGGATAATAAGAACTGTGAGTAAAGGCCCTGAACTGCATCACTGACTCCGTGTCGTTACTGCTGCTGCCCTGCACCATCACCCCCATCCTCCGCATACACTGCCCTGAGGCTATACTCTTCCCGTGGGGAGTTATGCTACGCTCTGCTGCACCCACAACACCAGCCTCAGTGGTCTGCCCTGTAGCGGCGGTTCACTCTGACCGCAATCCACGGGTGGCGTAGTCGGACATTTAAACATGAAAACCACATAAATAGTTCCGCCACTGGTTTGACCGCCCTGAGCCACGGAACTGGGTCGCCGCCACGAAGACTACAACCACCAAAAAGGGTCCGGCTCCGGGTGTCCCAAGGCCCAGGGGGTGCGTCAGAACATTTTCATCACCTTTCACAATCACCAATGGGACAAGGCAGTGATGTCCTCTGTCCCCTCTCTTATACATCCTAGTGACGGAGCACCTGCTCTCATCAATTCGCCATAACCCCAATATTAGGTGGATTGAGGTGGGAGGCACCGAGTACAAGTGCTCTCTATTTGCTGATGATGTCCTAGTATATATCACTCAATCACATATATCCATCCATGCTGTTATGGCTGAAATAGATCACTTTGTTACATGGTAAAATTTTAAAATCAATGCAGCGAAGTCTGAGGCCCTCGATGTCTCCCTCCCCAAATCCATATAGGATTCCATCCAGTCCAACTTTCCCTTTGCCTGGCCCTCACAGGGTATCAAATACTTAGGAATTCCTATTCATAGAGACCTCTCCCATCTATGTTATCTTAATTTTGGGCCCTTTATTGAACAACTCCATACAGACCACGGTTGGCAAGTTAGAACTGTAAGATTCACTACGTGAACCACTGGTGTTTTGTGGAAAAGCACATGTACACTGCGTTCCAAATTATTATACAAAAAGTGTTTAGGAGTGATAAGGGAAGAATTTGTTTGTTTGTCAGTTAAACTCATTGATGGTGATGTGTGTCAGGGCTCTTTATATCACTGTAAGCAATTGCAGACACCTGTGCTAATTAGTTTGGCAGGAGTGTCCAATGAAAGGCAAGACTACTTAAGAAGGCTCTCTCACATTATTAAGCAGCCTACATTTTCTGCCAAAATGGGAAAGAAAAAGGATGTGTCGGCTGCTGAGAAGCAACAAATTGTGGAGTGTTTAGGTCAAGGCATGACTACAATCAACATTGTGCGATGATCAGGATGAAGTGTCTTGGCAATCAAGAAGTATGTAGCTGATTCACAGTACACACGTGTGCGTGCTGATAAGGGCAAATTGAGGACTCTTTCCTACAGGCAATTACGTCAGGTTGAAAGAGCAGCGGCAAAAAAGCCTTGTCATAGCAGCAGACAAGTTTTTGAAGCTGCTTGTGCCTCCAACGTCCCCAGAACAACAAGATGCAGGGTCCTTCAGAGGTTTGCAGCTGTGCATGCGCCATCCTGTCGACCTCCTCTATCCACTTCACACAAGCAGAAACGGCTCCAGTGGGCCAAACATTACATGAAGACTGATTTCAAAACTGTTTTGTTCACGGATGAGTGCCGTGCAGCGCTCAATGGTCCAGATGGATGGAGTGGAGGATGGCTGGTTGATGGACACCCCACGCAAACACGGCTACAGCGCCAACAAGGAGGAGGTGGAGTAATGTTTTGGGCTGGAATCATGGGGAGAGAGATTGTCGGCCCCTTTAGGATCCCTGAAGGCGCTAAAGATGAACTCCATAATGTATGTGGATTTTCTCAAACAGCACTTCCTGCCATGGTTCAAGAAGAAGAACCGTGTATTTCACAGCAAGATCATTTTTCTGCATGATAATGCACCATCTCATGCTGCACATAAAACATCTGCATCTCTGGCTGATATGGGCATAAAAGGGGACAAACTTATGGTGTGACCCCCATGCTCCCCTGACCTCTACCCCATTCAGAACCTTTGGAGCATCATTAAAAGGAGTGTCTATGATGGCGGGAGGCAGTTCACATCTAAGCAACAGCTCTGGGAGGGTATTCTGTCCTCATGCAAAACAATTGAAGCAGAAACCATCCAAAACCTGACAAATTCAATGGACGAGAGAGTTCAGAAGCTCCTTTCGAACAAGGGGTCCTATGTGAAAATGTAACATCACCTAGAATAAAGTTTTGAGTTGAAAACTGTTTGATTTCAGTTTCTAACAACCTGCTAATGCTTATAATTTCAAAAATGACCATTTTTTTGGTCTTTATTAAAATGAAAAGGTTGATCGAAAAGTTTGGGGGATCTAAGAGTGTGGCAACCCAGTAGTCATGATTACTTCGAATTCTGACAATATGAGGGTCATGCTGCAGGTAGTGCAGCAAGAAGGCACTTATGTGCCTTGCGCATCTCGGAGCCCCAAAATTATTTTCCGGGCTAGATGCAGCTAAAAATTATTTTTAATTTTAAATCTGGTGAAGCTTTAGTATAGATGGCCTAATAGGATCAGTGCTGCACACTGCTACAAAGCCCAAATTATTTTCCAGTCAAGATACAGATAAACATGATTAGTAATTTGAAAGCTTAAAACGGTTGGTAGGGTGATTTTAACCAATCATCAAGCTTTTACTCTCCCCAGGATGACACAGGGGTAGAAAAGTCCATGATTTGTTCATCTTTATGAACGTGAGTCTGTCTACATTATCAGTGGAGAGCCGCGTGCGCTTATCTGTCAGCACACCACCAGCAGCGCTGAACACACGTTCAGACAGAACGCTGGCTGCGGGGCATGACAAGATCTCCAAGGCGTAAGTGGCTAGCTCCGGCCATTTATCCAGATTGGAAGCCCAAAAAGAGCAAGGGTCCAGTGACACAGTCGTGGCTTCAATGTTTACTTGGAGATACTCCTGTACCATCGTCTCTAGGCGTTGACTATGTGTCAGACTTCTTGTCTCCTGTGGCCTTGCAAAGGATGGGCTAAAAAAGTGGTGAAATGATTCCGCAAAATTGATGTTACCAGCAGATACTGTGGTTCTGTTACGGTTTGAGTGCTGAACACTTGAACGCTTGACGGTCCCACGGTTGGCAAGTTGGAACTGTGAGATTCACTACGTGCACCACTGGTATTTTGTGGAAAAGCACATGTAAGATTCTGCAACAGTCTCTGCTGATACTCCTGCATGCGTGCATCCCTTTCTATGGCAGGAATAATTTCTGCAAATTTACTTTTTTTCCGGGGATCTAACAGTGTGGCAACCCAGTAGTCAGGATTATTTCTAATTCTCACAATTCGAGGGTCATGTTGCAGGTAGTGCAGCAAGAAGGCACTCATGTGTGTTGCGCATCCAGGAGCACCAAGTCCCTGTTGTGTTGGTGGCGAGGTAACAATCATGCTTCCTTCCTCTGTCCTCTCCCCCCAACCTCGCACAACAGAAATGTGATCAAGGTCTCCCTCATCTGATGAGTCTGCCATCAGTTCGTCCTCCACTTCTTCCTGGGCTCCTGCACCTTCCTCACTAGTTTGGCTGCTACCATGCGCCCTGGTAAAATCATCTCCCCCACCCTCACATGCCTGCCGCCTTGGTGCTGCCGACCGTCTGGACCTTGCAGATGTTAGCCCTTCCGCATACAACTCCTCCTCCTCTACTTCCTCCACCTCCTCTTGTGCCACCACCTGACTCCGAATTCTGTTTAACATGTGCTCCAGCATGTAAATCACCGGAATAGTCATGCTGATAATGGCATCGTCAGCACTAAACATCTTTGTCGCCATTTCAAAACTGTGCAGAAGGGTGCATAGGTCCCTGATCTGAGACCACTCCTCCAGCGTGATTTGCCCCACCTCTGAATCTCGTTGGCCCAGGCTATACGTCAGAACGTATTGCACCAGGGCTTGTCGGTGCTGCCACAGTCGCTGCAACATGTGCAGAGTTGAATTCCACCGGGTAGGCACATCGCATTTTAGCCGGTGAAGTGGCAGGCCCAACGACTTCTGTAGAGATGTAAGTCGCTGAGCTGCGGGATGCGAACGGCGGAAGTGAGCACACAGCGACCGTGCCCTCTGCAGAAGGCCATCTAGTCTGGGATAGTGGGCTAAAAATTGCTGGACAACCAGGTTCAACACGTGAGCCATACAAGGCACGTGTGTGACATAGCCCCGGCGAAGGGCCGCACCCAGGTTTGCAGCATTGTCGCACACGGCCTTCCCTGGTTTCAGGTCCAGTGGAGACAACCATTCATGAAATTGGTTCTCCAGAGCTGACCACAACTCCTCAGCTGTGTGACTCACATTTCCCAGACATTTCAATGTAAAAACCGCCTGATGACGTTGAGCCCTACTGCCAGCATAGTAAGGAGGTGTGCAGGATCCCTTCTGCGCAGTTAGAAAGCTTGTGGCATGACCAGACAGGCTTTGGGTGCAGGTGGAAGACCGAGAGGAGGTTGAGGAGGCAGAAGCAGTGGAGGAACTTTGACATAAAGAGGATTGACGCACAACTCGTGGGGACGGCAAGACTTGGACAGCAGCCCCTTGTCCTGCTGTCACCATAGTTACCCAGTGCCCAGTCAGCGACATGTAACGCCCCTGTCCATGCCTACTCGTCCAAGTGTCTGTGGTGAAATGCACCCTGTCACACACAGAGTTTCTCAAAGAAGCGGTGATGTTGTGTGCGACATGCTGGTGGAGCGCAGGCACACCTTTCTTTGAGAAGTAGTGCCGACTGGGCATCTGGTACTGGGGCACTGCGACGGACATAAGGTCTCGAAAATCCTCTGTGTCCACCAGGCGGAAAGGCAGCATTTCTGTAGCCAAGAGCTTGCAGATGGTGAAATTCAACCTCTTAGCTTTCTCATGGCTAGGAGGAAATGGTCTTTTACTTGTCCACATCTGAGGGACCGAGGGCTGGCTATTGTGCTTAGACGGGGTTGATAAGGGTGTCCCCGGCAAACTGCCGGTCTGTGAGGAAGATGCAGGCGGACATGTTAGGTTGCCTTGATCCAAAGGTGGTGCTATCGATGTCGGACAGCGCTCAACACCAGCTGGTGTTACCACCTCCAAAGAAAATGATGACCTGCCAATCACGCTGGCTGTTGCGGGTAAAGAGGTGGCAGGTCTGCGCCCCAAAACAGGTGTGACTGCTGTCCCCCCAGTCACAGAGGATGAAGAGGCCGCGGATGCACAAGATATGGCAGACGGTGATTGGCCCGGCCGGCTAGGCCGCATTGTAGCACACTGAGCTTCCCACTGCAACTTATGCTTCATGTCCATGTGCCGGTTCATGCATGAAGTACTCAAACTATGTATTTTTTGGCCTCTACTTAGCTTTTGCTGACAAATGTTACAGATAACACGAGTTGAGTCATCTTTATCGATCTGAAAAAATGCCCAGGCTATGCAAGGCTTAGCACCCATGCGACCTGAAGAGCCACCACGACTTGTGGTGAGAGGCAGAGTTGTGTTTGAGGATGCAGTTGTTGACGTGCTTCCAGTACTACGTCTCTGTCCAGGAAGGCGCAACCTGACCTCGTCGTCACTAGCATCTTCCTCCACCTCCTCTGCTGACCTCATCTCTTGGCTGACTGTGGGTTGACAGTAAGTGGGATCTCCGACCTCATCATCATCACCCTGTGCGTTATCACACCCGTCGTCCTCAGAGCCAACCTGTTCCTGCCCTGACAAAAAACTAAAGTTGTCGCTCCAATCAGGTATTTGAGTCTTATCATCGTCTTCCTCATTGTCTCCACCAACAGGAGTTACAGTTTGGGAATGAGGGTCTACATTATGGTCAGAACCTTCTGCGTCTGGTCCTGGATCCGACTCATAAAGATTCTGGGCATCAGTGCAGATCATTTCCTCCTCTGGATTCACAGAAGCGCTGGAGTCGACCTCTGATTCCCAGGCTATAGTATGAGTAAACAGCTCTGCAGACTCAACCATCTGTTCTACCTCATACTCAGACGGGCAGCTGGAGATTTGGGAGCTGTGAGGAAGCAAGTGCAATTTGGGTGACACCTTTGAGGACTGGAGAATTTGTGATGTTGAAGTTGATGTGGAGGAGAGCCCACTTAAAGGAGCACTTGATATCCGTTGAAGCACCTGCTGTTTTTGTGCCTCATCTGGAATTTGTAGCGATTGGCGTGGCCGTAAGAAAGGGATCTTATCACATTGTCCGCTAAAAGAAGTAGACATTTTAGTTTGGCTGGAAGATGGTCTTTCTTCTGCAGATGTTACTGTTGCTTTAACACCTACCCCACGGACACAACCTTTTTTCCCCTTCCCAACACGCCTATTCCCCTTTCCACCAGCAGCAGGCCTTTTTCCACTCATTTTGGTGGTTAACTAATACACAACTCTGGAGTTGTTTGCACAAAAAAACAATGGATGGTAACCGAGCAGAGCTGAGTGACCAAACTGTGGTATTAGGCCAAAACTATTGTCTGGGTTAAATTATTTTGAATTTGCAACCTGATGGAGGTCAGTATAGATGGACTAATACAAATAGTCCCACACACTGCTAGAAGCCCAAATATTTTTTCAGAGGTACTGTAGATGCAGATAAAAATTATTTTTAATTTGCAACCTGATGGAGGTCAGTATAGATGGACTAATAGACCAAGTCCCACACACTGCTAGAAGCCCAAATATTTTTTCAGAGCTAGATGCAGAAAAAAATTATTTTTAATTTGCAACCCGATGGAGGTCAGTATAGATGGACTAATAGACCAAGTCCCACACACCGCTAGAAGCCCAACTATTTTTTCAGAGCTAGATGCAGAAAAAAATTATATTCAATTTGCAACCTGCTGGAGGTCAGTATAGAAGGACTAATAGAACAAGTCCCACACACTGCTAGAAGCCCAAATATTTTTTCAGAGCTAAATGAAGAAAAAAAATATTTTTAATTTGCAACCTGATGGAGGTCAGTATAGATGGACTAATAGACCAAGTCCCACACACTGCTAGAAGCCCAAATATTTTTTCAGAGCTAGATGCAGAAAAAAATTATTTTTAATTTGCAACCTGATGGAGGTCAGTATAGATGGACTAATAGACCAAGTCCCACAGACCGCTAGAAGCCCAAATATTTTTTCAGAGCTAGATGCAGAAAAAAATTATTTTTAATTTGCAACCTGATGGAGGTCAGTATAGATGGACTAATAGACCAAGTCCCACACACTGCTAGAAGCCCAAATATTTTTTCAGAGCTAGATGCAGAAAAAAATTATTTTTAATTTGCAACCTGATGGAGGTCAGTATAGATGGACTAATAGACCAAGTCCCACACACCGCTAGAAGCCCAAATATTTTTTCAGAGCTAGATGCAGAAAAAAATTATTTTTAATTTGCAACCTGATGGAGGTCAGTATAGATGGACTAATAGACCAAGTCCCACACACTGCTAGAAGCCCAAATATTTTTTCAGAGCTAGATGCAGAAAAAAATTATTTTTAATTTGCAACCTGATGGAGGTCAGTATAGATGGACTAATAGAACAAGTCCCACACACCGCTAGAAGCCCAACTATTTTTTCAGAGCTAGATGCAGAAAAAAATTATATTCAATTTGCAACCTGCTGGAGGTCAGTATAGAAGGACTAATAGAACAAGTCCCACACACTGCTAGAAGCCCAAATATTTTTTCAGAGCTAGATGCAGAAAAAAATTATTTTTAATTTGCAACCTGATGGAGGTCAGTATAGATGGACTAATAGAATGATGCTATGCCCAAAAGATTTTACTTCACTAGGTGCAGTAAAAAAATTGGTATTCTATACACAGGTGTTATATCTTGCAACACAGATAGGCTACTCCACTGACTAACACACTCTGCAATAGGCCAAAAAGGATTAGCTTTGCTAGATTCAGCCAAATGCTGTGAAAAAAACTTGCACAGCACTGGCACAGACCTGCCTGGCAAAAACTGATAGGAACTCATGTAACCTAGTCCTGAAAAGGACTCCAATTACAATTAGTCTTTACTCCCACAACCTATCTATTTAAGAGCACAGACCTCCCTGATAAAAGTCGTAGGAAATGCTGTAACCTAGTCCTTAAAAGGACTGCAATCACAACTATTCCCTACTCCCAAGCTATCTGTATATTTGTGCGAAAATTGGCTTGAAATTAACAAGGTATAGCGCACACAGCAACAGCGGTGCCGTCTAACACGCAGCTGCAGCAGTGAGAAAATGGTGGCGACGGGGAAAATGGCTTGGTCTTATAGGGCAAGGACATGTGACATACACTGCCAATGACACATGCCCTTGCTTGTGTGAAAAAAAGCACTTCGCTCCGTGTGTGCGCTGCTGATAGGCTGACAGATTGCACCTCCCCACTGCAAATGCGGGAAAGAGAAAAAAAAATGGAGATCTTCATTGTTCCTGCAGAGATCCATCCCCTGCCCCTCCCCCCACCCCGCTGTACACTCAAACTGCGTATTAACATTAATTTTCATCATTACTGAGAAAAAATACAGTTATGATTTTGGTGCACGAACAGTTATCGAACATAACCTCGAACAGCCGAATTTTTCTCAAATTGTTCGTGTTCGCCGAACGGCTCGAACACCGCCCAAAACAGCTCGAATTTGAGATTGGCGAACAGTTCGAGTAGAACAACGCTCATCTCTAATCATCAGTTGATTATGACATCATCACATGACATCATCAGATGACATTATCAGTTGATTATAAGATCATCGAATGATATCATATGAAATCAGCTGATTATGACATCATCAGATGACATAATAAGTTGATTTTGACATCATCAGATGACATCATCAGTTGATTATGACACCATCAGATGACATCATCATTTGATTATCACATCATCAGATGTCATCATCATTTGATTATGACATCAAAAGATGACATCATCGAATAACATAATCAGTTGATTATGACATCATCGAATGAAATCGCATGAAATCAGCTGATTATGACATCATCAGATGACATAATAGGTTGATATTGACATCATCAGATGACATCATCATTTGATTATGACATCATCGAATGATATCACATGAAATCCGCTGTTTGTGACATCATCAGATGACATAATAAGTGGATTTTGACATCATCGGATGACATAATCAGTTGATTATGACATCATCAGATGACATCATAATTTTATTATGACATCATCAGATGACAACATCATTTGATTATGACATCATCACATTACTTCATCAAATGATTATGACATCAGATGACATCATCAGATGACATCATCATTTGATTCTGACATCACCATATGACATTATTTGATTATGACATCATCGAATAACATCATCAGTTGATTATGACATCATCGAATAATATCACATGAAATCAGCTGATTATGACATCATCAGATCACATAATACTTTGATTTTGACATCATCAGATGACATAATAAGTTGATTTTGACATCATCAGATGACATCATCATTTGATTATGACATCATCAGATGACATCATCAGATGACATCTTCGTTTGATTATGACATCATAGGATAACATTATCAGATGACATCATCATTTGATTATGACTAGTGTTGAGCCACCCCCGTAGTGTTCGAGTTCGGTTCGGTTCGTCGAACACCAGTGTGTTCGCCGAACTGTTCGTCGAACTGTTCGTCGAACACCTTCGAACACCGTTAAAACCAATGGCAGGCAAACAAAAACACATAGAAACACATAGAAAACACCTTCAAAGGTGTCCAAAAGCTGACATCATCGAATGACATCATCAGTTGATTATGACATGACCAGATGACATCATCATTTGATTATGACATCATCAGATAACATTATCAGATGACATCATCAGTTGATTATGACATCATTGAATGATTTCACATGAAATCGGCTGATAATGACGTCATCAGAACACATAAGTTGATTTTTACATCATCAGTTTACATCATCAGTTGAATATGACATCATCAGATGACATCATAATTTGATTATGACATCATCAGATGACATCATCATTTGATTATGACATCATCACATTACTTCATCAATTGATTATGACATCAACAGATGACATCATCATTTGATTCTTACATCACCATATGATATTATTTGATTATGACATCAGATGACATCATCATTTGATTATGACATCAGATGACATCATCATTTGATTATGACATCATCAGAAGACTACATCATTTGATTATGACATCATCAGATGACATCATCAGATGACATCTTCGTTTGATTATGACATCATCAGATAACATTATCAGATGACATCATCAGTTGATTATGACATCATCGAATGATATCATTTGAAATCAGCTGATTATGACATCATCAGTTGATTATGACATCATCAGATAACATTATCAGATGACATTATCAGTTGATTATGACATCATCGAATGATATCATATGAAATCAGCTGATTATGACATCATCAGTTGATTATGACATCATCACATGACATCATGAGATGACATCATCAGTTGATTATGACATCATCGAATGATATCATAAGAAATCAGCTGATTATGACATCATCAGTTGATTATGACATCATCACATGACATCACCAGATGACATTATCAGTTGATTATAATATCATCGAATGATATCATATGAAATCAGCTGATTATGACATCATCAGATGACATAATAAGTTGATTTTGACATCATCAGATAACATCAACAGTTGATTATGACATCATCAGATGACATCATAATTTGATCATAACGTCATCAGATGACATCATCTTTTGATTATGACATCATCACATTACTTCAATTGATTATGACATCATCAGATGACATCATCAGATGACATCATCATTTGATTCTGACATCACCATATGACATTATTTGATTATGACATCATCAGATGACATAATAGGTTGATTTTGACATCATCAGATGACATCATCATTTGATTATGACATCATCGAATGATATCACATGAAATCAGCTGTTTATGACATCATCAGATGACATAATAAGTGGATTTTTACATCATTAGATAACATCATCAGTTGATTATGACATCATCAGATGACATCATAATTTGATAATGATATCATCAGATGACATCATCATTTGATTATGACATCACCATATGACATTATTTGATTATGACATCATCAGATGACATCATCATTTGATTATGACATCAAAAGATGACATCATTGAATGACATCATCAGTTGATTATAACATCATCGAATAATATCACATGAAATCAGCTGATTATGACATCGTCAGATCACAAAATGCGTTGATTTTGACATCATCAGATGACATAAGTTCATTTTCACATCATCAGATGACATCATCATTTGATTATGACATCATCAGATGACATCATCAGATGAAATCATCATTTGATTTTGACATCAACAGATGACATCATCGAATGACATCATCAGTTGATTATGACATGACCAGATGACATCATTTTTTGATTATGACTCCACCAGATGACATCATCATTTGATTTTTACATCATCAGATAACATCAACAGTTGATTATGACATCATCAGATGACATCATAATTTGATTATGACATCATCAGATGACATCATCATTTGATTATGACATCATCACATTACTTCATCAATTGATTATGACATCATCAGATGACATCATAATCTGATTCTGACATCGCCATATGACATTATTTGATTATGACATCATCAGATTATGACATCATTTGATTATGACATCATCAGAAGAGAACATCATTTGATTATGACATCATCAGATGACATCATCAGATGACATCTTCGTCTGATTATGACATCATCAGATAACATTATCAGATGACATCATCAGTTAATTATGACATCATCACATGACATCGTTAGATGACATTATCAGTTGTTTATAATACCATCGAATGGTGTCGTATGAAATCAGCTGATTATGACATCATTAGATGACATAATAAGTTGATTTTGACATCATCAGTTGACATCATCAGTTGATTATGACATCATCAGATGACATCATCATTTGATTATGACATCATCAGATGGCATCATCATTTGATTATGACAACATCAGATGACATCATCAGATGAGATCATCATCTGATTATGACATCAACAGATGACATCATTGAATGACATCATCATTTGATTATTACATCAAAAGATGACATCATCTTATAACATCATCAGTTGATTTTGACATCATCAAATGATATCACATGAAATCAGCAGATTATGACATCATCAGATGACATAATAGGTTGATTTTGACATCATTAGATGACATTATCATTTGATTATGACATCATCGAATGAAATCACATGAAATCAGTTGTTTATGACATCATCAGATGACAAAATAAGTGGATTTTCACATCATCAGATGACATCATCAGTTTATTATAACATCATCACATGACATCATCAGATGACATTATCAGTTGATTATAATATCATCGAATGATATCATATGAAATCAGCTGATTATACCATCATCAGATGACATAATAAGTTGATTTTGACATCATCAGATGACATCATCATGTCACGCTGTCTCTGTAAACTGGAGGTAGGGGGCCTAAGCTGACCCTAAGCTGGGGCCCTGACTAATCCCTCAACCTGGAGGTACTGTTAAAGGTACAGAGGTCCAGGCCGCCAGCGTAACCCCTACCTCCTGAAGATCCCTGCACCTCAGTAATCTAGTCCTGAGAAGGACCCCGATCACAACCAAAGGGAACAAGAAATAATATGCCCAAACACAGTATTTAGACGAACGAGACAGTACAAGGGAAAAACCAAAACCACCTTGCATACAAACAACTTCTCAACTACAACAGAGGGAAAACCAACGGGAAAGGAGATAAATGATAAAGCGAGGAAAGGGAAAAAACACTTCCAAATACACTTATCTCAGCAACTCCAAACACCACGATCCGCTCTGTCAGTCTGAATGAAATGCTTTCACCGACACCTCCCAAACAGACCAGCAGGTATATGAAGGAGTCTCACTACAGAAGTATTGATTGCAGCTGGGCGAGGCTGGACCTCATCTAGCCCAGAGAGAATTAACTCCCTCACTGCCGAGAAACACAAAGCACCAACAAGTCAGCTGCGAGAAGTCAGGCTGTGTACTCGTGACGATCTTCGTGGCAACACACCCGTGACAGTACCCCCCCTTCTACGAGGGGCCTCCGGACCCTCAGGGCCAGGTTTATCCGGGTGAGTCATGTGGAAGGCCCGAACTAATCGGTCTGCGTTAATATCCGACGCAGGAACCCACATCCTCTCCTCAGGACCATACCCCTTCCAATGAACCAGGTACTGAAGGGACCGGCGACTAAAGCGTGAATCAATGACCCTCGATACCTGGAACTCCAAGTTACCATTGACAACCACTGGAGGGGGAGGTAAAAGTGACGGTACCACCGGCGCCACATACCTCTTAAGCAATGATCTGTGAAACACGTTGTGAATTTTAAACGTAGGGGGGAGGTCAAGATGGAATGCCACCGGATTAATAATAGAACTGATTCTGTACGGCCCGATGAACCTGGGACCCAGTTTCCAGGAGGGAACCTTAAGTTTTATATTCCTGGTAGACAACCATACCCGATCGTTCACACTTAGGTCTGGACCAGACACTCTCCTCCTATCAGCCATACGTTTGTATCGGTTCCCCATAGTATTCAGATTCTTCAGCACCCCTCTCCATACTGAAGCGAGTGATGAGGAAAATCGTTCCTCCTCAGGAACCCCCGAAGAGCCCCCCCTACTGAAAGTACAAAACTGGGGGTGAAAACCATATGAAAACGGGGACTTACCAGTGGACTCGCTCCGCCTATTATTAAGAGCAAACTCTGCCAGAGGTAAGAAAGAAGCCCAGTCCTCCTGGTTCTCTGACACAAAACACCGGAGATATGTCTCCAAGCTCTGGTTCATACGTTCCGTCTGACCATTGGTCTGAGGATGAAAAGCCGATGAGAATGACAACTGCATCCCCCGCCGTGCACAAAACGCCTTCCAGAACTTAGACACAAACTGAGACCCCCGATCAGACACCACCTCGGAGGGTACCCCGTGAAGCCTCACAATCTCCCCAATGAACACCTGCGCAAGAGTTTTAGCATTAGGGAGAGCCGGAAGAGCGATAAAATGTGCCATCTTGCTGAACCTGTCCACTACAACGAGTATGACCGTTTTACCCGAAGACGGAGGGAGGTCCGTAATAAAGTCCATAGACAGATGAGTCCAAGGACGCTCCGGGATCTTCAAAGGTAAGAGGGCCCCAGACGGACGGGTATGTGAGGTCTTAGAGCGCGCACAAACCCCACAGGACGCGACAAAAGTTACCACCTCCTTATGTAAATTAGGCCACCAAAACCGACGCGAGAGGAGATCCACAGTAGCTTTACTCCCCGGGTGTCCTGCAAAAACTGAGTTATGGTGTGCCTCGATCACCTTTTGTCGCAACTGATCTGGAACAAACAATCTCCCTGGAGGTCCAACAGGGGCGTCCCCCTGAGCCTCCAATACCTCCTCCTCCAGCTCAGAGCATACTGCCGAAACCACCACCCCCTCCTGAAGGATAGGAATCGGGTCGTCCGTATTCCCGGCCCCCGGGAAACTACGAGATAAGGCATCCGCCTTTACATTTTTTGACCCAGGACGATATGTAACGACAAAATTAAACCTGGTAAAAAACAATGACCACCTAGCTTGTCTGGGATTCAGACGTTTCGCGGACTCCAGATATAGCAGGTTCTTGTGATCGGTGATGACGGTGACCGGATGAACAGCCCCCTCCAGAAAATGGCGCCACTCCTCAAAAGCTAACTTAATGGCCAAGAGTTCCCTATTGCCGACATCGTAATTCCTCTCAGCGGACGACAATTTTTTAGAGAAAAAGGCGCACGGATGCCACTTACCAGGGGACGAACCCTGTGACAATACTGCTCCCACCCCTACCTCGGAAGCGTCTACCTCTACAATGAATGGCTGAGACGCATCAGGTTGAATGAGTATGGGCGCCGAGGCAAAACATTTTTTCAAAGAGGAGAATGCTTGACAAGCCTTGTCAGACCACCTAGAAAAATCCGTCCCCTTTTTAGTCATGTCAGTGAGAGGCTTAACCATGGACGAGAAATTACGAATGAACTTCCGGTAATAATTAGCAAACCCCAGGAAACGTTGTAGTGCCTTAAGATTCTCTGGCCGATCCCACTCAAGAACTGCCCGCACTTTCCCAGGGTCCATACGAAAACCGGACGCTGAAACCAGGAAGCCTAAAAACTGGAGTTCCTGTACGGCGAACACACACTTTTCCCACTTGGCATACAGTTTATTATCCCGCAAGATCTGTAACACCTGCCTAACGTGCTCCTGATGAGACACCAGATCCGGCGAGTAAATTAGGATATCATCCAGATATATGACAACAAACTGTCCCACCAAGCGGCGAAAAATGTCATTAATAAAGTGTTGGAACACCGCCGGGGCATTAGTCAGACCGAATGGCATGACAAGGTTCTCATAATGCCCCTCCGGAGTGTTAAACGCCGTCTTCCACTCATCCCCCTCCTTCATCCTAATCAGATTGTACGCCCCCCTGAGATCCAACTTAGAAAACCATTTGGCGCCCACGATCTGATTAAAGAGATCGGGAATAAGTGGGAGCGGATACGGATCTCGGACCGTAATCCGATTAAGTTCACGGAAATCCAGGCAAGGGCGTAGGCCTCCATCTTTCTTCTTAACAAAGAAGAACCCCGCAGCCACCGGTGAAGATGAAGGTCTAATATGCCCCTTAGCCAGACTTTCTGAGATATAATCCTTCATGGCCTGCCTCTCAGGACCAGAAAGGTTATACAACCTAGCTTTAGGTAACTTGGCCTCAGGGAGCAGTTTTACAGAACAGTCATACACGCGATGAGGAGGTAGTTCCTGACACCCTTTCTCCGAGAAAACATCCTCAAAGTCCGCCAGAAATGGAGGTAAGACCCAAGGAGTAACCGCACCAATGACCGTGTTCATGCAGTTTTTATTACAGAATTTACTCCATTGGCTTATCTCCCTGGTTTGCCAATTAATAACCGGGTTATGCTTAGCTAACCAAGGAAGGCCCAACACAATAGGAGTGGGAAGACCCTCCAACACGTAGCAAGACAACAGTTCTTTATGTATTGCCCCCACTTGAAGTTTTACGTCATGCACAACTTGCAAAAAACTTCCCTGCCCGAGAGGCCTGGCATCGATCAAGAATATGGGGATGGGTTTAGCCAACTCACTCAACCGCATACCTTGAACCCGGGCAAACCGAGCATCAACCAGATTAGCCCCGGCCCCACTATCCAGAAGAACAGATATCCTCTCAGTTCTCGTACCCACCACCACCTCCGCCGGTACGAGAAACTGAGACGAACCTAGGGACGAAATACCTACTCCCAGATTGCCGTCCACCACACAACCTGGGATCAACAGTTTTCCGACGACTCTTCATTCTGCAAGGGACGGGATGGACACCCCCCAATAAAATGTCCCTTTCTCCCGCAGAAGAAACACCTTCCTGCCTTATGGCGCACCACCGGTCCCCTCCCCCGAAATGATGTCCCTCCTAATTGCATAGGCTCCTCTGGACTGACCAGGGGAACCACCATATGAGGGGACCTTGTAGGAGGTGGAGTCATCACAGGGGGTAGAGTTATCCCGCACCTCTCCCGAAGCCGTCTGTCCACGCGAATAGCGAGGGCCATAGCGGCTTCCAGAGACACGGGAGAGTCATACTGTGCCAACACATCCTGTAATTTGTCGGATAAACCATGACAAAACTGGCTCCTAAGAGCCGGGTCATTCCACTGGGTGTCCGTGGCCCACCTACGGAACTCCGAACAGAATTCCTCCGCCGGACGATCTCCCTGCTGGATCCTACGTAACTTAGACTCAGCAAGGGAGATCCGATCTGGGTCATCATATACGAGTCCCAGGGCAGCGAAAAACCTATCCACTGACTGGAGAGCCGGGGAACCCGGGGGAAGAGAGAACGCCCAAGATTGTGGGTCCCCTTGTAGGAGCGAGATGACAATTCCCACCCTTTGTTCTTCACTCCCCGATGACCGAGGCCGCAGCCGAAAGTACAATTTACATGCCTCCCGGAAAACAAAAAACTTGTCCCGCCCCCCAGTGAACCTATCAGGGAGAGCTACTTTAGGTTCTGGTCCGGCTTGCTCCTGAGGATGCCAAACCTTGGACCTAACGTCCGCCAGCTCCATGGACAAACTCTGCAATTGCCGAGCTAGACCGGCTACTGGATCCATAGTAGCTGGAGAAAAACTAAGTGGGTCGGTGAAAATGTCACGCTGTCTCTGTAAACTGGAGGTAGGGGGCCTAAGCTGACCCTAAGCTGGGGCCCTGACTAATCCCTCAACCTGGAGGTACTGTTAAAGGTACAGAGGTCCAGGCCGCCAGCGTAACCCCTACCTCCTGAAGATCCCTGCACCTCAGTAATCTAGTCCTGAGAAGGACCCCGATCACAACCAAAGGGAACAAGAAATAATATGCCCAAACACAGTATTTAGACGAACGAGACAGTACAAGGGAAAAACCAAAACCACCTTGCATACAAACAACTTCTCAACTACAACAGAGGGAAAACCAACGGGAAAGGAGATAAATGATAAAGCGAGGAAAGGGAAAAAACACTTCCAAATACACTTATCTCAGCAACTCCAAACACCACGATCCGCTCTGTCAGTCTGAATGAAATGCTTTCACCGACACCTCCCAAACAGACCAGCAGGTATATGAAGGAGTCTCACTACAGAAGTATTGATTGCAGCTGGGCGAGGCTGGACCTCATCTAGCCCAGAGAGAATTAACTCCCTCACTGCCGAGAAACACAAAGCACCAACAAGTCAGCTGCGAGAAGTCAGGCTGTGTACTCGTGACGATCTTCGTGGCAACACACCCGTGACACATCATTTGATGATTACATCATCATATGACATCATCAGATGAGATCATCATTTGCTTTTGACATCAACAGATGACATCATCGAATGACATCATCAGTTGATTATGACATGACCAGATGACATGATTTTTTGATTATGACTTTACCAGATGACATCATCATTTGATTATGACATCATCAGATAACATTATCAGATGACATCGTCAGATGATTATGACTTCATCGAATGATATCACATGAAATCAGCTGATTATGACATCATCAGATGACATAATAAGTTGATTTTTACATCATCAGATAACATCATCAATTGATTATGACATCATCAGATGACATCATTATTTGATTATGACATCATCAGATGACAAGAACATTTGATTATGACATCAACCCATTACTTAATCGATTGATTATGACATCAGATGACATCATCAGATGACATCATCATTTGATTCTGACATCACCATATGACATTATTTGATTATGACATCATCAGATGACATCATCAGTTGATTATGACATCAAAAGATGACATCATCGAATGACATCATCAGTTGATTATGACATCATCGAATAATATCACATGAAATCAGCTGATTATGACATCATCAGATCACATAATACTTTGATTTTGACATCATTAGATGACATAATAAGTTGATTATGACATCATCAGATGACATCATCATTTGATTATGACATCATCAGATGACATCATCAGATGAGATCATCAATTGATTTTGACATCAACAGATGACATCATCGAATGACATCATCAGTTGATTATGACATGACCAGATGACATCATTTTTTGATTATGACTTCACCAGATGACATCATCATTTGATTATGACATCATCAGATAACATTATCAGATGACATCATCAGTTGATTATGACATCATTGAATGATATCACATGAAATCAGCTGATTTTGACATCATCAGATGACATAAGTTGATTTTTACATCATCAGTTTACATCATCAGATGATTATGACATCATCAGATGACATCATAATTTGATTATAACATCATCAGATGACATCATCATTTGATTATGACATCATCACATTACTTCATCAATTGATTATGACATCAACAGATGACATCATCATTTGATTTTTACATCACCATATGACATTATTTGATTATGATATCAGATGACATCATCATTTGATTATGACATCATCAGAAGAGAACATCATTTGATTATGACATCATCAGATGACATCATCAGATGACATCTTTGTTTGATTATGACATCATCAGATAACATTATCAGATGACATCATCAGTTGATTATGACATCATCGAATGATATCATATGAAATCAGCTGATTATGACATCATCAGTTGATTATGACATCATCACATGACATCATCAGATGACATCATCAGTTGATTATGACATCATCGAATGATATCATATGAAATCAGCTGATTATGACATCATCAGTTGATTATGACATCATCACATGACATCACCAGATGACATTATCAGTTGATTATAATATCATCGAATGATATCATATGAAATCAGCTGATTATGACATCATCAGATGACATAATAAGTTGATTTTGACATCATCAGATGACATCATCAGTTGATTATGACACCATCAGATGACATCATCATTTGATTATGACATCATCAGATGTCATCATCATTTGATTATGACATCAAAAGATGACATAATCGAATAACATCATCAGTTGATTTTGACATCATCGAATGATATCGCATGAAATCCGCTGTTTATGACATCATCAGATGACATAATAAGTGGATTTTGACATCATCGGATGACATAATCAGAAGATTATGACATCATCAGATGACAAGATCATTTGATTATGACATCATCACATTACTTCATCAATTGATTATGACATCAGATGACATCATCAGATGGCATCATCATTTGATTCTGACATCACCATATGACATTATTTGATTATGACATCATCAGATGACATCATCATTTGATTATGACATCAAAAGATAACATCATCGAATGACATCATCAGTTGATTATGACATCATTGAATAATATCACATGAAATCAGCTGATTATGACATCATCAGATCACATAATACTTTGATTTTGACATCATCAGATGACATAATAAGTTGATTTTGACATCATCAGATGACATCATCATTTGATTATGACATCATCAGATGACATCATCAGATGAGATCATCAATTGATTTTGACATCAACAGATGACATCATCGAATGACATCATCAGTTGATTATGACATGACCAGATGACATCATTTTTTGATTATGACTTCACCAGATGACATCATCATTTGATTATGACATCATCAGATAACATTATCAGATGACATCATCAGTTGATTATGACATCATTGAATGATATCACATGAAATCGGCTGATTATGACATCATCAGAAGACATAAGTTGATTTTTACATCATCAGTTTACATCATCAGTTGAATATGACATCATCAGATGACATCATAATTTGATTATGACATCATCAGATGACATCATCATTTGATTATGACATCATCACATTACTTCATCAATTGATTATGACATCAACAGATGACATCATCATTTGATTCTTACATCACCATAAGACATTATTTGATTATGACATCATCAGATGACATCATCATTTGATTATGACATCATCAGAAGAGAACATCATTTGATTATGACATCATCAGATGACATCATCAGATGACATCTTCGTTTGATTATGACATCATAGGATAACATTATCAGATGACATCATCATTTCATTATGACTAGTGTTGAGCCACCCCCGTAGTGTTCGAGTTCGGTTCGGTTCGTCGAACACCAGTGTGTTCGCCGAACTGTTCGTCGAACTGTTCGTCGAACACCTTCGAACACCGTTAAAACCAATGGCAGGCAAACAAAAACACATAGAAACACATAGAAAACACCTTCAAAGGTGTCCAAAAGCTGACAAACTGCTCAGAAGACACAACTAACACATGGAAAAGTGACAAGTACATATAGTCATGCGAAAAGAAAAGAGGTGGAGGAGTAAAAGGAGGGGGAGACACAGATATAGGCATGTCATGCCCTTCTAAAATCCAAAAAGTGAGAAGCCGAGACGGCCAGTCCGCTCCTGCCCGTGCCACCTCCGTGTCGCCGGGTTTGTGCCAGAGCCGCGGTGAACCCTGACGGCCAGCCCCCCTCTCCCAATACTGGTGCCTGTCCGCTGGTGGGTCGAGCGAGCCCCCCTGTGGTGGAGGCAGCTCTAAGCTTTTTAATTTAAATTGTCCCTCTAATTTGAATGAATACACTTTAAATCCATTTACAAGGATCTATTGGAGGGCAAGTCTCATGCCAGCAGCCGCGTAATTCCAGCTCCAGTAGCGTCCACTAAAGCTGCTGCAGTTAAAAAGCTTTTATAAGGATCGAGCTCGGCTGTCCACCGCAAGGCATCCTAGTGCCAGTCCCAGCCCCTATGCCTTGGGGTGCCTCCTAATGCTCTTCACTGAGTATCCCGTGGTCCCGAAGCATTTCCTTTGAAAAAATTAAGTGTCCAAACTACAGGTGGTGTAGCTTGCTTAACAGCCGGGATAATCCGCTGACTAGCAGACACTGCTACTAGGCACAAAGTATTTCCTGGGCTAGATGCAGTTAAAAATTTGTAAGTAGATACTCTCGTTGGATGCTGAGAAAGCATTCCATAGAGTCTCCTGGCACGCCATATATGATTCTCTTAAAAACCTTGGGGTAGGGGCCTAGGGGACCCTTTTATAGCCAAAATCACGGCCCTGTATCACAATACGTCACCTAGGCTGAAGATAAATGGAACTGTAGCACCGAGGGCTCGGTTGCTACAGACGTATTGCACCTCACCCAGAGGTGTGATATCTCACTCTCAGATAAGGATGGAGTGTGGATCAGGACCCGACACCTGCATGCATTACACCACATTGCCGTGGGGCAGGGCGACCAATATGCCCCTGAGATGGGCACGACAGTCCCTGTCCCTGGCTGGAGTGGGGGGAGGGAACACTGAGGAAGGGGAACCCTGCAGTGCAGGAGCAGGGAGGAAGCAGTTCCTGGGTGCATTGAGAAGGGAGTATAAAAGGTGGGCACCATCTTAGTTCAGTGCAGAGAAGTCTGAGCAGAAGTGGCAGGGAGCAGGGGCTCTGCATGAGCTCTGCTCCGGAGGCGGGCCTAGTAACAGAGGCCCAGGCCTGCAAGAGGGAGAAGGAAGGAAGAGGAGCGGAGAAGGCTCCAGGAACGAGGAATGAAGGGATCCCAGGGGTGCGGACGGGCGAGTCGCCACCGCACGCCCGAATCCACCTGCGTGGAGGGGTCAGGCCAAAGGGGGAGACCGGTCCCCGAACTAGTGGAGGCAGGAAACGACCCTCAGCTAGAAACCGGAGGCTCTGACATTTTATGTGGCGCAGCCCCTTGCTCCACCCGCTAGGAAGGCACCACATAGGGTCAGGGAAACTGGCGCCAAGTTTACCAAGAGGAGGCCCGAGGCAGCCGGACAGAAGTGTTGGTAAGAAAGGCCAGACAAAGGACACACAAAGGGGGTCCTGTGAAGCGCTCCAAAGTTATCTGGGAGTTGTCTGAGCCCCTCACCTGGTGAGCACAGTACGACGTGGGCAGCCGTTACCTGCAGACGTGGTCTGGATAATAAGAACTGTGAGTAAAGGCCCTGAACTGCATCACTGACTCCGTGTCGTTACTGCTGCTGCCCTGCACCATCACCCCCATCCTCCGCATACACTGCCCTGAGGCTATACTCCTCCCGTGGGGAGTTATGCTACGCTCTGCTGCACCCACAACACCAGCCTTAGCGGTCTGCCCTGTAGCGGCGGTTCACTCTGACCGCAATCCACGGGTGGCGTAGTCGGACATTTAAACATCAAAACCACATAAATAGTTCCGCCACTGGTTTGACCGCCCTGAGCCACGGAACCGGATCTCCGCCACGAAGACTACAACCACCAGCATCCACCAAAAAGGGTCCGGCTCCGGGTATCCCAAGGCCCAGGGGGTGCGTCAGAACATTTTCATCACCTTTCACAATCACCAATGGGACAAGGCAGGGATGTCCTCTGTCCCCTCTCTTATACATCCTAGTGACGGAGCACCTGCTCTCATCAATTCGCCATAACCCCAATATTAGGTGGATTGAGGTGGGAGGCACCGAGTACAAGTGCTCTCTATTTGCTCATGATGTCCTAGTATATATCATTCATTCACATATATCCATCCCTGCTGTTATGGCTGAAATAGATCACTTTGTTACATGGTAAAATTTTAAAATCAATGCAGCGAAGTCTGAGGCCCTCGATGTCTCCCTCCCTAAATCCATATAGGATTCCATCCAGTCCAACTTTCCCTTTGCCTGGCCCTCAAAGGGTATCAAATACTTAGGAATTCCTATTCATAGAGACCTCTCCCATCTATGTTATCTTAATTTTGGGCCCTTTATTGAACAACTCCATACAGACCACGGTTGGCAAGTTAGAACTGTAAGATTCACTACGTGAACCACTGGTGTTTTGTGGAAAAGCACATGTACACTGCGTTCCAAATTATTATACAAAAAGTGTTTAGGAGTGATAAGGGAAGAATTTGTTTGTTTGTCAGTTAAACTCATTGATGGTGATGTGTGTCAGGGCTCTTTATATCACTGTAAGCAATTGCAGACACCTGTGCTAATTAGTTTGGCTGGAGTGTCCAATGAAAGGCAAGACTACTTAAGAAGGCTCTCTCACATTATTAAGCAGCCTACATTTTCTGCCAAAATGGGAAAGAAAAAGGATGTGTCGGCTGCTGAGAAGCAACAAATTGTGGAGTGTTTAGGTCAAGGCATGACTACAATCAACATTGTGCGATGATCAGGATGAAGTGTCTTGGCAATCAAGAAGTATGTAGCTGATTCACAGTACACACGTGTGCGAGCTGATAAGGGCAAATTGAGGACTCTTTCCTACAGGCAATTACGTCAGGTTGAAACAGCAGCGGCAAAAAAGCCTTGTCATAGCAGCAGACAAGTTTTTGAAGCTGCTTGTGCCTCCAACGTCCCCCGAACAACAAGATGCAGGGTCCTTCAGAGGTTTGCAGCTGTGCATGCGCCATCCTGTCGACCTCCTCTATCCACTTCACACAAGCAGAAACGGCTCCAGTGGGCCAAACATTACATGAAGACTGATTTCAAAACTGTTTTGTTCACGGATGAGTGCCGTGCAGCGCTCGATGGTCCAGATGGATGGAGTGGAGGATGGCTGGTTGATGGACACCCCACGCAAACACGGCTACAGCGCCAACAAGGAGGAGGTGGAGTAATGTTTTGGGCTGGAATCATGGGGAGAGAGATTGTCGGCCCCTTTAGGATCCCTGAAGGCGCTAAAGATGAACTCCATAATGTATGTGGATTTTCTCAAACAGCACTTCCTGCCATGGTTCAAGAAGAAGAACCGTGTATTTCACAGCAAGATCATTTTTCTGCATGATAATGCACCATCTCATGCTGCACATAAAACATCTGCATCTCTGGCTGATATGGGCATAAAAGGGGACAAACTTATGGTGTGACCCCCATGCTCCCCTGACCTCTACCCCATTCAGAACCTTTGGAGCATCATTAAAAGGAGTGTCTATGATGGCGGGAGGCAGTTCACATCTAAGCAACAGCTCTGGGAGGGTATTCTGTCCTCATGCAAAACAATTGAAGCAGAAACCATCCAAAACCTGACAAATTCAATGGACGAGAGAGTTCAGAAGCTCCTTTCGAACAAGGGGTCCTATGTGAAAATGTAACATCACCTAGAATAAAGTTTTAAGTTGAAAACTGTTTGATTTCAGTTTCTAACAACCTGCTAATGCTTATAATTTCAAAAATGACCATTTTTTTGGTCTTTATTAAAATGAAAAGGTTGATCGAAAAGTTTGGGGGATCTAAGAGTGTGGCAACCCAGTAGTCATGATTACTTCGAATTCTGACAATATGAGGGTCATGCTGCAGGTAGTGCAGCAAGAAGGCACTTATGTGTCTTGCGCATCTCGGAGCCCCAAAATTATTTTCCGGGCTAGATGCAGCTAAAAATTATTTTTAATTTTAAATCTGGTGAAGCTTATTATAGATGGCCTAATAGGATCAGTGCTGCACACTGCTACAAAGCCCAAATTATTTTCCAGTCAAGATACAGATAAACATGATTAGTAATTTGAAAGCTTAAAACGGTTGGTAGGGTGATTTTAACCAATCATCAAGCTTTTACTCTCCCCAGGATGACACAGGGGTAGAAAAGTCGTTTCGGATCCATGATTTGTTCATCTTTATGAACGTGAGTCTGTCTATATTATCAGTGGAGAGCCGCGTGCGCTTATCTGTCAGCACACCACCAGCAGCGCTGAACACATGTTCAGACAGAACGCTGGCTGCGGGGCATGACAAGATCTCCAAGGCGTAAGTGGCTAGCTCCGGCCATTTATCCAGATTGGAAGCCCAAAAAGAGCAAGGGTCCAGTGACACAGTCGTGGCTTCAATGTTTACTTGGAGATACTCCTGTACCATCGTCTCTAGGCGTTAACTATGTGTCAGACTTCTTGTCTCCTGTGGCCTTGCAAAGGATGGGCTAAAAAAGTGGTGAAATGATTCCGCAAAATTGATGTTACCAGCAGATACTGTGGTTCTGTTACGGTTTGAGTGCTGAACACTTGACGGTCCCACGGTTGGCAAGTTGGAACTGTGAGATTCACTACGTGCACCACTGGTATTTTCTGGAAAAGCACATGTAAGATTCTGCAACAGTCTCTGCTGATACTCCTGCATGCGTGCATCCCTTTCTATGGCAGGAATAATTTCTGCAAATTTACTTTTGTACCGGGGATCTAACAGTGTGGCAACCCAGTAGTCAGGATTATTTCTAATTCTCACAATTCGAGGGTCATGTTGCAGGTAGTGCAGCAAGAAGGCACTCATGTGTGTTGCGCATCCAGGAGCACCAAGTCCCTGTTGTGTTGGTGGCGAGGTAACAATCATGCTTCCTTCCTCTGTCCTCTCCCCCCAACCTCGCACAACAGAAATGTGATCAAGGTCTCCCTCATCTGATGAGTCTTCCATCAGTTCGTCCTCCACTTCTTCCTGGGCTCCTGCACCTTCCTCACTAGTTTGGCTGCTACCATGCGCCCTGGTAAAATCATCTCCCCCACCCTCACATGCCTGCCTCCTTGGTGCTGCCGACCGTCTGGACCTTGCAGATGTTAGCCCTTCCGCATACAACTCCTCCTCCTCTACTTCCTCCACCTCCTCTTGTGCCACCACCTGACTCCGAATTCTGTTTAACATGTGCTCCAGCATGTAAATCACCGGAATAGTCATGCTGATAATGGCATCGTCAGCACTAAACATCTTCGTCGCCATTTCAAAACTGTGCAGAAGGGTGCATAGGTCCCTGATCTGAGACCACTCCTCCAGCGTGATTTGCCCCACCTCTGAATCTCGTTGGCCCAGGCTATACGTCAGAACGTATTGCACCAGGGCTTGTCGGTGCTGCCACAGTCGCTGCAACATGTGCAGAGTTGAATTCCACCGGGTAGGCACATCGAATTTTAGCCAGTGAAGTGGCAGGCCCAACGACTTCTGTAGAGATGTAAGTCGCTGAGCTGCGGGATGCGAACGGCGGAAGTGAGCACACAGCGACCGTGCCCTCTGCAGAAGGCCATCTAGTCTGGGATAGTGGGCTAAAAATTGCTGGACAACCAGGTTCAACATTGCCCCGGCGAAGGGCCGCACCCAGGTTTGCAGCATTGTCGCACACGGCCTTCCCTGGTTTCAGGTCCAGTGGAGACAACCATTCATGAAATTGGTTCTCCAGAGCTGACCACAACTCCTCAGCTGTGTGACTCACATTTCCCAGACATTTCAATGTAAAAACCGCCTGATGACGTTGAGCCCTACTGCCAGCATAGTAAGGAGGTGTGCAGGATCCCTTCTGCGCAGTTAGAAAGCTTGTGGCATGACCAGACAGGCTTTGGGTGCAGGTGGAAGACCGAGAGGAGGTTGAGGAGGCAGAAGCAGTGGAGGAACTTTGACATAAAGAGGATTGACGCACAACTCGTGGGGACGGCAAGACTTGGACAGCAGCCCCTTGTCCTGCTGTCACCATAGTTACCCAGTGCCCAGTCAGCGACATGTAACGCCCCTGTCCATGCCTACTTGTCCAAGTGTCTGTGGTGAAATGCACCCTGTCACACACAGAGTTTCTCAAATAAGCGGTGATGTTGTGTGCGACATGCTGGTGGAGCGCAGGCACACCTTTCTTTGAGAAGTAGTGCCGACTGGGCATCTGGTACTGGGGCACTGCGACGGACATAAGGTCTCGAAAATCCTCTGTGTCCACCAGGCGGAAAGGCAGCATTTCTGTAGCCAAGAGCTTGCAGATGGTGAAATTCAACCTCTTAGCTTTCTCATGGCTAGGAGGAAATGGTCTTTTACTTGTCCACATCTGAGGGACCGAGGGCTGGCTATTGTGCTTAGACGGGGTTGATAAGGGTGTCCCCGGCAAACTGCCGGTCTGTGAGGAAGATGCAGGCGGACATGTTAGGTTGCCTTGATCCAAAGGTGGTGCTATCGATGTCGGACAGCGCTCAAGACCAGCTGGTGTTACCACCTCCAAAGAAAATGATGACCTGCCAATCACGCTGGCTGTTGCGGGTAAAGAGGTGGCAGGTCTGCGCCCCAAAACAGGCGTGACTGCTGTCCCCCCAGTCACAGAGGATGAAGAGGCCGCGGATGCACAAGATATGGCAGACGGTGATTGGCCCGGCCGGCTAGGCCACATTGTAGCACACTGAGCTTCCCACTGCAACTTATGCTTCATGTCCATGTGCCGGTTCATGCATGAAGTACTCAAACTATGTATTTTTTGGCCTCTACTTAGCTTTTGCTGACAAATGTTACAGATAACACGAGTTGGGTCATCTTTATCGATCTGAAAAAATGCCCAGGCTATGCAAGGCTTAGCACCCATGCGACCTGAAGAGCCACCACGACTTGTGGTGAGAGGCAGAGTTGTGTTTGAGGATGCAGTTGTTGACGTGTTTCCAGTACTACGTCTCTGTCCAGGAAGGCGCAACCTGACCTCGTCGTCACTAGCATCTTCCTCCACCTCCTCTGCTGACCTCATCTCTTGGCTGACTGTGGGTTGACAGTAAGTGGGATCTCCGACCTCATCATCATCACCCTGTGCGTTATCACACCCGTCGTCCTCAGAGCCAACCTGTTCCTGCCCTGACAAAAAACTAAAGTTGTCGCTCCAATCAGGTATTTGAGTCTTATCATCGTCTTCCTCATTGTCTCCACCAACAGGAGTTACAGTTTGGGAATGAGGGTCTACATTATGGTCAGAACCTTCTGCGTCTGGTCCTGGATCCGACTCATAAAGATTCTGGGCATCAGTGCAGATCATTTCCTCGTCTGGATTCACAGAAGCGCTGGAGTCGACCTCTGATTCCCAGGCTATAGTATGAGTAAACAGCTCTGCAGACTCAACCATCTGTTCTACCTCATACTCAGACGGGCAGCTGGAGATTTGGGAGCTGTGAGGAAGCAAGTGCGATTTGGGTGACACCTTTGAGGACTGGAGTATTTGTGATGTTGAAGTTGATGTGGAGGAGAGCCCACTTAAAGGAGCACTTGATATCCGTTGAAGCACCTGCTGTTTTTGTGCCTCATCTGGAATTTGTAGCGATTGGCGTGGCCGTAAGAAAGGGATCTTATCACATTGTCCGCTAAAAGAAGTAGACATTTTAGTTTGGCTGGAAGATGGTCTTTCTTCTGCACCTACCCCACGGACACAACCTTTTTTCCCCTTCCCAACACGCCTATTCCCCTTTCCACCAGCAGCAGGCCTTTTTCCACTCATTTTGGTGGTTATCTAATTCACAACTCTGGAGTTGTTTGCACAAAAAAACAATGGATGGTAACCGAGCAGAGCTGAGTGGCCAAACTGTGGTATTAGGCCAAAACTATTGGCTGGGTTAGATGCAGAAAAAAATTATTTTTAATTTGCAACCTGATGGAGGTCAGTATAGATGGACTAATAGACCAAGTCCCACACACCGCTAGAAGCCCAAATATTTTTTCAGAGCTAGATGCAGAAAATTTTTTTATTCAATTTGCAACCTGATGGAGGTCAGTATAGATGGACTAATAGAACAAGTCCCACACGCTGCTAGAAGCCCAAATATTTTTTCAGAGATAAATGAAGAAAAAAATTATTTTTAATTTGCAACCTGATGGAGGTCAGTATAGATGGACTAATAGACCAAGTCCCACACACTGCTAGAAGCCCAAATATTTTTTCAGAGCTAGATGCAGAAAAAAATTATTTTTAATTTGCAACCTGATGGAGGCCAGTATAGATGGACTAATAGAATGATGCTATGCCCAAAAGATTTTACTTCACTAGGTGCAGTAAAAAAATTGGTATTCTATACACAGGTGGTATATCTTGCAACACAGATAGGCTACTCCACTGACTAACACACTCTGCAATAGGCCAAAAAGGATTAGCTTTGCTAGATTCAGCCAAATGCTGTGAAAAAAACTTGCACAGCACTGGCACAGACCTGCCTGGCAAAAACTGATAGGAACTGATGTAACCTAGTCCTGAAAAGGACTCCAATTACAATTAGTCTTTACTCCCACAATCTATCTATTTAAGAGCACAGACCTGCTTGATAAAAGTCGTAGGAAATGCTGTAACCTAGTCCTTAAAAGGACTGCAATCACAACTATTCCCTACTCCCAAGCTATCTGTATATTTGTGCGAAAATTGGCTTGAAATTAACAAGGTATAGTGCACACAGCATCAGCGGTGCCGTCTAACACGCAGCTGCAGCAGTGAGAAAATGGTGGCGACGGGGAAAATGGCTTGGTCTTATAGGGCAAGGACATGTGACATACACTGCCAATCACACATGCCCTTGCTTGTGTGAAAAAAAGCACTTCGCTCCGTGTGTGCGCTGCTGATAGGCTGACAGATTGCACCTCCCCACTGCAAATGCGGGAAAGAGAAAAAAAAATGGAGATCTTCATTGTTCCTGCAGAGATCCATCCCCTGCCCCTCCCCCCGCCCCGCTGTACACTCAAACTGCGTATTAACATTAATTTTCATCATTACTGAGAAAAAATCCAGTTATGATTTTGGTGCACGAACAGTTATCGAACATAACCTCGAACAGCCGAATTTTTCTCAAATTGTTCGTGTTCGCCGACCGGCTCGAACACCGCCCAAAACAGCTCGAATTTGAGATTGGCGAACAGTTCGAGTAGAACAACGCTCATCTCTAATTATGACATAATCAGATAACATTATCAGATGACATCATCAGTTGATTATGACATCATTGAATGATATCACATGAAATCGGCTGATTATGACATCATCAGAAGACATAAGTTGATTTTTACATCATCAGTTTACATCATCAGTTGAATATGACATCATCAGATGACATCATAATTTGATTATGACATTATCAGATGACATCATCATTTGATTATGATATCATCATATTACTTCATCAATTGATTATGACATCAACAGGTGACATCATCATTTGATTCTTACATCACCATATGATATTATTTGATTATGACATCAGATGACATCATCATTTGATAATGACATCAGATGACATCATCATTTGATTATGACATCATCAGAAGACTACATCATTTGATTATGACATCATCAGATGACATCTTCGTTTGATTATGACATCATCAGATAACATTATCAGATGACATCATCAGTTGATTAGGACATCATCGAATGATATCATATGAAATCAGCTGATTATGACATCATCAGTAGATTATGACATCATCAGATAACATTATCAGATGACATTATCAGTTGATTATGACATCATCGAATGATATCATATGAAATCAGCTGATTATGACATCATCAGTTGATTATGACATCATCACATGACATCATCAGATGACATCATCAGTTGATTATGACATCATCGAATGATATCATATGAAATCAGCTGATTATGACATCATCAGTTGATTATGACATCATCACATGACATCACCAGATGACATTATCAGTTGATTATAATATCATCGAATGATATCATATGAAATCAGCTGATTATGACATCATCAGATGACATAATATGTTGATTTTGACATCATCAGATGACATCATCAGTTGATTATGACACCATCAGATGACATCATCATTTGATTATGACATCATCAGATGTCATCATCATTTGATTATGACATCAAAAGATGACATCATCGAATAAATCATCAGTTGATTTTGACATCATCGAATGATATCGCATGAAATCAGCTGATTATGACATCATCAGATGACATAATAGGTTGATTTTAACATCATCAGATGACATCATCATTTGATTATGACATCATCGAATGATATCACATGAAATCCGCTGTTTATGACATCATCAGATGACATAATAGGTTGATTTTAACATCATCAGATGACATCATCATTTGATTATGGCATCGTCGAATGATATCACATGAAATCCGCTGTTTATGACATCATCAGATGACATAATAAGTGGATTTTGAGATCATCGGATGACATCATCGGATGACATCATCAGTTGATTATGACATCATCACATGATATCATCAGATGACATTATTAGTTGATTATAATATGATCGAATGATATCATATGCAATCAGCTGATTATGCCATCATCACATGACATACTAAGTTGATTTTGACATCATCAGATGACATCATCAGTTGATTATGACATCATCACATGACATCATCAGATGACATTATCAGTTGATTATAATATCATCGAATGATATCATATGAAATCAGCTGATTATGACATCATCAGTTGACATAATAAGTTGATTTTGACATCATCAGTTGATTATGACATCATCAGATGACATCATCAGATGACCTCATCAGTTGATTATGACAACATCAGATTACATCATCACTTGATTATGACATCATTTGATGAGATCATCATTTGATTATGACATCAACAGATGACATCAACGAATGACATCATCATTTGATTATTACATCAAAAGATGACATCATCGAATGACATCATCAGTTGATTATGACATCATCGAATAATATCACATGAAATCAGCTGAATATGACATCATCAGATCACATAATACGTTGATTTTGACATCATCAGATGACATAATAACTTGATCTTGACATCATCAGATGACATCTTCATTTGATTATGACATCTTCAGATGACATCATGAAATGAGATCATCATTTGATTTTGACATCAACAGATGATATCATCGAATGACATCATCAGTTGATTATGACATGACCAGATGACATCATTTTTTGATTATGACTTCACCAGATGACATCATCATTTTATTATGACATCATCAAATAACATTATCAGATGACATCATCAGTTGATTATGACATCATCGAATGATATCACATGAAATCAGCTGATTATGACATCATCAGATGACATAATTAGTTGATTTTTACATCATCAGATAACATCAACAGTTGATTATGACATCATCAGATGACATCATAATTTGATCATAACGTCATCAGATGACATCATCATTTGATTATGACATCATCACATTACTTCAATTGATTATGACATCATCAGATGACATCATCAGATGACATCATCATTTGTTTCTGACATCACCATATGACATTATTTGATTATGACATCATCAGATGACATAATAGGTTGATTTTGACATCATCAGATGACATCATCATTTGATTATGACATCATCGAATGATATCACATGAAATCAGCTGTTTATGACATCATCAGATGACATAATAAGTGGATTTTTACATCATCAGATGACATCATCAGTTGATTATGACATCATCACATGACATCATCAGATGACATTATCAGTTGATTATAATATCATCGAATGATACATGAAATCAGCTGACTATGACATCATCAGATGACATAATAAGTTGATTTTGACATCATCAGATGACATCATCAGTTGATTATGACATCATCAGATGACATCATCAGATGACCTCATTATTTGATTATGACATCATCAGATGACATCATCACTTGATTATGACATCATTTGATGAGATCATCATTTGATTATGACATCAACAGATGACATCAACGAATGACATCATCATTTGATTATGACATCAAAAGATGACTTCATCGAATGACATCATCAGTTGATTATGACATCATCGAATAATATCACATGAAATCAGCTGATTATGACATCATCAGATCACATAATATGTTGATTTTGACATCATCAGATGACATAATAAGTTGATCTTGACATCATCAGATGACATCTTCATTTGATTATGACATCATCAGATGACATCATCAGATGACATCATCAGATGAGATCATCATGTGATTTTGACATCAACAGATGACATCATCGATTGACATCATCAGTTGATTATGACATGACCACATGACATCATTTTTTGATTATGACTACACCAGATGACATCATCATTTGATTATGACATCATCAGATAACATTATCCGATGACATCATCATTTGATTATGACATCATCGAATGATATCACATGAAATCAGCTGATTATGACATCATCAGATGACATAATAAGTTGATTTTTACATCATCAGATAACATCATCAGTTGATTATGACATCATCAGATGACATCATAATTTGATTATGACATCATCAGATGACATCATCATTTGATTATGACATCATCACATTACTTCATCATTTGATTATAACATCATCAGATGACATCATCATTTGATTCTGACATCACCATATGACATTATTTGATTATGACATCATCAGATGACATCATCATTTGATTATGACATCATCGAATAATATCACATGAAATCAGCTGATTATGACATCATCAGATCACATAATGCGTTGATTTTGACATCATCAGATGACATAAGTTCATTTTCACATCATCAGATGACATCATCATTTGATTATGACATCATCAGATGACATCATCAGATGAAATCATCATTTGATTTTGACATCAACAGATGACATCATGGAATGACATCATCAGTTGATTATGACATGACCAGATGACATCATTTTTTGATTATGACTCCACCAGATGACATCATCATTTGATTTTTACATCATCAGATAACATCATCAGTTGATTATGACATCATCAGATGACATCATAATTTGATTATGACATCATCAGATGACATCATCATTTGATTATAACATCATCACATTACTTCATCAATTGATTATGACATCATCAGATGACATCAACAGATGACATTATAATTTGATTCTGACATCACCATATGACATTATTTGATTATGACATCATCAGATTACTTCATCATTTGATTATGACATCATCAGAAGAGAACATCATTTGATTATGACATCATCAGATGACATCATCAGATAACATCTTCGTCTGATTATGACATCATCAGATAACATTATCAGATGACATCATCAGTTGATTATGACATCATCACATGACATCATTAGATGACATTATCAGTTGATTATAATACCATCGAATGGTGTCGTATGAAATCAGCTGAATATGACATCATTAGATGACATAATAAGTTGATTTTGACATCATCAGTTGACATCATCAGTTGATTATGACATCATCAGATGACATCATCATTTGATTATGACATCATCAGATGGCATCATCATTTGATTATGACAACATCAGATGACATCATCAGATGAGATCATCATCTGTTTATGACATCAACAGATGACATCATTGAATGACATCATCATTTGATTATTACATCAAAAGATGACATCATCGAATAACATCATCAGTTGATTTTGACATCATCAAATGATATCACATGAAATCAGCTGATTATGACATCATCACATGACATAATAGGTTGATTTTGACATCATTAGATAACATCATCATTTGATTATGACATCATCGAATGATATCACATGAAATCAGCTGTTTATGACATCATCAGATGACAAAATAAGTGGATTTTCACATCATCAGATGACATCATCAGTTGGTTATGACATCATCACATGACATCATCAGATGACATTATCAGTTGATTATAATATCATCGAATGATATCATATGAAATCAGCTGATTATACCATCATCAGATGACATAAGTTGATTTTGACATCATCAGGTGACATCATCATTTGATGATTACATCATCATATGACATCATCAGATGAGATTATCATTTGATTTTGACATCAACAGATGACATCATCGAATGACATCATCAGTTGATTATGACATGACCAGATGACATGATTTTTTGATTATGACTTTACCAGATGACATCATCATTTGATTATGACATCATCAGATAACATTATCAGATGACATCGTCAGTTGATTATGATATCATCGAATGATATCACATGAAATCAGCTGATTATGACATCATCAGATGACATAATAAGTTGATTTTTACATCATCAGATAACATCAGGAGGATGACAGGAAGTGGTGGAGGCGGAGCCTGCCGTGTGCTGCAAGAGTTGTGCTGTGTGTGGAGAGAGCTCCTGGGAAGGGAGGAGAGCCAGGCGGAGGTGACCGAGCGGACCAGGAGGACCAGTAGGAGGCGACCGGAGGGACGAGCACAAGAGAGCGCTGTGGCAGCGTGCAGTGCCGGCCAGCGGAGGGTGCCAGGTGGTGGTGACCAGGAGGTGATCAGGAGGACCGGTAAGAGGCGACCGGAGGGACAAGCGCGCTGTGATAGCGTGCAGCGTCCCTAGAGGAGGTGAGTGAGGGGCAGGAGGCCGCGATAAGCGGCCCTACTGAACTCAAGTGTGTACTGTACTGTATTGTATTTGTATCTGTATTGTAATTGTATTGTATTCCCTAGTCCATATTTAATTGATTACCCCCCCGTCCATATTTAACTTGATTCCCCTGAACACCCCCGTCCATATTTAACTGATCCCTCTGACCACATTAAATTGACCCCCCGTCCTCATTTAATTGATCCCCGACCACCCCCCGTCCATATTAAAGTGATCCCCCTGACCACATTTAAATGATTGACCCCCCCAGCCCATAATTGATTGATCCCCCTTGTCCTATTTAATAGATTCCCCTTGTCCACTTTTACTCATCCCCAGTCCCTATCTATTTGCCTTATCCCCCACCATATTTAATTAACCCCTGTCCATAATTAATTGATTGATTCCCCAGACCACAATTAATTATTTCCCCAGTCCATATTTATTGATATTATTGATACTTATTGATCCCCAGTCCTTAGTTAATTGACCCACCGTCCATACCTATTTATTTGCTTTAACCCCCATCCTATTTAATTAAACCCCCTGTCCATAATTAATTGATTGATTCCCTAGTCCACAATTAATTATTTCCCCAGTCCATACTTATTGATCCCAGTCCATAGTTAATTGACACACCGTCCATACTTAATTAATCCACCTGACCCACTCAGCTGATACCCCGTCCATACTTAATTGATACTTAATTGATCCCCCGTCCATACTTAACTGATCCCGCGCCGATATCTAATCGATAAACTTGCACATCCCTAATTGATCCCCGTCCATACATCTATATATAAATAATTGTGTTTTGTACTTGTACATATATACTGACTGTATCCCCATATTTAGAATGACGTCAATGTTGGCCGGAGCCGTGCAGTGTACATCTTGCGCAATGTATGCATTCCCTGAGCTACCGCTCAGGGATCCATACTGCTGCGAGAGATGTGAGCATATCGTGCACTTGGAAGCCCAAATCCTGGATCTAAGTGCTCAGATAGCGGTACTGAGGAGCATCGACAACATGGAACGGAGTTTGCTGCTCACCGAGCAGACACTCAATGGGTCAACACTGGGGGTGGAGCTTAGTGGGGAAGCGCAGGCTGAACAGGCAGGGAGCTGGGTAACAGTTAGAAGGGATAGAGGGAAGAAGTATAGGAAGGCTGGTTCAGAATCGGCATTATTGGAGCACGACAGATCCTCTGACCGCCGGGGGAGTGTATGCTCCAGTAATGAGGGGGAGGGGGGAAGTGTAGGGCAGGCTAGACAGGTCCTGGTAGTGGGTGACTCTATTATTAGGGGGACAGACAGGGCAATCTGTCACAAAGACCGGGATCGCCGAACGGTGTGCTGCCTCCCTGGCGCTCGAGTCCGGCACATCGCGGATCGGGTTGACAGGTTACTGGGTGGGGCTGGCGAAGACCCAGCGGTCATGGTCCACATTGGCACCAATGACAAAGTGAGTGGTAGATGGAGGGTCCTTAAAAATGATTTCAGGGATCTAGGTAGGAAGCTTAGGGCAAGGACCTCCAAGGTAGTTTTCTCAGAAATACTACCAATCCCGCGAGCCACACAGGAGCGCCAACGGGAGGTTAGGGAGGTGAATAAGTGGCTAAAGAGTTGGTGCAAGGCAGAAGGGTTTGGGTTCATGGAGAACTGGGCCGACTTCGCTGTCGGCTACAGGCTCTACCGTAGGGACGGGCTGCACCTCAATGGGGAGGGTGCAGCGGTGCTGGGGAAGAAGATGGCTAATAGGTTGGAGGAGTTTTTAAACTAGAGACGGGGGGGGGAAACCAAGGAAATAGGTGGGATGTGAGGCAAGCAAGGGGGAAGGGGAGAAGTGAATATAATGAGGGTGGAGAGGGAGGTGGGGATAGTACAGTTAGATCGTTAGAGAAGAATAGGATGCTAAATAACCCCAAAGTTTTATCTTGCATGCTGACCAACGCAAGAAGCCTGACCAATAAGGCGGATGAGCTGCGGGCGCTTATATCGGAGGAGAGGTATGACATCGTAGGTATAACAGAGACTTGGCTAGACGATAGCTACGACTGGGCGGTAAATTTAACAGATTATAGTTTATTTAGAAGGGACCGGAAACAGGGGAAAGGCGGAGTAGTCTGCTTATATGTAAAGTCACGTCTAAAGCCCAGACTAAGGGAAGATATAGGAGAGGGAGAAGAGGGGGTCGAGTCCATGTGGGTAGAGATAGAGGGGGCAAAAAATAATAATAAAATATTACTGGGGGTCTGCTATAAGCCACCCAATATAACAGAGGAGAATGAGAAACTGCTATTAGGACAAATAGACAAAGTAGCAAAACATAATGAGGTGATTGTAATGGGGGACTTCAACTACCCGGATATTGACTGGGAAACAGAAACCTGTAGATCGCGGAAAGGAAAAAGGTTCTTGACAAATATCAAGGATAATTATCTCTCCCAACTAGTGCAGGAACCAACGAGAGGGAAGGCAGTGTTGGACTTAATATTGACTAATAGGCCTGATAGAATAACTGAGGTACAGATAGGGGGGCACCTAGGTAATAGCGACCATAATATTATCAATTTCAAAATGCCCTTCAGTAGGGTTATCAATAAGGGAACAACTAAAACATTAAACTTTAGGAGGGTGAAGTTTGATCAGCTGAAAGAAAACCTTCAACTTATAGACTGGGACAAAGTTCTTAATCAAGGAAATACGAATAGTGAATGGGAAACCTTCAAAAGAATTCTGAATACTCAATGCGAGAGGTATATACCGTATGGGAATAAAAGGGCCCGAAATAAGAGGAAACCAATATGGTTGAATAAAAACGTAAAAGGGGCGTTAAATAGCAAAAAAGAGGCATTCAAGAGATTAAAACAGGAAAACAGCAAGGAAGCACTAATGTGTTACAAGGAAAAAACGAGAACCTGCAAAAAACAAATAAAAATAGCGAAGGAGGAAACAGAGAGACGTATTGCTAGGGAAAGTAGATCAAATCCCAAACTGTTCTTTACGTATATAAATAGTAAAAGGATTAAATCGAATAATATTGGACCGATAAAAAGTGATGAAGGCAAAATCACAGAGAAAGATGAGGATAAAGCTAATCTATTAAATAAATTTTTTTCATCAACTTTCACAAAGGAAAAAGAACTAACAGGCGAAATGAGAAGTGACAAACTTAATCATCCACTAAGTATGACAAATCTAACCCAAGCTGGGGTACAGAAACGCCTCAGTAACATTAAAATAAACAAATCACCAGGACCTGATGGCATACACCCACGGGTACTAAGGGAACTAAGTAATGTGATAGACAGACCGTTATATCTTATATTTAAGGACTCTGTTGAGACTGGGTCTGTACCACTTGATTGGCGACAGGCGAATGTAGTGCCAATATTCAAAAAGGGAGCAAAAAGTAACACCGGAAACTATCGGCCGGTGAGTCTGACGTCCGTTGTGGGCAAAATTTTTGAAGACTTTATTAATGAGGCAATCATGGAGCATCTTGATGCTAATAATCTATTAACCCCGAACCAACATGGATTCATGAGGAATCGCTCCTGCCAAACAAACCTGATTGACTTCTACGAGGAGGTTAGCTCTCGAGTAGATCAGGGGGAACCAGTGGATGTCGTGTATCTCGACTTCTCAAAAGCGTTCGATAGCGTGCCACATAATAGGTTGGTATACAAAATGAGAATGATGGGGCTGGGGGAAAATGTCTGCAAGTGGGTAGCTAACTGGCTAAAGGATAGAAGGCAGAGGGTGGTTATAAATGGAATATACTCAGATTGGGTAAGCGTCACTAGTGGGGTACCACAGGGGTCTGTACTAGGCCCAATGTTATTTAATATCTTTATTAATGACATAGTCAACGGGATAAATAGTAAAATATCAATATTTGCAGATGACACAAAGTTATGTAAAACAATTAATACAAAAGAGGACAGTGCAGACCTACAGAGGGATTTGGATAAGCTGGGTAGGTGGAGCATTAAATGGCAAATGAGGTTTAACGAGGAGAAATGTAAGGTCATACATATGGGAAGGAAAAATGGAAGTCACCAGTACTCACTGAATGGGAAATCATTGGGGAATTCAGAGATGGAGAAGGACTTGGGCATCTTGATTGATAGCAAACTAAATTGGAGTGCCCAAAGTCAGGCCGCTGCTGTAAGGGCAAACAGGGTAATGGGATGTATCAGAAGAGGTATAGCTGCAAAGGAGGAGAACATTGTTCTTCCACTGTACAAAGCACTGGTCAGACCACACTTGGAATACTGTGCTCAGTTATGGGCCCCAATATATAGAAAGGATATAAATGAGCTTGAAAAGGTACAAAGGAGGGCAACAAAATTAATAAGGGGAATGGAGGGACTGCAATACCCAGAGAGGTTGGCAAAACTAGGACTATTCAGCCTGGAAAAGAGAAGGTTGAGGGGGGACATAATAAATGTGTACAAATATGTTAGGGGACAGTATAGAGACCTTGCCCGGGATTTGTTCAAAAGGAGGGATATTACGGTAACAAGAGGGCATTCACTAAGACTGGAAGAGAAAAGGTTTCAGCACCAGCATAGAAAGGGGTTCTTTACGGTAAGAGCAGTGAGAATATGGAATTCACTGAGTGAGGAGACGGTAATGTTGGATTCACTACACCAGTTCAAGCGGGGACTGGATGCTTTTCTAGATACCAGGCAGATTTCTGCATATACTTAAAAATAAAATAAAATAGTAGGTTGATACAGGGATTTATTCTGACTGCTGGTTTCAGAGTCGGGAGGGAATTTTTCCTCAGGTGAAGATTGGCTAAATCATTTGGGGTTTTTGGCCTCCTCTGGATCAACTTTAGCAATTACAGAACTAACAGGTCGAACTTGATGGACGCAAGTCTTTATTCGGCTTTACTAACTATGTAACTATGTAACTATGTAACATCATCAGTTGATTATGACATCATCAGATGACATCATAATTTGATTATGACATCATCAGATGACAACATCATTTGATTATGACATCATCACATTACTTAATCGATTGATTATGACATTAGATGACATCATCAGATGACATCATCATTTGATTCTGACATCACCATATGACATTATTTGATTATGACATCATCAGATGACATCATCAGTTGATTATGACATCAAAAGATGACATCATCGAATGACATCATCAGTTGATTATGACATCATCGAATAATATCACATGAAATCAGCTGATTATGACATCATCAGATCACATAATACTTTGATTTTGACATCATCAGATGACATAATAAGTTGATTTTGACATCATCAGATGACATCATCATTTGATTATGACATCATCAGATGACATCATCAGATGAGATCATCAATTGATTTTGACATCAACAGATGACATCATCGAATGACATCATCAGTTGATTATGACATGACCAGATGAAATCATTTTTTGATTATGACTTCACCAGATGACATCATCATTTGATTATGACATCATCAGATAACATTATCAGATGACATCATCAGTTGATTATGACATCATTGAATGATATCACATGAAATCAGCTGATTATGACATCAGATGACATAAGTTGATTTTTACATCATCAGTTTACATCATCAGATGATTATGACATCATCAGATGACATCATAATTTGATTATGACATCATCAGATGACATCATCATTTGATTATGACATCATCACATTACTTCATCAATTGATTATGACATCAACAGATGACATCATCATTTGATTCTTACATCACCATATGACATTATTTGATTATGACATCAGATGACATCATCATTTGATTATGACATCAGAAGAGAACATCATTTGATTATGACATCATCAGATGACATCATCAGATGACATCTTTGTTTGATTATGACATCATCAGATAACATTATCAGATGACATCATCAGTTGATTATGACATCATCGAATGATATCATATGAAATCAGCTGATTATGACATCATCAGTTGATTATGACATCATCACATGACATCATCAGATGACATCATCAGTTGATTATGACATCATCGAATGATATCATATGAAATCAGCTGATTATGACATCATCAGTTGATTATGACATCATCACATGACATCACCAGATGACATTATCAGTTGATTATAATATCATCGAATGATATCATATGAAATCAGCTGATTATGACATCACCAGATGACATAATAAGTTGATTTTGACATCATCAGATGACATCATCAGTTGATTATGACACCATCAGATGACATCATCATTTGATTATGACATCATCAGATGTCATCATCATTTGATTATGACATCAAAAGATGACATCATCGAATAACATCATCAGTTGATTTTGACATCATCGAATGATATCGCATGAAATCAGCTGATTATGACATCATCAGATTACATAATAGGTTGATTTTGACATCATCAGATGACATCATCATTTGATTATGACATCATCGAATGATATCACATGAAATCCGCTGTTTATGACATCATCAGATGACATAAGTGGATTTTGACATCATCGGATGACATAATCAGATGATTATGACATCATCAGATGACATCATAATTTGATAATGACATCATCAGATGACAAGATCATTGGATTATGACATCATCACATTACTTCATCAATTGATTATGACATCAGATGACATCATCAGATGGCATCATCATTTGATTCTGACATCACCATATGACATTATTTGATTATGACATCATCAGATGACATCATCATTTGATTATGACATCGAAAGATAACATCATCGAATGACATCATCAGTTGATTATGACATCATCGAATAATATCACATGAAATCAGCTGATTATGACATCATCAGATCACATAATACTTTGATTTTGACATCATCAGATGACATAATAAGTTGATTTTGACATCATCAGATGACATCATCATTTGATTATGACATCATCAGATGACATCATCAGATGAGATCATCAATTGATTTTGACATCAACAGATGACATCATCGAATGACATCATCAGTTGATTATGACATGACCAGATGACATCATTTTTTGATTATGACTTCACCAGATGACATCATCATTTGATTATGACATCATCAGATAACATTATCAGATGACATCATCAGTTGATTATGACATCATTGAATGATATCACATGAAATCGGCTGATTATGACATCATCAGAAGACATAAGTTGATTTTTACATCATCAGTTTACATCAGTTGAATATGACATCATCAGATGACATCATAATTTGATTATGACATCATCAGATGACATCATCATTTGATTATGACATCATCACATTACTTCATCAATTGATTATGACATCAACAGATGACATCATCATTTGATTCTTACATCACCATAAGACATTATTTGATTATGACATCATCAGATGACATCATCATTTGATTATGACATCATAAGAAGAGAACATCATTTGATTATGACATCATCAGATGACATCTTCATTTGATTATGACATCATAGGATAACATTATCAGATGACATCATCAGTTGATTATCACATCATCGAATGATATCATATGAAATCAGCTGATTATGACATCATCAGTTGATTATGACATCATCACATGACATCATCAGATGACATCATCAGTTGATTATGATATCATCGAATGATATCATATGAAATCAGCTGATTATGACATCATCAGTTGATTATGACATCATCACATGACATCACCAGATGACATTATCAGTTGATTATAAGATCGTCGAATGATATCAGATGAAATCAGCTGATTATGAAATCATCAGATGACATAATAAGTTGATTTTGACATCATCAGATGACATCATCAGTTGATTATGACACCATCAGATGACATCATCATTTGATTATGACATCATCAGATGTCATCATCATTTGATTATGACATCAAAAGATGACATCATCGAATAACATCATCAGTTGATTTTGACATCATCGAATGATATCGCATGAAATCAGCTGATTATGACATCATCAGATGACATAATAGGTTGATATTGACATCATCAGATGACATCATCATTTGATTATGACATCATCGAATGATATCACATGAAATCCGCTGTTTATGACATCTTCAGATGACATAATAAGTGGATTTTGACATCATCGGATGACATAATCAGTTGATTATGACATCATCAGATGACATCATAATTTTATTATGACATCATCAGATGACAACATCATTTGATTATGACATCATCACATTACTTCATCAATTGATTATGACATCAGATGACATCATCAGATGACATCATCATTTGATTCTTACATCACCATATGACATTATTTGATTATGACATCATCAGATGACATCATCATTTGATTATGACATCAAAAGATAACATCATCGAATGACATCATCAGTTGATTATGACATCATCGAATAATATCACATGAAATCAGCTGATTATGACATCATCAGATCACATAATACTTTGATTTTGACATCATCAGATGACATAATAAGTTGATTTTGACATCATCAGATGACATCATCATTTCATTATGACATCATCAGATGAGATCATCAATTGATTTTGACATCAACAGATGACATCATCAAATGACATCATCAGTTGATTATGACATGACCAGATGACATCATTTTTTGATTATGACTTCACCAGATGACATCATCATTTGATTATGACATCATCAGATAACATTATCAGATGACATTATCAGTTGATTATGACATCATTGAATGATATCACATGAAATCGGCAGATTATGACATCATCAGAAGACATAAGTTGATTTTTACATCATCAGTTTACATCATCAGTTGAATATGACATCATCAGATGACATCATAATTTGATTATGACATCATCAGATGACATCAATTGATTATGACATCATCACATTACTTCATCAATTGATTATGACATCAACAGATGACATCATCATTTGATTCTTATATCACCATAAGACATTATTTGATTATGACATCATCAGATGACATCATCATTTGGTTATGACATCATCAGAAGAGAACATCATTTGATTATGACATTATCAGATAACATCATCAGATGACATCTTCGTTTGATTATGACATCATCAGATAACATTATCAGATGACATCATCAGTTGATTATGACATCATCGAATGATATCATATGAAATCAGCTGATTATGACATCATCAGTTGATTATGACATCATCACATGACATCATCAGATGACATCATCAGTTGATTATGACATCATCGAATGTTATCATATGAAATCAGCTGATTATGACATCATCAGTTGATTATGACATCATCACATGACATCACCAGATGACATTATCAGTTGATTATAATATCATCGAATGATATCATATGAAATCAGCTGATTATGACATCACCAGATGACATAATAAGTTGATTTTGACATCATCAGATGACATCATCAGTTGATTATGACACCATCAGATGACATCATCATTTGATTATGACATCATCAGATGTCATCATCATTTGATTATGACATCAAAAGATGACATCATCGAATAACATCATCAGTTGATTTTGACATCATCGAATGATATCGCATGAAATCAGCTGATTATGACATCATCAGATTACATAATAGGTTGATTTTGACATCATCAGATGACATCATCATTTGATTATGACATCATCGAATGATATCACATGAAATCCGCTGTTTATGACATCATCAGATGACATAAGTGGATTTTGACATCATCGGATGACATAATCAGATGATTATGACATCATCAGATGACATCATAATTTGATAATGACATCATCAGATGACAAGATCATTGGATTATGACATCATCACATTACTTCATCAATTGATTATGACATCAGATGACATCATCAGATGGCATCATCATTTGATTCTGACATCACCATATGACATTATTTGATTATGACATCATCAGATGACATCATCATTTGATTATGACATCGAAAGATAACATCATCGAATGACATCATCAGTTGATTATGACATCATCGAATAATATCACATGAAATCAGCTGATTATGACATCATCAGATCACATAATACTTTGATTTTGACATCATCAGATGACATAATAAGTTGATTTTGACATCATCAGATGACATCATCATTTGATTATGACATCATCAGATGACATCATCAGATGAGATCATCAATTGATTTTGACATCAACAGATGACATCATCGAATGACATCATCAGTTGATTATGACATGACCAGATGACATCATTTTTTGATTATGACTTCACCAGATGACATCATCATTTGATTATGACATCATCAGATAACATTATCAGATGACATCATCAGTTGATTATGACATCATTGAATGATATCACATGAAATCGGCTGATTATGACATCATCAGAAGACATAAGTTGATTTTTACATCATCAGTTTACATCAGTTGAATATGACATCATCAGATGACATCATAATTTGATTATGACATCATCAGATGACATCATCATTTGATTATGACATCATCACATTACTTCATCAATTGATTATGACATCAACAGATGACATCATCATTTGATTCTTACATCACCATAAGACATTATTTGATTATGACATCATCAGATGACATCATCATTTGATTATGACATCATAAGAAGAGAACATCATTTGATTATGACATCATCAGATGACATCTTCATTTGATTATGACATCATAGGATAACATTATCAGATGACATCATCAGTTGATTATCACATCATCGAATGATATCATATGAAATCAGCTGATTATGACATCATCAGTTGATTATGACATCATCACATGACATCATCAGATGACATCATCAGTTGATTATGATATCATCGAATGATATCATATGAAATCAGCTGATTATGACATCATCAGTTGATTATGACATCATCACATGACATCACCAGATGACATTATCAGTTGATTATAAGATCGTCGAATGATATCAGATGAAATCAGCTGATTATGAAATCATCAGATGACATAATAAGTTGATTTTGACATCATCAGATGACATCATCAGTTGATTATGACACCATCAGATGACATCATCATTTGATTATGACATCATCAGATGTCATCATCATTTGATTATGACATCAAAAGATGACATCATCGAATAACATCATCAGTTGATTTTGACATCATCGAATGATATCGCATGAAATCAGCTGATTATGACATCATCAGATGACATAATAGGTTGATATTGACATCATCAGATGACATCATCATTTGATTATGACATCATCGAATGATATCACATGAAATCCGCTGTTTATGACATCTTCAGATGACATAATAAGTGGATTTTGACATCATCGGATGACATAATCAGTTGATTATGACATCATCAGATGACATCATAATTTTATTATGACATCATCAGATGACAACATCATTTGATTATGACATCATCACATTACTTCATCAATTGATTATGACATCAGATGACATCATCAGATGACATCATCATTTGATTCTTACATCACCATATGACATTATTTGATTATGACATCATCAGATGACATCATCATTTGATTATGACATCAAAAGATAACATCATCGAATGACATCATCAGTTGATTATGACATCATCGAATAATATCACATGAAATCAGCTGATTATGACATCATCAGATCACATAATACTTTGATTTTGACATCATCAGATGACATAATAAGTTGATTTTGACATCATCAGATGACATCATCATTTCATTATGACATCATCAGATGAGATCATCAATTGATTTTGACATCAACAGATGACATCATCAAATGACATCATCAGTTGATTATGACATGACCAGATGACATCATTTTTTGATTATGACTTCACCAGATGACATCATCATTTGATTATGACATCATCAGATAACATTATCAGATGACATTATCAGTTGATTATGACATCATTGAATGATATCACATGAAATCGGCAGATTATGACATCATCAGAAGACATAAGTTGATTTTTACATCATCAGTTTACATCATCAGTTGAATATGACATCATCAGATGACATCATAATTTGATTATGACATCATCAGATGACATCAATTGATTATGACATCATCACATTACTTCATCAATTGATTATGACATCAACAGATGACATCATCATTTGATTCTTATATCACCATAAGACATTATTTGATTATGACATCATCAGATGACATCATCATTTGGTTATGACATCATCAGAAGAGAACATCATTTGATTATGACATTATCAGATAACATCATCAGATGACATCTTCGTTTGATTATGACATCATCAGATAACATTATCAGATGACATCATCAGTTGATTATGACATCATCGAATGATATCATATGAAATCAGCTGATTATGACATCATCAGTTGATTATGACATCATCACATGACATCATCAGATGACATCATCAGTTGATTATGACATCATCGAATGTTATCATATGAAATCAGCTGATTATGACATCATCAGTTGATTATGACATCATCACATGACATCACCAGATGACATTATCAGTTGATTATAAGATCATCGAATGATATCATATGAAATCAGCTGATTATGACATCATCAGATGACATAATAAGTTGATTTTGACATCATCAGATGACATCATCAGTTGATTATGACACCATCAGATGACATCATCATTTGATTATCACATCATCAGATGTCATCATCATTTGATTATGACATCAAAAGATGACATCATTGAATAACATCATCAGTTGATTTTGACATCATCGAATGATATCGCATGAAATCAGCTGATTATGACATCATCAGATGACATAATAGGTTGATATTGACATCATCAGATGACATCATCATTTGATTATGACATTATCGAATGATATCACATGAAATCCACTGTTTATGACATCATCAGATGACATAATAAGTGGATTTTGACATCATCGGATGACATAATCAGTTGATTATGACATCATCAGATGACATCATAATTTGATTATGACATCATCAGATGACAACATCATTTGATTATGACATCATCACATTACTTAATCAATTGATTATGACATCAGATGACATCATCAGATGACATCATCATGTGATTCTGACATCACCATATGACATTATTTGATTATGACATCATCAGATGACATCATCATTTGATTATGACATTAAAAGATGACATCATCGAATGACATCATCAGTTGATTATGACATCATCGAATAATATCACATGAAATCAGCTGATTATGACATCATCAGATCACATAATACTTTGATTTTGACCTCATCAGATGACATAATAAGTTGATTTTGACATCATCAGATGACATCATCATTTGATTATGACATCATCAGATGACATCATCAGATGAGATCATCAATTGATTTTGACATCAACAGATGATATCATCGAATGACATCATCAGTTGATTATGACATGACCAGATGACATCATTTTTTGATTATGACTTCACCAGATGACATCATCATTTGATTATGACATCATCAGATAACATTATCAGATGACATTATCAGTTGATTATGACATCATTGAATGATATCACATGAAATCGGCAGATTATGAGATCATCAGAAGACATAAGTTGATTTTTACATCATCAGTTTACATCATCAGTTGAATATGACATCATCAGATGACATCATCATTTGATTATGACATCAAAAGATGACATCATTTGATTATGACATCATCACATTACTTCATCAATTGATTATGACATCAACAGATGACATCATCATTTGATTCTTATATCACCATAAGACATTATTTGATTATGACATCATCAGATGACATCATCATTTGGTTATGACATCATCAGAAGAGAACATCATTTGATTATGACATTATCAGATGACATCATCAGATGACATCTTCGTTTGATTATGACATCATCAGATAACATTATCAAATGACATCATCAGTTGATTATGACATCATCGAATGATATCATATGAAATCAGCTGATTATGACATCATCAGTTGATTATGACATCATCAGATGACATCATCAGTTGATTATGACATCATCGAATGATATCATATGAAATCAGCTGATTATGACATCATCAGTTGATTATGACATCATCACATGACATCACCAGATGACATTATCAGTTGATTATAAGATCATCGAATGATATCATATGAAATCAGCTGATTATGACATCATCAGATGACATAATAAGTTGATTTTGACATCATCAGATGGCATCATCAGTTGATTATGACACCATCAGATGACATCATCATTTGATTATCACATCATCAGATGTCATCATCATTTGATTATGACATCAAAAGATGACATCATTGAATAACATCATCAGTTGATTTTGACATCATCGAATGATATCGCATGAAATCAGCTGATTATGACATCATCAGATGACATAATAGGTTGATATTGACATTATCAGATGACATCATCATTTGATTATGACATTATCGAATGATATCACATGAAATCCACTGTTTATGACATCATCAGATGACATAATAAGTGGATTTTGACATCATCGGATGACATAATCAGTTGATTATGACATCATCAGATGACATCATAATTTGATTATGACATCATCAGATGACAACATCATTTGATTATGACATCATCACATTACTTAATCAATTGATTATGACATCAGATGACATCATCAGATGACATCATCATGTGATTCTGACATCACCATATGACATTATTTGATTATGACATCATCAGATGACATCATCATTTGATTATGACATTAAAAGATGACATCATCGAATGACATCATCAGTTGATTATGACATCATCGAATAATATCACATGAAATCAGCTGATTATGACATCATCAGATCACATAATACTTTGATTTTGACCTTATCAGATGACATAATAAGTTGATTTTGACATCATCAGATGACATCATCATTTGATTATGACATCATCAGATGACATCATCAGATGAGATCATCAATTGATTTTGACATCAACAGATGACATCATCGAATGACATCATCAGTTGATTATGACATGACCAGATGACATCATTTTTGATTATAACTTCACAAGATGACATCATCATTTGATTATGACATCATCAGATAACATTATCCGATGACATCATCAGTTGATTTTGACATCATCGAATGATATCGCATGAAATCAGCTGATTATGACATCATCAGATGACATAATAGGTTGATATTGACATCATCAGATGACATCATCATTTGATTATGACATCATCGAATGATATCACATGAAATCCGCTGTTTATGACATCTTCAGATGACATAATAAGTGGATTTTGACATCATCGGATGACATAATCAGTTGATTATGACATCATCAGATGACATCATAATTTTATTATGACATCATCAGATGACAACATCATTTGATTATGACATCATCACATTACTTCATCAATTGATTATGACATCAGATGACATCATCAGATGACATCATCATTTGATTCTTACATCACCATATGACATTATTTGATTATGACATCATCAGATGACATCATCATTTGATTATGACATCAAAAGATAACATCATCGAATGACATCATCAGTTGATTATGACATCATCGAATAATATCACATGAAATCAGCTGATTATGACATCATCAGATCACATAATACTTTGATTTTGACATCATCAGATGACATAATAAGTTGATTTTGACATCATCAGATGACATCATCATTTCATTATGACATCATCAGATGAGATCATCAATTGATTTTGACATCAACAGATGACATCATCAAATGACATCATCAGTTGATTATGACATGACCAGATGACATCATTTTTTGATTATGACTTCACCAGATGACATCATCATTTGATTATGACATCATCAGATAACATTATCAGATGACATTATCAGTTGATTATGACATCATTGAATGATATCACATGAAATCGGCAGATTATGACATCATCAGAAGACATAAGTTGATTTTTACATCATCAGTTTACATCATCAGTTGAATATGACATCATCAGATGACATCATAATTTGATTATGACATCATCAGATGACATCAATTGATTATGACATCATCACATTACTTCATCAATTGATTATGACATCAACAGATGACATCATCATTTGATTCTTATATCACCATAAGACATTATTTGATTATGACATCATCAGATGACATCATCATTTGGTTATGACATCATCAGAAGAGAACATCATTTGATTATGACATTATCAGATAACATCATCAGATGACATCTTCGTTTGATTATGACATCATCAGATAACATTATCAGATGACATCATCAGTTGATTATGACATCATCGAATGATATCATATGAAATCAGCTGATTATGACATCATCAGTTGATTATGACATCATCACATGACATCATCAGATGACATCATCAGTTGATTATGACATCATCGAATGTTATCATATGAAATCAGCTGATTATGACATCATCAGTTGATTATGACATCATCACATGACATCACCAGATGACATTATCAGTTGATTATAAGATCATCGAATGATATCATATGAAATCAGCTGATTATGACATCATCAGATGACATAATAAGTTGATTTTGACATCATCAGATGACATCATCAGTTGATTATGACACCATCAGATGACATCATCATTTGATTATCACATCATCAGATGTCATCATCATTTGATTATGACATCAAAAGATGACATCATTGAATAACATCATCAGTTGATTTTGACATCATCGAATGATATCGCATGAAATCAGCTGATTATGACATCATCAGATGACATAATAGGTTGATATTGACATCATCAGATGACATCATCATTTGATTATGACATTATCGAATGATATCACATGAAATCCACTGTTTATGACATCATCAGATGACATAATAAGTGGATTTTGACATCATCGGATGACATAATCAGTTGATTATGACATCATCAGATGACATCATAATTTGATTATGACATCATCAGATGACAACATCATTTGATTATGACATCATCACATTACTTAATCAATTGATTATGACATCAGATGACATCATCAGATGACATCATCATGTGATTCTGACATCACCATATGACATTATTTGATTATGACATCATCAGATGACATCATCATTTGATTATGACATTAAAAGATGACATCATCGAATGACATCATCAGTTGATTATGACATCATCGAATAATATCACATGAAATCAGCTGATTATGACATCATCAGATCACATAATACTTTGATTTTGACCTCATCAGATGACATAATAAGTTGATTTTGACATCATCAGATGACATCATCATTTGATTATGACATCATCAGATGACATCATCAGATGAGATCATCAATTGATTTTGACATCAACAGATGACATCATCGAATGACATCATCAGTTGATTATGACATGACCAGATGACATCATTTTTTGATTATGACTTCACCAGATGACATCATCATTTGATTATGACATCATCAGATAACATTATCAGATGACATTATCAGTTGATTATGACATCATTGAATGATATCACATGAAATCGGCAGATTATGAGATCATCAGAAGACATAAGTTGATTTTTACATCATCAGTTTACATCATCAGTTGAATATGACATCATCAGATGACATCATCATTTGATTATGACATCAAAAGATGACATCATTTGATTATGACATCATCACATTACTTCATCAATTGATTATGACATCAACAGATGACATCATCATTTGATTCTTATATCACCATAAGACATTATTTGATTATGACATCATCAGATGACATCATCATTTGGTTATGACATCATCAGAAGAGAACATCATTTGATTATGACATTATCAGATGACATCATCAGATGACATCTTCGTTTGATTATGACATCATCAGATAACATTATCAAATGACATCATCAGTTGATTATGACATCATCGAATGATATCATATGAAATCAGCTGATTATGACATCATCAGTTGATTATGACATCATCAGATGACATCATCAGTTGATTATGACATCATCGAATGATATCATATGAAATCAGCTGATTATGACATCATCAGTTGATTATGACATCATCACATGACATCACCAGATGACATTATCAGTTGATTATAAGATCATCGAATGATATCATATGAAATCAGCTGATTATGACATCATCAGATGACATAATAAGTTGATTTTGACATCATCAGATGACATCATCAGTTGATTATGACACCATCAGATGACATCATCATTTGATTATCACATCATCAGATGTCATCATCATTTGATTATGACATCAAAAGATGACATCATTGAATAACATCATCAGTTGATTTTGACATCATCGAATGATATCGCATGAAATCAGCTGATTATGACATCATCAGATGACATAATAGGTTGATATTGACATTATCAGATGACATCATCATTTGATTATGACATTATCGAATGATATCACATGAAATCCACTGTTTATGACATCATCAGATGACATAATAAGTGGATTTTGACATCATCGGATGACATAATCAGTTGATTATGACATCATCAGATGACATCATAATTTGATTATGACATCATCAGATGACAACATCATTTGATTATGACATCATCACATTACTTAATCAATTGATTATGACATCAGATGACATCATCAGATGACATCATCATGTGATTCTGACATCACCATATGACATTATTTGATTATGACATCATCAGATGACATCATCATTTGATTATGACATTAAAAGATGACATCATCGAATGACATCATCAGTTGATTATGACATCATCGAATAATATCACATGAAATCAGCTGATTATGACATCATCAGATCACATAATACTTTGATTTTGACCTTATCAGATGACATAATAAGTTGATTTTGACATCATCAGATGACATCATCATTTGATTATGACATCATCAGATGACATCATCAGATGAGATCATCAATTGATTTTGACATCAACAGATGACATCATCGAATGACATCATCAGTTGATTATGACATGACCAGATGACATCATTTTTGATTATAACTTCACAAGATGACATCATCATTTGATTATGACATCATCAGATAACATTATCAGATTACATCATCAGTTGATTATGACATCATTGAATGATATCACATGAAATCAGCTGATTATGACATCATCAGATGACATAAGTTGATTTTTACATCATCAGTTTACATCATCAGATGATTATGACATCATCAGATGACATCATAATTTAATTATGACATCATCATTTGATTTTGACATCATCACATTACTTCATCAATTGATTATGACATCAACAGATGACATCATCATTTGATTCTTACATCACCATATGACATTATTTGATTATGACATCAGATGACATCATCATTTGATTATGACATCAGATGACATCATCATTTGATTATGACATCATCAGAAGAGTACATCATTTGATTATGACATCATCAGATGACATCATCAGATGACATCTTCGTTTGATTATGACATCATCAGATAACATTATCAGATGACATCATCAGTTGATTATGACATCATCGAATGATATCATATGAAATCAGCTGATTATGACATCATCAGTTGATTATGACATCATCAGATAACATTTTCAGATGACATTATCAGTTGATTATGACATCATCGAATGATATCATATGAAATCAGCTGATTATGACATCATCAGTTGATTATGACATCATCACATGACATCATCAGATAACATCATCAGTTGATTATGACATCATCGAATGATATCATATGAAATCAGCTGATTATGACATCATCAGTTGATTATGACATCATCACATGACATCACCAGATGACATTATCAGTTGATTATAATATCATCGAATGATATCATATGAAATCAGCTGATTATGACATCATCAGATGACATAATAAGTTGATTTTGACATCATCAGATGACATCATCAGTTGATTATGACACCATCAGATGACATCATCATTTGATTATGACATCATCAGATGTCATCATCATTTGATTATGACATCAAAAGATGACAACATCGAATAAATCATCAGTTGATTTTGACATCATTGAATGATATCGCATGAAATCAGCTGATTATGACATCATCAGTTGACATAATAGGTTGATTTTAACATCATCAGATGACATCATCATTTGATTATGACATCATCGAATGATATCACATGAAATCCGCTGTTTATGACATCATCAGATGACATAATAAGTGGATTTTGAAATCATCTGATGACATCATCAGTTGATTATGACATCATCACATGACATCATCAGATGACATTATTAGTTGATTATAATATGAACGAATTATATCATATGCAATCAGCTGATTATGCCATCATCACATGACATACTAAGTTGATTTTGACATTATCAGATGACATCATCAGTTGATTATGACATCATCAGATAACATCATCAGATGACCTCATCAGTTGATTATGACATCATCAGATGACATCATCACCTGATTATGACATCATTTGATGAGATCATCATTTGATTATGACATCAACAGATGACATCGACGAATGACATTATCATTTGATTATGACATCAAAAGATGACATCATCGAATGACATCATCAGTTGATTATGACATCATCGAATAATATCACATGAAATCAGCTGATTATGACATCATCATATCACATAATGCATTGATTTTGACATCATCAGATGACATAATAAGTTGATTTTCACATCATCAGATGACATCATCATTTGATTATGACATCATCAGATGACATCATCAGATGAGATCATCTTTTGATTTTGACATCAACAGATGACATTATCGAATGACATCATCAGTTGATTATGACATGACCAGATGACATCATTTTTTGATTATGACTCCACCAGATGACATCATCATTTGATTATGACATCATCAGATAACATTATCAGATGACATCATCAGTTGATTATGACATCATCGAATGATATCACATGAAATCATCTGATTATGACATCATCAGATGAAATAATAAGTTCATTTTTACATCATCAGATAACATCATCAGTTGATTATGAAATCATCAGATGACATCATCATTTGATTAGGACATCATCACATTACTTCATCAATTGATTATGACATCATCAGATGACATCAACAGATGACATCAACATTTGATTCTGACATCACCATATGACATTATTTGATTTTGACATCATCAGATGACATCATCATTTGATTATGACATCATCAGAAGAGAACATCATTTGATTATGACATCATCAGATGACATCTTCGTTTGATTATGACATTATCAGATAACATTGTCAGATGACATCATCAGTTGATTATGACATCATCACATGACATCATTAGATGACATTATCAGTTGATTATAATATCATCAAATGATGTCATATGAAATCAGCTGATTATGACATCATTAGATGACATAATAAGTTGATTTTGACATCATCAGATGACATCATCAGTTGATTATGACATCATCAGATGACATCATCATTTGATTATGACATCATCAAATGGCATCATTATTTGATTATGACAACATCAGATGACATCATCAGATGAGATCATCATCTGATTATGACATCAACAGATGACATCATTGAATGACATCATCATTTGATTATTACATCAAAAGATGACATCATCGAATAACATCATCAGTTGATTTTGACATCATCAAATGATATCACATGAAATCAGCTGATTATGACATCATCACATGACATAATAGGTTGATTTTGACATCATTAGATGACATCATCATTTGATTATGACATCATCGAATGATATCACATGAAATCAGCTGTTTATGACAATATCAGATCCCTAAATGAGTGGATTTTCACATCATCAGATGACATCATCAGTTGATTATGACATCATCACATGACATCATCAGATGACATTATCAGTTGATTATAATATCATCGAATGATATCATATGAAATCAGCTGATTATACCATCATCAGATGACATAATAAGTTGATTTTGACATCATCAGATGACATCGTCATTTGATGATGACATAGTTACATAGTTAGTAAAGCCGAATAAAGACTTGCGTCCATCAAGTTCGACCTGTTAGTTCTGTAATTGCTAAAGTTGATCCAGAGGAGGGCAAAAACCCCAAATGATTTAGCCAATCTTCACCTGAGGAAAAATTCCCTCCCGACTCTGAAACCAGCAGTCAGAATAAATCCCTGTATCAACCTACTATTTTATTCTATTTTTAAGTACGGTATATGCAGAAATCTGCCTGGTATCTAGAAAAGCATCCAGTCCCCGCTTGAACTGGTTTAGTGAATCCGACATTACCGTCTCCTCACTCAGTGAATTCCATATTCTCACTGCTCTTACCGTAAAGAACCCGTTCCTATGCTGGTGCTGAAACCTTTTCTCTTCCAGTCTTAGTGAATGCCCTCTTGTTACCGTAATATCCCTCCTTTTGAACAAATCCCGGGCAAGGTCTCTATACTGTCCCCTAACATATTTGTACACATTTATTATGTCCCCCCTCAACCTTCTCTTTTCCAGGCTGAATAGTCCTAGTTTTGCCAACCTCTCTGGGTATTGCAGTCCCTCCATTCCCCTTATTAATTTTGTTGCCCTCCTTTGTACCTTTTCAAGCTCATTTATATCCTTTCTATATATTGGGGCCCATAACTGAGCACAGTATTCCAAGTGTGGTCTGACCAGTGCTTTGTACAGTGGAAGAACAATGTTCTCATCCTTTGCAGCTATACCTCTTCTGATACATCCCATTACCCTGTTTGCCCTTACAGCAGCGGCCTGACTTTGGGCACTCCAATTTAGTTTGCTATCAATCAAGATGCCCAAGTCCTTCTCCATCTCTGAATTCCCCAATGATTTCCCATTCAGTGAGTACTGGTGACTTCCATTTTTCCTTCCCATATGTATGACCTTACATTTCTCCTCGTTAAACCTCATTTGCCATTTAATGCTCCACCTACCCAGCTTATCCAAATCCCTCTGTAGGTCTTCACTATCCTCTTTTGTATTAATTGTTTTACATAACTTTGTGTCATCTGCAAATATTGATATTTTACTATTTATCCCGTTGACTATGTCGTTAATAAAGATATTAAATAACATTGGGCCTAGTACAGACCCCTGTGGTACCCCACTAGTGACGCTTACCCAATCTGAGTATATTCCATTTATAACCACCCTCTGCCTTCTATCCTTTAGCCAGTTAGCTACCCACTTGCAGACATTTTCCCCCAGCCCCATCATTCTCATTTTGTATACCAACCTATTATGTGGCACGCTATCGAACGCTTTTGAGAAGTCGAGATACACGACATCCACTGGTTCCCCCTGATCTACTCGAGAGCTAACCTCCTCGTAGAAGTCAATCAGGTTTGTTTGGCAGGAGCGATTCCTCATGAATCCATGTTGGTTCGGGGTTAATAAATTATTAGCATCAAGATGCTCCATGATTGCCTCATTAATAAAGCCTTCAAAAATTTTGCCCACAACGGACGTCAGACTCACCGGCCGATAGTTTCCGGAGTCACTTTTCGCTCCCTTTTTGAATATTGGCACTACATTCGCCTGTCGCCAATCAAGTGGTACAGACCCAGTCTCAACAGAGTCCTTAAATATAAGATATAAGGGTCTGTCTATCACATTACTTAGTTGCCTTAGTACCCGTGGGTGTATGCCATCAGGTCCTGGTGATTTGCTTATTTTAATGTTACTGAGGCGTTTCTGTACCCCAGCTTGGGTTAGATTTGTCATACTTAGTGGAGGATTAAGTTTGTCACTTCTCATTTCTCCTGTTAGTTCTTTTTCCTTTGTGAAAGTTGACGAAAAAAATTTATTTAATAGATTAGCTTTATACTCATCTTTCTCTATGATTTTGCCTTCATCACTTTTTATCGGTCCAATATTATTCGATTTAATCCTTTTACTATTTATATACGTAAAGAACAGTTTGGGATTTGATCTACTTTCCCTAGCAATACGTCTCTCTGTTTCCTCCTTTGCTATTTTTATTTGTTTTTTGCTGGTTCTCGTTTTTTCCTTGTAACACATTAGTGCCTCCTTACTGTTTTCCTGTTTTAATCTCTTGAATGCCTCTTTTTTGCTATTTAACGCCCCTTTTTCGTTCTTGTTCAATCATATTGGTTTCCTCTTATTTCTGGCCCTTTTATTCCCATACGGTATATACCTCTCTCACTGAGTATTCAGAATTCTTTTGAAGGTTTCCCATTTACTATTCGTATTTCCTTGATTAAGAACTTTGTCCCAGTCTATAAGTTGAAGGTTTTCTTTCAGCTGATCAAACTTCGCACTCCTAAAGTTTAATGTTTTTGTTGTTCCCTTATTGATAACCCTACTGAAGGGCATTTTGAAATTGATAATATTATGATCGCTATTACCTAGGTACCAACCTATCTGTACCTCAGTTATTCTATCAGGCCTATTAGTCAATATTAAGTCCAACACTGCCTTCCCTCTCATTGGTTCCTGCACTAGTTGGGAGAGATAATTATCCTTGATATTTGTCAAGAACCTTTTTCCTTTCTGCGATCTACAGGTTTCTGTTTCCCAGTCAATATCCGGGTAGTTGAAGTCCCCCATTACAATCACCTCATTATGTTTTGCTACTTTGTCTATTTGTCCTAATAGCAGTTTCTCATTCTCCTCTGTTATATTGGGTGGCTTATAGCAGACCCCCAGTAATATTTTATTATTATTTTTTGCCCCCTCTATCTCTACCCACATGGACTTGACCCCCTCTTCTCCCTCTCCTATATCTTCCCTTAGTCTGGGCTTTAGACGTGACCTTACATATAAGCAGACTCCTCCGCCCTTCCCCTGTTTCCGGTCCCTTCTAAATAAACTATAATCTGTTAAATTTACCGCCCAGTCGTAGCTATCGTCTAGCCAAGTCTCTGTTATACCTACGATGTCATACCTCTCCTCCGATATAAGCGCCCGCAGCTCATCCGCCTTATTGGTCAGGCTTCTTGCATTGGTCAGCATGCAAGATAAAACTTTGGGGTTATTTAGCATCCTATTCTTCTCTAACGATCTAACTGTACTATCCCCACCCCCCTCTCCACCCTCATTATATTCACTTCTCCCCTTCCCCCTTGCTTGCCTCACATCCCACCTATTTCCTTGGTCCCCCCCCCCCGTCTCTAGTTTAAAAACTCCTCCAACCTATTAGCCATCTTCTTCCCCAGCACCGCTGCACCCTCCCCATTGAGGTGCAGCCCGTCCCTACGGTAGAGCCTGTAGCCGACAGCGAAGTCGGCCCAGTTCTCCATGAACCCAAACCCTTCTGCCTTGCACCAACTCTTTAGCCACTTATTCACCTCCCTAACCTCCCGTTGGCGCTCCTGTGTGGCTCGCGGGATTGGTAGTATTTCTGAGAAAACTAACTTGGAGGTCCTTGCCCTAAGCTTCCTACCTAGATCCCTGAAATCATTTTTAAGGACCCTCCATCTACCACTCACTTTGTCATTGGTGCCAATGTGGACCATGACCGCTGGGTCTTCGCCAGCCCCACCCAGTAGCGCCAGTGAGGCAGCACACCGTTCGGCGATCCCGGTCTTTGTGACAGATTGCCCTGTCTGTCCCCCTAATAATAGAGTCACCCACTACCAGGACCTGTCTAGCCTGCCCTACACTTCCCCCCTCCCCCTCATTACTGGAGCATACACTCCCCCGGCGGTCAGAGGATCTGTCGTGCTCCAATAATGCCGGTTCTGAACCAGCCTTCCTATACTTCTTCCCTCTATCCCTTCTAACTGTTACCCAGCTCCCTGCCTGTTCAGCCTGCGCTTCCCCACTAAGCTCCACCCCCAGTGTTGACCCATTGAGTGTCTGCTCGGTGAGCAGCAAACTCCGTTCCATGTTGTCGATGCTCCTCAGTACCGCTATCTGTCATATGACATCATCAGATGAGATCATCATTTGATTTTGACATCAACAGATGACATCATCGAATGACATCATCAGTTGATTATGACATGACCAGATGACATCATTTTTTGATTATGACTTTACCAGATGACATCATCATTTGATTATGACATCATCAGATAACATTATCAGATGACATCGTCAGTTGATTATGACATCATCGAATGATATCACATGAAATCAGCTGATTATGACATCATCAGATGACATAATAAGTTGATTTTTACATCATCAGATAACATCATCAGTTGATTATGACATCATCAGATGACATCATAATTTGATTATGATATCATCAGATGACAACATCATTTGATTATGACATCATCACATTACTTAATCAATTGATTATGACATCAGATGACATCATCAGATGACATCATCATGTGATTCTGACATCACCATATGACATTATTTGATTATGACATCAAAAGATGACATCATCATTTGATTATGACATCATCGAATAATATCACATGAAATCAGCTGATTATGACATCATCAGATCACATAATACTTTGATTTTGACACCATCAGATGACATAATAAGTTGATTTTGACATCATCAGATGACATCATCATTTGATTATGACATCATCAGATGACATCATCAGATGAGATCATCAATTGATTTTCACATCAACAGATGACATCATCGAATGACATCATCAGTTGATTATGACATGACCAGATGACATCATTTTTTGATTATGACTTGAATGATATCACATGAAATCAGCTGATTATGACATCATCAGATGACATAAGTTGATTTTTACATCATCAGTTTACATCATCAGATGATTATGACATCATCAGATGACATCATAATTTGATTATGACATCATCAGATGACATCATCATTTGATTATGACATCATCACATTACTTCATCAATTGATTATGACATCAACAGATGACATCATCATTTGATTCTTACATCACCATATGACATTATTTGATTATGACATCAGATAACATCATCATTTGATTATGACATCATCAGAAGAGAACATCATTTGATTATGACATCATCAGATGACATCATCAGATGACATCTTCGTTTGATTATGACATCATCAGATAACATTATCAGATGACATCATCAGTTGATTATGACATCATCGAATGATATCATATGAAATCAGCTGATTATGACATCATCAGTTGATTATGACATCATCACATGACATCATCAGATGACATCATCAGTTGATTATGACATCATCGAATGATATCATATGAAATCAGCTGATTATGACATCATCAGATGACATAATGAGTTGATTTTGACATCATCAGATGACATCATCAGTTGATTATGACACCATCAGATGACATGATCATTTGATTATGACATCATCAGATGGCATCATCATTTGATTATGACATCAAAAGATGACATCATCGAATAACATCATCATTTGATTTTCACATCATCGAATGATATTGCATGAAATCAGCTGATTATGACATCATCAGATGACATAATAGGTTGATTTTAACATCATCAGATGACATCATCATTTGATTATGACATCATCGAATGATATCACATGAAATACGCTGTTCATGACATCATCAGATGACATAATAAGTGGATTTTGACATAATCAAATGACATCATCAGTTGATTATGACATCATCACATGACATCATCAGATGACATTATCAGTTGATATAATATGATCGAATGATATCATATGAAATCAGCTGATTATGCCATCATCACATGACATAATAAGTTGATTCTGACATCATCAGATGACATCATCAGTTGATTATGACTAGTGTTGAGCCACCCCCGTAGTGTTCGAGTTCGGTTCGGTTCGTCGAACACCCGTGTGTTCGCCGAACTGTTCGTCGAACTGTTCGTCGAACACCTTCGAACACCGTTAAAACCAATGGCAGGCAAACAGAAACACATTGAAACACATAGAAAACACCTTCAAAGGTGTCCAAAAGCTGACAAACTGCTCTGAAGACACAACTAACACATGGAAAAGTGACAAGTACTTATGGTCATGCGAAAAGAAAAGAGGTGGAGGAGTAAAAGGAGGGGGAGACACAGATATAGGCATGTCATGCCCTTCTAAAATCCAAAAAGTGAGAAGCCGACACGTTCAGTCCGCTCCTGCCTGTGCCACCTCCGTGTCGCCGGGTTTGTGCCAGAGCCGCGGTGAACCCTGACGGCCAGCCCCCCTCTCCCAATACTGGTGCCTGTCCGCTGGTGGGTCGAGCGAGCCCGCCTGTGGTGGAGGCAGCTCTAAGCTTTTTAATTTAAATTGTCTCTCTAATTTGAATGAATACACTTTAAATCCATTTACAAGGATCTATTGGAGGGCAAGTCTCATGCCAGCAGCCGCGTAATTCCAGCTCCAGTAGCGTCCACTAAAGCTGCTGCAGTTAAAAAGATTTTATAAGGATCGAGCTCGGCTGTCCACCGAAAGGCATCCTACTGCCAGTCCCAGCCCCTATGCCTTGGGGTGCCTCCTGATGCTCTTCACTGAGTATCCCGTGGTCCCGAAGCATTTCCTTTGAAAAAATGAAGTGTCAAAACTACAGGTGGTGTAGCTTGCTTAACAGCCAGGATAATCCGCTGACTAGCAGACACTGCTACTAGGCACAAAGTATTTCCTGGGCTAGATGCAGTTAAAAATTTGTAATTAGATACTCTCGTTGGATGCTGAGAAAGCATTCCATAGAGTCTACTGGCACGCCATATATGATTCTCTTAAAAAGCTTGGGGTAGGGGTCTAGGGGACCCTTTTATAGCCAAAATCACGGCCCTGTATCGCAATACGTCACGTAGGTTGAAGATAAATGGAACTGTATTACCCTGAGGGCTCGGTTGCTACAGAGGTATTGCACCTCACCCAGAGGTGTGATATCTCACTCTCAGGTAAGGATGGAGTGTGGATCAGGACCCGACACCTGCATGCATTACACCACATTGCCGTGGGGCAGGGCGACCAATATGCCCCTGAGATGGGCACGACAGTCCCTGTCCCTGGCTGGAGTGGGGGGAGGGAACACTGAGGAAGGGGAACCCTGTAGTGCTGGAGCAGGGAGGAAGCAGTTCCTGGGTGCATTGAGAAGGGAGTATAAAAGGTGGGCACCATCTTAGTTCAGTGCAGAGAAGTCTGAGCAGAAGTGGCAGGGAGCAGGGGCTCTGCATGAGCTCTGCTCCGGAGGCGGGCCTAGTAACAGAGGCCCAGGCCTGGAAGAGGGAGAAGGAAGGAAGAGGAGCGGAGAAGGCTCCAGGAACGAGGAACGAAGGGATCCCAGGGGTGCGGACGGGCGAGTCGCCACCGCACGCCCGAATCCACCTGCGTGGAGGGGTCAGGCCAAAGGGGAAGACCGGTCCCCGAAACTAGTGGAGGCAGGAAACGACCCTCAGCTAGAAACAGGAGGCTGTGACATTTTATGTGGCGCAGCCCCTCGCTACACCCACTAGGAAGGCACCACATAGGGGTCAGGGAAACTGGCGCCAAGTTTACCAAGAGGAGGCCCGAGGCAGCCGGACAGAAGGGTTGGTAAGAAAGGCCAGACAAAGGACACACAAAGGGGGTCCTGTGAAGCGCTCTAAAGTTATCTGGGAGTTGTCTGAGCCCCTCACCTGGTGAGCACAGTACGACGTGGGCAGCCGTTACCTGCAGACTTGGTCTGGATAATAAGAACTGTAAGTAAAGGCCCTGGACTGCATCACTGACTCCGTGTCGTTACTGCTGCTGCCCTGCACCATCACCCCCATCCTCCGCATACACTGCCCTGAGGCTACACTCCTCCCGTGGGGAGTTATGCTACGCTCTGCTTCACCCACAACACCAGCCTCAGCGGTCTGCCCTGGAGCGGCGGTTCTCTCTGACCGCAATCCAAGGGTGGCGTAGTCGGACATTTAAACATCAAAACCACATAAATAGTTCCGCCACTGGTTTGACCGCCCTGAGCCACGAAATCGGGTCGCCGCCACGGAGACTACAACCACCAGCATCCACCAAAAAGGGTCCGGCTCCAGGTGTCCCAAGGCCCAGGGGGCGCATCAGAACATTTTCATCACCTTTCACAGTCACCAATGGGACAAGGCAGGGATGTTCTCTGTCCCCTCTCTTATACATCCTAGTGACGGAGCACCTGCTCTCATCAATTCGCCATAACCCCAATATTAGGTGGATTGAAGTGGGAGGCACCGAGTACAAGTGCTCTCTATTTGCTGATGATGTCCTAGTATATATCACTCAATCACATATATCCATCCATGCTGTTATGGCTGAAATAGATCACTTTGTTACATGGTCAAATTTTAAAATCAATGCAGCGAAGTCTGAGGCCCTCGATGTCTCCCTCCCCAAATCCATATAGGATTCCATCCAGTCCAACTTTCCCTTTGCCTGGCCCTCACAGGGTATCAAATACTTAGGAATTCCTATTCATAGAGACCTCTCCCATCTATGTTATCTTAATTTTGGGCCCTTTATTGAACAACTCCATACAGACCACGGTTGGCAAGTTAGAACTGTAAGATTCAGTACGTGAACCACTGGTGTTTTGTGGAAAAGCACATGTACATTGTGTTCCAAATTATTATGCAAAAAGTGTTTAGGAGTGATAAGGGAAGAATTTGTTTGTTTGTCAGTTAAACTCATTGATGGTGATGTGTGTCAGGGCTCTTTATATCACTGTAAGCAATTGCAGACAGCTGTGCTAATTAGTTTGGCAGGTGTGTCCAATGAAAGGCAAGACTACTTAAGAAGGCTGTCTCACATTATTAAGCAGCCTACATTTTCTGCCAAAATGGGAAAGAAAAAGGATGTGTCGGCTGCTGAGAAGCAACAAATTTTGGAGTGTTTAGGTCAAGGCATGACTACAATCAACATTGTGCGATGATCAGGATGAAGTGTCTTGGCAATCAAGAAGTATGTAGCTGATTCACAGTACACACGTGTGCGTGCTGATAAGGGCAAATTGAGGACTCTTTCCTACAGGCAATTACGTCAGGTTAAAAGAGCAGCTGCAAAAAAGCCTTGTCATAGCAGCAGCCAAGTTTTTGAAGCTGCTGGTGCCTCCAACGTCCCCCGAACAACAAGATGCAGGGTCCTTCAGAAGTTTGCAGCTGTGCATATGCCATCCTGTCGACCTCCTCTATCCACTTCACACAAGCAGAAACGGCTCCAGTGGGCCAAACATTACATGAAGACTGATTTCAAAACTGTTTTGTTCACGGATGAGTGCCGTGCAGCGCTCGATGGTCCAGATGGATGGAGTGGAGGATGGCTGGTTGATGGACACCCCACGCAAACACGGCTACAGCGCCAACAAAGAGGAGGTGGAGTAATGTTTTGGGCTGGAATCATGGGGAGAGAGATTGTCGGCCCCTTTAGGATCCCTGAAGGCGCTAAAGATGAACTCCATAATGTATGTGGATTTTCTCAAACAGCATTTCCTGCCATGGTTCAAGAAGAAGAACCGTGTATTTCACAGCAAGATCATTTTTTTGCATGATAATGCACCATCTCATGCTGCACATAAAACATCTGCATCTCTGGCTGATATGGGCATAAAAGGGGACAAACTTATGGTGTGACCCCAATGCTCCCCTGACCTCTACCCCATTCAGAACCTCTGGAGTATCATCAAAAGGAGTGTCTATGATGGCGGGAAGCAGTTCACATCTAAGCAACAGCTCTGGGAGGGTATTCTGTCCTCATGCAAAACAATTGAAACCATCCAAAACCTGACAAATTCAATGGATGAGAGAGTTCAGAAGCTCCTTTCGAACAAGGGGTCCTATGTGAAAATGTAACATCACTTAGAATAAAGTTTTGAGTTGAAAACTGTTTGATTTCAGTTTCTAATAACCTGCTAATGCTTATAATTTCAAAAATGACCATTTTTTTGGTCTTTATTAAAATGAAAAGGTTGATCGAAAAGTTTGGGGGATCTAAGAGTGTGGCAACCCAGTAGTCATGATTACTTTGAATTCTGACAATATGAGGGTCATGTTGCAGGTAGTGCAGCAAGAAGGCACTTATGTGTCTTGCGCATCTCAGAGCCCCAAAATTATTTTCCGGGCTAGATGCAGCTAAAAATTATTATTAATTTTAAATCTGGTGGAGCTTAGTATAGATGGCCTAATAGTATCAGTGCTGCACACTGCTACAAAGCCCAAATTATTTTCCAGCCAAGATACAGATAAACATGATTAGTAATTTTAAATCTGGTGGAGCTTATTATAGATGGCCTAATAGAATCAGTGCTGCACACTGCTACAAAGTCCAAATTATTTTCCAGCCAAGATACAGATAAACATGATTAGTAATTTGAAAGCTTAAAACGGTTGGTAGGGTGATTTTAACCAATCATCCATCTTTTACTCTCCCCAGGATGACACAGGGGTAGAAAAGTAGTTTCGGATCCATGATTTGTTCATCTTTATGAACGTGAGTCTGTCTACATTATCAGTGGAGAGCCGCGTGCGCTTATCTGTCAGCACACCACCAGCAGCGCTGAAAACACGTTCAGACAGAACGCTGGCTGCGGGGCATGACAAGATCTCCAAGGCGTAAGTGGCTAGCTCCAGCCATTTATCCAGATTGGAAGCCCAAAAAGAGCAAGGGTCCAGTGACACAGTCATGGCTTCAATGTTTACTTGGAGATACTCCTGTACCATCGTCTCTAGGCGTTGACTATGTGTCAGACTTCTTGTCTCCTGTGGCCTTGCAAAGGATGGGCTAAAAAAGTGGTGAAATGATTGTGCAAAATTGATGTTACCAGCAGATACTGTGGTTCTGTTATGGTTTGAGTGCTGAACACTTGACGGTCCCACGGTTGGCAAGTTGGAACTGTGAGATTCACTACGTGCACCACTGGTGTTTTGTGGAAAAGCACATGTAAGATTCTGCAACAGTCTCTGCTGATACTCCTTCATGCGTGCATCCCTTTCTATGGCAGGAATAATTTCTGCAAATTTACTTTTGTACCGGGGATCTAACAGTGTGGCAACCCAGTAGTCAGGATTATTTCTAATTCTCCCAATTCGAGGGTCATGTTGCAGGTAGTGCAGCAAGAAGGCACTCATGTGTGTTGCGCATCCAGGAGCACCAAGTCCCTGTTGTGTTGGTGGCGAGGTAACAATCATGCTTCCTTCCTCTGTCCTCTCCCCCCAACCTCGCACAACAGAAATGTGATCAAGGTCTCCCTCATCTGATGAGTCTTCCATCAGTTCGTCCTCCACTTCTTCCTGGGCTCCTGCACCTTCCTCACTAGTTTGGCTGCTACCATGTGCCCTGGTAAAACCATCTCCCCCACCCTCACATGCCTGCCGCCTTGGTGCTGCTGACCGTCTGGACCTTGCAGATGTTAGCCCTTCCGCATACAACTCCTCCTCCTCTACTTCCTCCACCTCCTCTTGTGCCACCACCTGACTCCGAATTCTGTTTAACATGTGCTCCAGCATGTAAATCACCGAAATAGTCATGCTGATAATGGCATCGTCAGCACTAAACATCTTCGTCGCCATTTCAAAACTGTGCAGAAGGGTGCATAGGTCCCTGATCTGAGACCACTCCTCCAGCGTGATTTGCCCCACATCTGGATCTCGATGGCCCAGGCTATACGTCAGAACGTATTGCACCAGGGCTTGTCGGTGCTGCCACAGTCGCTGCAACATGTGCAGAGTTGAATTCCACCGGGTAGGCACATCGCATTTTAGCCGGTGAAGTGGCAGGCCCAACAACTTCTGTAGAGATGTAAGTCGCTGAGCTGCGGGATGCGAACGGCAGAAGTGAGCACACAGCGACCGTGCCCTCTGCAGAAGGCCATCTAGTCTGGGATAGTGGGCTAAAAATTGCTGGACAACCAGGTTCAACACGTGAGCCATACAAGGCACGTGTGTGACATTGCCCCGGCGAAGGGCCGCAACCAGGTTTGCAGCATTGTCGCACACGGCCTTCCATGGTTTCAGGTCCAGTGGAGACAACCATTCATGAAATTGGTTCTCCAGAGCTGACCACAACTCCTCAGCTGTGTGACTCACATTTCCCAGACATTTCAAAGAAAAAACCGCCTGATGACGTTGAGCCCTACTGCCAGCATAGTAAAGAGGTGTGCAGGATCCCTTCTGCGCAGTTAGAAAGCTTGTGGCATGACCAGACAGGCTTTGGGTGCAGGTGGAAGACCGAGAGGAGGTTGAGGAGGCAGAAACAGTGGAGGAACTTTGACATAAAGAGGATTGACGCACAACTCGTGGGGACGGCAAGACTTGGACAGCAGCCCCTTGACCTGCTGTCACCATAGTTACCCAGTGCCCAGTCAGCGACATGTAACGCCCCTGTCCATGCCTACACGTCCAAGTGTCTGTGGTGAAATGCACCCTGTCACACACAGAGTTTCTCAAAGAAGCGGTGATGTTGTGTGCGACATGCTGGTGGAGCGCAGGCACACCGTTCTTTGAGAAGTAGTGCCGACTGGGCATCTGGTACTGGGGCACTGCGACGGACATAAGGTCTCGAAAATCCTCTGTGTCCACCAGGCGGAAAGGCAGCATTTCTGTAGCCAAGAGCTTGCAGATGGTGAAATTCAACCTCTTAGCTTTCTCATGGCTAGGAGGAAATGGTCTTTTACTTGTCCACATCTGAGGGACCGAGGGCTGGCTATTGTGCTTAGACGGGGTTGATAAGGGTGTCCCCGGCAAACTGCCGGTCTGTGAGGAAGATGCAGGCGGACATGTTAGGTTGCCTTGATCCAAAGGTGGTGCTATCGATGTCGGACAGCGCTCAACACCAGCTGGTGTTACCACCTCCAAAGAAAATGATGACCTGCCAATCACCCTGGCTGTTGCGGGTAAAGAGGTGGCAGGTCTGCGCCCCAAAACAGGTGTGACTGCTGTCCCCCCAGTCACAGAGGATGAAAAGGCCGCGGATGCACAAGATATGGCAGACGGTGGTTGGCCCGGCCGGCTAGGCCGCATTGTAGCACACTGAGCTTCCCACTGCATCTTATGCTTCATGTCCATGTGCCGGTTCATGCATGAAGTACTCAAACTATGTATTTTTTGGCCTCTACTTAGCTTTTGCTGACAAATGTTACAGATAACACGAGTTGGGTCATCTTTATCGATCTGAAAAAATGCCCAGGCTATGCAAGGCTTAGCACCCATGCGACCTGAAGAGCCACCAAGACTTGTGGTGAGAGGCAGAGTTGTGTTTGAGGATGCAGTTGTTGACGTGCTTCCAGTACTACGTCTCTGTCCAGGAAGGCGCAACCTGACCTCGTCGTCACTAGCATCTTCCTCCACCTCCTCTGCTGACCTCATCTCTTGGCTGACTGTGGGTTGACAGTAAGTGGGATCTCCAACCTCATCATCATCACCCTGTGCGTTATCACACCCGTCGTCCTCAGAGCCAACCTGTTCCTGCCCTGACAAAAAACTAAAGTTGTCGCTCCAATCAGGTATTTGAGTCTCATCATCGTCTTCCTCATTGTCTCCACCAACAGGAGTTACAGTTTGGGAATGAGGGTCTACATTATGGTCAGAACCTTCTGCGTCTGGTCCTGGATCCGACTCATAAAGATTCTGGGCATCAGTGCAGATCATTTCCTCATCTGGATTCACAGAAGCGCTGGAGTCGACCTCTGATTCCCAGGCTATAGTATGAGTAAACAGCTCTGCAGGCTCAACCATCTGTTCTACCTCATACTCAGACGTGCAGCTGGAGATTTGGGAGCTGTGAGGAAGCAAGTGCGATTGGGGTGACACCTTTGAGGACTGGAGTATTTGTGATGTTGAAGTTGATGTGGAGGAGAGCCCACTTAAAGGAGCACTTGATATCCGTTGAAGCACCTGCTGTTTTTGTGCCTCATCTGGAATTTGTAGCGATTGGCGTGGCCGTAAGAAAGGGATCTTATCACATTGTCCGCTAAAAGAAGTAGACATTTTAGTTTGGCTGGAAGATGGTCTTTCTTCTGCAGATGTTACTGTTGCTTTAACACCTACCCCACGGATACAACCTTTTTTCCCCTTCCCAACACGCCTATTCCCCTTTCCACCAGCAGCAGGCCTTTTTCTACTCATTTTGGTGGTAAACTAATTCACAACTCTGGAGTTGTTTGCACAAAAAAACAATGGATGGGAACCGAGCAGAGCTGAGTGGCCAAACTGTGGTATTAGGCCAAAACTATTGGCTGGGTTAGATGCAGAAAAAAATTATATTCAGTTTGCAACCTGATGGAGGTCAGTATAGATGGACTAATAGAGAAAGTCCCACACACTGCTAGAAGGCCAAATATTTTTTCAGAGCTAGATGCAGAAAAAAATTATATTCAGTTTGCAACCTGATGGAGGTCTGTATAGATGGATTAATAGAACAAGTCCCACACGCAGCTAGAAGCCCAATTTTTTTTCAGAGGTAGATGCAGAAAAAAATATATTCAGTTTGCAACCTGATGGAGGTCAGTATAGATGGACTAATACAACAAGTCCCACACACAGCTAGAAGCCCAATATTTTTTCAGAGCTAGATGCAGAAAAAAATTATATTCAATTTGCAACCTGATGGAGGTCAGTATAGATGGAGTAATAGAACAAGTCCCACACACAGCTAGAAGCCCAAATATTTTTTCAGAGCTAGATGCAGATAAAGATTATTTTTAATTTGCAACCTGATGGAGGTCAGTATAGATGGACTAATAGAGAAAGTCCCACACACTGCTAGAAGGCCAAATATTTTTTCAGAGCTAGATGCAGAAAAAAAATATATTCAGTTTGCAACCTGATGGAGGTCAGTATAGATGGACTAATAGAGAAAGTCCCACACACTGCTAGAAGGCCAAATATTTTTTCAGAGCTAGATGCAGAAAAAAATTATATTCAGTTTGCAACCTGATGGAGGTCTGTATAGATGGATTAATAGAACAAGTCCCACACACAGCTAGAATCCCAATATTTTTTCAGAGGTAGATGCAGAAAAAAATATATTCAGTTTGCAACCTGATGGAGGTCAGTATAGATGGACTAATACAACAAGTCCCACACACAGCTAGAAGCCCAATATTTTTTCAGAGCTAGATGCAGAAAAAAATTATATTCAATTTGCAACCTGATGGAGGTCAGTATAGATGGAGTAATAGAACAAGTCCCACACACAGCTAGAAGCCCAAATATTTTTTCAGAGGTAGATGCAGAAAAAATTATATTCAGTTTGCAACCTGATGGAGGTCTGTATAGATGGATTAATAGAACAAGTCCCACACACAGCTACAAGCCCAATATTTTTTCAGAGGTAGTTGCAGAAAAAAATATATTCAGTTTGCAACCTGATGGAGGTCAGTATAGATGGACTAATAGAGAAAGTCCCACACACTGCTAGAAGGCCAAATATTTTTTCAGAGCTAGATGCAGAAAAAAATTATATTCAATTTGCAACCTGATGGAGGTCAGTATAGATGGACTAATAGAATGATGCTATGCCCAAAAGATTTTACTTCACTAGGTGCAGATAAAAAATTGGTATTCTATACACAGGTGGTATCTCTTGCAACACACATAGGCTACTCCACTGACTAACACACTCTGCAATAGGCCAAAAAGGATTAGCTTTGCTAGATTCAGCCAAATGCTGTGAAAAAAACTTGCACAGCACTGGCACAGACCTGCCTGGCAAAAACTGATAGGAACTGTTGTAACCTAGTCCTGAAAAGGACTCCAATTACAATTAGTCTTTACTCCCACAACCTATCTATTTAAGAACACAGACCTGCCTGATAAAAGTCGTAGAAAATGCTGTAACCTAGTCCTTAAAAGGACTGCAATCACAACTATTCCCTACTCCCAAGCTATCTGTAGATTTGTGCGAAATTTGGCTTGAAATTAACAAGGTGTAGCACACACAGCAACAGCGGTGCCGTCTAACACGCAGCTGCAGCAGTTAGAAAATGGTGGCGACGGGGAAAATGGCTTGGTCTTATAGGGCAAGGACATGTGACATACACTGCCAATGACACATGCCCTTGCTTGTGTGAAAAAAAGCACTTCGCTCCGTGTGTGCGCTGCTGATAGGCTGACAGATTGCACCTCCCCACTGTAAATGCGGGAAAGAGAAAAAAAATGGAGATCTTCATTATTCCTGCAGAGATCCATCCCCTGCCCCTCCCCCCACCCCGCTGTACACTCAAACTGCGTATTAATATTAATTTTCATCATTACTGAGAAAAAATCCAGTTATGATTTTGGTGCACGAACAGTTATCGAACATAACCTCGAACAGCCAAATTTTTCTCAAATCGTTCGTGTTCGCCGAACGGCTCGAACACCGCCCAAAACAGCTCAAATTTGAGATTGGCGAACAGTTCGAGTAGAACAACGCTCATCTCTAATTATGACATCATCAGATGACATCATCAGATGACCTCATTAGTTGAATATGACATCATCAGATGACATCATCACTTGATTATGACATCATTTGATGAGATCATCATTTGATTATGACATAAACAGATGACATCAACGAATGACATCATCATTTGATTATGACATCAAAAGATGACATCATCGAATGACATCATCATTTGATAATGACATCATCGAATAATATCACATGAAATCAGCTGATTATGACATCATCAGATTACATAATACGTTGATTTTGACATCATCAGATGACATAATAAGTTGATCTTGACATCATCAGATGACATCATCATTTGATTATGACATCATCAGATGAGATCATCAGATGAGATCATCATTTGAATTTGACATCAACAGATGACATCATCGAATGACATCATCAGTTGATTATGACATGACAAGATGACATCATTTTTTGATTATGACTTTACCAGATGACATCATCATTTGATTATGACATCATGAGATAACATTATCAGATGACATTGTCAGTTGATTATGACACCATCGAATGATATCACATGAAATCAGCTGATTATGACATCATCAGATGACATAATAAGTTGATTTTTACATCATCAGATAACATCATCAGCTGATTATGACATCATCAGATGACATCATAATTTGATTATGACATCATCAGATGACATCATTTGATTATGACATCATCACATTACTACATCAATTGATTATGACATCATCAGATGACATCATCAGATGACATAATCATTTGATTCTGACATCACCATATGACATTATTTGATTATGACATCATCAGATGACATCATCATTTGATTATGACATCAAAAGATGACATCATCGAATGACATCATCAGTTGATTATGACATCATTGAATAATATCACATGAAATTAGCTGATTATGACATCATCAGATCCCATAATACGTTGATTTTGACGTCATCAAGTGACATAATAAGTTGATTTTGACATCATCAGATGACATCATCATTTGATTATGACATCATCAGATGACATCATCAGATGAGATCATCAATTGATTTTGACATCAACAGATGACATCATCGAATGACATCATCAGTTGATTATGACATGACCAGATGACATCATTTTTTGATTATGACTTCACCAGATGACATCATCATTTGATTATGACATCATCAGATAACATCAGATGACATCATCAGTTCATTATGACATCATCGAATGATATCACATGAAATCAGCTGATTATGACATCATCAGATGACATAAGTTGATTTTTACATCATCAGTTAACATCATCAGTTGATTATAACATCATCAGATGACATCATAATTAGATTATGACATTATCAGATGACATCATCATTTGATTATGACATCATCACATTACTTCATCAATTGATTATGACATCATCAGGTGACATCAACAGATGACATCACCATATGACATTATTTGATTATGACATCATCAGATGACATCATCATTTGATTATGACATCATCAGAAGAGAACATCATTTGATTATGACATCATCAGATGACATCATCAGATGACATCTTCGTTTGATTATGACATCATCAGATAACATTATCAGATGACATCATCAGTTGATTATGACATCATCGAATGATATCATTTGAAATCAGCTGATTATGACATCATCAGTTGATTATGACATCATCACATGACATCATCAGATGACATTATCAGTTGATTATAATATCATCGAATGATATCATATGAAATCAGCTGATTATGACATCATCAGATGACATAATAAGTTGATTTTGACATCATCAGATGACATCATCAGTTGGTTATGACACCATCAGTTGACATCATCATTTGATTATGACATCATCAGATGGCATCATCATTTGATTATGACATCATCAGATGACATCATCAGATGAGATCGTCATCTGATTATGACATCATCGAATGATATCACATGAAATCCGCTGTTTATGACATCATCTGATGACATAATAAGTGGATTTTGACATCATCAGATGACATCATCAGTTGATTATGACATCATCACATGACATCATCAGGTGACATTATCAGTTGATTATAATATCATCGATTGATAGCATGTGAAATCAGCTGATTATGACATCATAAGATGACATAGTAAGTTGATTTTGACATCATCAGATGACATCATCAGTTTATTATGACATCATCAGATGACATCATCAGATGACCTCATCAGTTGATTATAACATCATCAGATGAGAAAATCAGTTTAATATGACATCATCAGATGACATCATTGAATGACATCATCATTTGATTATGACATCAAAAGAAGACATTATCGAATAACATCATCAGTTGATTTTGACATCATTGAATGACATCGCATGACATCAGCTGATTATGACATCATCAGATTACATAATAGGTTGATTTTGACATCATCAGATGACATCATCATTTGATTATGACATCATCACATGACATCATCAGATGACATTATCAGTTGATTATAATATCATCGATTGATATCATGTGAAATCAGCTGATTATGACATCATAAGATGACATAATAAGTTGATTTTGACATCATCAGATGACATCATCAGTTTATTATGACATCATCAGATGACATCATCAGATGACCTCATCAGTTGATTATGACATCATCAGATGAGAACACTTGATTATGACATCATTTGATGAGATCATCATTTGATTATGACATCAAAAGAAGACATCAACGAATGACATCATCATTTGATTATGACATCAAAAGATGACATCATCGAATGACATCATCGAATAATATCACATGAAATCAGCTGATTATGACATCATCAGATCACATAATACGTTGATTTTGACATCATTAGATGACATAATAAGTTGATTTTGACATCATCAGATGACATCATCATTTTATTATGACATCATCAGATGACATCATCAGATGAGATCATCATTTGATTTTGACATCGACAGTTGACATCATCGAATGACATCATCAGTTGATTATGACATGACCAGATTACATAATTTTTTGATTATGACTTCACCAGATGACATCTTCATTTGATTATGACATTATCAGATAACATTATCAGATGACATCATCATTTGATTATGACATCATCACATTACTTCATCAATTCATTGTGACATCATCAGATGACATCATCAACCGACATCATCATTTGATTCTGACATCACCATATGACATTATTTGATTATGACATCATCAGATGACATCATCATTTGATTATGACATCATCAGAAGAGAACATCATTTGATTATGACATCATCAGATGACATCATCAGATGACATATTCATTTGATTATGACAACATCAGATAACATTATCAGATGACATCATCAGTTGATTATAACATCGTCGAATGATATCACATGAAATCAGCTGATTATGACATCATCAGTTGACATAAGAGCTTGATTTAGATATCATCACATGACAGCATAAGTTGATTTTGACATCATCAGATGACATAATCAGTTGATTATGAGATCATCAGATCGCGTCATCATTTGATTATAACATCATCAGATGACATCATCATTTGATTATGACATCATCAGATGACATCATCAGTTGAATATGACTTTACTAGTTGAATACATTATTTGATTATGACATCATCAGATGACATCATCATTTGATTATGACATCAACAGATGACATAATCGAATGACATCATTAGTTGATTATGACATCATGAGATTACATCATTTTTTGATTATGACTACACAAGATGACATGATCATTTGATTATGACATCATCAGATGACATCTTCAGATGATGTCTTCATTTGATTATGACATCATCAGATAACATTATCACAAGACATCATCATTTGATTATGACATCATCAAATGATATCACATGAAATCAGCTGTTTATGACATCAACAGATGACATAATAAGTGGATTTTGAAATCATCAGATGACATCATCAGTTGATTATGACATCATCGATTGATATCATATGAAATCAGCTGATTATGAGATCATCAGATGACATAATAAGTTGATTTTGACATCATCAGATGACATCATCAGTTGATTATGACATCATCAGATGACATCATCAGATGACCTCATCAGTTGATTATGACATCATCAGATGACATCATCACTTGATTATGACATCATTTGATGAGATCATCATTTGATTACATCAACAGATGACATCAACGAATGACATCATCATTTGATTATGACTTCAAAAGATGACATCATCGAATGACATCATCAGTTGATTATGACATCTTCGAATGATATCACATGAAATCAGCTGATTATGACATCATCAGATGACATAATACGTTGATTTTGACTTCATCAGATGACATACTAAGTTGATTTTGACATCATCAGATGACATCATTAGTTGATTATGACATCATCAGATGAGATCATCATTTGACTATGACATCATCAAATGACATCATCGTTTGAATATGACATCATCAGATGACATCGTCAGATGAGATCATCATTTGATTATGACATCAACAGATGACATCATCGTATGACATCATCAGTTGATTATGACATGACCTGATGACATCATTTATTGTTTATGGCTTCACCAGATGACATCATCATTTGTTTATGACTTCACTAGATGACATCATCAGATGACATCTTCATTTGATTATGACATAATCAGATAACATCTTCAGATGAGATCATCATTTGATTATGAGATCAACAGATAACATCATCGAATGACATCATCAGTTGATTATGACATGACCAGATGACATTATCAGTTGATTATGACTTCACCAGATGACATCGTCATTTGATAATGACATCATCAGTAGAGATGAGCGGTGTTCGACTAGAACTGTTCGCCAATCTCAAATTCGAGCTGTTTTGGGCGGTGTTCGAGTTGTTCGACGAACCCGAACGATTTGCAAAAAATTCGGCTGTTCGTGGTTATGTTCGATAACTGTTCGTGCACCAAAAGCGTGTCCTGCATGTCTGGCGCTATTTAGAGCACCAATCATGCAGGGATTGTCTGCTACTCACTGTAATGCCACAGCCATGGTGGTTGTAGCATTAGAGTGATTGCCCAAATCGATGGGAACTGTGCTCACAGTGAAACATGAAAAGCCGGCAATTCAGCAGCGGCGTACACCGGTACCCGACAATTTAGAACCGAAAGAATAGAGCTTCACACATAGATTAGATAGATAGAAACATGTCAGTCACATATATAAGTACAGTGACAGTGTTGCTTACTGTACTTGTCATTTAGTGTAAAGGATTTATTAAAAAAATATATTAGTGTTTTCATGCACCGTCTCTTTAAAAAAGCCGGCCGGCAATTCAGCAGCGGTACCCGACAATTTAGAATAGAAGGAATAGAGAATCACACATAGATTAGATAGATAGAAACATGTCAGTCACACATATAAGAAGTACAGTGACAGTGTTGATTACTGTACTTGTCATTTAGTGTAAAGGATTTATTAAAAAAAAAAAAAAGTGTTTTCATGCACCGTCTCTTTAAAAAAGCCGGCCGGCAATTCAGCAGGGTACCCGACAATTTAGAATGGAAGGAATAGAGCATCACACATAGATTAGATAGATAGAAACATGTCAGTCACATATATATGAAGTACAGTGACAGTGTTGATTACTGTACTTGTCATTTAGTGTTAAAATAAAGGATTTATTTAAAAAAAAATTGGCGTGGGGTTCCCCGTAATTTTAGGCTCTAGTGGAGATTAAGCAGACAGCTGGGGCAGATGTTTGAAGCCTGGGAAGGGGTAATACCCACGGAGCTTCCCAGGCTACTAATATCAGCCCCCAGCTGAATGCCTAGCCTTTACTAGCTATTAAAATGGGGGACCCCCCCAAAAAATTGACGTGGGGTCCCCCCTATTTTAATAGCTAGCAAAGGCTAGGCAGACAGCTGGGGGCTGATATTAATAGCCCAGGAAGGGTGCCATGAATATTGGCCCCCTCCCAGGCTAGAAATACCAGCCGTCCGTCGCCCCAGAAATGGCACATCCATAGGATGCACCAATTCTGGCACTTAGCCTCGCTCTTCCCACTGCCCTGTAGCGGTGGCAGTGGGGTAATAGGGCTGGTGTTGATATCAGCTTATAATGCCAGCTGACATCAAGCCCAGGTTAGTAATGGAGAGGCGTCTATAAGACACCCCCATTACTAACCCCGTAGTCAAAGTTAAAAAAAACCACAAACACCCAGAATAAAGTCCTTTAATTGAAATAAAGAAACAATTCTTTATTGTTCTAAATTAAACCATACTTACAATCACGCCCATTCCAGCTGAAGCCAACGATCCCCTGCAATAAAAGAAAAATAATAAAGCAACATAATCCTTACCTTTCCATGGTTCCCACGACAGCTTCAGCTCTGCTACATCGAGATGACAGGCTGGACCGCAGCAGAAAGCTGCCATCCAGCCTGTCATCCCGCAGACACTGAGAAGCGCAGGCTTGCTTGCGCTCCTCAGCGTCTCTCTGTGACGGCATCCAGATGAGCCGAGTTCATGTCCAATGAACTCAGTTCACCTCATGCACGTCACTGACAGCGTGGGAAAATTCTCCTGCACTCAGCGCTTCAGCGTGAGAATTCTCCCACGCTGAAGCGCTGAGTGCAGGAGAATTTTCCCACGCTGTCAGTGACGTGCATGAGGTGAGCCGAGTTCATTGAACATTAACTCGGCTCATCTGGATGCCCTCACAGAGAGACACTGTGGAGCACAAGCAAGCCTGCGCTTCTCAGTGTCTTCGGGATGACAGGCTGGATGGCAGCGTTCTGTTGCGGTCCAGCCTGTCATCTCGATGTAGCAGAGCTGAAGCTGTCGTGGGAACCATGGAAAGGTAAGGATGATGTTGCTTTATTATTTTTCTTTTATTTCAGGAGATCGTTGGCTTCAGCTGGAATGGGCGTGACGGTAAGTATTGTTTAATTTAGAACAATAAAGAATTGTGTGTTTATTTCAATTAAAGGACTTTTTTCTTGGTGTTGTGTTTTTTTTAAATACTTTACTAGAAATTCATGGTGGTCATGTCTAATATTAGCGTGACCCCATGAATTTCGGGCTTAGGGCCAGCTGATAATGCCAAGCTGGCCCTAACCCCTTTATTACCCAGTGAGCCACCGCACCAGGGCCCTGGATGAGTTGGGTACAGCACCAGAAGATGGCGCTTCTATGAACGCGCCATTTTCCGGGGTGGCTGCGGACTGTAATTTGCAGCGGGGCTGGCCCAGAAAGCTTGGTCCTCCCTGCGCTGCGGATTCCAGCCCCCAGCTGCCTAGTTGTACCTGGCTGGACACAAAAACAGGGCGAAGCCCCACGTCAATTTTCTTTAAATTATTTCATGAAATAATTAAGAAAAAAAGGGCTTCCCTACATTGTTGTGTCTGGCCAGGTACAAATAGGCAGCTGTTGGTTGGGGGCAGCCCGTTCCTGCCTGCTGTACCTGGCTGGACACAAATATAGTGCGAAGCCCCACGTCAATTTTTTTTTAATTATTTCATGAAATAATTAAAAAAAAAAAGGTCTTCCCTATATTGTTGTGTCCGGCCAAGTACAAATAGGCAGCCGGTGGTTGGGGGCAGCCTGTTCCTGCCTGCTGTACCTGGCTGGACACAAATATAGTGCGAAGCCCCACGTCAATTTTTTTTTAATTATTTCATGAAATAATTTAAAAAAAAAAAGGGCTTCCCTATATTGTTGTGTCCGGCCAGGTACAAATAGGCAGCTGGTGGTTGGGGGCAGCTCGTTCCTGCCTGCTGCACCTGACTGGACACAAGTATAGTGCGAAGCCCCACGTCAATTTTTTTTAATTATTTCATGAATTTCCTGAAATAATTTAAAAAAATTGAAGTGGGGCTTCGCACTATATTTGTGTCCAGCCAGGTACAGCAGTCAGGAACGGGCTGCCCCCAACCACCAGCTGCCTATTTGTACCTGGCCGGACACAACAATATAGGGAAGGCCTTTTTTTCTTAATTATTTCATGAATTTCCTGAAATAATTAAAAAAAATTGAAGTGGGGCTTCGCACTATATTTGTGTCCAGCCAGGTACAGCAGGCAGGAACGGGCTGCCCCCAACCACTAGCTGCCTATTTGTACCTGGCCGGACACAACAATATAGAGAAGGCCTTTTTTTCTTAATTATTTCATGAATTTCATGAAATAATTAAAAAAAAAATACGTGGGGCTTCGCCCTATTTTTGTGTCCAGCCAGGTACAACTAGACAGCTGGGGGCTGGAATCTGCAGCGCAGGGAGGCCCAAGCTTTCTGGGCCCCCCCCCCGCTGCAAATTGCAGTCCGCAGCCACCCCGGAAAATGGCGCGTTCATAGAAGCGCCATCTTCTGGCGCTGTATCCAACTCATCCAGGGCCCTGGTGCGGTGGCTCACTGGGTAATAAAGGGGTTAGGGCCAGCTTGGTATTATCAGCTGGCCCTAAGCCCAAAATTCATGGAGTCACGCCAGTATTAGACATGACCGCCATGAATTTCTAGTAAAGTATTTAAAAAAAACACAAACACCCAGAATAAAGTCCTTTAATTGAAATAAACACACAATTCTTTATTGTTCTAAATTAAACCATACTTACCGTCACGCCCATTCCAGCTGAAGCCAACGATCTCCTGAAATAAAAGAAAAATAATAAACCAACATCATCCTTACCTTTCGATGGTTCCCAGGACAGCTCCAGCTCTGCTACATCGAGATGACAGGCTGGACCGCAGCAGAACGCTGCCATCCAGCCTGTCAACCCGCAGACACTGAGAAGAGCAGGCTTGCTTCGCTCCTCAGTGTCTCGCTGTGACGGCATCCAGATGAGCCGAGGTCATGTCCAAAAGCTGACAAACTGCTCAGAAGACACAACTAACACATGGAAAAGTGAAAAGTACATATAGTCATGCGAAAAGAAAAGAGGTGTAGGTGTAAAAGGATGGGGAGACACAGATATAGGCATGACATGCCCTTCTAAAACCGAAAAAGTGCAAAGCCGGCAGTCCGTTCCTGCCCGAGCGACCTCCGTGTCACCGGGTTTGTGCCAGAGCTGCGGTGGACCCTGATGGTCAGCCCCCCTCTCTCAATGCTGGTGCCTGTCCTGCTGGTGGGTCGAGGCCCCCCCCCCCACGGTGGGGGGGGAGTAACATCTGCAGAAGAAAGACCATCTTCCAGCAATGTGATACGATCCCTTTCTTACGGACACGCCCATTGCTACAAATTCCAGATTAGGCACAAAATTAGCAGGTGCTTCAACTGATATCAATTGCTCCTTCAAGTGGGCTCTGCTCCACCTCAACTTCAACATCACAAATACTCAGTCCTCAGAGGTGTCACCCCAATCGCACTTGCTTCCTCACAGCTCCCAAGTCTCCAGCTGCTCATCTGAGTATGGGGTAAAACAGTTGGTTGAGTCTGCAGAGCTGTTTACTCATACTATAGCCTGGGAAATGGAGGTCTGCTCCAGAGCATCTGTTAATCCAGATGAGGAAATGATCTGCATTGATGCCCAGAATTTTTATGAGTCGGATCCAGGACCAGATGAAGAAGGTTCTGAGTAGAGATGAGCGGTGTTCGACTCGAACTGATTGCTAATCTCAAATTCGAGCTGTTTTGGGCGGTGTTCGAGCCCTTCGGCGAACACGAACGTATTGAAAAAAATTCGGCTGTTCGAAGTTATGTTCGATAACTGTTCGTGCACCAAAATCATAACTGGATTTTATCTCAGTAATGCTGAAAAATAATGTTAATACGCAGTTTGAGTGTACATCTGGGCGGGGGGAGGGGCAGGGGATGGATCTCTGCAGGAATAATGAAGAACTCCATTTTTTTTTCTCTTTCCTGCATTTACAGTGGGGAGCTGCCGTCTGTCAGCCTATAAGCAGCGCACACACGGAGCAAAGTGCTTTTTTTCACACAAGCAAGGGCGTGTGTCATTGGCAGGGTATGTCACATGTCCTTGTCCTATAAGACCCAGCCATTTTCCCCGTCGCCACCATTTTCTCACTGCTGCAGCTGCGTGTTAGACGGCACCGCTGTTGCTGTGTGCGCTATACTTTGTTAATTTCAAGCCAATTTTCCCACAAATCTACAGATAGCTTGGGAGCAGGGACGAGTTGTGATTGCAGTCCTTTTAAGGACTAGGTTACATCATTTCCTACGACTTTTATCAGGCAGGCCTGTGCTCTTAAATAGATAGTGTAACGGGTCAGGGAGGTGGAACCTCTGAGCAACTATACAAGGGGGCGGTCCTTGTAAGGAAGCAGGTGGCTCCCAGGGAAGAAGGGCAGGTAGTCACGGCAAGTGACAGGGACAGTCTCTGGGTAGAAGGGCAGGTAGTCACGGCAAGTGACAGGGACAGTCTCTGGGTAGAAGGGCAGGTAGTCACGGCAAGTGACAGGGACAGTCTTTGGGCAGAAGGACAGCAGGCAGGTGGCTGGTGAGCGCTCCCAGGTGAGCGGGCGAGAGTCTCTGGACAGGCAGGTGGTCACGGCAAGTGACGGCAGAACCTCCAGGTAGACTAGCAGACAGGTAGCAGGTGGATGCTCCCAGGTGAGCGGGCAAGAGTCTCTGGACGGGCAGGTGGTCACGGCAAGTGACGGCTGAGCCTCCAGGTAGGCTAGCAGGCAGGTAGCAGGTGAGCGCTCCCAGGTGAGCGGGCAAGAGTCCCTGGACAGGCAGGTGGTCACGGCAAGTGACGGCAGAGCCTCCAGGTAGGCTAGCAGGCAGGTAGTAGGTGAGCGTTCCCAGATGAGCGGGCAAGAGTCTCTGGACAGGCAGGTGGTCACGGCAAGTGACGGCAGAGCCTCCAGGTAGGCTAGCAGGCAGGTAGCAGGTGAGCGCTCCCAGGTAAGCGGGCAGGCTGGTCCATTGACAGACTGACAGGTGTCGGAAGGCAGACCGTCGGACCACAGGCTTGCAAGCAGGTAAGCGGATATCAGGCAGGTATCAAGCAGGAATCTGGCAGGTGACTGGCAGGTAACAGGCAGGAATCTGGCAGGTGACTGGCAGGTAAGAAGCAGGAATCTGGCAGGTGACTGGCAGGTAACTGGTAGCGGGACCTGAGGGCTGAAGCAGAGTGAAGGCTTTGCAACAACATTGCTCGGGCACCTCCATTTTGGAGGAGGTGCCATATATATGGTGAAGTCCTCCAGCCATTGGCCGGGGACTCCTTAGGATGATGCGCGTGGCCCCTTTAAGAGAGGGGGAGCTCGCGCGCGCGCCCTAAGCACCATGGCCGGGAAGCAGCGCGCGCTGCCAGCAGAGCGGGAGGAAGATGCCGGGCACGGAGCGGAGAGGTGAGGGGAGCAGCGTCCCTGCCTAGCAGGAGGCAGGGACGCCGACGCTACAGTACCTCCCCCTTTAGGCCCCCCCTTTTTTAGGCCAGAGAGAAATTTATCAAGGATGAGAGGGGCATGGATGTTCTCCCGGGGCTCCCACATTCTCTCCTCAGGACCAAACCCCTTCCAATCTACCAGAAAAAAGGTTTTTCCTCTTACCCTTTTGGTGGCCAGAATGTTCTCTACCTCAAACTTGTTCTCAGCGGAAAAAGCAGCAGGGGGCGTACTTGTAGACTTGGAAAAAGAGTTAAGTACCACGGGTTTGAGGAGAGATACATGGAAGGAGTTAGGGATCCATAAGTTGGCCGGGAGTTTCAATTTATAGGCCACTGGATTGATTTGTTTGATAACTTCCAGTGGGCCGATGAACCGAGGCCCTAACTTGTAGGAGGGAATCGTGAGCCGGACATACTTGGACGAGAGCCAGACTTTATCTCCAGGACGGAATTGTGGAGGATCCAGTCGTTTTTTGTCAGCGTGTTTTTTCATCCACTCGGACGACTGAAGGAGTGCAGATCGGGTACTCTCCCAAATGGAGGAGAATTCGCTAATGAGAGATTCCGCAGCCGGATTGTCCACCGAGGTGGAGACGGGAAATGGGATCCAAGGATGCTGACCGAATACTACAAAAAACGGGGATTTGGAGGAAGATTCGCTCTCGTGATTATTGTAAGAGAATTCGGCCCATGGTAGGAGATCCACCCAGTCCGAATGGTGGGCATTAACGAAGTGCCAGAGGTAACTGGTCAGGATCTGATTGATCCGCTCCACTTGGCCATTGGACTGTGGGTGGCAAGCGGAGGAGAAGTCCAGGGTGACGTCAAGCAGCTTACATGTGGCTCTCCAGAAGCGTGAGGTGAACTGAACCCCACGATCCGACACGATGTGGAGGGGCAGGCCATTGAGACGGAAGATGTGGCGGATAAAGTCTTTAGCCAGTTCGAGTGCAGACGGGAGACCCGGCAGGGGAATGAAGTGCGCCATCTTGGAAAAGCGGTCAGCGACCACCCAAATGACCGTACAACTGGCAGAGACAGGGAGATCCGTTATAAAGTCCATAGCTATATGCTGCCACGGGGCAGCAGGTACTGGAAGAGGAAGGAGGCGACCAGCTAGCAGGTGTCTCGGAACTTTGTTGCGGGCGCAGGACACACAGGCTGAAATAAAGTCTATTACATCCTTGTGCAGGGTAGGCCACCAGTAATGCCTGGTAATAAGCTGGAGGGTCTTTTCTGACCGGCGTGGCCAGCTAGCTTAGACGAGTGACCCCAGTGTAGGATCTTCTCCCGATCAGGTACTGTTACGAACGTCTTACCGGGAGGGAGACGATTTAGATTCACGGGAGCCACCTGCATTACTCTGGCGGGATCAATCATGTGCTTCGGTTCCTCCTCTAGATCAGACACCAGGAAGGATCGGGACAAGGCGTCAGCTTTGATGTTTTTGTCTGCCGGGCGAAAATGAAGGACGAAATCAAAGCGGGCAAAAAACAAGGACCACCGGGCTTGGCGCGGGTTAAGTCTCTGGGCGCTCTGGAGGTAAGCCAAGTTCTTGTGGTCCGTGTAAATTATTACCGGGTGAAGAGCCCCCTCGAGAAGGTAACGCCACTCCTCCAGTGCCAGCTTAATGGCCAATAACTCTCGATCTCCTATAGAATAATTGCGCTCAGAAGAGGAGAAGAGTTTGGAGAAGAAGCCGCAAGTTACCATTCTTCCGGAAGGCGACTTTTGGGTAAGTACCGCTCCGGCTCCAGAGGAGGAGGCGTCAACTTCCAGGAAGAATTGTTTGTTGCCGTCCGGACGATGCAGCACTGGGGCGGAAGAGAAAGCCTGTTTTAAGGAAAGAAAGGCTTCCTCTGCTTCGGGCGGCCATTCTCTGAGATTAGTGCCCTTACGGGTGAGCGCAGAGATTGGGGCAGTCCGGGAAGAGAAGTGCGGTATGAAGAGGCGGTAGTAGTTGGCGAAACCCAGGAACCGCTGAATAGCTTTCAACCCCTCTGGTCGGGGCCACTCCTGGATGGCAGACAGTTTCTCAGGATCCATTCGTAGGCCGGTCTGAGAGATTATGTAGCCCAGAAACGGAAGCGAGGTCTGCTCAAAGAGGCACTTCTCATATTTACGTAGAGGTGGTTCTCCCTGAGCCTGAGCAGAACCTGACGAACATCCCTCCGGTGTGTGGGGAGATCCGGAGAGAAGACCAAGATGTCGTCCAGGTACACCACTACGCAGGAGTAGAGAAGGTCCCGGAAGATGTCATTAATCAACTCTTGAAAGACGGCGGGAGCATTACAGAGACCAAAGGGCATTACCAGGTATTCATAGTGGCCGTCCCGGGTGTTGAATGCCGTCTTCCATTCATCCCCCTGACGGATACGGACCAGGTTATGCGCCCCACGGAGGTCCAGCTTGGTGAAGATTCTAGCCCCCCTCAGACGGTCAAATAATTCCGGAATGAGCGGAAGGGGGTATTTATTCTTCACCGTGATCTGGTTAAGGCCTCTATAGTCTATACAGGGACGGAGTGAGTCGTCCTTCTTTTTGACGAAGAAGAAGCCTGCTCCCGCCGGGGAAGTAGATTTCCGGATGAATCCCCGGGCCAGATTCTCCTCAATATATTCTGACATGGATCGGGTCTCAGCAGCGGACAAAGGGTAAATGCGCCCACGGGGAGGAGTAGCGCCGGGCATCAGGTCGATTGGGCAGTCGTATGGTCTATGAGGGGGTAATGTCTCTGCCTCCTTTTTATTAAAGACGTCCGCATACGACCAATAAGGAGCCGGAAGACCAGGTAGATTGGCTGGAGTAGGAGAAGGACGGACAGGATGGACGGGAACTAAACAAGTCTTATGGCAGTCCTGTCCCCAGCGAAGGACTTCTCTGGTCTGCCAATCAAGCATGGGTGCATGTCTCTGAAGCCAAGGTAGGCCTAGTAAGAGGGCGTGAGAGAGTCCAGGCAGAACATGAAAGAAGATGCTCTCAGAGTGCAGCATTCCCACCTGCAGGGTTATGGATTCGGTGATGAGTTGGATGGGATGTGGTAAGAGGCCCCCATCCACGGCAGCGACAGATAAGGGTACAGCTAGAGGTTTGGTGGGAATGCAGTATTTCTCTACCAGAGACTGAGAAATGAGATTTCCGGCAGCTCCAGAGTCAAGTTGGGCTAGTTCAAAATAACAGTTCTCCCCGCAGATGATAGAGACCGACAGCAACAGAGATGGAGAGGGTTTACTCTTTTCTAGGATGACCTCTCTGAGTGATCCTAGACACAGGCGTTTCCCGACCTCTCCTAGCAGGAACGGATCCGGTGCTCCTTACTGCCACAGTAGAAGCAGCTCCCCTCGGCTCGGCGTAACTCTTGACGGGTTTTGACCATCTTGGTCTGGTCGACCTGCATAGGCTCAGGTGAGTGCGCCTGGGTAGTAACGGGAGAAGTGACAGGTTTCTGGAAGGTAGGGGCTAGACGTGGAAACCTCCTCTCACTGGTGACCTCTTCGGCGCGCTCCTGGAACCGGATGTCAATCCGGGTGGCAAGTGTTATTAAGTCGTCGAGAGTGGTAGGAATGTCCCGACCGGCGAGTTCATCTTTAATACAGCCGGACAGACCCTCCCAAAAGACAGACACCAGGGCGTCGTTATCCCAGGCCAGCTCCGAAGCAAGGGTACGGAACCGTATGGCGTATTGGCCCACGGAGAGATTTCCTTGACGGAGGCGTAGCAGAGATGATGCGGATGAGGTCTTCCGTCCTGGTTCGTCGAAGACTTTCCGGAAGGCCGTGAGAAAGGCTGGCAGGTTGGACACCAGGGGGTCTCCTCTCTCCCATAGAGGATTTAGCCAAGACAGTGCCCTCCCGTGAGATGGGACATGATGAAGGCTACTCTGGCTCGGTCGCTGGAAAACTGGTGTGTCAACAGTTCGAAGTGCAGAGTGCACTGGTTAATGAAGCCCCGTGCCTGGCTGGGATCTCCGCCAAAACGAGGAGGGGCGGAGAGGCGGGGACCGGGAAGAGATGACATGGTGTTGATGGGCTGCGGCGGTGCCGGGGTAGTAAGTGTGTCCAGGCGGGAGTTAACACCACGCAGGTGACTCAGGATGGACTCCTGTTGGGAAAGTTCATGACATAGGTCCGAGAGCGAGGGAGCTTGGGTGCCACCGGGTTCCATGGCCCGAGCAAACTGTAACGGGTCTGGGACGTGGTACCTCTGAGCAACTATACAAGGGGGCGGTCCTTGTAAGGAAGCGGGTGGCTCCCAGGGAAGACAGGCAGGTAGTCACGGCAAGTGACAGGGACAGTCTCTGGGTAGAAGGGCAGGTAGTCACGGCAAGTGACAGGGACAGTCTCTGGGTAGAAGGACAGCAGGCAGGTGGCTGGTGAGCACTCCCAGGTGAGCGGGCGAGAGTCTCTGGACAGGCAGGTGGTCACGGCAAGTGACGGCAGAACCTCCAGGTAGACTAGCAGACAGGTAGCAGGTGGACGCTCCCAGGTGAGCGGGCAAGAGTCTCTGGATGGGCAGGTGGTCACGGCAAGTGACGGCAGAGCCTCCAGGTAGGCTAGCAGGCAGGTAGCAGGTGAGCGCTCCCAGGTGAGCGGGCAAGAGTCTCTGGTCAGGCAGGTGGTCACGGCATGTGACGGCAGAGCCTCCAGGTAGGCTAGCAGGCAGGTAGTAGGTGAGCGCTCCCAGATGAGCGGGCAAGAGTCTCTGGACAGGCAGGTGGTCACGGCAAGTGACGGCAGAGCCTCCAGGTAGGCTAGCAGGCAGGTAGCAGGTGAGCGCTCCCAGGTGAGCGGGCAGGCTGGTCCATAGACAGACTGACAGGTGTCGGAAGGCAGACCGTGGGACCGCAGGCTTGCAAGCAGGTAAGCGGATATCAAGCAGGTATCAAGCAGGAATCTGGCAGGTGACTGGCAGGTAACAAGCAGGAATCTGGCAGGTGACTGGCAGGTAACTGGTAGCGGGACCTGAGGGCTGAAGCAGAGTGAAGGCTTTGCAACAACATTGCTCGGGCACCTCCATTTTGGAGGAGGGGCCTTATATATGGTGAAGTCCTCCGGCCATTGGCCGGGGGCTCCTTAGGATGATGCGCGCGGCCCCTTTAAGAGAGGGGGAGTGCGCGCGCATGCGCCCTAAGCACCGTGGCCGGGAAGCAGCGCGCGCTGCCAGCAGAGCGGGAGGAAGACGCCGGGCACGGAGCGGAGAGGTGAGGGGAACAGCGTCCCTGCCTAGCAGGAGGCAGGGACGCCGACGCTACAGATAGGTTGTGGGAGTAAAGACTAATTGTAATTGCAGTCCTTTTCAGGGCTAGGTTACATCAGATCCTATCACTTTTTGTCAGGCAGGTCTGTGCCAGTGCTGTGCAAGTTTTTTTCACAGCATTTGGCTAAATCTAGCAACTCAAATCCTTTTGCAAGCTGCACCAGATGTGTATAGAATACAATTTTTATTGCACCTAGTGAAGTAAAACCTTTTGGGCATAGCATCATTATATTAGTCAATCTATACTAACCTCCACCAGGTTGCAAATTCAATATAATATTTTCTGTATCGACCTCTGAAAAAATATTTAGGCTTCTAGCTGTGTGTGGGACTTGTTCTATTAGTCCATCTATACTAACCTCCACCAGGATGCAAATTAAAAATCATTTTTATCTGCATCTAGCTCTGAAAAAATATTTAAGCTTGTAGCAGTGTGTGGGACTTGGTCTATTAGTCCATCTATACTGACCTCCATCAGGTTGCAAATTCAATATAATTTTTTTCTGCATCTAGCTTTGAAAAAATATTTCAGCTTGTAGCAGTGTGTGGGACTTGTTTTATTAGTCCATCTATACTGACCTCCATCAGGTTGCAAATTCAATCTAATTTTTTTCTGCATCTAGCTCTGAAAAAATATTTCAGCTTCTAGCAGTTTGTGGGACTTGTTCTATTAGTCCATCTGTACTGACCTCCATCAGGTTGCAAATTCAATCTAATTTTTTTCTGCATCTAGCTCTGAAAAAATATTTAGGCTTCTAGCAGTGTGTGGGACTTGTTCTATTAGTCCATCTATACTGACCTCCATCAGGTTGCAAATTCAATATAAGTTTTTTCTGCATCTAGCTCTGAAAAAGTATTTAGGCTTCTAGCAGTGTGTGGGACTTGGTCTATTAGTCCATCTATACTAACCTCCACCAGGTTGCAAATTAAAAATAATTTTTATCTGCATCTAGCTCTGAAAAAATATTTAGGCTTCTAGCAGTGTGTGGGACTTGGTCTATTAGTCCATCTATACTGACCTCCATCAGGTTGCAAATTCAATCTATTTTTTTTCTGCATCTAGCTCTGAAAAAATATTTAGGCTTCTAGAAGTGTGTTGGACTTGGTCTATTAGTCCATCTATACTAACTTCCACCAGGTTGCAAATTAAAAATAAATTTTTTCTCCATCTAGCTCTGAAAAAGTATTTAGGCTTCTAGCAGTGTGTGGGACTTGGTCTATTAGTCCATCTATACTGACCTCCATCAGGTTGCAAATTCAATATAATTTTTTTCTGCATCTAGCTCTGAAAAAATATTTCAGCTTGTAGCAGTGTGTGGGACTTCTCCTATTAGTCCATCTATACTGACCTCCATCAGGTTGCAAATTCAATCAAATTTTTTTCTGCATCTAGCTCTGAAAAAATATTTCAGCTTCTAGCAGTGTGTGGGACTTGTTCTATTAGTCCATCTATACTGACCTCCATCAGGTTGCAAATTCAATCAAATTTTTTTTCTGCATCTAGCTCTGAAAAAATATTTCAGCTTGTAGCAATGTGTGGGACTTGTTCTATTAGTCCATCTATACTGACCTCCATCAGGTGGAAAATTCAATCTATTTTTTTTCTGCATCTAGATCTGAAAAAATATTTAGGCTTCTAGCAGTGTGTGGGACTTGGTCTATTAGTCCATCTATACTAACCTCCACCAGGTTACAAATTAAAAATAATTTTTATCTGCATCTAGCTCTGAAAAAATATTTGGGCTTCTAGCAGTGTGTGGGACTTGGTCTATTAGTCCATCTATACTGACCTCCATCAGATTGCAAATTAAATATAATTTTTATCTGCATCTAACCCAGCCAATACTTTTGGCCTAATACCACAGTTTGGCCTCTCAGCTCTGCTCGGTTCCCATCCATTGTTTTTTTGTGCAAACAACTCCAGAGTTGTGAATTAGTTAACCACCAAAATGAGTGGAAAAAGGCCTGCTGCTGGTGGAAAGGGGAATAGGTGTATTGGGAAGGGGAAAAAAGGTTGTGTCCGTGGGGTAGGTGTTAAAGCAACAGTAACATCTGCAGAAGAAAGACCATCTTCCAGCCAAACTAAAATGTCTACTTCTTTTAGAGGACAATGTGATAAGATCCCTTTCTTACGGCCACGCCAGTCGCTACAAATTCCAGATGAGGCACAAAAACAGCAGGTGCTTCAACGGATATCAAGTGCTCCTTTAAGTGGGCTCTCCTCCACCTCAACTTCAACATCACAAATACTCCAGTCCTCAGAGGTGTCACCCCAATCGCACTTGCTTCCTCACAGCTCCCAAGTCTCCAGCTGCCCATTTGAGTATGGGGTAGAACAGATGGTTGAGTCTGTAGAGCTGTTTACTCATACTATAGCCTGGGAATCAGAGGTCGGCTACAGAGCTTCTGTGAATCCAGAAAAGGAAATGATCTGCACTGATGCCCAGAATCTTTATGAGTCGGATCCAGGACCAGACGCAGAAGGTTCTGACCATAATGTAGACCCTCGTTCCCAAACTGTAACTCCTGTTGGTGAAGACATTGAGGAAGACGATGATGAGACTCAAATACCTGATTGGAGCAACAATTTTAGTTTTTTGTCAGGGCAGGAACAGGTTGGCTCTGAGGACGACGGGTGTGATAACACACTGGGTGATGATGATGAGGTTGGAGATCTCACTTACTGTCAACCCACAGTCAGCCAAGAGATGAGGTCAGCAGAGGAGGTGGAGGAGGATGCTAGTGACAACGAGGTCAGGTTGCGCCTTCCTGGACAGAGACGTAGTACTGGAAGCATGTCAACAACTGCATTCTCAAACATAACTCTGCCTCTGACCACAAGTCGTGGTGGCTCTTCAGGTCGCATGGGTGCTAAGCATTGCATAGCCTGGGCATTTTTTTAGATCGATAAAGATGACCCAACTCATGTTATCTGTAATATTTGTCAGCAAAAGCTAATTAGAGGCCAAAAAATACATAGTTTGAGTACTTCATGCATGAACCGTCACATGAACATGAAGCATAAGTTGCAGTGGGAAGTTCACTGTGCTACAATGCGGCCTAGCCAGCCGGGCCAACCACCATCTGCCCCATCTTGTGCATCTGCGGCCTCTTCATCCTTTGTGACTGGGGGGACAGCAGTCACACCTGTTTTGGGATGCAGACCTGCCACCTCTTTACCCGCAACTGCCAGCGTGATTGGCAGGTCATCATTTTCTTTGGAGGCGGTAACACCAGCTGGTGTTGAGCGCTGTCCGACATCGATAGCACCACCTTTGGATCAAGGCAACCTAACATGTCCGCCTGCATCTTCCTGATAGACCGGCAGTTTGCCGGGGACACCCTTGTCAACCCCGTCTAAGCACAACAGCCAGCCCTCGGTCCCTCAGATGTGGACAAGTAAAATACCATTTCCTCCAACCATGAGAAAGCTAAGAGGTTGAATTTCACCATCTGCAAGCTCTTGGCTACAGAAATGCTTCCTTTCCGCCTAGTGGACACAGAGGATTTTCGAGAACTTATGTCCGTCGCAGTGCCCCAGTACCAGATGCCCAGTCGGCACTACTTCTCAAAGAAAGGTGTGCCTGCGCTCCACCAACATGTCGCACACAACATCACCGCTTCTTTGAGAAACTCTGTGTGTGACAGGGTGCATTTCACCACAGACACTTGGACGAGTAGGCATGGACAGGAGCGTTACATGTCACTGACTGGGCACTGGGTAACTATGGTGACAGCAGGACAAGGGGCTGCTGTCCAAGTCTTGCCGTCCCCACGAGTTGTGTGTCAATCCTCTTTATCTCAAAGTTCCTCCTCTGCTTCTGCCTTCTCAACCTCCTCTCGGTCCTCCACCTGCACCCAAAGCCTGTCTGGTCATGCCACAAGCTTTCTAACTGTGCAGAATGGATCCTGCACACCTCCTTACTATGCTGGCAGCAGGGCTCAACGTCATCAGGCGGTTTTTACTTTGAAATGTCTGGGAAATGTGAGTCACACAGCTGAGGAGTTGTGGTCAGCTCTGGAGAACCAGTTTCATGAATGGTTGTCTCCACTGGACCTGAAACCAGGGAAGGCTGTGTGCGACAATGCTGCAAACCTGGGTGCGGCCCTTCGCCGGAGCAATGTCACACACGTGCCTTGTATGGCTCACGTGTTGAACCTGGTTGTCCAGCAATTTTTAGCCAACTATCCTGGACTAGATGGCCTTCTGCAGAGGGCACAGTCGCTGTGTGCTCACTTCCGCAGTTTGCATCCCGCAGCTCAGCAATTTACATCTCTACAGAAGTCGTTGGGCCTCCCACTTCACCTGCTAAAATGCGATGTGCCTACCCGGTGGAATTCAACTCTGCACATGTTGCAGCGACTGTGGCAGCACCGACAAGCCCTGGTGCAATACGTTCTGACGTATAGCCTGGGCCAACGAGATCCAGAGGTGGGGCAAATCACGCTGGAGGAGTGGTCTCAGATCAGGGACCTATGCACCCTTCTGCACAGTTTTGAAATGGCGACGGAGATGTTTAGTTCTGACGATGCCATTATCAGCATGACTATTCCGGTGATTTACAAGCTGGAGCACATGTTAAACAGAATTTGGAGTCAGGTGGTGGCACAAGAGGAGGTGGAGGAAGTAGAGGAGGTGGAGTTGTATGCGGAATGTCTAACATCTGCAATGTCCAGACAGTCAGCAGCACCAAGGCGGCAGGCATGTGAGGGTGGGGGACATGGTTTTTGGTAGCAGCCAAACTAGTGAGGAAGGTGCAGGAGCCCTGGAAGAAGTGGAGGACGAACTGATGGAAGACTCATGAGATGAGGGAGACCTTGATCACATTTCTGTTGTGCGAGGTTGGAGGGAAAGGACAGAGGAAGGAAGCATGATTGTTACCTCGCCACCAACACAACAGGGACTTGGTGCTCCTGGATGCGCAAGACACATGAGTGCCTTCTTGCTGCACTACCTGCAACATGACCCTCGAATTGTGAGAATTAGAAATAATCCTGACTACTGGGTTGCCACACTGTTAGATCCCCGGTACAAAAGTAAATTTGCAGAAATTATTCCTGCCATAGAAAGGGATGCATGCATGCAGGAGTATCAGCAGAGACTGTTGCAGAATCTTACATGTGCTTTTCCACAAAACACCAGTGGTGCACGTAGTGAATCTCACAGTTCCAACTTGCCAACCGTGGGCTCGTCGAGTGTTCAGCACTCAAACCATAACAGAAACACAGTATCTGCTGGTAACATTCATTTTGCGGAATTATTTCACCACTTTTTTAGCCCATCCTTTGCAAGGCCACAGGAGAGAAGAAGTCTGACACATAGTCAACGCCTAGAGACAATGGTACAGGAGTATCTCCAAGTAAACATTGAAGCCATGACTGTGTCACTAGACCCTTGTTCTTTTTGGGCTTCCAATCTGGATAAATGGCCGGAGCTCGCCACTTACGCCTTGGAGATCTTGCCATGCCCCGCAGCCAGCGTTCTGTCTGAACATGTGTTCAGCGCTGCTGGTGGTGTGCTGACAGATAAGCGCACGCGGCTCTCCACTGATAATGTAGACAGACTCACGTTCATAAAGATGAAGAAATCATGGATCCGAAATGACTTTTCTACCCCTGTGTCATCCTGGGGAGAGTAAAAGCTTGATGATTTGTTAAAATTACCTCACCAACCGTTTTAAGCTTTAAAATTACTAATCATGTTTATCTGTATCTTGGCTGGAAAATAATTTGGGCTTTGTAGCAGTGTGCAGTACTGATTCTATTAGGCAATCTATACTAAGCTCCACCAGCTTTCAAATTAATAATAATTTTTAGCTGCATCTAGCCCAGAAAATAATTTTTTGTCTCCTAGAAGCGCAAGACACATGAGTGCCTTCTTGCTGCACTACCTGCAACATGACCCTCAGATTGTCAGAAGTAAAAGTAATCCTGACTACTGGGTTGCCACACTCTTAGATCCCCCACACTCTTCGATCAACCTTTTCATTTTAATAAAGAACAAAAAAATGGTCATTTTTGAAATTCTAAGCATTAGCAGGTTATTAGAAACTGAAATCAAACAGTTTTCAACTCAAAACTTTATTCTAGGTGATGTTACATTTTCACATAGGACCCCTTGTTCGAAAAGAACTTCTGAACTGTCTCGTACTTTGAATTTGTCAGGTTTTGGATGGTTTCTGCTTCAATTGTTTTGCATGAGGACAGAATACCCTCCCAGAGCTGTTGCTTAGATGTGAACTGCCTCCCGCCATCATAGACACTCCTTTTGATGATGCTCCAGAGGTTCTGAATGGGGTTGAGGTCAGGAGAGCATGGGGGTCACACCATAAGTTTGTCCCCTTTTATGCCCATATCAGCCAGAGATGCAGATGTGTTATGTGCAGCATGAGACGGTGCATTATCATGCATGAAAATGATCTTGCTGTGGAATACACGGTTCTTCTTCTTGAACCATGGAAGGAAGTGCTGTTTGAGAAACTCCACATACATTATGGAGTTCATCTTTACCCCTTCAGGGATCGTACAGGGGCCAACAATCTCTCTCCCCATGATTCCAGCCCAAAACATTACTCCACCTCCTCCTTGTTGGCGCTGTAGCCGTGTTTGCGTGGGGTGTCCATCAACCAGCCTTCCTCCACTTCATCCATCTGGACTATCAAGCATTGCACGGCTCTCATCGGTGAACAAAACAGTTTTGAAGTCAGTCTTCATGTATTGTTTGGCCCATTGGAGCCGTTTCTGCTTGCGTACAGTGGACAGAGGAGGTCGATGGGATGGCTTACGCACAGCTGCAAACCTCTGAAGGACTCTGCATCTTGTTGTTCGGGGGGACGTTGGAGGCACCAGCAGCTTCAAAAACTTGTCTGCTGCTATGACAAGGCTTTTTTGCCGCTGCTCTTTTAACCTGACGTAATTGCCTGTAGGAAAGAGTCCTCAATTTTCCCTTATCAGCACGCACACGTGTGTACTGTGAATCAGCTACATACTTCTTGATTGTGCGATGATCAGGATGAAGTGTCTTGGCAATGTTGATTGTAGTCATGCCTTGACCTAAACACTCCACAATTTGTTGCTTCTCAGCAGCCGACACATCCTTTTTCTTTCCCATTTTGGTAGAAAATGTAGGCTGCTTAATAATGTGGGACAGCCTTCTTAAGTAGTCTTGCCTTTCACACACCTGCCAAACTAATTAGCACAGGTGTCTGCAGTGATATAAAGAGCCCTGACACACATCACCATCAATGAGTTTAACTAACAAACAAACAAATTCTTCCCTTATCACTCCTAAACACTTTTTGCATAATAATTTGGAACACAGTGTACATGTGCTTTTCCACAAAACACCAGTGGTTCACGTAGTGAATCTTATAGTTCTAACTTGCCAACTGTATGGAGTTGTCCAATAAAGGGCCCAAAATTAAGATAACATTGATGGGAGAGGTCTCTATGAATAGGAATTCCTATGTATTTGATACCCTGTGAGGGCCAGGCAAAGGTAAAGTTGGACTGGATGGAATCCTGTATGGATTTGGGGAGGGAGACATCGAGGGCCTCAGACTTCGCTGCATTGATTTTAAAATTTGACCATGTAACAAAGTGATCTATTTCAGCCATAACAGCAGGGATGGATATAGGTGATTGAGTGATATATACTAGGACATCATCAGCAAATGCAGAGCACTTGTACTCGGTGCCTCCCACCTCAATCCACCTAATATTGGGGTTATGGCGAATTGATGAGAGCAGGTGCTCCGTCACTAGGATGTATAAGAGATGGGACAGAGAACATTCCTGCCTTGTCCCATTGGTGATTATGAAAGGTGATGAAAATGTTCTGACGCGCCCCCTGGGCCTTGGGACACCCGGAGCCGGACCCTTTTTGGTGGATGCTGGTGGTTGTAGTCTCCGTGGAGGCGACCTGGTTCCGTGGCTCAGGGAGGTCAAACCAATGGCGGAACTATTTATGTGGTTTTGATGTTTAAATGTCCGACTACGCCACCCGTGGATTGCGGTCAGAGTGAACCGCCGCTGCAGGGCAGACCGCTGAGGCTGGTGTTGTGGGTGCAGCAGAGCGTAGTATAACTCCCCACGGGAGGAGTATAGCCTCAGGGCAGTGTATATGGAGGATGGGGGTGATGGTGCAGGGCAGCAGCAGTAATGACACGGAGTCAGTGATTCAGTCCAGGGCCTTTACTCACAGTTCTTATTATCCAGACCACTTCTGCAAGTAACGGCTGCCCACGTCGTACTGTGCTCACCAGGTGAGGGGCTCAGACAACTCCCAGATAACTTTGGAGCGCTTCACAGGACCCCCTTTGTGTGTCCTTTGTCTGGCCTTTCTTACCAACCCTTCTGTCCGGCTGCCTCGGGCCTCCTCTTGGGAAACTTGGCGCCAGTTTCCCTGACCCCTATGTGGTGCCTTCCTAGCGGGTGTAGCGAGGGGCTGCACCACATAAAATGTCACAGCCTTCGGTTTCTAGCTGAGGGTAGTTTCCCGCCTCCACTAGTTTCGGGGACCGGTCTCCACCTTTGGCCTGACCCCTCCACGCAGGTGGATTCGGGCGTGCGGTGGCGACTCGCCCGTCCGCACCCCTGGGATCCCTTCATTTCTCGTTCCTGGAGCCTTCTCTGCTCCTCTTCCTTCCTTCTCCCTCTTCCAGGCCTGGGCCTCTGTTACTAGGCCCGCCTCCGGAGCAGAGCTCATGCAGAGCCCCTGCTCCCTGTCACTTCTGCTCAGACTTCTCTGTACTGAACTAAGATGGTGCCCACCTTTTATACTCCCTTCTCAATGCACCCAGGAACTGCTTCCTCCCTGCTCCTGCACTACAGGGTTCCCCTTCCTCAGTGTTCCCTCCCCCCACTCCAGCCAGTGACAGGGACTGTCGTGCCCATCTCAGGGGCATATTGGTCGCCCTGCCCCACGGCAATGTGGTGTAATGCATGCAGGTGTCGGGGTCCTGATCCACACTCCATTCTTACCTGAGAGTGAGATATCACACCTCTGGGTGAGGTGCAATACCTCTGTTGCAACCGAGCCCTCGGGGTGCTACAGTTCCATTGATCTTCAGCCTAGGTGATGTATTGCGATACAGGGCCGTGATTTTGGTTATAAAAGGGTCCCCTAGACCCCTACCCCAAGCTTTTTAATAGAATAATATATGGCGTGCAAGGAAACTCTATGGAATGCTTTCTCACCATCCAACGAGAGTATCTAATTACAAATTTTTAACTGCATCTAGCCCAGGAAATACTTTGTGCCTAGTAGCAGTGTCTGCTAGTCAGCGGATAATCCCAGCTGTTAAGCAAGCTACACCACCTGTAGTTTGAACACTTCATTTTTTCAAAGGAAATGCTTCGGGTCCCCGGGATACTCAGTGAAGAGCATCGGGAGGCACCCCAAGGCATAGAGGCTGGGACTGGCGGTAGGACGCCTTGCGGTGGACCGCCGAGCTCGATCCTTAAAAAAAACTTTTTAACTGCAGCAGCTTTAGTGGACGCTACTGGAGCTGGAATTACGCGGCTGCTGGCATGAGACTTGCCCTCCAAAAGATCCTTGCAAAATGATTTAAAGTGTATTCATTCAAATTAGAGAGACAATTTAAATAAAAAAGCATAGACCTGCCTCCACCACAGGGGGGCTTGCTCGACACACCAGCGGACAGGCACCAGTATTGGGAGAGGGGGGCTGGCCGGCAGGGTCCACCGCAGCTCTGGCACAAACCCGGCGACACGGTGGTCGCACGGGTAGGAACTGACTGGCCGTGTCGGCTTCGCACTTTTTTGGTTTTAGAAGGGCATGACATGCCTATATCTGTGTCTCCCCCTCCTTTTACTCCTCCACCTCTTTTCTTTTTGCATGACTATATGTACTTGTCACTTTTCCATGCGTTAGTTGTGTCTTCTGAGCAGTTTGTCAGCTTTTGGACACCTTTGAAGGTGTTTTCTATGTGTTTATATGTGTTTTTGTTTGCCTGCCATTGGTTTTAATGGTGTTCGAAGGTGTTCGACGAACAGTTTGGCGAACATACGGGTGTTCGACGAACCGAACCGAACTCGAACACTACGGGGTGGCTCAACACTAGTTCTGAGCATAATGTAGACCCTCGTTCCCAAACTATAACTACTGTTGGTGGAGACATTGATGAAGACGATGATGAGACTCAAATAAAAGATTGGAGCGACAACTTGACTTTTCAGTCAGGGCAGGAAGAGGTTGGCTCTGAGGACAACGGGTGTGATAACACACAGGGTGATGATGAAGAGGTTGGAGATCCCACTTACTGTCAACCCACAGTCAGCCAGTCGATGAGGTCAGCAGAGGAGGTGGAGGAGGATGTGACTAGCCCAGGGGATGGGGATGACTCGGTACCCGGGCCTTTGCCTGGCCTTTGGGATGTTGCGGTGGTCGGCTCCCGGGCCAGTACCCCGGGGTCAGTCTTTAAAAGGGTGGATAATTGTTAATTTTATAAAAGTTTGTGATGCCACCTGGGGTATCTGGTGAGAAGCACCAGCGCTGCAGTAGTCCACTGTTGCCAGTGACAAGGCAGCTTGATGGTATAGCTCCCCACAGGTGGAGCTAGGCCTCAGAAAAGTGTATGCAGGGGGAATGCAGGACAGGCGAGGCCCTGCTTGGTCAGAGCAAGAACGGGAATGGACACAGTAGTCACTTCAGTACCTTTCACTGGAGGAAATTCAATCACATCCCGGAGCACTGTAGGGTGAAGGGTGCATATCAGGATCCTCCCCAATGAGCGGGTGTAGGGCCTCCTGTTTCTTGCCTCTAGTAAGTTTCTGACCTGCCTGGAGCTAGGCCTAACTTTGTCTCTGTCCTGCGCTGGCTGACCTTGTGGTAGGGCTTTGTCTTGGAGTTCATGCTCCCAGTATGCGGGTCATAAGCATCTCCTGGCTCTGTTACATATCAGCACCTTAGCAATCCTGGGACTTATAGTTCTCCAGGTATTCCGGTTATGCCTTACTGCATCATAGAGATCCCGGTAAGCTCGGATCCGGTGTCCGGTAAATGCTTCGGGGTGAGCTGGCTAAGCTCCTCTGCCCCTTATGTACTAACTCGCCACTCGCCTTTGGCCTACTTGGGCCCTCACTAGGCTATACACACTAACGGCAACTTGCCACGCTTCACTGATCTTATGGCACCGGCATACCTTAAGCTTTAACTGGGCTCCCTGAATCTAGCTAACAGGATCCTCATGCTCCCAGCTGAACTATTAACTGAGTTCTCTAGACTAGACTGAGCTCCACTGCAGACTGACCTCTCTTAGGCTTCTCTACTGCAGGAACTCTTCAGAGGAACTGAACTTCCTAGCTCCACCGTCCCTATTTATATCCCTAACAGTCTCCCTCTGCTGGTCTGAGGTAGAAGGTGGAGATGTGTGAATGTTTATGGGGGCCTCTTGTGGAGGATTCCATCAATGCACTCTTCTAGGATCTGTGATACCAAGCGCAGCTGGGCGTCACAGATGCTATTGACGACGAGGTTAGGTTGCACCTTCCTGGACAGAGACGGAGTACTGGAAGCACGTCAACAACTGCATCCTCAACCACAACTCTGCCTCTGACCACAAGTCGTAGTGGCTCTTCAGGTCACATGGGCTCTAAGCCTTGCACAGCCTGGGCATTTTTTCAGATCGATAAGGATGACCCAACTCGTGTTATCTGTAATATTTGTCACCAAGATCTATGTAGAGGCCAAAAAATCCATAGTTTGAGTACTTCATGCATGAACCGTCACATGGATATGAAGCATGAGTTGCAGTGGGAAGCTCACTATGCTACAATGCGGCCTAGCAGGCCGGGCCAACCACCGTCTGTCCCATCTTGTGCATCTGCGTCCTCTTCATCCTCTGTAACTGGGGGGAAGCAGTCACACATGTTTTTGGATGCAGACCTGCCACCTCTTTACCCGCAACAGCCAGTGTGATTGGCAGGTCGTCAGTTCATTGGGAAGTGGAAACACCTGCTAGTGTTGAGCGCTCTCCGACATCGAGAGCACCACCTTTGGATCAAGGCAACCTAACATGTCCGCCTGCATCTTCCTCACAGACCGGCAGTTTTGCCGGGGACACCCTACTCAACCCCGTCTAAGCACAACAGCCAAGCCCTCGGTCCCTCAGATGTGGACAAGTAAAAGACCATTTCCTCCTAGCCATGACAAAGCTAAGAGGTTGAATTTCACTATCTGCAAGATCTTGGCAACAGAAATGCTGCCTTTCCGCCTGGTGGACACAGAGGATTTTCGAGACCTTATGTTCGTCACAGTGCCCCAGTACCAGATACCCAGTCGGCACTACTTCTCAAAGAAAGGTGTGCCTGCGCTCCACCAGCATGCCGCACACAACATCATCGCTTCTTTGAGAAACTCTGTGTGTGACAGGGTGCATTTCGCCACAGACACTTGGGCGAGTAGGCATGGACAGGGGCGTTACATGTCGCTGACTGGGCACTGGCTAACTATGGTGACAGCAGAACCAAGGGCTGCTGTCCAAGTCTTGCCATCCCCACAAGTTGTACGTCAATCTTCTTTATCTAGAAGTTCCTCCACTGCTTCTGCCTCCTCAACCTCCTCTAGGTCCTCCACCTGCACCCAAAGCCTGTCTGGTAATGCCACCCGCTTTCTAACTGCGCAGAAGGAATCCTGCACACCTCCTTACTATGCTGGCAGCAGGGCTCAACGGCATCAGGTGGTGTTTACTTTGAAATGTCTGGGAAATGTGAGTCACACAGCTGAGAAGTTGTGGTCAGCTCTGGAGACCCAGTTTCATGAATGGTTTTCTCCACTGGACCTGAAACCAGGGAAGGCCGTGTGCGACAATGCTGCAAACCTGGGTGCGGCCCTTCGCCGGGGCAATGTCACACACGTGCCTTGTATGGCTCACGTGTTGAACCTGGTTGTCCAGCAATATTTAGCCCACTATCCTGGACTAGATGGCCTTCTGCAGAGGGCACGGTCGCTGTGTGCTCACTTCCGCCATTCGCATCCCGCAGCTCAACGGCTTACATCTCTACAGAAGTCGTTGGACCTGCCAGTTCACCGGCTGAAATGCGATGTGCCGACATGGTGGAACTTCAACTCTGCACATGTTGCAGCGACTGTGGCAGAACCGACAAGCCCTGGTGCAATACGTTCAGACGTATAGCCTGGGCCAACGAGACCCAGAGGAGGGGCAAATCACGCTGCAGGAGTGGTCTCAGATCAGGGACCTATGAAGGTGATGCCGTGGGGTACCCGGAGCCGGGCCGGTAGACGCTGGGGGTTGCAGTCACTGTGGCGGCGACCCAGTCCGTGACCCAGGGCAGTCAATCCAAGGGTAATTTGTATATATGGGTTTTATAATGTTCGACTATGCCACCCGCTGCGGAACAGTCCTCTGAAGCTGGTGGTTTTGCAGCAATGGTATTATTACTTCCCACAGGAAGAGTGTAGCGTCAGGGCAATGTGGGTGGATGATGGTGGTTGTAGTGCAGGGAGTCAGTAATGAACACAGAGTCCATGTGATGCAGTCCCAAGATCTTTACTCACAGTTGTTGCAGTCCAGATTACAGGTGTTATGTTCTGCTACCAGAGCTAAGGAAAGAGAGGAGATCTGTCCCTACTATAGGACTCAGCTGAATCCCTACGATGTAACAGGGAACCTGATCCTGCGATCAGACCTGCTAAAGTCCTAAGCTAGTCTGTACGAAGACCTATAGATGTGGGGGAGGAATCCCTACAAGTACTAAGGACTGGGAGGAATATGGGACACCTCCTAACAGAAATAGTAGCAGACAGACGAACAAACAAAATATAAAGAACATAGAGGTCCGTAGACCAAGCAAACTAACAGAGCAAGACACAGAGCACAGGCTAGCTAGAAAGTAGATATACAATGAAGTCCAGCAAAGCCAGAAGGGCAGAGCAGGATTAAATAGGCCAACAAGGTCATGTGACCAGCAAAGGAAAAAAAACCTAACAGCAAGGTTCTAACAACAGGTACCAGAGCAATCTCCCCCGTCATGCTGTGCCTACTCAGTGAGGGGCTCAGTCCACCCTCAGATAGCTCCGGAGAACTTAGCAGGACCCCCTTCTGTGTGTCCTTTCTCTGGCCTTCTCCCTGCACCTCACACCCAGTGACACTTCTATCCGGTATCCTCGGGCCTTGGCGGGCGACGTGTGTTTCGTCCCCTGGGTCCTATGTGGCTACCTTCTTAGTGAGACTGGTGTGGACTTTGGCCTGCAGTACATGAAATGCTGCAGCCTCCGGTTTCTAGTTGAGCCTTGCTGTTTCTCCGCTAGTTGAGGGACCGGTTCCCCTTATCTGGCCTGACCCCTCTACCTCCTGGTAGCAGCGGGCGTACAGGTGGCCTTCTGCATGGCCTGTACCCCTAGGGTCCCTTAGGTTCCTGGAGCCTTCCTGCTCCCACTCCTCTCTTCTCTCCTTCAGTCCTGGACCTCCCAGTCTAGGCCCGCCTCCGGAGCAGAGCTCATGCAGAGCCTCTGCTCCTGTCACTTCTCCTCCTCTGACTGGCTTGCTCTTTCTAAGATGGCTTCCTATTTATACTCTCCCTGTCATGTGCTCCACTAAGCTGCTTTCTCCACCCAAACCCATTACATAGGACCCTCCCACCAGCTAGGAACCTGGGACTGTGCTCTCCCTTAGGAGCAATCTCGCCATACCCCCACTGCGGGTATGTGTTGGATGCCGTTGTTAGGGTCCCGAGCCATACTCCTTCCTTACTTGAGGGTGAGATAGCACACCTCTGGGTGAGATGCAGTACCTCTGTGGCGACTGAACCCTCAGGGGTGTCACACACCCTTCTGCACAGTTTTGAAATGGCGACGAAGATGTTTAGTGCTGACAACGATGCCATTATCAGCATGAATATTCTGGTGGATTACATGCTGGAGCACACATTAAACAGAATTCAGAGAGAGGTGGTGGGACAAGAGGAGGTGGAGGAAGTAGAGGAGGAGGAGTTGTATGCGGAAGGGCTAACATCTGCAAGGTCCAGACGGTCGGCAGCACCAAGGCGGCAGGCATGTGAGGGTGGGGGAGATGGTTTTACCAGGGCGCATGGTAGCTGTGAAACTAGTGAGGAAGGTGCAGGAGCCCAGGAAGAAGTGGAGGACGAACTGATGGAAGACTCATCAGATGAGGGAGACCTTGATCACATTTCTGTTGTGCGAGGTTGGGGGGAGAGGGCAGAGGAAGGAAACATGATTCTTACCTTGATACCAACACAACAAGGATTGGTCCTCCTGGATGCGCAAGACACATGAGTAGAGATGAGTGTTGTTCGACTCGAACTGTTCGCCAATCTCAAATTCGAGCTGTTTTGGGCGGTGTTCGAGCCGTTCGGCGAACACGAACGATTTGAAAAAAATTATGTTCGATAAATGTTCGTGCACCAAAATCATAACTGGATTTTTTCTCAGTAATGATGAAAATTAATGTTAATACGCAGTTTGAGTGTACAGCGGGGCGGTGTGAGGGGCAGGGGATGGATCTCTGCAGGAATAATGAAGATCTCCATTTTTTTTTCTCTTTGCCGCATTTACAGTGGGGAGGTGCAATCTGTCAGCCTATCAGCAGCGCACACACGGAGCTAAGTGCTTTTTTTCGCACAAGCAAGGGCATGTGTCATTGGCAGTGTATGTCACATGTCCTTGCCTTATAAGACCCAGTCATTTTCCCTGTCGCCACCATTTTCTCACTGCTGCAGCTGCGAGTTAGACGGCACCGCTGTTGCTGTGTGCGCTATACCTTGTTAATTTCAAGCCAATTTTCGCACAAATCTACAGATAGCTTGGGAGTAGGGAATAGTTGTGATTGCAGTCCTTTTAAGGACTAGGTTACAGCATTTCCTATGACTTTTATCAGGCAGGTCTGTGCTCTTAAATAGCTAGGTTGTGGGAGTAAAGACTAATTGTAATTGCAGTCCTTTTCAGGACTAAGTTACATCAGTTCCTATCAGTTTTTGCCAGGCAGGTCTGTGCCAGTGCTGTGCAAGTTTTTTTCACAGCATTTGGCTAAATCTAGCAAAGCTAATCCTTTTTGGCCTATTGCAGAGTGTGTTAGACAGTGGAGTAGCCTATCTGTGTTGCAAGCTACACCATCTGTGTATAGAATACCAATTTATTTACTGCACCTAGTGAAGTAAAACCTTTTGGGCATAGCATCATTCTATTAGTCTATCTATACTGACCTCCATCACGTTGCAAATTGAATATAATTTTTTTCTGCATCTAGCTCTGAAAAAATATTTGGGCTTCTAGCAGTGTGTGGGACTTGTTCTATTAGCGATCTATACTGACCTCCATCAGGTTGCAAACTGAATATAATTTTTTTCTGCATCTACCTCTGAAAAAATATTTCGGCTTCTAGCTGTGTGTGGGACTGGTTCTATTAGTCCATCTATACTGACCTCCATCACGTTGCAAATTGAATATTATTTTTTGTCTGCATCTAGCTCTGAAAAAATATTTGGCCTTCTAGCAGTGTGTGGGAATTGTTCTATTAGTCCATCTATACTGACCTCCATCAGGTTGCAAATTGAATATAATATTTTTCTGCATCTAGCTCTGAAAAAATATTTGGCCTTCTAGCAGTGTGTGGGACTTGTTCTATTAGTCCATCTATACTCACCTCCATCATGTTGCAAATTCAAAATAATTTTTTGTCTGCATCTAGCTCTGAAAAAATATTGGGCTTTCTAGCAGTGTGTGGGACTTGTTCTATTAGTCCATCTATACTGACCTCCATCAGGTTGCAAATTGAATATAATATTTTTCTGCATCTAGCTCTGAAAAAATATTTGGCCTTCTAGCAGTGTGTGGGACTTGTTCTATTAGTCCATCTATACTGACCTCCATCAGGTTGCAAACTGAATATAATTTTTTTCTGCATCTATCTCTGAAAAAATATTTGGGCTTCTAGCTGTGTGTGGGACTTGTTCTATTAGTCCATCTATACTGACCTCCATCAGGTTGCAAATTGAATATAATTTTTTTCTGCAATTAGCTCTGAAAAAATATTTGGCCTTCTAGCTGTGTGTGGGACTTGTTCTATTAGTTCATCTATACTGTCCTCCATCAGGTTGCAAACTGAATATAATTTTTTTCTGCATCTACCTCTGAAAAAATATTTGGGCTTCTAGCTGTGTGTGGGACTTGTTCTATTAGTCCATCTATACTGACCTCCATCACGTTGCAAATTGAATATAATTTTTTTCTGCATCTAGCTCTGAAAAAATATTTGGCCTTCTAGCAGTGTGTGGGACTTGTTCTGTTAGTCCATCTATACTGACCTCCATCAGGTTGCAAATTGAATATAATATTTTTCTGCATCTAGCTCTGAAAAAATATTTGGCCTTCTAGCAGTGTGTGGGACTTGTTCTATTAGTCCATCTATACTGACCTCCATCATGTTGCAAATTCAAAATAATTTTTTGTCTGCATCTAGCTCTGAAAAAATATTTGGCCTTCTAGCAGTGTGTGGGACTTGTTCTATTAGTCCATCTATACTGACCTCCATCAGGTTGCAAATTGAATATAATATTTTTCTGCATCTAGCTCTGAAAAAATATTTGGCCTTCTAGTAGTGTGTGGGACTTGTTCTATTAGTCCATCTATACTGACCTCCATCAGGTTGCAAACTTAATATAATTTTTTTCTGCATCTACCTCTGAAAAAATATTTGGGCTTCTAGCTGTGTGTGGGACTTGTTCTATTAGTCCATCTATACTGACCTCCATCAGGTTGCAAATTGAATATAATTTTTTTCTGCATCAAGCTCTGAAAAAATATTTGACCTTCTAGCAGTGTGTGGGACTTGTTCTATTAGTCCATCTATACTGACCTCCATCAGGTTGCAAATTCAAAATAATTTTTTGTCTGCATCTAGCTCTGAAAAAATATTTGGTGTTCTAGCAGTGTGTGGGACTCGTTCTATTAGTCCATCTATACTGACCTCCATCAGGTTGCAAACTGAATATAATTTTTTTCTGCATCTACCACTGAAAAAATATTTGGGCTTCTAGCTGTGTGTGGGACTTGTTCTATTAGTTCAGCTATACTGACCTCCATCAGGTTGCAAATTGAATATAATTTTTTTCTGCATCTAGCTCTGAAAAAATATTTGGCCTTCTAGCAGTGTGTGGGACTTGTTCTATTAGTCCATCTACACTGACCTCCATCAGGTTGCAAACTGAATATAATTTTTTTCTGCATCTACCTCTGAAAAAATATTTGGGCTTCTAGCTGTGTGTGGGACTTGTTCTATTAGTCCATCTATACTGACCTCCATCCGGTTGCAAATTGAATATAATTTTTTTCTGCATTAAGCTCTGAAAAAATATTTGACCTTCTAGCAGTGTGTGGGACTTGTTCTATTAATCCATCTATACTGACCTCCATCAGGTTGCAAACTGAATATAATATTTTTCTGCATCTAGCTCTGAAAAAATATTTGGCCTTCTAGCAGTGTGTGGGACTTGTTCTATTAGTCCATCTATACTTACCTCCATCAGGTTGCAAATTCAAAATAATTTTTTGTCTGCACCTAGCTCTGAAAAAAAATTTGGCCTTCTAGCAGTGTCTGGGACTTGTTCTATTAATCCATCTATACTGACCTCCATCAGGTTGCAAAGTAAAAATAATTTTTATCTGCATCTAGCACTGAAAAAATATTTGGCCTTCTAGCAGTGTGTGGGACTTGTTCTATTAGTCCATCTATACTGACCTCCATCAGGTTGCAAATTAAAAATAATTTTTATCTGCATCTAACTCTGAAAAAATATTTGGCCTTCTAGCAGTATGTGGGACTTGTTCTATTAGTCCATCTATACTGATCTCCATCAGGTTGCAAACTGAATATAATTTTTTTCTGCATCTACCTCTGAAAAAATATTTGGGCTTCTAGCTGTGTGTGGGACTTGTTCTATTAGTCCATCTATACTGACCTCCATCAGGTTGCAAATTGAATATAATTTTTTTCTGCATCAAGCTCTGAAAAAATATTTGATCTTCTAGCAGTGTGTGGGACTTGTTCTATTAGTCCATCTATACTGACCTCCATCAGGTTGCAAATTCAAAATAATTTTTTGTCTGCATCTAGCTCTGAAAAAATATTTGGCGTTCTAGCAGTGTGTGGGACTTGTTCTATTAGTCCATCTATACTGACCTCCATCAGGTTGCAAATTCAAAATAATGTTTTGTCTGCTTCTAGCTCTGAAAAAATATTTGGCGTTCTAGCAGTGTGTGGGACTTGTTCTATTAGTCCATCTATACTGACCTCCATCAGGTTGCAAACTGAATATAATTTTTTTCTGCATCTACCTCTGAAAAAATATTTGGGCTTCTAGCTGTGTGTGGGACTTGTTCTATTAGTCCAGCTATACTGACCTCCATCAGGTTGCAAATTGAATATAATTTTTTTCTGCATCTAGCTATGAAAAAATATTTGGCCTTCTAGCAGTGTGTGGGACTTGTTCTATTAGTCCATCCATACTGACCTCCATCAGGTTGCAAATCGAATATAATATTTTTCTGCATCTAGCTCTGAAAAAATATTTGGCCTTCTAGCAGTGTGTGGGACTTGTTCTATTAGTCCATCTATACTGACCTCCATCAGGTTGCAAATTGAATATAATTTTTTTCTGCATCTAGCTCTGAAAAAATATTTGGGCTTCTAGCTGTGTGTGGGACTTGTTCTATTAGTCCATCCATACTGACCTCCATCAGGTTGCAAATTGAATATAATATATTTCTGCATCTAGCTCTGAAAAAATATTTGGACTTCTAGCAGTGTGTGGGACTTGTTCTATTAGTCCATCTATACTGCCTCCATCAGGTTGCAAATTGAATATAATTTTTTTCTGCATCTAGCTCTGAAAAAATATTTGGCCTTCTAGCAGTGTGTGGGACTTGTTCTATTAGTCCATCTATACTTACCTCCATCAGGTTGCAAATTCAAAATAATTTTTTGTCTGCATCTAGCTCTGAAAAAAAATTTGGCCTTCTAGCAGTGTGTGGGACTTGTTCTATTAGTCCATCTATACTGACCTCCATCAGGTTGCAAACTGAATATAATTTTTTTCTGCATCTACCTCTGAAAAAATATTTGGGCTTCTAGCTGTGTGTGGGACTTGTTCTATCAGTCCAGCTATACTGACCTCCATCAGGTTGCAAATTGAATATAATTTTTTTCTGCACCTAGCTCTGAAAAAATATTTGGGCTTCTAGCTGTGTGTGGGATTGTTCTATTAGTCCATCCATACTGACCTCCATCAGGTTGCAAATTGAATATAATATTTTTCTGCATCTAGCTCTGAAAAAATATTTGGCCTTCTAGCAGTGTGTGGGACTTGTTCTGTTAGTCCATCTATACTGACCTCCATCAGGTTGCAAATTGAATATAATATTTTTCTGCATCTAGCTCTGAAAAAATATTTGGCCTTCTAGCAGTGTGTGGGACTTGTTCTATTAGTCCATCTATACTGACCTCCATCATGTTGCAAATTCAAAATAATTTTTTGTCTGCATCTAGCTCTGAAAAAATATTTGGCCTTCTAGCAGTGTGTGGGACTTGTTCTATTAGTCCATCTATACTGACCTCCATCAGGTTGCAAATTGAATATAATATTTTTCTGCATCTAGCTCTGAAAAAATATTTGGCCTTCTAGTAGTGTGTGGGACTTGTTCTATTAGTCCATCTATACTGACCTCCATCAGGTTGCAAACTTAATATAATTTTTTTCTGCATCTACCTCTGAAAAAATATTTGGGCTTCTAGCTGTGTGTGGGACTTGTTCTATTAGTCCATCTATACTGACCTCCATCAGGTTGCAAATTGAATATAATTTTTTTCTGCATCAAGCTCTGAAAAAATATTTGACCTTCTAGCAGTGTGTGGGACTTGTTCTATTAGTCCATCTATACTGACCTCCATCAGGTTGCAAATCGAATATAATATTTTTCTGCATCTAGCTCTGAAAAAATATTTGGCCTTCTAGCAGTGTGTGGGACTTGTTCTATTAGTCCATCTATACTGACCTCCATCAGGTTGCAAATTGAATATAATTTTTTTCTGCATCTAGCTCTGAAAAAATATTTGGGCTTCTAGCTGTGTGTGGGACTTGTTCTATTAGTCCATCCATACTGACCTCCATCAGGTTGCAAATTGAATATAATATTTTTCTGCATCTAGCTCTGAAAAAATATTTGGCCTTCTAGCAATGTGTGGGACTTGTTCTATTAGTCCATCTATACTGCCTCCATCAGGTTGCAAATTGAATATAATTTTTTTCTGCATCTACCTCTGAAAAAATATTTGGGCTTCTAGCTGTGTGTGGGACTTGTTCTATTAGTCCATCTATACTGACCTCCATCAGGTTGCAAATTGAATATAATTTTTTTCTGCATCAAGCTCTGAAAAAATATTTGATCTTCTAGCAGTGTGTGGGACTTGTTCTATTAGTCCATCTATACTGACCTCCATCAGGTTGCAAATTCAAAATAATTTTTTGTCTGCATCTAGCTCTGAAAAAATATTTGGCGTTCTAGCAGTGTGTGGGACTTGTTCTATTAGTCCATCTATACTGACCTCCATCAGGTTGCAAATTCAAAATAATGTTTTGTCTGCTTCTAGCTCTGAAAAAATATTTGGCGTTCTAGCAGTGTGTGGGACTTGTTCTATTAGTCCATCTATACTGACCTCCATCAGGTTGCAAACTGAATATAATTTTTTTCTGCATCTACCTCTGAAAAAATATTTGGGCTTCTAGCTGTGTGTGGGACTTGTTCTATTAGTCCAGCTATACTGACCTCCATCAGGTTGCAAATTGAATATAATTTTTTTCTGCATCTAGCTATGAAAAAATATTTGGCCTTCTAGCAGTGTGTGGGACTTGTTCTATTAGTCCATCCATACTGACCTCCATCAGGTTGCAAATCGAATATAATATTTTTCTGCATCTAGCTCTGAAAAAATATTTGGCCTTCTAGCAGTGTGTGGGACTTGTTCTATTAGTCCATCTATACTGACCTCCATCAGGTTGCAAATTGAATATAATTTTTTTCTGCATCTAGCTCTTAAAAAATATTTGGGCTTCTAGCTGTGTGTGGGACTTGTTCTATTAGTCCATCCATACTGACCTCCATCAGGTTGCAAATTGAATATAATATATTTCTGCATCTAGCTCTGAAAAAATATTTGGACTTCTAGCAGTGTGTGGGACTTGTTCTATTAGTCCATCTATACTGCCTCCATCAGGTTGCAAATTGAATATAATTTTTTTCTGCATCTAGCTCTGAAAAAATATTTGGCCTTCTAGCAGTGTGTGGGACTTGTTCTATTAGTCCATCTATACTTACCTCCATCAGGTTGCAAATTCAAAATAATTTTTTGTCTGCATCTAGCTCTGAAAAAAAATTTGGCCTTCTAGCAGTGTGTGGGACTTGTTCTATTAGTCCATCTATACTGACCTCCATCAGGTTGCAAACTGAATATAATTTTTTTCTGCATCTACCTCTGAAAAAATATTTGGGCTTCTAGCTGTGTGTGGGACTTGTTCTATCAGTCCAGCTATACTGACCTCCATCAGGTTGCAAATTGAATATAATTTTTTTCTGCACCTAGCTCTGAAAAAATATTTGGGCTTCTAGCTGTGTGTGGGATTGTTCTATTAGTCCATCCATACTGACCTCCATCAGGTTGCAAATTGAATATAATATTTTTCTGCATCTAGCTCTGAAAAAATATTTGGCCTTCTAGCAGTGTGTGGGACTTGTTCTGTTAGTCCATCTATACTGACCTCCATCAGGTTGCAAATTGAATATAATATTTTTCTGCATCTAGCTCTGAAAAAATATTTGGCCTTCTAGCAGTGTGTGGGACTTGTTCTATTACTCCATCTATACTGACCTCCATCATGTTGCAAATTCAAAATAATTTTTTGTCTGCATCTAGCTCTGAAAAAATATTTGGCCTTCTAGCAGTGTGTGGGACTTGTTCTATTAGTCCATCTATACTGACCTCCATCAGGTTGCAAATTGAATATAATATTTTTCTGCATCTAGCTCTGAAAAAATATTTGGCCTTCTAGTAGTGTGTGGGACTTGTTCTATTAGTCCATCTATACTGACCTCCATCAGGTTGCAAACTTAATATAATTTTTTTCTGCATCTACCTCTGAAAAAATATTTGGGCTTCTAGCTGTGTGTGGGACTTGTTCTATTAGTCCATCTATACTGACCTCCATCAGGTTGCAAATTGAATATAATTTTTTTCTGCATCAAGCTCTGAAAAAATATTTGACCTTCTAGCAGTGTGTGGGACTTGTTCTATTAGTCCATCTATACTGACCTCCATCAGGTTGCAAATCGAATATAATATTTTTCTGCATCTAGCTCTGAAAAAATATTTGGCCTTCTAGCAGTGTGTGGGACTTGTTCTATTAGTCCATCTATACTGACCTCCATCAGGTTGCAAATTGAATATAATTTTTTTCTGCATCTAGCTCTGAAAAAATATTTGGGCTTCTAGCTGTGTGTGGGACTTGTTCTATTAGTCCATCCATACTGACCTCCATCAGGTTGCAAATTGAATATAATATTTTTCTGCATCTAGCTCTGAAAAAATATTTGGCCTTCTAGCAATGTGTGGGACTTGTTCTATTAGTCCATCTATACTGCCTCCATCAGGTTGCAAATTGAATATAATTTTTTTCTGCATCTAGCTCTGAAAAAATATTTGGCCTTCTAGCAGTGTGTGGGACTTTTTCTATTAGTCCATCTATACTTACCTCCATCAGGTTGCAAATTCAAAATAATTTTTTGTCTGCATCTAGCTCTGAAAAAAAATTTGGCCTTCTAGCAGTGTGTGGGACTTGTTCTATTAGTCCATCTATACTGACCTCCATCAGGTTGCAAAGTAAAAATAATTTTTATCTGCATATAGCACTGAAAAAATATTTGGCCTTCTAGCAGTGTGTGGGACTTGTTCTATTAGTCCATCTATACTGACCTCCATCAGGTTGCAAATTAAAAATAATTTTTATCTGCATTTAACTCTGAAAAAATATTTGGCCTTCTAGCAGTATGTGGGACTTGTTCTATTAGTCCATCTATACTGACCTCCATCAGGTTGCAAACTGAATATAATTTTTTTCTGCATATACCTCTGAAAAAATATTTGGGCTTCTAGCTGTGTGTGGGACTTGTTCTATTAGTCCATCTATACTGACCTCCATCAGGTTGCAAATTCAATATAATATTTTTCTGCATCTAGCTCTGAAAAAATATTTGGTCTTCTAGCAGTGTGTGGGACTTGTTCTATTAGTCCATCTATACTGACCTCCATCAGGTTGCAAATTGAATATAATTTTTTTCTGCATCTAGCTCTGAAAAAATATTTGGCCTTCTAGCAGTGTGTGGGACTTGATCTATTAGTCCATCTATACTGACCTCCATCAGGTTGCAAATTCAAAATCATTTTTTGTCTTCATCTAGCTCTGAAAAAATATTTAACCTTCTAGCAGTGTGTGGGACTTGTTCTATTAGTCCATCTATACTGACCTCCATCAGGTTGCAAATTAAAAATAATTTTTATCTGCATCTAGCTCTGAAAAAATATTTGGCCTTCTAGCAGTGTGTGGGACTTGTTCTATTAGTTTATCTATACTGACCTCCATCAGGTTGCAAACTGAATATAATTGTTTTTTGCATCTACCTCTGAAAAAATATTTGGGCTTTTAGCTGTGTGTGGGACTTGTTCTATTAGTCCATCTATACTGACCTCCATCAGGTTGCAAATTGAATATAATATTTTTCTGCATCTAGCTCTGAAAAAATATTTGGCCTTCTAACAGTGTGTGGGACTTGTTCTATTAGTCCATCTACACTGACCTCCATCAGGTTGCAAACTGAATATAATTTTTTTCTGCATCTACCTCTGAAAAAATATTTGGGCTTCTAGCTGTGTGTGGGACTTGTTCTATTAGTCCATCTATACTGACCTCCATCCGGTTGCAAATTGAATATAATTTTTTTCTGCATCAAGCTCTGAAAAAATATTTGACCTTCTAGCAGTGTGTGGGACTTGTTCTATTAGTCCATCTATACTGACCTCCATGAGGTTGCAAATTGAATATAATATTTTTCTGCATCTAGCTCTGAAAAAATATTTGGCCTTCTAGCAGTGTGTGGGACTTGTTCTATTAGTCCATCTATACTGACCTCCATCAGGTTGCAAATTGAATATAATTTTTTTCTGCATCTAGCTCTGAAAAAATATTTGGCCTTCTAGCAGTGTGTGGGACTTGATCTATTAGTCCATCTATACTGACCTCCATCAGGTTGCAAATTCAAAATCATTTTTTGTCTGCATCTAGCTCTGAAAAAATATTTAACCTTCTAGCAGTGTGTGGGACTTGTTCTATTAGTCCATCTATACTGACCTCCATCAGGTTGCAAATTAAAAATAATTTTTATCTGCATCTAGCTCTGAAAAAATATTTGGCCTTCTAGCAGTGTGTGGGACTTGTTCTATTAGTCCATCTATACTGACCTCCATCAGGTTGCAAACTGAATATAATATTTTTCTGCATCTAGCTCTGAAAAAATATTTGACCTTCTAGCAGTGTGTGGGACTTGTTCTATTAGTGCATCTATACTTACCTCCATCAGGTTGCAAATTCAAAATAATTTTTTGTCTGCATCTAGCTCTGAAAAAAAATTTGGCCTTTTAGCAGTGTCTGGGACTTGTTCTATTAATCCATCTATACTGACCTCCATCAGGTTGCAAAGTAAAAATAATTTTTATCTGCATCTATCACTGAAAAAATATTTGGCCTTCTAGCAGTGTGTGGGACTTGTTCTATTAGTCCATCTATACTGACCTCCATCAGGTTGCAAATTAAAAATAATTTTTATCTGCATCTAACTCTGAAAAAATATTTGGCCTTCTAGCAGTATGTGGGACTTGTTCTATTAGTCCATCTATACTGACCTCCATCAGGTTGCAAACTGAATATAATTTTTTTCTGCATCTACCTCTGAAAAAATATTTGGGCTTCTAGCTGTGCGTGGGACTTGTTCTATTAGTCCATCTATACTGACCTCCATCAGGTTGCAAATTGAATATAATTTTTTTCTGCATCAAGCTCTGAAAAAATATTTGACCTTCTAGCAGTGTGTGGGACTTGTTCTATTAGTCCATCTATACTGACCTCCATCAGGTTGCAAATTCAAAATAATTTTTTGTCTGCATCTAGCTCTGAAAAAATATTTGGCGTTCTAGCAGTGTGTGGGACTTGTTCTATTAGTCCATCTATACTGACCTCCATCAGGTTGCAAATTCAAAATAATGTTTTGTCTGCATCTAGCTCTGAAAAAATATTTGGCGTTCTAGCAGTGTGTGGGACTTGTTCTATTAGTCCATCTATACTGACCTCCATCAGGTTGCAAACTGAATATAATTTTTTTCTGCATCTACCTCTGAAAAAATATTTGGGCTTCTAGCTGTGTGTGGGACTTGTTCTATTAGTCCAGCTATACTGACCTCCATCAGGTTGCAAATTGAATATAATTTTTTTCTGCATCTAGCTCTGAAAAAATATTTGGCCTTCTAGCAGTGTGTGGGACTTGTTCTATTAGTCCATCCATACTGACCTCCATCAGGTTGCAAATCGAATATAATATTTTTCTGCATCTAGCTCTGAAAAAATATTTGGCCTTCTAACAGTGTGTGGGACTTGTTCTATTAGTCCATCTATACTGACCTCCATCAGGTTGCAAATTGAATATAATTTTTTTCTGCATCTAGCTCTGAAAAAATATTTGGGCTTCTAGCTGTGTGTGGGACTTGTTCTATTAGTCCATCCATACAGACCTCCATCAGGTTGCAAATTGAATATAATATATTTCTGCATCTAGCTCTGAAAAAATATTTGGCCTTCTAGCAGTGTGTGGGACTTGTTCTATTAGTCCATCTATACTGCCTCCATCAGGTTGCAAATTGAATATAATTTTTTTCTGCATCTAGCTCTGAAAAAATATTTGGCCTTCTAGCAGTGTGTGGGACTTGTTCTATTAGTCCATCTATACTGACCTCCATCAGGTTGCAAATTGAATATAATTTTTTTCTGCATCTAGCTCTGAAAAAATATTTGGGCTTCTAGCTGTGTGTGGGACTTGTTCTATTAGTCCATCCATACTGACCTCCATCAGGTTGCAAATTGAATATAATATATTTCTGCATCTAGCTCTGAAAAAATATTTGGCCTTCTAGCAGTGTGTGGGACTTGTTCTATTAGTCCATCTATACTGCCTCCATCAGGTTGCAAATTGAATATAATTTTTTTCTGCATCTGGCTCTGAAAAAATATTTGGCCTTCTAGCAGTGTGTGGGACTTGTTCTATTAGTCCATCTATACTTACCTCCATCAGGTTGCAAATTCAAAATAATTTTTTGTCTGCATCTAGCTCTGAAAAAAAATTTGGCCTTCTAGCAGTGTGTGGGACTTGTTCTATTAGTCCATCTATACTGACCTCCATCAGGTTGCAAAGTAAAAATAATTTTTATCTGCATCTAGCACTGAAAAAATATTTGGCCTTCTAGCAGTGTGTGGGACTTGTTCTATTAGTCCATCTATACTGACCTCCATCAGGTTGCAAATTAAAAATAATTTTTATCTGCATCTAACTCTGAAAAAATATTTGGCCTTCTAGCAGTATTTGGGACTTGTTCTATTTGTCCATCTATACTGACCTCCATCAGGTTGCAAACTGAATATAATTTTTTTCTGCATCTACCTCTGAAAAAATATTTGGGCTTCTAGCTGTGTGTGGGACTTGTTCTATTAGTCCATCTATACTGACCTCCATCAGGTTGGAAATTGAATATAATTTTTTTCTGCATCAAGCTCTGAAAAAATATTTGACCTTCTAGCAGTGTGTGGGACTTGTTCTATTAGTCCATCTATACTGACCTCCATCAGGTTGCAAATTCAAAATAATTTTTTGTCTGTATCTAGCTCTGAAAAAATATTTGGCGTTCTAGCAGTGTGTGGGACTTGTTCTATTAGTCCATCTATACTGACCTCCATCAGGTTGCAAACTGAATATAATTTTTTTCTGCATCTACCTCTGAAAAAATATTTGGGCTTCTAGATGTGTGTGGGACTTGTTCTATTAGTCCAGCTATACTGACCTCCATCAGGTTGCAAATTGAATATAATTTTTTTCTGCATCTAGCTCTGAAAAAATATTTGGCCTTCTAGCAGTGTGTGGGACTTGTTCTTTTAGTCCATCCATACTGACCTCCATCAGGTTGCAAATCGAATATAATATTTTTCTGCATCTAGCTCTGAAAAAATATTTGGGCTTCTAGCAGTGTGTGGGACTTGTTCTATTTGTCCATCTATACTGACCTCCATCAGGTTGCAAATTGAATATAATTTTTTTCTGCATCTAGCTCTGAAAAAATATTTGGGCTTCTAGCTGTGTGTGGGACTTGTTCTATTAGTCCATCCATACTGACCTCCATCAGGTTGCAAATTGAATATAATATTTTTCAGCATCTAGCTCTGAAAAAATATTTGGCCTTCTAGCAGTGTGTGGGACTTGTTCTATTAGTCCATCTATACTGCCTCCATCAGGTTGCAAATTGAATATAATTTTTTTCTGCATCTAGCTCTGAAAAAAAATTTGGCCTTCTAGCAGTGTGTGGGACTTGTTCTATTAGTCCATCTATACTGACCTCCATCAGGTTGCAAAGTAAAAATAATTTTTATCTGCATCTAGCACTGAAAAAATATTTGGCCTTCTAGCAGTGTGTGGGACTTGTTCTATTAGTCCATCTATACTGACCTCCATCAGGTTGCAAATTAAAAATAATTTTTATCTGCATTTAACTCTGAAAAAATATTTGGCCTTCTAGCAGTATGTGGGACTTGTTCTATTAGTCCATCTATACTGACCTCCATCAGGATGCAAACTGAATATAATTTTTTTCTGCATCTACCTCTGAAAAAATATTTGGGCTTCTAGCTGTGTGTGGGACTTGTTCTATTAGTCCATCTATACTGACCTCCATCAGGTTGCAAATTGAATATAATATTTTTCTGCATCTAGCTCTGAAAAAATATTTGGCCTTCTAGCAGTGTGTGGGACTTGTTCTATTAGTCCATCTATACTGACCTCCATCAGGTTGCAAATTGAATATAATTTTTTTCTGCATCTAGCTCTGAAAAAATATTTGGCCTTCTAGCAGTGTGTGGGACTTGATCTATTAGTCCATCTATACTGACCTCCATCAGGTTGCAAATTCAAAATCATTGTTTGTCTGCATCTAGCTCTGAAAAAATATTTAACCTTCTAGCAGTGTGTGGGACTTGTTCTATTAGTCCATCTATACTGACCTCCATCAGGTTGCAAATTAAAAATAATTTTTATCTGCATCTAGCTCTGAAAAAATATTTGGCCTTCTAGCAGTGTGTGGGACTTGTTCTATTAGTTCATCTATACTGACCTTCATCAGGTTGCAAACTGAATATAATTGTTTTTTGCATCTACCTCTGAAAAAATATTTGGGCTTTTAGCTGTGTGTGGGACTTGTTCTATTAGTCCATCTATACTGACCTCCATCAGGTTGCAAATTGAATATAATATTTTTCTGCATCTAGCTCTGAAAAAATATTTGGCCTTCTAGCAGTGTGTGGGACTTGTTCTATTAGTCCATCTACACTGACCTCCATCAGGTTGCAAACTGAATACAATTTTTTTCTGCATCTACCTCTGAAAAAATATTTGGGCTTCTAGCTGTGTGTGGGACTTGTTCTATTAGTCCATCTATACTGACCTCCATCCGGTTGCAAATTGAATATAATTTTTTTCTGCATCAAGTTCTGAAAAAATATTTGACCTTCTAGCAGTGTGTGGGACTTGTTCTATTAGTCCATCTATACTGACCTCCATCAGGTTGCAAATTGAATATAATATTTTTCTGCATCTAGCTCTGAAAAAATATTTGGCCTTCTAGCAGTGTGTGGGACTTGTTCTATTAGTCCATCTATACTGACCTCCATCAGGTTGCAAACTGAATATAATTTTTTTCTGCATCTACCTCTGAAAAAATTTTTGGGCTTCTAGCAGTGTTTGGGACTTGTTCTATTAGTCCATCTATACTGACCTCCATCAGGTTGCAAATTAAAATAATTTTTATCTGCATCTAACTCTGAAAAAATATTTGGCCTTCTAGCAGTATGTGGGACTTGTTCTATTAGTCCATCTATACTGACCTCCATCAGGTTGCAAACTGAATATAATTTTTTTCTGCATCTACCTCTGAAAAAATATTTGGGCTTCTAGCTGTGTGTGGGACTTGTTCTATTAGTCCATCTATACTGACCTCCATCAGGTTGCAAATTGAATATAATATTTTTCTGCATCTAGCTCTGAAAAAATATTTGGCCTTCTAGCAGTGTGTGGGACTTGTTCTATTAGTCCATCTATACTGACCTCCATGAGGTTGCAAATTGAATATAATTTTTTTCTGCATCTAGCTCTGAAAAAATATTTGGCCTTCTAGCAGTGTGTGGGACTTGTTCTATTAGTCCATCTATACTAACCTCCATCAGGTTGCAAATTCAAAATCATTTTTTGTCTGCATCTACCTCTGAAAAAATATTTGGGCTTCTAGCTGTGTGTGGGACTTGTTCTATTAGTCCATCTATACTAACCTCCATCAGGTTGCAAATTAAAAATAATTTTTATCTGCATCTAGCTCTGAAAAAATATGATGACATCATTATTTGATTATGACATCACCAGATGACAATATTATTTGATTATGACATCATCAGATGACATCATAATTTGATTATGACATAATCAGATGACATCATCAGATGAGATCATCATTTGATTATGACCTCAACAGATGACATCATCGAATGACATCATCAGTTGAATATGACATGACCAGATGACATCATTTTTTGATTATGACTTCATGAGATGACTTCACCAGATGACATCATCATTTGATTATGACTTCATGAGATGTCTTCATCAGATGACATCTTCATTTGATTATGATATAATCAGATAACATCATCAGATGAGATCATCATTTGATTATGACATCAACAGATGACATCATCGAATGACATCATCATTTGATTATAACATAACCAGATGACATCATTTTTTATTACGACTTCACCAGATAATATCATCATTTGATTATGACTTCACCATATGACATCATCAGATGACATCATCATTTGATTATGAAATCATCAGATGAGATCATTTGATTATGACATCCACAGATGACATGATCAGATGACTTCATCAGTTGATTATGAAATCACCAGATGACAATATTTTTTGATTATGACTTCACCAGATGACATCATAATTTGATTATGACATCATCAGATTATATCATCAGATGACAATAGTGGATTATGACATCACCAGAGGACCACATTGTTTGATTATGACATCATCAAATGACATCATCAGTTGATTATGACATCATCAGATGAGATTATCATTTGATTATGACATCAACAGATGAAATCATCGAATGACATCATCATTTGTTTATGACATCATCGAATGATAACACATGAAATCAGCTGATTATGACATCATCAGATTACATATTAAGTTGATTTTGACATCATCAGATGACATAATAAGTTGATTTTGACATCATCAGATGACATCATCAGATGACATCTTTGTTTGATTATGACATCATCAGATAACATTATCAGATGACATCATCAGTTGATTATCACATCATCGAATGTTATCACATGAAATCAGCTGATCATGACATCATCAGTTGACATAATAAGTTGATTTTGACATCATCAGATGACTTCATCATTTGATTATGACATCATCAGATGATATCATCAGATGACATCATCAGTTGATTATGACATCACTAGATGACATTATTTGATTATGACATCATCAGATGACACCATCATTTGATTATGACATCATCAGATGAGATCATCATTTGATTATGACATCAACAGTTGACATCATCGAATGATATCATCAGTTGATTTTGACATCACCAGATGACAACATTATTTGATTACGACTTCACAAGATGACATCATCATTTGATTATGACATCATCAGATGACATCATCAGATAACATCTTCATATGATTATGACATCATCAGATGACATCTTCATTTGAATATGACATCATCAGATAACATTATCAGATGATATCATCAGTTGATTATGACATCATCGAATGATATCACATGAAATCAGCTGATTATGACATCATCAGATAACATAATAATTTAATTTTGACATCATCAGACGACATCATCATTTGATTATGACATCATCAGATTACATCATCATTTGATTACAACATCATCAGATGACTTCATCATTTGCTTATGACATCATCAGATGACATCATCAGATGACATCATCAGTTGATTATGACATCACCAGAATACAACATTATTTGATTATGACATCATCAGATGACATCATTTAATTATGACATCATTTGATGAGATCATCATTTGATTATGACATTAACAGATGACATCATCGAAAGACATCACCATTTGATTATGACATCAAAAGATTACATCATTGAATGACATCATCAGTTGATTATGACATCATCGAATGATAACACATGTAATCAGCTGATTATGACATCATCAGATTACATAAGTTGATTTTGACATCATCAGATGACTTCATCAGTTGATTATGACATCATCAGATGACATCATAATTTTATTATGACATCACCAGATGACATCATCATTTGATTATGACATCACCAGATGACAATATTACTTGTTTATGACATCATCAGATGACATCATCATTTGATTATGACATAATCAGATGACATCATCAGATGAGATCATCATTTGATTATGACATCATAAGATAACATCATCGAGTAACATCAGCTGATTATGACATCACCAGATGACATCATTTTTTGATTATGACTTCACCAGATGACATCATCATTTGATTATGAAATCATCAGATGACATCATCAGATGACATCATTTGATTATGACATCATAAGATGATATCATCAAATGACATCAGTTGATTATGACATCATCAGATGACAACATTATTTGATTATGACATCATCAGAAGACACGGTCATTTGATTATGACATCAGATGACATCATCATGTGATTATGACATCATCAGATGACGTCATCAGATGACATATTCATTTGATTATGACATCATCAGATAACATTATCAGATGACATCATCAGTTGATTATCACATCAACGAATGATATCACATGAAATCAGCTGATTATGACATCAGATGACATAATAATTTGATTTTGACATCATCAGATGACATCATCAGTTGATTATGACGTCATCAGATGACATCATAAGATGACATCATCAGTTAAATTTGACATCATCGAATGATATCAAATGAAATCATCTGATTATGACATCATCAGATGACATAATAAGTTGATTTTGACATAATCAGATGACATCATCAGTTGATTATGACATCATCAGATGAAATCATCATTTGATTATGACATCATCAGATACCATTATCAGATGACATCATGAGTTGATTATGACATCATCGAATGATATCACATGAAATCAGCTGATTATGACATCATCAGATGACATAATAAGTGGATTTTGACATCATCAGATGACATCATCAGTTGATTATGACATCATCAGATGACATCATAAGATGACATCATCAGTTGATTATGACATCATCAGATGACATGAACAGATGACAAAATCAGTTAATTATGACATCACCAGATAACAACATTATTTGATTATGACATCATCAAATGACATCATCATTTGATTATGACATCATCAGATGAGATAATCATTTGATTATGACATTAACAAATGAAATCATCGAATGACATCATCATTTGATTATGACATCATCGAATGATAACACATGAAAACAGGTGATTATGACATCATCAGATTACATAATAAGTTGATTTTGACATCATCAGATGACATCATCAGTTGATTATGACATCATCAGATGACATCATAATTTTATTATGACATCACCAGATGACATGATCATTTGATTATGACATCACCAGATGACAATATTATTGGATTATGACATCATCAGATGACATCATAATTTGATTATGACATAATCAGATGACATCATCAGATGAGATCATCATTTGATTATGACCTCAACAGATGACATCATCGAATGACATCATGAGTTGACTATGACATGACCAGATGACATCATTTTTTGATTATGACTTCAACAGATGACATCATCATTTGATTATGACTTCATGAGATGACTTCATCAGATGACATCTTCATTTGATTATGACATAATCAGATAACATCATCAGATGGGATCATCATTTGATTATGACATCAACAGATGACATCATCGAATGACATCATCATTTGATTATAACATGACCAGATGACATCATTTTTGATTACGACTTCTCCAGATAGTATCATCATTTGATTATGACTTCACCATATGACATCCACAGATGACATGATCAGATGACTTCATCATTGATTATGAAATCACCAGATGACAATATTTTTTGATTATGACTTCATCAGATTACATTATAATTTGATTATGAGATAATCAAATGACATCATCAGATGAGATCATCATTTGATTATGACCTCAACAGATGACATCATCGAATGACATCATCAGTTGAATATGACATGACCAGATGACATCATTTTTTGATCATGACTTCATGAGATGACTTCACCAGATGACATCATCATTTGATTATGACTTCATGAGATGACTTCATCAGATGACATCTTCATTTGATTATGATATAATCAGATAACATCATCAGATGAGATCATCATTTGATTATGACATCAACAGATGACATCATCGAATGACATCATCATTTGATTATAACATGACCAGATGACATCATTTTTTATTACGACTTCACCAGATAATATCATCATTTGATTATGACTTCACCATATGACATCATCAGATGACATCATCATTTGATTATGACATCCACAGATGACATGATCAGATGACTTCATCAGTTGATTATGAAATCACCAGATGACAATATTTTTTGATTATGACTTCACCAGATGACATCATAATTTGATTATGACATCATCAGATTATATCATCAGATGACAATAGTGGATTATGACATCACCAGAGGAACACATTGTTTGATTATGACATCATCAAATGACATCATCATTTGATTATGACATCATCAGATGAGATTATCATTTGATTATGACATCAACAGATGAAATCATCGAATGACATCATCATTTGTTTATGACATCATCGAATGATAACACATGAAATCAGCTGATTATGACATCATCAGATTACATATTAAGTTGATTTTGACATCATCAGATGACATAATAAGTTGATTTTGACATCATCAGATGACATCATCAGATGACATCTTTGTTTGATTATGACACCATCAGATAACATTATCAGATGACATCATCAGTTGATTATCACATCATCGAATGTTATCACATGAAATCAGCTGATCATGACATCATCAGTTGACATAATAAGCTGATTTTGACATCATCAGATGACTTCATCATTTGATTATGACATCATCAGATGATATCATCAGATGACATCATCAGTTGATTATGACATCACTAGATGACATTATTTGATTATGACATCATCAGATGACACCATCATTTGATTATGACATCATCAGATGAGATCATCATTTGATTATGACATCAACAGTTGACATCATCGAATGACATCATCAGTTGATTTTGACATCACCAGATGACAACATTACTTGATTACGACTTCACAAGATGACATCATCATTTGATTATGACATCATCAGATGACATCATCAAATAACATCTTCATTTGATTATGACATCATCAGATGACATCTTCATTTGAATATGACATCATCAGATAACATTATCAGATGATATCATCAGTTGATTATGACATCATCGAATGATATCACATGAAATCAGCTGATTATGACATCATCAGATAACATAATAATTTAATTTTGAGATCATCAGACGACATCATCATTTGATTATGACATCATCAGATTACATCATCATTTGATTACGACATCATCAGATGACTTCATCATTTGCTTATGACATCATCAGATGACATCATCAGATGACATCATCAGTTGATTATGACATCACCAGAATACAACATTATTTGATTATGACATCATCAGATGACATCATTTAATTATGACATCATTTGATGAGATCATCATTTGATTATGACATTAACAGATGACATCATCGAAAGACATCACCATTTGATTATGACATCAAAAGATTACATCATTGAATGACATCATCAGTTGATTATGACATCATCGAATGATAACACATGTAATCAGCTGATTATGACTAGTGTTGAGCCACCCCCGTAGTGTTCGCGTTCGGTTCGGTTCGTCGAACACCCGTGTGTTCGCCGAACTGTTCGTCGAACTGTTCGTCGAACACCGTTAAAACCAATGGCAGGCAAACAAAAACACATAGAAACACATAGAAAACACCTTCAAAGGTGTCCAAAAGCTGACAAACTGCTCAGAAGACACAACTAACACATGGAAAAGTGACAAGTACATATAGTCATGCGAAAAGAAAAGAGGTGGAGGAGTAAAAGGAGGGGGAGACACAGATATAGGCATGTCATGCCCTTCTAAAATCCAAAAAGTGAGAAGCCGACACGTTCAGTCCGCTCCTGCCCGTGCCACCTCCGTGTTGCCGGGTTTGTGCCAGAGCCGCGTTGAACCCTGATGGCCAGCCCCCCTCTTCCAATACTGGTGCCTGTCCGCTGGTGGGTCGAGCGAGCCCCCCTGTGGTGGAGGCAGCTCTAAGCTTTTTAATTTAAATTGTCTCTCTAATTTGAATGAATACACTTTAAGTCTATTTACAAGGATCTATTGGAGGGCAAGTCTCATGCCAGCAACCACATAATTCCAGCTCCAGTAGCGTCCACTAAAGCTGCTGTAGTTAAAAAGCTGTTATAAGGATCGAGCTCGGCTGTCCACCGCAAGGCATCCTAGTGCCAGTCCCAGCCCCTATGCCTTGGGGTGCCTCCTGATGCTCTTCACTGAGTATCCCGTGGTCCCGAAGCATTTCCTTTGAAAAAATTAAGTGTCCAAACTACAGGTGGTGTAGCTTGCTTAACAGCCGGGATAATCCGCTGACTAGCAGACACTGCTACTAGGCACAAAGTATTTCCTGGGCTAGATGCAGTTAAAAATTTGTAATTAGATACTCTCGTTGGATGCTGAGAAAGCATTCCATAGAGTCTCCTGGCACGCCATATATGATTTTCTTAAAAAGCTTGGGGTAGGGGTCTAGGGCACCCTTTTATAGCCAAAATCACGGCCCTGTATCACAATACATCACCTAGGCTGAAGATTAATGGAACTGTAGCACCCTGAGGGCTCGGTTGCTACAGAGGTACTGCACCTCACCCAGAGGTGTGATATATCACTCTCAGGTAAGGATGGAGTGTGGATCAGGACCCGACACCTGCATGCATTACACCACATTGCCGTGGGGCAGGGCGACCAATATGCCTCTGAGATGGGCACGACAGTCCCTGTCCCTGGCTGGAGTGGGGGGAGGGAACACTGAGGAAGGGGAACCCTGTAGTGCAGGAGCAGGGAGGAAGCAGTTCCTGGGTGCATTGAGAAGGGAATATAAAAGGTGGGCACCATCTTAGTTCAGTGCAGAGAAGTCTGAGCAGAAGTGGCAGGGAGCAGGGGCTCTGCATGAGCTCTGCTCCGGAGGCGGGCCTAGTAACAGAGGCCCAGGCCTGGAAGAGGGAGAAGGAAGGAAGAGGAGCAGAGAAGGCTCCAGGAACGAGGAATGAAGGGATCCCAGGGGTGCGGACGGGCGAGTCGCCACCGCACGCCCGAATCCACCTGCGTGGAGGGGTCAGGCCAAAGGGGGAGACCGGTCCCCGAAACTAGTGGAGGCAGGAAACGACCCTCAGCTAGAAACCGGAGGCTGTCACATTTTATGTGGCGCAGCCCCTCGCTACACCCGCTAGGAAGGCACCACATAGGGTCAGGGAAACTGGCACCAAGTTTACCAAGAGGAGGCCCGAGGCAGCCGGACAGAAGGGTTGGTAAGAAAGGCCAGACAAAGGACACACAAAGGGGGTCCTGTGAAGCGCTCCAAAGTTATCTGGGAGTTGTCTGAGCCCCTCACCTGGTGAGCACAGTACGACGTGGGCAGCCGTTACCTGCAGACGTGGTCTGGATAATAAGAACTGTGAGTAAAGGCCCTGGACTGCATCACTGACTCCGTGTCATTACTAGTGTTGAGCCACCCCCGTGGTGTTCGGGTTCGGTTCGGTTCGTCGAACACCGGGATGTTCGAGGAACTGTTCGTCGAACTGTTCGTCGAACACCTTAGAACACCGTCGAACACCGTTAAAACCAATGGCAGGCAAACAAAAACACATAGGAACACATAGAAAACACCTTCAAAGGTGTCCAAAAGCTGACAAACTGCTCAGAAGACGCTTTCTTTAAAAAAGCCGGCCGGCAATTCAGCAGCGGCAAACACCGGTACCCGATAATTTAGACATGAAGAAATACAGCATCACACATAGATTAGATAGATAGAAACATGTCAGTCACATATATATGAAGTACAGTGACAGTGTTGCTTACTGTACTTGTCATTTAGTGTAAAGGATTTATTAAAAAATATAATAGTGTTTTCTGCACCGTCTCTTTAAAAAAGCCGGCCGGTAATTCAGCAGCGGTACCCGACAATTTATAACAGACAGAATAGAGCTTCACACATAGATTAGATAGATAGAAACATGTCAGTCACATATATATGAAGTACTGTGACAGTGTTGCTTACTGTACTTGTCATTTACTGCAAAGGATTTATTAAAAAAAATAATAGTGTTTTCATGCACCGTCTCTTTAAAAAAGCCGGCCGGCAATTCAGCATCTGTACCCGACAATTTAGAATAGAAGGAATAGAGAATCACACATAGATTAGATAGATAGAAACATGTCAGCCACATATATACGAAGTACAGTGACAGTGTTGCTTACTGTACTTGTCATTTAGTGTAAAGGATTTATTAAAAAATATAATAGTGTTTTCGTGCACCGTCTCTTTAAAAAAGCCGCCGGCAATTCAGCATCTGTACCCGACAATTTATAACAGACAGAATAGAGCTTCACACATAGATTAGATAGATAGAAACATGTCAGTCACATATATATGAAGTACTGTGACAGTGTTGCTTACTGTACTTGTCATTTACTGCAAAGGATTTATTAAAAAAAATAATAGTGTTTTCATGCACCGTCTCTTTAAAAAAGCCGGCCGGCAATTCAGCATCTGTACCCGACAATTTATAACAGAAAGAATAGAGCTTCACACATAGATTAGATAGATAGAAACATGTCAGTCACATATATAATAAGTACAGTGACAGTGTTGGTTACTGTACCTGTCATTTAGTATTAAAATAAAGGATTTATTATTAAAAAAAATTGGCGTGGGGTTCCCCGTAATTTTAGTCTCTAGCGGAGGTTAAGCAGACAGCTGGGGCAGATGTTTGAAGCCTGGGAAGGGGGTAATACCCACGAAGCTTCCCAGGCTACTAATATCAGCCCCCAGCTGAATACCTAGCCTTTACTAGCTATTAAAATGGAGGACCCCCCAAAAAAATGACGTGGGGTCCCCCCTAATTTAATAGCTAGCAAAGGCTAGGCAGACAGCTGGGGGCTGATATTAATAGCCCAGGAAGGGAGCCATGAATATTGGCCCCCTCCCAGGCTAGAAACACCAGCCGTCAGCCGCCCCAGAAATGGCGCATCCATAGGATGCGCCAATTCTGGCACTTAGCCTCGCTCTTCCACGCTGCCCTGGTGCGGTGGCAGGGGGTAATAGGGTTGGGGTTGATGTCAGCTTATAATGCCAGCTGACATCAAGCCCAGGTTAGTAATGGAGAGGCGTCTATAAGACACCCCCATTACTAACCCCATAGTCAAAGTAAAAAAAAAAACACACAAACACCCAGAATAAAGTCCTTTAATTGAAATAAAGACACAATTCTTTATTGTTCTAAATTAAACCATACTTACCATCACGCCCATTCCAGCTGAAGCCAACGATCTCCTGCAATAAAAGAAAAATAATAAAGCAACCTCATCCTTACCTTTCCATGGTTCCCAGGACAGCTTCAGCTCTGCTACATCGAGATGACAGGCTGGACCGCAGCAGAACGCTGCCATCCAGCCTGTCATCCCGCAGACACTGAGAAGCGCAGGCATGCTTGCGCTCCTCAGTGTCTGACTGTGACGGCATCCAGATGAGCCGACAATGAACTCGGCTCACCTCATGTACGTCACTGACAGCATGGGAAAATTCTCCTGCACTCAGCGCTTCAGCGTGAGAATTTTCCCACGCTGTCAGTGACGTGCATGAGGTGAGCCGAGTTCATTGGACATGACCTCGGCTCATCTGGATGCCGTCACAGCCAGACACTGAGTAGCGCAAGCAAGCCTGCGCTTCTCAGTTTCTGCGGGATGACAGGCTGGATGGCAGCGTTCTGCTGCGGTCCAGCCTGTCATCTCGATGTAGCAGAGCTGAAGCTGTCGTGGGAGCCATGGAAAGGTAAGGATGATGTTGCTTAATTATTTTACTTTTATTGCAGGAGATCAATGGCTTCAGCTGGAATGGGCGTGGCGGTAAGTATGGTTTAATTTAGAACAATAAAGAATTGTGTGAGTATTTCAATTAAAGGACTTTTTTCTGGGTGTTTGTGTTTTTTTTTAAATACTTTACTAGAAATTCATGGTGGTCATGTCTAATATTGGCGTGACCCCATGAATTTCGGGCTTAGGGCCAGCTGATAATGCCACGCTGGCCTTAACCCCTTTATTACCCAGTGAGCCACCGCACCAGGGCCCTGGATGAGTTGGGTACAGCGCCAGAAGATGGCGCTTCTATGAACGCGCCATTTTCCGGGGCGGCTGCGGACTGCAATTTGCAGTGGGTGGGGCCCAGAAAGCTTGGGCCTCCCTGCGCTGCGGCTGGTGTTTCTAGCCTGGGAGGGGGCCAATATTCATGGCTCCCTTCCTGGGCTATTAATATCAGCCCCCAGCTGTCTGCCTAGCCTTTGCTAGCTATTAAATTAGGGGGGACCCCACGTCATTTTTTTTGGGGGGTCCTCCATTTTAATAGCTAGTAAAGGCTAGGTATTCAGCTGGGGGCTGATATTAGTAGCCTGGGAAGCTCCGTGGGTATTACCCCCTTCCCAGGCTTCAAACATCTGCCCCAGCCGTCTGCTTAACCTCCACTAGAGACTAAAATTACGGGGAACCCCACGCCAATTTTTTTTAATAATAAATCCTTTATTTTAATACTAAATGACAGGTACAGTAACCAACACTGTCACTGTACTTATTATATATGTGACTGACATGTTTCTATCTATCTAATCTATGTGTGAAGCTCTATTCTGTCTGTTATAAATTGTCGGGTACAGATGCTGAATTGCCGGCCGGCTTTTTTAAAGAGACGGTGCATGAAAACACTATTATTTTTTTTAATAAATCCTTTGCAGTAAATGACAAGTACAGTAAGCAACACTGTCACAGCACTTCATATATATGTGACTGACATGTTTCTATCTACCTAATCTATGTGTGATTCTCTATTCTTTCTGTTATAAATTGTCGGGTACAGATGCTGAATTGCCGGCCGGCTTTTTTAAAGAGACGGTGCAGAAAACACTAATATTTTTTTTAATAAATCCTTTGCAGTAAATGACAAGTACAGTAAGCAACACTGTCACAGTACTTCATATATATGTGACTGACATGTTTCTATCTATCTAATCTATGTGTGAAGCTCTATTCTGTCTGTTATAAATTGTCAGGTACCGCTGCTGAATTGCCGGCCGGCTTTTTTAAAGAGACGGTGCACGAAAACACTATTATATTTTTTAATAAATCCTTTACACTAAATGACAAGTACAGTATGCAACACTGTCACTGTACTTCGTATATATGTGGCTGACATGTTTCTATCTATCTAATCTATGTGTGAAGCTCTATTCCTTCTATTCTAAATTGTCGGGTACAGATGCTGAATTGCCAGCCGGCTTTTTTAAAGAGACGGTGCATGAAAACACTATTATTTTTTTTTATAAATCCTTTACACTAAATGACAAGTACAGTAAGCAACACTGTCACTGTGCTTCTTATATATGTGACTGACATGTTTCTATCTATCTAATCTATGTGTGAAGCTCTATTCTTTCTGTTCTAAATTGTCGGGTACCGGTGTATGCCGCTGCTGAATTGCCGGCTTTTCATGTTTCACTGTGAGCACTGTTCCCATCGATTTGGGCAATCACTGTAATGCCACAACCACCATGGCTGTGGCATTACAGTGAGTGGCAGACAATCCCTGCATGATTGGTGCTCTAAATAGCGCCAGACATGCAGGACACGCTTTTGGTGCACGAACAGTTATCGAACATAACCTCGAACAGCCGAATTTTTTGCAAATCGTTCGGGTTCGTCGAACAACTCGAACACCACCCAAAACAGCTCGAATTTGAGATTGGCGAACAGTTCTAGTCGAACAACGCTCATCTCTAGTCATTACTGCTGCTGACCTGCACCATCACCCCCATCCTCCGCATACGCTGCCCTGAGGCTATACTCCTCCCGTGGGGAGTTATGCTACGCTCTGCTGCACCCACAACACCAGCCTCAGCGGTCTGCCCTGCAGCGGCGGTTCACTCTGACCGCAATCCACGGGTGGCGTAGTCGGACATTTAAACATCAAAACCACATAAATAGTTCCACCACTGGTTTGACCACCCTGAGCCACGGAACCGGGTCGCCGCCACGAAGACTACAACCACCAGCATCCACCAAAAAGGGTCCGGCTCCGGGTGTCCCAAGGCCCAGGGGGTGCATCAGAACATTTTCATCACCTTTCACAATCACCAATGGGACAAGGCAGGGATGTCCTCTGTCCCCTCTCTTATACATCCTAGTGACGGAGCACCTGCTCTCATCAATTCGCCATAACCCCAATATTAGGTGGAATGAGGTGGGAGGCACCGAGTACAAGTGCTCTCTATTTGCTGATGATGTCCTAGTATATATCACTCAATCACATATATCCATCCATGCTGTTATGGCTGAAATAGATCACTTTGTTACATGGTCAAATTTTAAAATCAATGCAGCGAAGTCTGAGGCCCTCGATGTCTCCCTCCCCAAATCCATATAGGATTCCATCCAGTCCAACTTTCTCTTTGCCTGGCCCTCACAGGGTATCAAATACTTAGGAATTCCTATTCATAGAGACCTCTCCCATCTATGTTATCTTAATTTTGGGCCCTTTATTGAACAACTCCATACAGACCACGGTTGGCAAGTTAGAATTGTAAGATTCACTACGTGAACCACTGGTGTTTTGTGGAAAAGCACATGTACACTGTGTTCCAAATTATTATGCAAAAAGTGTTTAGGAGTGATAAGGGAAGAATTTGTTTGTTTGTCAGTTAAACTCATTGATGGTGATGTGTGTCAGGGCTCTTTATAACACTGTAAGCAATTGCAGACACCTGTGCTAATTAGTTTGGCAGGTGTGTCCAATGAAAGGCAAGACTACTTAAGAAGGCTGTCTCACATTATTAAGCAGCCTACATTTTCTGCCAAAATGGGAAAGAAAAAGGATGTGTCGGCTGCTGAGAAGCAACAAATTGTGGAGTGTTTAGGTCAAGGCATGACTACAATCAACAATGTGCGATGATCAGGATGAAGTGTCTTGGCAATCAAGAAGTATGTAGCTGATTCACAGTACACACGTGTGCGTGCTGATAAGGGCAAATTGAGGACTCTTTCCTACAGGCAATTATGTCAGGTTAAAAGAGCAGCGGCAAAAAAGCCTTGTCATAGCAGCAGCCAAGTTTTTGAAGCTGCTGGTGCCTCCAACGTCCCCCGAACAACAAGATGCAGGGTCCATCAAAGGTTTCCAGCTGTGCATATGCCATCCTGTCGACCTCCTCTATCCACTTCACACAAGCAGAAACGGCTCCAGTGGGCCAAACATTACATGAAGACTGATTTCAAAACTGTTTTGTTCACGGATGAGTGCCGTGCAGAGCTCGATGGTCCAGATGGATGGAGTGGAGGATGGCTGGTTGATGGACACCCCACGCAAACACGGCTACAGCGCCAACAAGGAGGAGGTGGAGTAATGTTTTGGGCTGGAATCATGGGGAGAGAGATTGTCGGCCCCTTTAGGATCCCTGAAGGCGCTAAAGATGAACTCCATAATGTATGTGGATTTTCTCAAACAGCACTTCCTGCCATGGTTCAAGAAGAAGAAGCGTGTATTTCACAGCAAGATCATTTTTTAGCATGATAATGCACCATCTCATGCTGCACATAAAACATCGGCATCTCTGGCTGATATGGGCATAAAAGGGGACAAACTTATGGTGTGACCCCCATGCTCCCCTGACCTCTACCCCATTCAGAACCTCTGGAGCATCATCAAAAGGAGTGTCTATGATGGCGGGAGGCAGTTCACATCTAAGCAACAGCTCTGGGAGGGTATTCTGTCCTCATGCAAAACAATTGAAGCAGAAACCATCCAAAACCTGACAAATTCAATGGACGAGAGAGTTCGGAAGCTCCTTTCGAACAAGGGGTCCTATGTGAAAATGTAACATCACCTAGAATAAAGTTTTGAGTTGAAAACTGTTTGATTTCAGTTTCTAATAACCTGCTAATGCTTATAATTTCAAAAATGACCATTTTTTTGGTCTTTATTAAAATGAAAAGGTTGATCGAAAAGTTTGGGGGATCTAAGAGTGTGGCAACCCAGTAGTCATGATTACTTCGAATTCTGACAATATGAGGGTCATGTTGCAGGTAGTGCAGCAAGAAGGCACTTATGTGTCTTGCGCATCTCGGAGCCCCAAAATTATTTTCCGGGCTAGATGCAGCTAAAAATTATTATTAATTTTAAATCTGGTGGAGCTTAGTATAGATGGCCTAATAGGATCAGTGCTGCACACTGCTACAAAGCCCAAATTATTTTCCAGTCAAAATACAGATAAACATGATTAGTAATTTTAAATCTGGTGGAGCTTATTATAGATGGCCTAATAGAATCAGTGCTGCACACTGCTACAAAGCCCAAATTATTTTCCAGCCAAGATACAGATAAACATGATTAGTAATTTGAAAGCTTAAAACGGTTGGTAGGGTGATTTTAGCCCATCATCAAGCTTTTACTCTCCCCAGGATGACACAGGGGTAGAAAAGTCGTTTCGGATCCATGATTTGTTCATCTTTATGAACGTGAGTCTGTCTACATTATCAGTGGAGAGCCGCGTGCGCTTATCTGTCAGCACACCACCAGCAGCGCTGAACACACGTTCAGACAGAACGCTGGCTGCGGGGCATGACAAGATCTCCAAGGCGTAAGTGGCTAGCTCCGGCCATTTATCCAGATTGGAAGCCCAAAAAGAGCAAAGGTCCAGTGACACAGTCATGGCTTCAATGTTTACTTGGAGATACTCCTGTACCATCGTCTCTAGGCGTTGACTATGTGTCAGACTTCTTGTCTCCTGTGGCCTTGCAAAGGATGGGCTAAAAAAGTGGTGAAATGATTCCGCAAAATTGATGTTACCAGCAGATACTGTGGTTCTGTTACGGTTTGAGTGCTGAACACTTGACGGTCCCACGGTTGGCAAGTTGGAACTGTGAGATTCACTACGTGCACCACTGGTGTTTTGTGGAAAAGCACATGTAAGATTCTGCAACAGTCTCTGCTGATACTCCTGCATGCGTGCATCCCTTTCTATGGCAGGAATAATTTCTGCAAATTTACTTTTGTACCGGGGATCTAACAGTGTGGCAACCCAGTAGTCAGGATTATTTCTAATTCTCACAATTCGAGGGAAATGTATCAGGTAGTGCAGCAAGAAGGCACTCATGTGTGTTGCGCATCCAGGAGCACCAAGTCCCTGTTGTGTTGGTGGCGAGGTAACAATCATGCTTCCTTCCTCTGTCCTCTCCCCCCAACCTCGCACAACAGAAATGTGATCAAGGTCTCCCTCATCTGATGAGTCTTCCATCAGTTCGTCCTCCACTTCTTCCTGGGCTCCTGCACCTTCTTCACTAGTTTGGCTGCTACCATGCGCCCTGGTAAAACCATCTCCCCCACCCTCACATGCCTGCCGCCTTGGTGCTGCCGACCGTCTGGACCTTGCAGATGTTAGCCCTTCCGCATACAACTCCTCCTCCTCTACTTCCTCCACCTCCTCTTGTGCCACCACCTGACTCCGAATTCTGTTTAACATGTGCTCCAGCATGTAAATCACCGGAATAGTCATGCTGATAATGGCATCGTCAGCACTAAACATCTTCGTCGCCATTTCAAAACTGTGCAGAAGGGTGCATAGGTCCCTGATCTGAGACCACTCCTCCAGCGTGATTTTCCCCACGTCTGGATCTCGTTGGCCCAGGCTATACGTCAGAACGTATTGCACCAGGGCTTGTCGGTGCTGACACAGTCGCTGCAACATGTGCAGAGTTGAATTCCACCGGGTAGGCACATCGCATTTTAGCCGGTGAAGTGGCAGGCCCAACGACTTCTGTAGAGATGTAAGTCGCTGAGCTGCGGGATGCGACGGCGGAAGTGAGCACACAGCGACCGTGCCCTCTGCAGAAGGCCATCTAGTCTGGGATAGTGGGCTAAAAATTGCTGGACAACCAGGTTCAACACGTGAGCCATACAAGGCACGTGTGTGACCTTGCCCCGGCGAAGGGCCGCACCCAGGTTTGCAGCATTGTCGCACACGGCCTTCCCTGGTTTCAGGTCCAGTGGAGACAACCATTCATGAAATTGGTTCTCCAGAGCTGACCACAACTCCTCAGCTGTGTGACTCACATTTCCCAGACATTTCAAAGTAAAAACCGCCTGATGACGTTGAGCCCTACTGCCAGCATAGTAAGGAGGTGTGCATGATCCCTTCTGCGCAGTTAGAAAGCTTGTGGCATGACCAGACAGGCTTTGGGTGCATGTGGAAGACCGAGAGGAGGTTGAGGAGGCAGAAGCAGTGGAGGAACTTTGACATAAAGAGGATTGACGCACAACTCGTGGGGACGGCAAGACTTGGACAGCAGCCCCTTGTCCTGCTGTCACCATAGTTACCCAGTGCCCAGTCAGCGACATTTAACGCCCCTGTCCATGCCTACTCGTCCAAGTGTCTGTGGTGAAATGCACCCTGTCACACACAGAGTTTATCAAAGAAGCGGTGATGTTGTGTGCGACATGCTGGTGGAGCGCAGGCACACCTTTCTTTGAGAAGTAGTGCCGACTGGGCATCTGGTACTGGGGCACTGCGACGGACATAAGGTCTCGAAAATCCTCTGTGTCCAACAGGCGGAAAGGCAGCATTTCTGTAGCCAAGAGCTTGCAGATGGTGAAATTCAACCTCTTAGCTTTCTCATGGCTAGGAGGAAATGGTCTTTTACTTGTCCACATCTGAGGGACCGAGGGCTGGCTATTGTGCTTAGACGGGGTTGATAAGGGTGTCCCCGGCAAACTGCCGGTCTGTGAGGAAGATGCAGGCGGACATGTTAGGTTGCCTTGATCCAAAGGTGGTGCTATCGATGTCGGACAGCGCTCAACACCAGCTGGTGTTACCACCTCCAAAGAAAATGATGACCTGCCAATCACGCTGGCTGTTGCGGGTAAAGAGGTGGCAGGTCTGAGCCCCAAAACAGGTGTGACTGCTGTCCTCCCAGTCACAGAGGATGAAGAGGCCGCGGATGCACAAGATATGGCAGACGGTGGTTGGCCCGGCCGGCTAGGCCGCATTGTAGCACACTGAGCTTCCCACTGCAACTTATGCTTCATGTCCATGTGCCGGTTCATGCATGAAGTACTCAAACTATGTATTTTTTGGCCTCTACTTAGCTTTTGCTGACAAATGTTACAGATAACACGAGTTGGGTCATCTTTATCGATCTGAAAAAATGCCCAGGCTATGCAAGGCTTAGCACCCATGCGACCTGAAGAGCCACCACGACTTGTGGTGAGAGGCAGAGTTGTGTTTGAGGATGCAGTTGTTGACGTGCTTCCAGTACTACGTCTCTGTCCAGGAAGGCGCAACCTGACCTCGTCGTCACTAGCATCTTCCTCCACCTCCTCTGCTGACCTCATCTCTTGGCTGACTGTGGGTTGACAGTAAGTGGGATCTCCAACCTCATCATCATCACCCTGTGCGTTATCACACCCGTCGTCCTCAGAGCCAACCTGTTACTGCCCTGACAAAAAACTAAAGTTGTCGCTCCATTCAGGTATTTGAGTCTCATCATCGTCTTCCTCATTGTCTACACCAATAGGAGTTACAGTTTGGAAATGAGGGTCTACATTATGGTCAGAACCTTCTGCGTCTGGTCCTGGATTCGACTCATAAAGATTCTGGGCATCAGTGCAGATCATTTCCTCGTCTGGATTCACAGAAGCGCTGGAGTCGACCTCTGATTCCCAGGCTATAGTATGAGTAAACAGCTCTGCAGACTCAACCATCTGTTCTACCTCATACTCAGACGGGCAGCTGGAGATTTGGGAGCTGTGAGGAAGCAAGTGCGATTGGGGTGACACCTTTGAGGACTGGAGTATTTGTGATGTTGAAGTTGATGTGGAGGAGAGCCCACTTAAAGGAGCACTTGATATCCGTTGAAGCACCTGCTGTTTTTGTGCCTCATCTGGAATTTGTAGCGATTGGCGTGGCCGTAAGAAAGGGATCTTATCATATTGTCCGCTAAAAGAAGTAGACATTTTAGTTTGGCTGGAAGAAGGTCTTTCTTCTGCAGATGTTACTGTTGCTTTAACACCTACCCCACGGACACAACCTTTTTTCCCCTTCCCAACATGCCTATTCCCCTTTCCACCAGCAGCAGGCCTTTTTCCACTCATTTTGGTGGTTAACTAATTCACAACTCTGGAGTTGTTTGCACAAAAAAACAATGGATGGGAACCGAGCAGAGCTGAGTGGCCAAACTGTGGTATTAGGCCAAAACTATTGGCTGGGTTAGATGCAGAAAAAAATTATATTCAATTTTCAACCTGATGGAGGTCAGTATAGATGGACTAATAGAAAAAGTCCCACACACTGCTAGAAGGCCAAATATTTTTTCAGAGCTAGATGCAGAAAAAAATTATATTCAGTTTGCAACCTGATGGAGGTCTGTATAGATGGATTAATAGAACAAGTCCCACACACAGCTAGAAGCCCAATATTTTTTCAGAGGTAGATGCAGAAAAAAATATATTCAGTTTGCAACCTGATGGAGGTCAGTATAGATGGACTAATACAACAAGTCCCACACACAGCTAGAAGCCCAATATTTTTTCAGAGCTAGATGCAGAAAAAAATTATATTCAATTTGCAACCTGATGGAGGTCAGTATAGATGGAGTAATAGAACAAGTCCCACACACAGCTAGAAGCCCAAATATTTTTTCAGAGCTAGATGCAGATAAAAATTATTTTTAATTTGCAACCTGATGGAGGTCAGTATAGATGGACTAACAGAGAAAGTCCCAAACACTGCTAGAAGGCCAAATATTTTTTCAGAGCTAGATGCAGAAAAAAATTATATTCAGTTTGCAACCTGATGGAGGTCTGTATAGATGGATTAATAGAACAAGTCCCACACACAGCTAGAAGCCCAATATTTTTTCAGAGGTAGATGCAGAAAAAAATATATTCAGTTTGCAACCTGATGGAGGTCAGTATAGATGGACTAATACAACAAGTCCCACACACAGCTAGAAGCCCAATATTTTTTCAGAGCTAGATGCAGAAAAAAATTATATTCAATTTGCAACCTGATGGAGGTCAGTATAGATGGAGTAATAGAGCAAGTCCCACACACAGCTAGAAGCCCAAATATTTTTTCACAGCTAGATGCAGATAAAAATTATTTTTAATTTGCAACCTGAAGGAGGTCAGTATAGATGGACTAATAGAGAAAGTCCCACACACTGCTAGAAGGCCAAATATTTTTTCAGAGCTAGATGCAGAAAAAAATTATATTCAGTTTGCAACCTGATGGAGGTCAGTATAGATGGACTAATAGAGAAAGTCCCACACACTGCTAGAAGGACAAATATTTTTTCAGAGCTAGATGCAGAAAAAAATTATATTCAGTTTGCAACCTGATGGAGGTCAGTATAGATGGACTAATAGAGAAAGTCCCACACACTGCTAGAAGGCCAAATATTTTTTCAGAGCTAGATGCAGAAAAAAATTATATTCAGTTTGCAACCTGATGGAGGTCTGTATAGATGGATTAATAGAACAAGTCCCACATACAGCTAGAAGCCCAATATTTTTTCAGAGCTAGATGCAGAAAAAAATTATATTCAATTTGCAACCTGATGGAGGTCAGTATAGATGGAGTAATACAACAAGTCCCACACACAGCTAGAAGCCCAATATTTTTTCAGAGCTAGATGCAGAAAAAAATTATATTCAATTTGCAACCTGATGGAGGTCAGTATAGATGGAGTAATAGAGCAAGTCCCACACACAGCTAGAAGCCCAAATATTTTTTCACAGCTAGATGCAGAAAAAAATTATATTCAATTTGCAACCTGATGGAGGTCAGTATAGATGGACTAATAGAATGATGCCATGCCCAAAAGATTTTACTTCACTAGGTGCAGTAAAAAAATTGTTATTCTATACACAGGTGGTATATCTTGCAACACAGATAGGCTACTCCACTGACTAACACACTCTGCAATAGGCCAAAAAGGATTAGCTTTGCTAGATTCAGCCAAATGCTGTGAAAAAAACTTGCACAGCACTGGCACAGACCTGCCTGGCAAAAACTGATAGGAACTGATGTAACCTAGTCCTGAAAAGGACTGCAATTACAATTAGTCTTTACTCCCACAACCTATCTATTTAAGAGCACAGACCTGCCTGATAAAAGTCGTAGGAAATGCTGTAACCTAGTCCTTAAAAGGACTGCAATCACAACTATTCCCTACTCCCAAGCTATCTGTAGATTTGTGCGAAAATTGGCTTGAAATTAACAAGGTATAGCGCACACAGCAACAGCGGTGCCGTCTAACACGCAGCTGCAGCAGTGAGAAAATGGTGGCGACGGGGAAAATGGCTTGGTCTTATAGGGCAAGGACATGTGACATACACTGCCAATGACACATGCCCTTGCTTGTGTGAAAAAAAGCACTTCGCTCCGTGTGTGCGCTGCTGATAGGCTGACAGATTGCACCTCCCCACTGTAAATGCGGGAAAGAGAAAAAAAATGGTGATCTTCATTATTCCTGCAGAGATCCATCCCCTGCCCCTCCCCCCACCCCACTGTACACTCAAACTGCGTATTAACATTAATTTTCATCATTACTGAGAAAAAATCCAGTTATGATTTTGGTGCACGAACAGTTATCGAACATAACCTCGAACAGCCGAATTTTTCTCAAATCGTTCGTGTTCGCCGAACGGCTCGAACACCGCCCAAAACAGCTCGAATTTGAGATTGGCGAACAGTTCGAGTAGAACAACGCTCATCTCTAATTATGACATGATCAGATGACATCATCATTTGATTATGACATCATCAGTTGAGATCATCATTTGATTATGACATCTTCAGATGACATCATCAGATGAGATCATCATTTGAATATGACATCAACAGATGACACCATTGAATGACATCATCAGTTGATTTTGACATCACCAGGTGACATCATCATTTGAATATGACATCAGATAACATTTTGAGATGACATCATCAGTTGATTATGACATCATTGAATGATATCACATGAAATCAGCTGTTTATGACATCATCACATGACATAATAAGCGGATTTTGATATCATCAGATGACATCATCAGTTGATTATGACATCATAAGATGACATCATCAGATGACATCATCAGTTGATTATGACATCATCGAATGATATCACATGAAAGCAGCTGATTATGACATCATCAGATGACATAAAAGTTGATTTTGACATCATCAGATGACATCATCATTTGATTATGACATCATCAGATGACCTCATCAGTTGATTATGACATCACCAGATGACAACATTATTTGATTATGACATCATTTGATGAGATTACCATTTGATTATGACATCAACAGATGACATCGAATGACATCATCAGTTGATTATGACATCATCGAATGATATCACATGAAATCAGCTGATTATGACATCATCAGATGACATAATAATTTAATTTTGACATCATCAGATGACATCATAAGTTGATTATAACATCGGATGACATCATCATTTGATTATGACATCATCAGATGACATCATCATTTGATTATGACATCAACAGATGACATCACTGAATGACATCATCAGTTGATCATGACATGCTTAGATGACATCATTTTTTGATTATGACTTCACCAGATGACATCATCATTGGATTATGAAATCACCAGATGACATCTTCATTTGATTATGACATAATCAGATAACATCATCAGATGAGATCATCATTTGATTTTGACAGCAACAGATTACATCATCGAATGACATAATCAGCTGTTTATGACATCAGGAGATGACATCATTTTTTGATTATGACTTCACCAGATGACATCATCATTTGATTATGACATCATCAGATGATACGATCATTTGATTATGACATCATCAGAGGAGATCATCAATTTAGTATGGCATCATCAGATGACATCATCAGATGACATGTTCTTTTGATTACGACATCATCAGATAACATATCAGATGACATTATCAGTTGATTATCACATCATAGAATGATGTCACATGAAATCAGCTGATTATGACATCATCAGTTGACATAGTAATTTGATTTTGACATCATCAGGTGACATAATCAATTGATTATGACATCAACGAATGATAGCATATGAAATCAGCTGATTATGACATCATCAGATGACATAAGTTGATTTTGACATCATCAGATGACATAATCAGTTGATTTTGACATCATCAGACGATATCATCAGTTGTTTATGACATCATCAGATGACATCATTTGATTAAGACATAATCAGATGACATCATCATTTGATTATGACATCATCAGATGACATCATCAGCTGAGATCATCATTTGATTATGACATCAACAGATGACATCATCGAATAACATCATCAGTTGATTATGACATGACCAGATGACATCATTTTTTTATCATAACTTTACCAGATGACATGATCATATAACATCTTCATTTGATTATGACATCATCAGATAACATTATCAGATGATATCATCAGTTGATTATGACATCATCGAATGATATCACATGAAATCAGCTGATTATGACATCATCAGATGAAATAATAATTTGATTTTGACATCATCATATGACATCATTAGTTGATTATGACATCATCAGATGACATCATCATTTGATTATGACATCATCTGATGACCTCATCATTTGATTACGACATCATCAGATGACTTCATCATTTGCTTATGACGTCATCAGATGACATCATCAGATGACATCATCAGTTGATTATGACATCACCAGAATACAACGTTATTTGATTATGACATCATCAGATGACATCATCATTTAATTATGACCTCATTTGATGAGATCATCATTTGATTATGACATTAACAGATGACATCATCGAAAGACATCACCATTTGATTATGACATCAAAAGATGACATCATTGAATGACATCATCAGTTGATTATGATATCATTGAATGATATCACATGAAATCATCTGATTATGACAACTTCAGATGACATAATAAGTTGATTTTGACATAATCAGATGATATAATAAGTTGATTATGACATCATCAGATGACATCATCATTTGATTATGCCATCATCATATGACATCATCAAATGAGATCATCATTTGATCATGACATCAACAGATGACATTTACGAATGACATCATCAGTTGATTATGACATGACCAGATGACATCATTTTTTTCATCATGACTTCACTAGATGACATCATCATTTGATTATGACATCATTAGATGACTTCATCATTTGATTATGACATCATCAGATGACATAATCAGATGACATCATCAGTTGATTATGACATCACAAGATTACAATATTATTTGATTATGACAACATCCGATGACATCATTATTTGATTATGACATCATCAGATGACATCATAATTTGACATTTTCATTTGATTAAGACATCATCAGATAACATTATCAGATTACATCATCAGTTGATTATCACATCATCCAAAGATATCACATGAAATCATCTGATTATGACATCATCAGTTGACATAATAACTTGATTTTGACATAATCAGATGACATGATCAGTTGATTATGACATCATCATTTTATTATGACATCATCAGATTACATCATCAGTTGATTATGACATTACCAGATATCACCATTATTTGATTATGACATCATCAGATGACATCATCATTTGATTATGACATCATCAGATGAGATCATCATTTGATTATGACATCTTCAGATGACATCATCAGATGAGATCATCATTTGAATATGACATCAACAGATGACATCATTGAATGACATCATCAGTTGATTTTGACATCACCAGGTGACATCATCATTTGAATATGACATCAGATAACATTTTGAGATGACATCATTAGTTGATTATGACATCATCGAATGATATCACATGAAATCAGCTGTTTATGACATCATCAGATGACATAAGTGGATTTTGATATCATCAGATGACATCATCAGTTGATTATGACATCATAAGATGACATCATAAGATGACATCATCAGTTGATTATGACATCATCGAATGATATCACATGAAAGCAGCTGATTATGACATCATCAGATGACATAAAAGTTGATTTTGACATCATCAGATGACATCATCATTTGATTATGACATTATCAGATGACATCAACAGAAGACCTCATCAGTTGATTATGACATCACCAGATGACAACATTATTTGATTATGACATCATTTGATGAGATTACCATTTGATTATGACATCAACAGATGACATCGAATGACATCATCAGTTGATTATGACATCATCGAATGATATCACATGAAATCAGCTGATTATGACATCATCAGATGACATAATAATTAAATTTTGACATCATCAGATGACATCATAAGATGATTATAACATCAGATGACATCATCATTTGATTATGACATCATCAGATGACATCATCAGATGACATCATCATTTGATCATGACATCAACAGATGACATCACTGAATGACATCATCAGTTGATTATGACATGCTTAGATGACATCATTTTTTGATTATTACTTCACCAGATGACATCATCATTTGATAATGAAATCACCAGATGAGATCATCATTTGATTATGACAGCAACAGATGACATCATCGAATGACATAATCAGCTGTTTATGACATCAGGAGATGACATCATTTTTTGATTATGACTTCACCAGATGACATCATCATTTGATTATGACATCATCAGATTATACGATCATTTGATTATGACATCATCACATGAGATCATCATTTGATTATAACATCATCACATAACATTATCAGATGATATCATCAGTTGATTATGACATCATCGAATGATATCACATGAAATCAGCTGATTATGACATCATCAGATGAAATAATAATTTGATTTTGACATCATCATATGACATCATTAGTTGATTATGACATCATCAGATGACATCATTTGATTATGACATCATCAGATGACATCATCATTTGATTACGACATCATCAGATGACTTCATCATTTGCTTATGACATCATCAGATGATATCATCAGATGACATCATCAGTTGATTATGACATCACCAGAATACAACGTTATTTGATTATGACATCATCAGATGACATCATCATTTAATTATGACCTCATTTGATGAGATCATCATTTGATTATGACATTAACAGATGACATCATCGAAAGACATCACCATTTGATTATGACATCAAAAGATGACATCATTGAATGACATCATCAGTTGATTATGACATCATCGAATGATATCACATGAAATCATCTGATTATGACAACTTCAGATGACATAATAAGTTGATTTTGACATCATCACATGATATAATAATTTGATTTTGACATCATCTGATGACATCATCATTTGATTATGACATCATCAGATGACATCATCATTTGATTATGCCATCATCATATGACATCATCAAATGAGATCATCATTTGATTATGACATCAACAGATGACATTTACGAATGACATCATCAGTTGATTATGACATGACCAGATGACATCATTTTTTTATCATGACTTCACTAGATGACATCACCATTTGATTATGACATCATCAGATGACTTCATCATTTGATTATGACATCATCAGATGACATAATCAGATGACATCATCAGTTGATTATGACATCACAAGATTACAATATTATTTGATTATGACAACATCCGATGACATCATCATTTGATTATGACATCATCAGATGACATCATCATTTGATTATGACATTATCAGATGACATCAACAGAAGACCTCATCAGTTGATTATGACATCACCAGATGACAACATTATTTGATTATGACATCATTTGATGAGATTACCATTTGATTATGACATCAACAGATGACATCGAATGACATCATCAGTTGATTATGACATCATCGAATGATATCACATGAAATCAGCTGATTATGACATCATCAGATGACATAATAATTAAATTTTGACATCATCAGATGACATCATAAGATGATTATAACATCAGATGACATCATCATTTGATTATGACATCATCAGATGACATCATCAGATGACATCATCATTTGATCATGACATCAACAGATGACATCACTGAATGACATCATCAGTTGATTATGACATGCTTAGATGACATCATTTTTTGATTATTACTTCACCAGATGACATCATCATTTGATAATGAAATCACCAGATGAGATCATCATTTGATTATGACAGCAACAGATGACATCATCGAATGACATAATCAGCTGTTTATGACATCAGGAGATGACATCATTTTTTGATTATGACTTCACCAGATGACATCATCATTTGATTATGACATCATCAGATTATACGATCATTTGATTATGACATCATCACATGAGATCATCATTTGATTATAACATCATCACATAACATTATCAGATGATATCATCAGTTGATTATGACATCATCGAATGATATCACATGAAATCAGCTGATTATGACATCATCAGATGAAATAATAATTTGATTTTGACATCATCATATGACATCATTAGTTGATTATGACATCATCAGATGACATCATTTGATTATGACATCATCAGATGACATCATCATTTGATTACGACATCATCAGATGACTTCATCATTTGCTTATGACATCATCAGATGATATCATCAGATGACATCATCAGTTGATTATGACATCACCAGAATACAACATTATTTGATTATGACATCATCAGATGACATCATCATTTAATTATGACCTCATTTGATGAGATCATCATTTGATTATGACATTAACAGATGACATCATCGAAAGACATCACCATTTGATTATGACATCAAAAGATGACATCATTGAATGACATCATCAGTTGATTATGACATCATCGAATGATATCACATGAAATGATCTGATTATGACAACTTCAGATGACATAATAAGTTGATTTTGACATCATCACATGATATAATAATTTGATTTTGACATCATCTGATGACATCATCATTTGATTATGACATCATCAGATGACATCATCATTTGATTATGCCATCATCATATGACATCATCAAATGAGATCATCATTTGATTATGACATCAACAGATGACATTTACGAATGACATCATCAGTTGATTATGACATGACCAGATGACATCATTTTTTTATCATGACTTCACTAGATGACATCACCATTTGATTATGACATCATCAGATGACTTCATCATTTGATTATGACATCATCAGATGACATAATCAGATGACATCATCAGTTGATTATGACATCACAAGATTACAATATTATTTGATTATGACAACATCCGATGACATCATCATTTGATTATGACATCATCAGATGACATCATAATTTGACATTTTCATTTGATTAAGACATCATCAGATAACATTATCAGATTACATCATCAGTTGATTATCACATCATCCAAAGATATCACATGAAATCATCTGATTATGACATCATCAGTTGACATAATAACTTGATTTTGACATAATCAGATGACATGATCAGTTGATTATGACATCATCATTTTATTATGACATCATCAGATTACATCATCAGTTGATTATGACGTTACCAGATATCAACATTATTTGATTATGACATCATCAGATGACATCATCATTTGATTATGACATCATCAGATGAGATCATCATTTGATTATGACATCTTCAGATGACATCATCAGATGAGATCATCATTTGAATATGACATCAACAGATGACATCATTGAATGACATCATCAGTTGATTTTGACATCACCAGGTGACATCATCATTTGAATATGACATCAGATAACATTTTGAGATGACATCATCAGTTGATTATGACATCATCGAATGATATCACATGAAATCAGCTGTTTATGACATCATCAGATGACATAAGTGGATTTTGATATCATCAGATGACATCATCAGTTGATTATGACATCATCGAATGATATCACATGAAAGCAGCTGATTATGACATCAGATGACATAAAAGTTGATTTTGACATCATCAGATGACATCATCATTTGATTATGACATTATCAGATGACATCATCAGAAGACCTCATCAGTTGATTATGACATCACCAGATGACAACATTATTTGATTATGACATCATTTGATGAGATTACCATTTGATTATGACATCAACAGATGACATCGAATGACATCATCAGTTGATTATGACATCATCGAATGATATCACATGAAATCAGCTGATTATGACATCATCAGATGACATAATAATTAAATTTTGACATCATCAGATGACATCATAAGATGATTATAACATCAGATGACATCATCATTTGATTATGACATCATCAGATGACATCACTGAATGACATCATCAGTTGATTATGACATGCTTAGATGACATCATTTTTTGATTATGACTTCACCAGATGACAACATCATTTGATAATGAAATCACCAGATGAGATCATCATTTGATTATGACAGCAACAGATGACATCATCGAATGACATAATCAGCTGTTTATGACATCAGGAGATGACATCATTTTTTGATTATGACTTCACCAGATGACATCATCATTTGATTATGAAATCATCAGATTATACGATCATTTGATTATGACATTATCAGAGGAGATCATCAATTTAGCATGACATCATCAGATGACATCATCAGATGACATGTTCATTTGATTATGACATCAACAGATAACATATAAGATGACATCATCAGTTGATTATCACATCATAGAATGATGTCACATGAAATCAGCTGATTATGACATCATCAGTTGACATAGTAATTTGATTTTGACATCATCAGGTGACATAATCAGTTGATTATGACATCATCGAATGATAGCATATCAAATCAGCTGATTATGACATCATCAGATGACATAATAAGTTGATTTTGACATCATCAGATGACATAATCAGTTGATTTTGACATCAGCAGACGATATCATCAGTTGTTTATGACATCATCAGATGACATCATTTGATTAAGACATAATCAGATGACATCATCATTTGATTATGACATCATCAGATGACATCATCAGCTGAGATCATCATTTGATTATGACATCAACAGATGACATCATCGAATGACATCATCAGTTGATTATGACATGACCAGATGACATCAATTTTTGATAATAACTTTACCAGATGACATCTTCATTTGATTATGACATCATCAGATAACATTATCAGATGATATCATCAGTTGATTATGACATCATCGAATGATATCACATGAAATCAGCTGATTATGACATCATCAGATGACATAATAATTTGATTTTGACATCATCACATGACATCATCAGTAGATTATGACATCATCAGATGACATCATCAGATGACCTCATCAGTTGATTATGACATCACCAGATGACAACATTATTTGATTATGACATCATTTGTTGAGATTACCATTTGATTATGACATCAATAGATGACATCATCGAATTACATAAGCATTTGTTTATGACATCAGAAGATGACATCATCGAATGACATCATCAGTTGATTATGACATCATTGAATGATTTCACATAAAATCAGCTGATTATGACATCATCAGATGACATGATAATTTAATTTTTACATCATCAGATGACATCATTAGTTGATTACAACATCATCAGATGACATCATCATTTGATTATGACATCATCAGATGACATCATCAGATGAGATCATCGTTTGATTATGACATCAACAGATGACATCACTGAATGACATCATCAGTTGATTATGACATGCTTAGATGACATCATTTTTTGATTATGACATGACCAGATGACATCATCATTTGATTATGAATTCACCAGATGACATCATCAGATGACATCTTCATTTGATTATGACATCATCAGATAACATCATCAGATGAGATCATCATTTGATTATGACATCAAAAGATGACATTATTGAATGACATCATCATTTGATTATGACATCATCAGATGACATCATAAGATGAGATCATCATTTGATTATGTCAGCAACAGATAACATGATCGAATGACATCATCAGCTGATTATGCCAACAGGAGATGACATCAATTTTGATTATGATTTCACCAGATGACATCATCATTTGCTTATGACATCATCAGATGAGATCATCAGATGACATAATCATTTGAATATGACATCATCAGATGACATCAGTTGATTATGACATCATCAGATTTCAACATTATTTGATTATGACATCATCAGATGATACGATCCTTTGCTTATGACATCATCAGATGAGATCATCAATTTATTATGACATCAGATGACATCATCATATGACATCTTCATTTGATTATGAAATCATCAGATAACATTATCAGATGACATCTTCAGTTGATTATCACATCATCAAATGATATCACATGAAATCAGCTGATTATGACATCATCAGTTGACATAATAATTTGATTTTGACATCATCAGATGACATAATCAGTTGATTATGACATCATCGAATGATATCACATGAAATCCGCTGATTATGACATCATCAGATGACATAATAGGTTGATTTTGACATCATCAGATGACATAATCAGTTGATTTTGACATCATCAGATGACATCATCAGTTGATTATGACATCATCAGATGACATCATCATTTGATTGTGACATAATCAGATGACATCATCATTTGATTATGACATCATCAGATGACATCATCAGATGAGATCATCATTTGATCATAACTTCACCAGATGACATCATCAGATGACAACTTCATTTGATTATGACATCATCAGATAACATTATCAGATGATATCATCAGTTGATTATGACATCATCGAATAATATCACATGAAATCAGCTGATTATGACATAATCAGAAGACATAATTTGATTTTGACACCATCAGATGACATCATCAGTTAATTATGACATCATCATATGACATCATCATTTGATTATGACACCATCAGAAGACATCATCATTTGATTATGACATCATAAGATGAACTCATCATTTGATTATTACTTCATCAGATGACATCATCAGATGACATCATCAGTTGATTATGACATCGTCAGATGAGATAATCATTTGATTATTACATCATCAGATGACATCATCAGATGACATCATCAGTTGATTATGACATCACAAGAATTCAATATTATTTGATTGTGGCATCACAAGATGACATCATCATTTAATTATGACATCATTTGATGAGATCATCATTTGATTATGACATTAACAGATGACATCACCGAAAGACATCACTATTTGATCATGACATCAAAAGATGACATCATTGAATGACATCATCAATTGATTATGACATCATCGATTGATATCACATTAAATCAGCTGATTATGACATCATCAGATGACATAATAAGTTGATTTTAACATCATCAGATGACATAATAAGTTGATTTTGACATCATCTGATGACATGATCATTTGATTATGACATCATCAGATGACATCATCATTTGATTATGCCATCATCATATGACATCATCAGATGAGATCATCATTTGATTATGACATCAACAGATGACATTTATCAATGACATCATCAGTTGATTATGACATGACCAGATGATATTATTTTTTCATCATGACTTCACTAGATGACGTCATCATTTGATTATGACATCATCAGATGGCTTCATCATTTCATTATGACATCACCAGATGACATCATCAGATGACATTATCAGTTGATTATGACATCACCAGCTTAAAATATTATTCGATTATGACATCATCAGATGACATCATCATTTGATTATGACATCATCAGATGAGATCATCATTTGATTATGACATCATCAGATGACATCATCATTTGACATCTTCATTTTATTAAGACATCATCAGATAACATTATCAGATGACATCATCAGTTGATTGTCACATCATCGAATGATATCTCATGAAATCATATGATTATCACATCATCAGTTGATATAATAACTTGATTTTGACATAATCAGATGACATCATCAGTTGATTATGACATCATCAGATGACATCATCATGTTATTATGACATCATCAGATTACATCATCAGTTGATTATGACATTACCAGATGACAACATTACTTGACTATGACATCATTAGATGACATCATCATGTGATTATGACATCATCAGATGACATCATCACATTAGATTATCATTTGATTATGACATCATCAGATAACATTATCATATGACATCATCAGTTGATTATGACATGACCAGCTGACATCATTTTTTGATCATAACTTTACCAGATGTCATCATCATATGACATCTTCATTTGATTATGACATCATCAGATAACATTATCAGATGATATCTTCAGTTGATTATGACATCATCAAATGATATCACATGAAATCAGCTGATTATGACATCATCACATGACATAATAATTTGATTTTGACATCATCAGATGACTTAATAAGTGTATTTTGATATCATCAGATGACGTCATCAGTTGATTATGACATCATAAGATGACATCATCAGATGACATCATCAGTTGATTTTGACATCAAATGATATCACATGAAAGCAGGTGATTATGACATCATCAGATGACATAATAAGTTGATTTTGACATCATCAGATGACATCATCAGTTGATTATGACATCATCAGATGACATCATCAGATGACATCATCAGATGACCTCATCAGTTGATTATGTCATCACCAGATTACAACATTATTTGATTATGACATCATTTGATGAAATTACCATTTGATTATGACATCAACAGATGACATCATCGAATGACATCACCTTTTGTTTATGACATCAAAAGATGACATCATCGAATGACATCATCAGTTGATTATGATATCATTGAATGATATCACATGAAATCAGCTGATTATGACATGATCAGATGACATAATAATTAGAGATGAGCGTTGTTAGACTCGAACTGTTCGCCAATCTCAAATTCGAGCTGTTTTGGGCGGTGTTCGAGCCGTTCGGCGAACACGAACGATTTGAGAAAAATTCGGCTGTTCGAGGTTATGTTCGATAACTGTTCGTGCACCAAAATCATAACTGGATTTTTTCTCAGTAATGATGAAAATTAATGTTAATACGCAGTTTGAGTGTACAGCGGGGTGGGGGGAGGGGCAGGGGATGGATCTCTGCAGGAATAATGAAGATCTCCATTTTTTTTCTCTTTCCCGCATTTACAGTGGGGAGGTGCAATCTGTCAGCCTATCAGCAGCGCACACACGGAGCGAAGTGCTTTTTTTCACACAAGCAAGGGCATGTGTCATTGGCAGTGTATGTCACATGTCCTTGCCCTATAAGACCAAGCCATTTTCCCCGTCGCCACCATTTTCTCACTGCTGCAGCTGCGTGTTAGACGGCACCGCTGTTGCTGTGTGCGCTATACCGTGTTAATTTCAAGCCAATTTTCGCACAAATCTACAGATAGCTTGGGAGTAGGGAATAGTTGTGATTGCAGTCCTTTTAAGGACTAGGTTACAGCATTTCCTACGACTTTTATCAGGCAGGTCTGTGCTCTTAAATAGATAGATTGTGGGAGTAAAGACTAATTGTAATTGCAGTCCTTTTCAGGACTAGGTTACATCAGTTCCTATCAGTTTTTGCCAGGCAGGTCTGTGCCAGTGCTGTGCAAGTTTTTTTCACAGCATTTGGCTGAATCTAGCAAAGCTGATCCTTTTTGGCCTATTGCAGAGTGTGTTAGTCAGTGGAGTAGCCTATCTGTGTTGCAAGATATACCACCTGTGTATAGAATACCAATTTTTTTACTGCACCTAGTGAAGTAAAATCTTTTGGGCATAGCATCATTCTATTAGTCCATCTATACTGACCTCCATCAGGTTGCAAATTGAATATAATTTTTTTCTGCATCTAGCTCTGAAAAAATATTTGGGCTTCTAGCAGTGTGCGAGACTTGTTCTATTAGTCCATCTATACTGACCTCCATCAGGTTGCAAACTGAATATAATTTTTTTCTGCATCTAGCTTTGAAAAAATATTTGGCCTTCTAGCAGTGTGTGGGACTTGTTCTATTAGTCCATCTATACTGACCTCCATCACGCTGCAAATTCAAAATAATTTTTTGTCTGCATCTAGCTCTGAAAAAATATTTGGCCTTCTAGCAGTGTGTGGGACTTTCTCTATTAGTCCATCTATACTGACCTCCATCAGGTTGCAAATTAAAAATAATTTTTATCTGCATCTACCTCTGAAAAAATATTTGGGCTTCTAGCTGTGTGTGGGACTTGTTCTATTAGTCCATCTATACTGACCTTCATCAGGTTGCAAACTGAATATAATTTTTTTCTGCATCTAGCTCTGAAAAAATATTTGGGCTTCTAGCGGTGTGTGGGACTTGGTCTATTAGTCCATCTATACTGACCTCCATCAGGTTGCAAATTAAAAATAATTTTTATCTGCATCTAGCTCTGAAAAAATATTTGGCCTTCTAGCAGTGTGTGGGACTTTCTCTATTAGTCCATCTATACTGAACTCCATCAGGTTGCAAATTAAAAATAATTTTTTGTCTGCATCTAGCTCTGAAAAAATATTTGGCCTTCTAGCAGTGTGTGGGACTTTCTCTATTAGTCCATGTATACTGACCTCCATCAGGTTGCAAATTCAAAATAATTTTTTGTCTGCATCTAGCTCTGAAAAAATATTTGGCCTTTTAGCACTGTGTGGGACTTTCTCTATTAGTCCATCTATACTGACCTCCATCAGGCTGCAAATTAAAAATAATTTTTATCTGCATCTACCTCTGAAAAAATATTTGGCCTTCTAGCTGTGTGTGGGACTTGTTCTATTAGTCCATCTATACTGATCTCCATCAGGTTGCAAACTGAATATCATTTTTTTCTACATCTAGCTCTGAAAAAATATTTGGCCTTCTAGCAGTGTGTGGGACTTTCTCTATTAGTCCATCTATACTGACCTCCATCAGGTTGTAAATTAAAAATAATTTATATCTGCATCTAGCTCTGAAAAAATATTTGGCCTTCTAGCAGTGTGTGGTACTTTCTCTATTAGTCCATCTATACTGACCTCCATCAGGTTGCAAACTGAATATATTTTTTTTCTGCATCTACCTCTGAAAAAATATTGGGCTTCTAGCTGTGTGTGGGACTTCTTCTATTAATCCATCTATACAGACGTCCATCAGGTTGCAAACTGAATATAATTTTTTTCTGCATCTACCGCTGAAAAAATATTTGGGCTTCTAGCTGTGTGTGGGACTTGTTCTATTTGTCCATCTATGCTGACCTCCATCAGGTTGCAAACAGAATATAATTTTTTTCTGCATCTAGCTCTGAAAAAATAATTGGCCTTCTAGCAGTGTGTGGGACTTTCTCTATTAGTCCATCTATACTGACCTCCATCAGGTTGCAAATTAAAAATAATTTATATCTGCATCTAGCTCTGAAAAAATATTTGGCCTTCTAGCAGTGTGTGGGACTTTCTCTATTAGTCCATCTATACTGACCTCCATCAGGTTGCAAATTAAAAATATTTTTTTGTCTGCATCTAGCTCTGAAAAATTATTTGGCCTTCTAGCAGTGTGTGGGACTTTCTCTATTAGTCCATCTATACTGACCACCATCAGGTTGCAAAGTGAATATTTTTTTTTTCTGCATCTACCTCTAAAAAAATATTTGGGCTTCTAACTGTTTGTAGGACTTGTTCTATTAGTCCATCTATACTGACCTTCATCAGGATGCAAACTGAATACAATTTTTTTCTGCATCTACCTCTGAAAAAATATTTGGGCTTCTAGCTGTGTGTGGGACTTGTTCTATTAGTCCATCTATACTGACCTCCATCAGGTTGCAAATTGAATATAATTTTTTTCTGCATCTAACCCAGCCAATAGTTTTGGCCTAATACCACAGTTTGGCCACTCGGCTCTGCTCGGTTCCCATCCATTGTTTTTTTGTGCAAACAACTCCAGAGTTGTGAATTAGTTAACCACCAAAATGAGTGGAAAAAGGCCTGCTGCTGGTGGAAAGGGGAATAGGCATGTTGGGAAGGGGAAAAAAGGTTGTGTCCGTGGGGTAGGTGTTAAAGCAACAGTAACATCTGCAGAAGAAAGACCATCTTCTAGCCAAACTAAAATGTCTACTTCTTTTAGCGGACAATGTGATAAGATCCCTTTCTTACGGCCACGCCAATCGCTACAAATTCCAGATGAGGCACAAAAACAGCAGGTGCTTCAACGGATATCATGTGCTCCTTTAAGTGGGCTCTCCTCCACATCAACTTCAACATCACAAATACTCCAGTCCTCAAAGGTGTCACCCCAATCGCACTTGCTTCCTCACAGCTCCCAAATCTCCAGCTCCCCGTCTGAGTATGAGGTAGAACAGATGGTTGAGTCTGCAGAGCTGTTTACTCATACTATAGCCTGGGAATCAGAGGTCGACTCCAGCGCTTCTGTGAATCCAGACGAGGAAATGATGCCCAGAATCTTTATGAGTCGGATCCAGGACCGGACGCAGAAGGTTCTGACCATAATGTAGACCCTCATTCCCAAACTGTAACTCCTGTTGGTGGAGACAATGAGGAAGACGATGATGAGACTCAAATACCTGATTGGAGCGACAACTTTAGTTTTTTGCCAGGGCAGGAACAGGTTGGCTCTGAGGACGACGGGTGTGATAACGCACTGGATGATGATGATGAGGTTGGAGATCCCACTTACTGTCAACCCACAGTCAGCCAAGAGATGAGGTCAGCAGAGGAGGTGGAGGAAGATGCTAGTGACGACGAGGTCAGGTTGCGCCTTCCTGGACAGAGACGTAGTACTGGAATCACGTCAACAACTGCATCCTCAAACACAACTCTGCCTCTCACCACAAGTCGTGGTGGCTCTTCAGGTCGCATGGGTGCTAAGCCTTGCATAGCCTGGGCATTTTTTCAGATCGATAAAGATGACCCAACTCGTGTTATCTGTAACATTTGTCAGCAAAAGCTAAGTAGAGGCCAAAAAAATACATAGTTTGAGTACTTCATGCATGAACCGGCACATGGACATGAAGCATAAGTTGCAGTGGGAAGCTCAGTGTGCTACAATGCGGCCTAGCCGGCCGGGCCAGCCACCGTCTGCCATATCTTGTGCATCCGCGGCCTCTTCATCCTCTGTGACTGGGGGGACAGCAGTCACACATGTTTTGGAGCGCAGACCTGCCACCTCTTTACCCGCAACAGCCAGCGTGATTGGCAGGTCATCATTTTCTTTGGAGGTGGTAACACCAGCTGGTGTTGAGCGCTGTCCGACATCGATAGCACCACCTTTGGATCAAGGCAACCTAACATGTCCGCCTGCATCTTCCTCACAGACCGGCAGTTTGCCGGGGACACCCTTATCAACCCCGTCTAAGCACAATAGCCAGCCCTCGGTCCCTCAGATGTGGACAAGTAAAAGACCATTTCCTCCTAGCCATGAGAAAGCTAAGAGGTTGAATTTCACCATCTGCCAGCTCTTGGCTACAGAAATGCTGACTTTCCGCCTGGTGGACACAGAGGATTTTCGAGACCTTATGTCCGTCGCAGTGCCCCAGTCCCAGATGCCCAGTCGGCACTACTTTTCAAAGAAAGGTGTGCCTGCGCTCCACCAGCATGTCGCACACAACATCACCGCTTCTTTGAGAAACTCTGTGTGTGACAGGGTGCATTTCACCACAAACACTTGGACGAGTAGGCATGGACAGGGGCGTTACATGTCGCTGACTGGGCACTGGGTAACTATGGTGACAGCAGGACAAGGGGCTGCTGTCTAAGTCTTGCCGTCCCCACGAGTTGTGCGTCAATCCTCTTTATCTCAAAGTTCCTCCACTGCTTCTGCCTCCTCAACCTCCTCTCGGTCTTCCACCTGCACCCAAAGCCTGTCTGGTCATGCCACAAGCTTTCTAACTGCGCAGAAGGTATCCTGCACACCTCCTTACTATGCTGGCAGTAGGGCTCAACGTCATCAGGCGGTTTTTACTTTGAAATGTCTGGGAAATGTGAGTCACACAGCTGAGGAGTTGTGGTCAGCTCTGGAGAACCAATTTCATGAATGGTTGTCTCCACTGGACCTGAAACCAGGGAAGGCCATGTGCGACAATGCTGCAAACCTGGGTGCGGCCCTTCACCGGGGCAATGTCACACATGTGCCTTGTATGGCTCACGTGTTGAACCTGGTTGTCCAGCAATTTTTAGCCCACTATCCCAGACTAGATAGCCTTCTGCAGAGGGCACGGTCGCTGTGTGCTCACTTCCGCCGTTCGCATCCCTCAGCTCAGCGACGTACATCTCTACAGAAGTCGTTGGGCCTGCCACTTCACCGGCTAAAATGCGATGTGCCTACCCGGTGGAATTCAACTCTGCACATGTTGCAGCGACTGTGGCAGCACCGAAAAGCACTGGTGCAATACGTTCTGACGTATAGCCTGGGCGAACGAGATCCAGAGGTGGGGCAAATCACGCTGGAGGAGTGGTCTCAGATCAGGGACCTATGCACCCTTCTGCACAGTTTTGAAATGGCGACGAAGATGTTTAGTGCTGACGATGCTATTATCAGCATGACTATTCCGGTGATTTACATGCTGGAGCACATGTTAAACAGAATTTGGAGTCAGGTGGTGGCACAAGAGGAGGTGGAGGAAGTAGAGGAGGAGGAGTTGTATGCGGAAGGGCTAACATCTGCAAGGTCCAGACGGTCGGCAGCACCAAGGCGGCAGGCATGTGAGGGTGGGGGAGATGGTTTTACCAGGGCTCATGGTAGCAGCCAAACTAGTGAGGAAGGTGCAGGAGCCCAGGAAGAAGTGGAGGACGAACTGATGGAAGACTCATCAGATGAGGGAGACCTTGATCACATTTCTGTTGTGCGAGGTTGGGGGGAGAGGACAGAGGAAGGAAGCATGATTGTTACCTCGCCACCAACACAACAGGGACTTGGTGCTCCTGGATGCGCAACACACATGAGTGCCTTCTTGCTGCACTACCTGCAACATGACCCTCGAATTGTGAGAATTAGAAATAATCCTGACTACTGGGTTGCCACACTGTTAGATCCCCGGTACAAAAGTAAATTTGCAGAAATTATTCCTGCCATAGAAAGGGATGCACGCATGCAGGAGTATCAGCAGAGACTGTTGCAGAATCTTACATGTGCTTTTGCACAAAACACCAGTGGTGCACGTAGTGAATCTCACAGTTCCAACTTGCCAACCGTGGGACCGTCAAGTGTTCAGCACTCAAACCGTAACAGAACCACAGTATCTGCTGGTAACATCAATTTTGCGTAATCATTTCACCACTTTTTTAGCCCATCCTTTGCAAGGCCTCAGGAGACAAGAACTCTAGACGCCTAGAGACGATGGTACAGGAGTATCTCCACGTAAACATTGAAGCCATGACTGTGTCACTGGACCCTTGCTCTTTTTGGGCTTCCAATCTGGATAAATGGCCGGAGCTAGCCACTTACGCCTTGGAGATCTTGTCATGCCCCGCAGCCAGCGTTCTGTCTGAACGTGTGTTCAGCGCTGCTGGTGGTGTGCTGACAGATAAGCGCACGCGGCTCTCCACTGATAATGTAGACAGACTCACGTTCATAAAGATGAACAAATCATGGATCCGAAACGACTTTTCTACCCCTGTGTCATCCTAGGGAGAGTAAAAGCTTGATGATTGGTTAAAATCACCCTACCAACCGTTTTAAGATTTCAAATTACTAATCATGTTTATCTGTATCTTGGCTGGAAAATAATTTGGGCTTTGTAGCAGTGTGCAGCACTGATTCTATTAGGCCATCTATAATAAGCTCCACCAGATTTAAAATTACTAATCATGTTTATCTGTATCTTGACTGGAAAATAATTTGGGCTTTGTAGCAGTGTGCAGCACTGATCCTATTAGGCCATCTATACTAAGCTCCACCAGATTTAAAATTAATAATAATTTTTAGCTGCATCTAGCCCGGAAAATAATTTTGGGCTCCGAGATGCGCAAGACACATAAGTGCCTTCTTGCTGCACTACCTGCAACATGACCCTCATATTGTCAGAATTTGAAGTAATCATGACTACTGGGTTGCCACACTCTTAGATCCCCCAAACTTTTCGATCAACCTTTTCATTTTAATAAAGACCAAAAAAATGGTCATTTTTGAAATTATAAGCATTAGCAGGTTATTAGAAACTGAAATCAAACAGTTTTCAACTCAAAACTTTATTCTAGGTGATGTTACATTTTCACATAGGACCCCTTGTTCGAAAGGAGCTTCTGAACTCTCTCGTCCATTGAATTTGTCAGGTTTTGGATGGTTTCTGCTTCAATTGTTTTGCATGAGGACAGAATACCCTCCCAGAGCTGTTGCTTAGATGTGAACTGCCTCCCGCCATCATAGACACTCCTTTTGATGATGCTCCAGAGGTTCTGAATGGGGTAGAGGTCAGGGGAGCATGGGGGTCACACCATAAGTTTGTCCCCTTTTATGCCCATATCAGCCAGAGATGCAGATGTTTTATGTTCAGCATGAGATGGTGCATTATCATGCAAAAAAATGATCTTGCTGTGAAATACACGATTCTTCTTCTTGAACCATGGCAGGAAGTGCTGTTGAGAAAATCCACATACATTATGGAGTTCATCTTTAGCACCTTCAGGGATCCTAAAGGGGCCGACAATCTCTCTCCCCATGATTCCAGCCCAAAACATTACTCCACCTCCTCCTTGTTGGCGCTGTAGCCGTGTTTGCGTGGGGTGTCCATCAACCAGCCATCCTCTACTTCATCCATCTGGACCATCGAGCGCTGCACGGCACTCATCCGTGAACAAAACAGTTTTGAAATCAGTCTTCATGTAATGTTTGGCCCACTGGAGCCGTTTCTGCTTGTGTGAAGTGGATAGAGGAGGTCGACAGGATGGAGTATGCACAGCTGCAAACCTCTGAAAGACCCTGCATCTTGTTGTTCGGGGGACGTTGGAGGCACCAGCAGCTTCAAAAACTTGTCTGCTGCTATGACAAGGCTTTTTTGCCGCTGCTCTTTTAACCTGAAGTAATTGCCTGTAGGAAAGAGTCCTCAATTTGCCCTTATCAGCACGTACACGTGTGTACTGTGAATCAGCTACATACTTCTTGATTGCCAAGACACTTCATCCTGATCATCGCACAATGTTGATTGTAGTCATGCCTTGACCTAAACACTCCACAATTTGTTGCTTCTCAGCAGCCGACACATCCTTTTTCTTTCCCATTTTGGCAGAAAATGTAGGCTGCTTAATAATGTGAGACAGCCTTCTTAAGTAGTCTTGCCTTTCATTGGACACACCTGCCAAACTAATTAGCACAGGTGTCTGCAATTGCTTACAGTGATATAAAGAGCCCTGACACACATCACCATCAATGAGTTTAACTGACAAACAAACAGATTCTTCCCTTATCACTCCTAAACACTTTTTGCATAATAATTTGGAACACAGTGTACATTTGCTTTTCCACAAAACACCAGTGGTTCACGTAGTGAATCTTACAGTTCTAACCTGCCAATCGTGGTCTGTATGGAGTTGTTCAATAAAGGGCCCAAAATTAAGATAACATAGATGGGAGAGGTCTCTATGAATAGGAATTCCTAAGTATTTGATACCCTGTGAGGGCCAGGCAAAGGGAAAGTTGGACTGGATGGAATCCTATATGGATTTGGGGAGGGAGACATCGAGGGCCTCAGACTTCGCTGCATTGATTTTAAAATTTGACCATGTAACAAAGTGATCTATTTCAGCCATAACAGCATGCATGGATATATGTGATTGAGTGATATATACTAGGACATCATCAGCAAATAGAGAGCACTTGTACTCGGTGCCTCCCACCTCAATCCACCTAATATTGGGGTTATGGCGAATTGATGAGAGCAGGTGCTCCGTCACTAGGATGTATAAGAGAGGGGACAGAGGACATCCCTGCCTTGTCCCATTGGTGATTGTGAAAGGTGATGAAAATGTTCTGATGCACCCCCTGGGCCTTGGGACACCTGGAGCCGGACCCTTTTTGGTGGATGCTGGTGGTTGTAGTCTTCGTGGCGGCGACCCGGTTCCGTGGCTCAGGGTGGTCAAACCAGTGGCGGAACTATTTATGTGGTTTTGATGTTTAAATGTCCGACTACTCCAGCCGTGGATGGCGGTCAGAGTGAACTGCCGCTGCAGGGCAGACCGCTGAGGCTGGTGTTGTGGGTGCAGCAGAGCGTAGCATAACTCCCCAAGGGAGGAGTATAGCCTCAGGGCAGTGTATGCGGATGATGGGGGTGATGGTGCAGGGCAGCAGCAGTAACGACACGGAGTCAGTGATGCAGTCCAGGGCCTTTACTCACAGTTCTTATTATCCAGACCACGTCTGCAGGTAATGGCTGCCCACGTCGTACTGTGCTCACCAGGTGAGGGGCTCAGACAACTCCCAGATAACTTTGGAGCGCTTCACAGGACCCCCTTTGTGTGTCCTTTGTCTGGCCTTTCTAACCAACCCTTCTGTCCGGCTGCCTCGGGCCTCCTCTTGGTAAACTTGGCGCCAGTTTCCCTGACCCTATGTGGTGCCTTCCTAGCGGGTGTAGCGAGGGGCTGCACCACATAAAATGTCACAGTCTCCAATTTCTAGCTGAGGGTCGTTTCCTGCCTCCACTAGTTTCGGGGACCGGTCTCCCCCTTTGGCCTGACCCCTCCACGCAGGTGGATTCGGGCGTGCGGTGGCGACTCGCCCGTCCGCACCCCTTGGATCCCTTCATTCCTCGTTCCTGGAGCCTTCTCCGCTCCTCTTCCTTCCTTCTCCCTCTTCCAGGCCTGGGCCTCTGTTACTAGGCCCGCCTCCGGAGCAGAGCTCATGCAGAGCCCCTGCTCCCTGCCACTTCTGCTCAGACTTCTCTGCACTGAACTAAGATGGTGCCCACCTTTTATACTCCCTTCTCAATGCACCCAGGAACTGCTTCCTCCCTGCTCCTGCACTACAGGGTTCCCCTTCCTCAGTGTTCCCTCCCCCCACTCCAGCCAGGGACAGGGACTGTCGTGCCCATCTCAGAGGCATATTGGTCGCCCTGCCCCACGGCAATGTGGTGTAATGCATGCAGGTGTCGGGTCCTGATCCACACTCCATCCTTACCTGAGAGTGAGATATCACACCTCTGGGTGAGGTGCAATACTTCTGTAGCAACCGAGCCCTCAGGGTGCTACAGTTCCATTTATCTTCAGCCTAGGTGACGTATTGTGATACAGGGCCGTGATTTTGGCTATAAAAGGGTCCCCTAGACCCCTACACCAAGCTTTTTAAGAGAATCATATATGGCTTGCCAGGAGACTCTATGGAATGCTTTCTCAGCATCCAACGAGAGTATCTAATTACAAATTTTTAACTGCATCTAGCCCAGGAAATACTTTGTGCCTAGTAGCAGTGTCTGCTAGTCAGCGGATTATCCCGACTGTTAAGCAAGCTACACCACCTGTAGTTTGGACACTTAATTTTTTCAAAGGAAATGCTTCGGGACCACGGGATACTCAGTGAAGAGCATCAGGAGGCACCCCAAGGCATAGGGGCTGGGACTGGCAGTAGGATGCCTTGCGGTGGACAGCCGAGCTCGATCCTTATAAAAGCTTTTTAACTGCAGCAGCTTTAGTGGACGCTACTGGAGCTGGAATTACGCGGCTGCTGGCTTGAGACTTGCCCTCCAATAGATCCTTGTAAATGGATTTAAAGTGTATTCATTCAAATTAGAGAAACAATTTAAATTAAAAAGCTTAGAGCTGCCTCCACCACAGGGGGGCTCGCTCGACCCACCAGCGGACAGGCACCAGTATTGGGAGAGGGGGGCTGGCCGTCAGGGTTCACCGCGGCTCTGGCACAAACCCGGCGACACGGAGGTGGCACGGGCAGGAGCGGACTGAACGTGTCGGCTTCTCACTTTTTGGATTTTAGAAGGGCATGACATGCCTATATCTGTGTCTCCCCCTCCTTTTACTCCTCCACCTCTTTTCTTTTCGCATGACTATATGTACTTGTCACTTTTCCATGTGTTAGTTGTGTCTTCTGAGCAGTTTGTCAGCTTTTGGACACCTTTGAAGGTGTTTTCTATGTGTTTCTATGTGTTTTTGTTTGCCTGCCATTGGTTTTAATGGTGTTCGAAGGTGTTCGACGAAAATTTCGACGAACAGTTCGGCGAACACACGGGTGTTCGACGAACCGAACCGAACTCGAACACTACGGGGGTGGCTCAACACTAATAATAATTTAATTTTGACATCATCAGATGACATAAGTGGATTTTGATATCATCAGATGACATCATCAGTTGATTATGACATCATCAGATGACATCATCAGATGACCTCATCAGTTGATTATGACATCACCAGATGACAACATTATTTGATTATGACATCATTTGATGAGATTACTATTTGATTATGACATCAACAGATGACATCATCGAATGACTTCAGCAATTGTTTATGACATCAGAAGATGACATCATCGAATGACATCATCAGTTGATTATGACATCATTGAATGATATCACATGAAATCAGCTGATTATGACATCATCAGATGACATAATAATTTAATTTTGACATCATCAGATGACATCATTAGTTGATTATAACATCATCAGATGACATCATCATTTGATTATGATATCAGATGACATCATCAGATGAGATCATTGTTTGATTATGACATCAACAGATCACATCACTGAATGACATCATCAGTTGATTATGACATGCTTAGTTGACATCATTTTTTGATTATGACATGACGAGGTGACATTATCATTTGATTATGAATTCACCAGATGACATCATCAGATGACATCTTCATTTGATTATGACATCATCAGATAACATCAACAGATGAGATCATCATTTGATTATGACATCAACAGATGACATCATCAAATGACATCATCATTTGATTATGACATCATCAGATGAGATCATCAGATGAGATAATCATTTGAATATGACATCATCAGATGACATCAGTTGATTATGACGTCATCAGATTTCAACATTGTTTGATTATGACATCATCAGATGATACGATCCTTTGCTTATGACATCATCAGATGAGATCATCAATTTATTATGACATCAGATGACATCATCATATGACATCTTCATTTGATTATGAAATCATCAGATAACATTATCAGATGACATCATCAGTTGATTATCACATCATCAAATGATATCACATGAAATCAGCTGATTATGACATCATCAGTTGACATAATAATTTGATTTTGACATCATCAGATGACATAATCAGTTGATTATGACATCATCGAATGATAGCACATGAAGTCCGCTGATTATGACATCATCAGATGACATAATAGGTTGATTTTGACATCATCAGATGACATAATCAGTTGATTTTGACATCATCGGATGACATCATCAGTTGATTATGACATAATCAGATGACATCATCATTTGATTATGACATCATCAGATGACATCATTAGATGAGATCAGAATTTGATCATAACTTCACCAGATGACATCATCAGATAACATCTTCATTTGATTATGACATCATCAGATAACATTATCAGATGATATCATCAGTTGATTATGACATCATCGAATGATATCGCATGAAATCAGCTGATTATGACATAATCAGAAGACATAATAATTTGATTTTGACACCATCAGATGACATCATCAGTTGATTATGACATCATCATATGACATCATCATTTGATTATGACACCATCAGATGACATCATCATTTGATTATGACATCATAAGATGACTTCATCATTTGATTATTACATCATCAGAGGACATCATCAGTTGATTATGACATCGTCAGATGAGATAATCATTTGATTATTACATCATCATATGACATTATCAGATGACATCATCAGTTGATTATGACATCACAAGAATTCAATATTATTTGATTATGGCATCACAAGATGACATCATCATGTAATTATGACATCATTTGATGAGATCATCATTTGATTATGACATTAACAGATGACATCATCGAAAGACATCACCATTTGATCATGACATCAAAAGATGACATCATTGAATGACATCATCAATTGATTATGACATCATCGATTGATATCACATTAAATCAGCTGATTATGACATCATCAGATGACATAATAAGTTGATTTTGACATCATCTGATGACATGATCATTTGATTATAACATCATCAGATGAGATCATCATTTGATTATGCCATCATCATATGACATCATCAGATGAGATCATCATTTGATTATGACATCAACAGATGACATTTATGAATGACATCATCAGTTGATTATGACATGACCAGATGATATTATTTTTTCATCATGACTTCACTAGATGACGTCATCATTTGATTATGACATCATCAGATGCCTTCATCATTTGATTATGACATCATCATATGACATCATCAGATGACATTATCATTGATTATGACATCACCAGCTTAAAATATTATTCAATTATGACATCATCAGATGACATCATCATTTGATTATGACATCATCAGATGAGATCATCATTTGCTTATGACATCATCAGATGACATCATCATTTGACATCTTCATTTTATTAAGACATCATCAGATAACATTATCAGATGACATCATCAGTTGATTATCACATCATCGAATGATATTACATGAAATCATATGATTATCACATCATCAGTTGACATAATAACTTGATTTTGACATCATCAGATGATATAATAAGTTGATTTTGACATAATCAGATGACATCATCAGTTGATTATGACATCATCAGATGACATCATCATTTTATTATGACATCATCAGATTACATCATCAGTTGATTATGACATTACCAGATGACAACATTATTTGATTATGACATCATGAGATGACATCATCATTTGATTATGACATCATCAGATGACATCATCACATTAGATTATCATTTGATTATGACATCATCAGATAACATTATCATATGACATCATCAGTTGATTATCACATCATCGAATGATGTCACATGAAATCAGCTGATTATGACATCATCAGTTGACATAGTAATTTGATTTTGACATCATCAGATGACATAATCAGTTGATTATGACATCATCGAATGATAGCACATGAAATCAGCTGATTATGACATCATCAGATGACATAATAAGTTGATTTTGACATCAGATGACATAATCAGTTGATTTTGACATCAGACGACATCATCAGTTGATTATGACATCATCAGATGACATCATCATTTGATTATGACATAATCAGATGACATCATCATTTGATTATGACATCATTAGATGACATCATCAGCTGAGATCATTTGATCATGACATCAACAGATGACATCATCGAATGACATCATCAGTTGATTCTGACATGACCATCTGACATCATTTTTTGATCATAACTTTAACAGATGTCATCATCAGATGACATCTTCATTTGATTATGACATCATCAGATAACATTATCAGATGACATCATCAGTTGATTATGACATCATCAAATTATATCACATGAAATCAGCTGATTATGACATCATCACATGACATAATAATTTGATTTTGACACCATCAGATGACATAATAAGTGTATTTTGATATCATCAGATGACGTCATCAGTTGATTTTGACATCAAATGATATCACATGAAAGCAGCTGATTATGACATCATCAGATGACATAATAAGTTGATTTGGACATCATCAGATGACATCATCAGTTGATTATGACATCATCAGATGACATCATCAGATGACCTCATCAGTTGATTATGACTAGTGTTGAGCCACCCCCGTAGTGTTCGAGTTCGGTTCGGTTCGTCGAACACCCGTGTGTTCGCCGAACTGTTCATCGAACTGTTCTTCGAACACCTTCTAACACCGTTAAAACCAATGGCAGGCAAACAAAAACACATAGAAACACATAGAAAACACCTTCAAAGGTGTCCAAAAGCTGACAAACTGCTCAGAAGACACAACTAACACATGGAAAAGTGACAAGTACATATAGTCATGCGAAAAAAAAAGAGTTGGAGGAGTAAAAGGAGGGGGAGACACAGATATAGGCATGTCATGCCCTTCTAAAATCCAAAAAGTGAGAAGCCGACACGTTCAGTCCGCTCCTGCCCGTGCCACCTCCGTGTCGCCGGGTTTGTGCCAGAGCCGCGGTGAACCCTGACGGCCAGCCCCCCTCTCCCAATACTGGTGCCTGTCCGCTGGTGGGTCGAGCGAGCCCCCATGTGGTGGAGGCAGCTCTAAGCTTTTTAATTTAAATTGTCTCTCTAATTTGAATGAATACACTTTAAATCCATTTACAAGGATCTATTGGAGGGCAAGTCTCATGCCAGCAGCCGCATAATTCCAGCTCCAGTAGCGTCCACTAAAGCTGCTGCAGTTAAAAAGCTTTTATAAGGATCGAGCTCGGCTGTCCACCGAAAGGCATCCTACTGCCAGTCCCAGCCCCTATGCCTTGGGGTGCCTCCTGATGCTCTTCACTGAGTATCCCGTGGTCCCGAAGCATTTCCTTTGAAAAAATTAAGTGTCCAAACTACAGGTGGTGTAGATTGCTTAACACTTGGGATAATCCGCTGACTAGCAGACACTGCTACTAGGCACAACGTATTTCCTGGGCTAGATGCAGTTAAAAATTTGTAATTAGATACTCTCATTGCATGCTTAGAAAGCATTCCATAGAGTCTCCTGGCACGCCATATATGATTCTCTTAAAAAGCTTGGGGTAGGGGTCTAGGGGACCCTTTTATAGCCAAAATCACGGCCCTGTATCACAATACGTCACCTAGGCTGAAGATAAATGGAACTGTAGCACCCTGAGGGCTCGGTTGCTACAGAAGTATTGCACCTCACCCAGAGGTGTGATATCTCACTCTCAGGTAAGGATGGAGTGTGGATCAGGACCCGACACCTGCATGCATTACACCACATTGCCGTGGGGCAGGGCGACCAATATGCCTCTGAGATGGGCACGACAGTCCCTGTCCCTGGCTGGAGTGGGGGGAGGGAACACTGAGGAAGGGGAACCCTGTAGTGCAGGAGCAGGGAGGAAGCAGTTCCTGGGTGCATTGAGAATGGAGTACAAAAGGTGGGCACCATCTTAGTTCAGTGCAGAGAAGTCTGAGCAGAAGTGGCAGGGAGCAGGGGCTCTGCATGAGCTCTGCTCCGGAGGCGGGCCTAGTAATAGAGGCCCAGGCCTGGAAGAGGGAGAAGGAAGGAAGAGGAGCGGAGAAGGCTCCAGGAACAAGGAATGAAGGGATCCTAGGGGTGCGGACGGGCGAGTCGCCACTGCACGCCCGAATCCACCTGCGTGGAGGGGTCAGGCCAAAGGGGGAGACCGGTCACCGAAACTAGTGGAGGCAGGAAACGACCCTCAGCTAGAAACCGGAGGCTGTGACATTTTATGTGGCGCAGCCCCTCGCTACACCCGCTAGGAAGGCACCACATAGGGTCAGGGAAACTGGCACCAAGTTTACCAAGAGGAGGCCCGAGGCAGCCGGACAGAAGGGTTGGTAAGAAAGGCCAGACAAAGGACACACAAAGGGGGTCCTGTGAAGCGCTCCAAAGTTATCTGGGAGTTGTCTGTGCCCCTTACCTGGTGAGCACAGTACGACGTGGGCAGCCGTTACCTGCAGACGTGGTCTGGATAATAAGAACTGTTAGTAAAGGCCCTGGACTGCATCACTGACTCCGTGTCGTTACTGCTGCTGCCCTGCACCATCACCCCCATCCTCCGCATACACTGCCCTGAGGCTATACTCCTCCCGTGGGGAGTTATGCTACGCTCTGCTGCACCCACAACACCAGCCTCAGCGGTCTGCCCTGCAGCGGCGGTTCACTCTGACCGCAATCCACGGGTGGCGTAGTCGGACATTTAAACATCAAAACCACATAAATAGTTCCGCACTGGTTTGACCACCCTGAGCCACGGAACCGGGTCGCCGCCACGAAGACTACAACCACCAGCATCCACCAAAAAGGGTCCGGCTCCAGGTGTCCCAAGGCCCAGGGGGTGCATCAGAACATTTTCATCACCTTTCACAATCACCAATGGGACAAGGCAGGGATGTCCTCTGTCCCCTCTCTTATACATCCTAGTGACGGAGCACCTGCTCTCATCAATTCGCCATAACCCCAATATTAGGTGGATTGAGGTGGGAGGCACCGAGTACAAGTGCTCTCTATTTGCTGATGATGTCCTAGTATATATCACTCAATCACATATATCCATCCATGCTGTTATGGCTGAAATAGATCACTTTGTTACATGGTCAAATTTTAAAATCAATGCAGCGAAGTCTGAGGCCCTCGATGTCTCCCTCCCCAAATCCATATAGGATTCCATCCAGTCCAACTTTCCCTTTGCCTGGCCCTCACAGGGTATCAAATACTTAGGAATTCCTATTCATAGAGACCTCTCCCATCTATGTTATCTTAATTTTGGGCCCTTTATTGAACAACTCCATACAGACCATGGTTGGCAAGTTAGAACTGTAAGACTCACTACGAGAACCACTGGTGTTTTGTGGAAAAGCACATGTACACTGTGTTCCAAATTATTATGCAAAAAAGTGTTTAGGAGTGATAAGGGAAGAATTTGTTTGTTTGTCAGTTAAACTCATTGATGGTGATGTGTGTCAGGGCTCTTTATATCACTGTAAGCAATTGCAGACACCTGTGCTAATTAGTTTGGCAGGTGTGCCCAATGAAAGGCAAGACTACTTAAGAAGGCTGTCTCACATTATTAAGCAGCCTACATTTTCTGCCAAAATGGGAAAGAAAAAGGATATGTCGGCTGCTGAGAAGCAACAAATTGTGGAGTGTTTAGGTCAAGGCATGACTACAATCAACATTGTGCGATGATCAGGATGAAGTGTCTTGGCAATCAAGAAGTATGTAGCTGATTCACAGTACACACGTGTGCGTGCTGATAAGGGCAAATTGAGGACTCTTTCCTACAGACAATTACGTCAGGTTAAAAGAGCAGCGACAAAAAAGCCTTGTCATAGCAGCAGACAAGTTTTTGAAGCTGCTGGTGCCTCCAACGTCCCCCGAACAACAAGATGCAGGGTCCTTCAGAGGTTTGCAGCTGTGCATACGCCATCCTGTCGACCTCCTCTATCCACTTCACACAAGCAGAAACGGCTCCAGTGGGCCAAACATTACATGAAGGCTGATTTCAAAACTGTTTTGTTCACGGATGAGTGCCGTGCAGCGCTCGATGGTCCAGATGGATGGAGTGGAGGATGGCTGGTTGATGGACACACCACGCAAACACGGCTACAGCGCCAACAAGGAGGAGGTGGAGTAATGTTTTGGGCTGGAATCATGGGGAGAGAGATTGTCGGCCCCTTTAGGATCCCTGAAGGCGCTAAAGATGAACTCCATAATGTATGTGGATTTTCTCAAACAGCACTTCCTGCCATGGTTCAAGAAGAAGAACCGTGTATTTCACAGCAAGATCATTTTTTTGCATGATAATGCACCATCTCATGCTGCACATAAAACATCTGCATCTCTGGCTGATATGGGCATAAAAGGGGACAAACTTATGGTGTGACCCCCATGCTCCCCTGACCTCTACCCCATTCAGAACCTCTGGAGCATCATCAAAAGGAGTGTCTATGATGGCGGGAGGCAGTTCACATCTAAGCAACAGCTCTGGGAGGGTATTCTGTCCTCATGCAAAACAATTGAAGCAGAAACCATCCAAAACCTGACAAATTCAATGGACGAGAGAGTTCAGAAGCTCCTTTCGAACAAGGGGTCCTATGTGAAAATGTAACATCACCTAGAATAAAGTTTTGAGTTGAAAACTGTTTGATTTCAGTTTCTAATAACCTGCTAATGCTTATAATTAGAGATGAGCGTTGTTCTACTCGAACTGTTCGCCAATCTCAAATTCGAGCTGTTTTGGGCGGTGTTCGAGCCGTTCGGCGAACACGAACAATTTGAGAAAAATTCGGCTGTTCGAGGTTATGTTCGATAATTTCGTGCACCAAAATCATAACTGGATTTTTTCTCAGTAATGATGAAAATTAATGTTAATACGCAGTTTGAGTGTACAGCGGGGTGGGGGGAGGGGCAGGGGATGGATCTCTGCAGGAACAATGAAGATCTCCATTTTTTTTTCTCTTTCCCGCATTTGCAGTGGGGAGGTGCAATCTGTCAGCCTATCAGCAGCGCACACACGGAGCGAAGTGCTTTTTTTCACACAAGCAAGGGCATGTGTCACTGGCAGTGTATGTCACATGTCCTTGCCCTATAAGACCAAGCCATTTTCCCCGTCGCCACCATTTTCTCACTGCTGCAGCTGCGTGTTAGACGGCACCGCTGTTGCTGTGTGCGCTATACCTTGTTAATTTCAAGCCAATTTTCGCACAAATATACAGATAGCTTGGGAGTAGGGAATAGTTGTGATTGCAGTCCTTTTAAGGACTAGGTTACAGCATTTCCTACGACTTTTATCAGGGAGGTCTGTGCTCTTAAATAGATAGGTTGTGGGAGTAAAGACTAATTGTAATTGGAGTCCTTTTCAGGACTAGGTTACATGAGTTCCTATCAGTTTTTGCCAGGCAGGTCTGTGCCAGTGCTGTGCAAGTTTTTTTCACAGCATTTGGCTGAATCTAGCAAAGCTAATCCTTTTTGGCCTATTGCAGTGTGTGTTAGTCAGTGGAGTAGCCTATCTGTCTTGCAAGATATAACACCTGTGTATAGAATACCAATTTTTTTACTGCACCTAGTGAAGTAAAATCTTTTGGGCATAGCATCATTCTATTAGTCCATCTATACTGACCTCCATCAGGTTGCAAACTGAATATAATTTTTTTCTGCATCTAGCTCTGAAAAAATATTTGGGCTTCTAGCAGTGTGTGGGACTTGGTCTATTAGTCCATCTATACTGACCTCCATCAGGTTGCAAATTAAAAATAATTTTTTTCTTCATTTAGCTCTGAAAAAATATTTGGGCTTCTAGCAGTGTGTGGGACTTGTTCTATTAGTCCTTCTATACTGACCTCCAGCAGGTTGCAAATTGAATATAATTTTTTTCTGCATCTAGCTCTGAAAAAATATTTGGGCTTCTAGCGGTGTGTGGGACTTGGTCTATTAGTCCATCTATACTGACCTCCATCAGGTTGCAAATTAAAAATAATTTTTTTCTGCATCTAGCTCTGAAAAAATATTTGGGCTTCTAGCGGTGTGTGGGACTTGGTCTATTAGTCCATCTATACTGACCTCCATCAGGTTGCAAATTAAAAATAATTTTTTTCTGCATCTAGCTCTGAGAAAATATTTGGGCTTCTAGCAGTGTGTGGGACTTGGTCTATTAGTCCATCTATACTGACCTCCATCAGGTTGCAAATTAAAAATAATTTTTTTCTTCATTTAGCTCTGAAAAAATATTTGGGCTTCTAGCAGTGTGTGGGACTTGTTCTATTAGTCCTTCTATACTGACCTCCAGCAGGTTGCAAATTGAATATAATTTTTTTCTGCATCTAGCTCTGAAAAAATAGTTGGGCTTCTAGCGGTGTGTGGGACTTGGTCTATTAGTCCATCTATACTGACCTCCATCAGGTTGCAAATTAAAAATAATTTTTTTCTGCATCTAGCTCTGAAAAAATATTTGGGCTTCTAGCAGTGTGTGGGACTTGGTCTATTAGTCCATCTATACTGACCTCCATCAGGTTGCAAATTTAAAATAATTTTTTTCTGCATCTAGCTCTGAAAAAATATTTGGGCTTCTAGCGGTGTGTGGGACTTGGTCTATTAGTCCATCTATACTGACCTCCATCAGGTTGCAAATTAAAAATATTTTTTTTCTGTATCTAGCTCTGAAAAAATATTTTGCTTCTAGCAGTGTGTGGGACTTGGTCTATTAGTCCATCTATACTGACCTCCATCAGGTTGCAAATTAAAAATAATTTTTTTCTTCATTTAGCTCTGAAAAAATATTTGGGCTTCTAGCAGTGTGTGGGACTTGTTCTATTAGTCCTTCTATACTGACCTCCAGCAGGTTGCAAATTGAATATAATTTTTTTCTGCATCTAGCTCTGAAAAAATAGTTGGGCTTCTAGCGGTGTGTGGGACTTGGTCTATTAGTCCATCTATACTGACCTCCATCAGGTTGCAAATTAAAAATAATTTTTTTCTGCATCTAGCTCTGAAAAAATATTTGGGCTTCTAGCAGTGTGTGGGACTTGGTCTATTAGTCCATCTATACTGACCTCCATCAGATTGCAAATTAAAAATAATTTTAATCTGCATCTACAGTACCTCTGAAAAAATATTTGGGCTTCTAGCAGTGTGTGGGACTATTTGTATTAGTCCATCTATACTGACCTCCATCAGGTTGCAAATTCAAAATAATTTTTTTCTGCATCTAACCCAGCCAATAGTTTAGGCCTAATACCACAGTTTGGCCACTCAGCTCTGCTCGGTTACCATCCATTGTTTTTTTGTGCAAACAACTCCAGAGTTTTGACCACCAAAATGAGTGGAAAAAGGCCTGCTGCTGGTGGAAAGGGGAATAGGCGTGTTGGGAAGGGGAAAAAAGGTTGTGTCCGTGGGGTAGGTGTTAAAGCAACAGTAACATCTGCAGAAGAAAGACCATCTTCCAGCCAAACTAAAATGTCTACTTCTTTTAGCGGACAATGTGATAAGATCCCTTTCTTACGGCCACGCCAATCGCTACAAATTCCAGATGAGGCACAAAAACAGCAGGTGCTTCAACGGATATCAAGTGCTCCTTTAAGTGGGCTCTCCTCCACATCAACTTCAACATCACAAATACTCCAGTCCTCAAAGGTGTCACCCAAATCGCACTTGCTTCCTCACAGCTCCCAAATCTCCAGCTGCCCGTCTGAGTATGAGGTAGAACAGATGGTTGAGTCTGCAGAGCTGTTTACTCATACTATAGCCTGGGAATCAGAGGTCGACTCCAGCGCTTCTGTGAATCCAGACGAGGAAATGATCTGCACTGATGCCCAGAATCTTTATGAGTCGGATCCAGGACCAGACGCAGAAGGTTCTGACCATAATGTAGACCCTCATTCCCAAACTGTAACTCCTGTTATTGGAGACAATGAGGAAGACGATGATAAGACTCAAATACCTGATTGGAGCGACAACTTTAGTTTTTTGTCAGGGCAGGAACAGGTTGGCTCTGAGGACGACGGGTGTGATAACGCACAGGGTGATGATGATGAGGTCGGAGATCCCACTTACTGTCAACCCACAGTCAGCCAAGAGATGAGGTCAGCAGAGGAGGTGGAGGAAGATGCTAGTGACGACGAGGTCAGGTTGCGCCTTCCTGGACAGAGACGTAGTACTGGAAGCACGTCAACAACTGCATCCTCAAACACAACTCTGCCTCTCACCACAAGTTGTGGTGGCTCTTCAGGTCGCATGGGTGCTAAGCCTTGCATAGCCTGGGCATTTTTTCAGATCGATAAAGATGACCCAACTCGTGTTATCTGTAACATTTGTCAGCAAAAGCTAAGTAGAGGCCAAAAAATACATAGTTTGAGTACTTCATGCATGAACCGGCACATGGACATGAAGCATAAGTTGCAGTGGGAAGCTCAGTGTGCTACAATGCGGCCTAGCCGGCCGGGCCAATCACCGTCTGCCATATCTTGTGCATCCGCGGCCTCTTCATCCTCTGTGACTGGGGGGACAGCAGTCACACCTGTTTTGGGGCGCAGACCTGCCACCTCTTTACCCGCAACAGCCAGCGTGATTGGCAGGTCATCATTTTCTTTGGAGGTGGTAACACCAGCTGGTGTTGAGCGCTGTCCGACATCGATAGCACCACCTTTGGATCAAGGCAACCTAACATGTCCGCCTGCATCTTCCTCACAGACCGGCAGTTTGCCGGGGACACCCTTATCAACCCCGTCTAAGCACAATAGCCAGCCCTCGGTCCCTCAGATGTGGACAAGTAAAAGACCATTTCCTCCTAGCCATGAGAAAGCTAAGAGGTTGAATTTCACCATCTGCAAGCTCTTGGCTACAGAAATGCTGCCTTTCCGCCTGGTGGACACAGAGGATTTTCGAGACCTTATGTCCATTGCAGTGCCCCAGTACCAGATGCCCAGTCGGCACTACTTCTCAAAGAAAGGTGTGCCTGCGCTCCACCAGCATGTCACACACAACATCACCGCTTCTTTGAGAAACTCTGTGTGTGACAGGGTGCATTTCACCACAGACACTTGGACGAGTAGGCATGGACAGGGGCGTTACATGTCGCTGACTGGGCACTGGGTAACTATGGTGACAGCAGGACAAGGGGCTGCTGTCCAAGTCTTGCCGTCCCCACGAGTTGTGCGTCAATCCTCTTTATGTCAAAGTTCCTCCACTGCTTCTGCCTCCTCAACCTCCTCTCGGTCTTCCACCTGCACCCAAAGCCTGTCTGGTCATGCCACAAGCTTTCTAACTGCGCAGAAGGGATCCTGCACACCTCCTTACTATGCTGGCAGTAGGGCTCAACGTCATCAGGCGGTTTTTACATTGAAATGTCTGGGAAATGTGAGTCACACAGCTGAGGAGTTGTGGTCAGCTCTGGAGAACCAATTTCATGAATGGTTGTCTCCACTGGACCTGAAACCAGGGAAGGCCGTGTGCCACAATGCTGCAAACCTGGGTGCGGCCCTTCGCCGGGGCAATGTCACACAAGTGCCTTGTATGGCTCACGTGTTGAACCTGGTTGTCCAGCAATTTTTAGCCCACTATCCCAGACTAGATGGCCTTCTGCAGAGGGCACGGTCGCTGTGTGCTCACTTCCGCCATTCGCATCCCGCAGCTCAGCGACTTACATCTCTACAGAAGTCGTTGGGCCTGCCACTTCACCGGCTAAAATGCGATGTGCCTACCCGGTGGAATTCAACTCTGCACATGTTGCAGCGACTGTGGCAGCACCGACAAGCCCTGGTGCAATTCGTTCTGACGTATAGCCTGGGCCAACGAGATTCAGAGGTGGGGCAAATCACGCTGGAGGAGTGGTCTCAGATCAGGGACCTATGCACCCTTCTGCACAGTTTTGAAATGGCGACGAAGATGTTTAGTGCTGATGATGCCATTATCAGCATGACTATTCCGGTGATTTACATGCTGGAGCACATGTTAAACAGAATTCGGAGTCAGGTGGTGGCACAAGAGGAGGTGGAGGAAGTAGAGGAGGAGGAGTTGTATGCGGAAGGGCTAACATCTGCAAGGTCCAGACGGTCGGCAGCACCAAGGCGGCAGGCATGTGAGGGTGGGGGAGATGGTTTTACCAGGGCTCATGGTAGCAGCCAAACTAGTGAGGAAGGTGCAGGAGCCCAGGAAGAAGTGGAGGACGAACTGATGGAAGACTCATCAGATGAGGGAGACCTTGATCACATTTCTGTTGTGCGAGGTTGGGGGGAGAGGACAGAGGAAGGAAGCATGATTGTTACCTCGCCACCAACACAACAGGGACTTGGTGCTCCTGGATGCGCAACACACATGAGTGCCTTCTTGCTGCACTACCTGCAACATGACCCTCGAATTGTGAGAATTAGAAATAATCCTGACTACTGGGTTGCCACACTGTTAGATCCCCGGTACAAAAGTAAATTTGCAGAAATTATTCCTGCCATAGAAAGGGATGCACGCATGCAGGAGTATCAGCAGAGACTGTTGCAGAATCTTACATGTGCTTTTCCACAAAATACCAGTGGTGCACGTAGTGAATCTCACAGTTCCAACTTGCCAACCGTGGGACCGTCAAGTGTTCAGCACTCAAACCGTAACAGAACCACAGTATCTGCTGGTAACATCAATTTTGCGGAATCATTTCACCACTTTTTTAGCCCATCCTTTGCAAGGCCACAGGAGACAAGAAGTCTGACACATAGTCAACGCCTAGAGACGATGGTACAGGAGTATCTCCAAGTAAACATTGAAGCCACGACTGTGTCACTGGACCCTTGCTCTTTTTGGGCTTCCAATCTGGATAAATGGCCGGAGCTAGCCACTTACGCCTTGGAGATCTTGTCATGCCCCGCAGCCAGCGTTCTGTCTGAACGTGTGTTCAGCGCTGCTGGTGGTGTGCTGGCAGATAAGCGCACGCGGCTCTCCACTGATAATGTAGACAGACTCACGTTCATAAAGATGAACAAATCATGGATCCGAAACGACTTTTCTACCCCTGTGTCATCCTGGGGAGAGTAAAAGCTTGATGATTGGTTAAAATCACCCTACCAACCGTTTTAAGCTTTCAAATTACTAATCATGTTTATCTGTATCTTGACTGGAAAATAATTTGGGCTTTGTAGCAGTGTGCAGCACTGATCCTATTAGGCCATCTATAATAAGCTTCACCAGATTTAAAATTAAAAATAATTTTTAGCTGCATCTAGCCCGGAAAATAATTTTGGGGCTCCGAGATGCGCAAGACACATAAGTGCCTTCTTGCTGCACTACCTGCAGCATGACCCTCATATTGTCAGAATTCGAAGTAATCATGACTACTGGGTTGCCACACTCTTAGATCCCCCAAACTTTTCGATCAACCTTTTCATTTTAATAAAGACCAAAAAAATGGTCATTTTTGAAATTATAAGCATTAGCAGGTTGTTAGAAACTGAAATCAAACAGTTTTCAACTCAAAACTTTATTCTAGGTGATGTTACATTTTCACATAGGACCCCTTGTTCGAAAGGAGCTTCTGAACTCTCTCGTCCATTGAATTTGTCAGGTTTTGGATGGTTTCTGCTTCAATTGTTTTGCATGAGGACAGAATACCCTCCCAGAGCTGTTGCTTAGATGTGAACTGCCTCCCGCCATCATAGACACTCCTTTTAATGATGCTCCAAAGGTTCTGAATGGGGTAGAGGTCAGGGGAGCATGGGGGTCACACCATAAGTTTGTCCCCTTTTATGCCCATATCAGCCAGAGATGCAGATGTTTTATGTGCAGCATGAGATGGTGCATTATCATGCAGAAAAATGATCTTGCTGTGAAATACACGGTTCTTCTTCTTGAACCATGGCAGGAAGTGCTGTTTGAGAAAATCCACATACATTATGGAGTTCATCTTTAGCGCCTTCAGGGATCCTAAAGGGGCCGACAATCTCTCTCCCCATGATTCCAGCCCAAAACATTACTCCACCTCCTCCTTGTTGGCGCTGTAGCCGTGTTTGCGTGGGGTGTCCATCAACCAGCCATCCTCCACTCCATTCATCTGGACCATTGAGCGCTGCACGGCACTCATCCGTGGACAAAACAGTTTTGAAATCAGTCTTCATGTAATGTTTGGCCCACTGGAGCCGTTTCTGCTTGTGTGAAGTGGATAGAGGAGGTCGACAGGATGGCGTATGCACAGCTGCAAACCTCTGAAGGACCCTGCATCTTGTTGTTCGGGGGACGTTGGAGGCACAAGCAGCTTCAAAAACTTGTCTGCTGCTATGACAACGCTTTTTTGCCGCTGCTCTTTCAACCTGACGTAATTGCCTGTAGGAAAGAGTCCTCAATTTGCCCTTATCAGCACGCACACGTGTGTACTGTGAATCAGCTACATACTTCTTGATTGCCAAGACACTTCATCCTGATCATCGCACAATGTTGATTGTAGTCATGCCTTGACCTAAACACTCCACAATTTGTTGCTTCTCAGCAGCCGACACATCCTTTTTCTTTCCCATTTTGGCAGAAAATGTAGGCTGCTTAATAATGTGAGAGAGCCTTCTTAAGTAGTCTTGCCTTTCATTGGACACACCTGCCAAACTAATTAGCACAGGTGTCTGCAATTGCTTACAGTGATATAAAGAGCCCTGACACACATCACCATCAATGAGTTTAACTGACAAACAAACAAATTCTTCCCTTATCACTCCTAAACACTTTTTGCATAATAATTTGGAACGCGGTGTACATGTGCTTTTCCACAAAACACCAGTGGTTCACGTAGTGAATCTTACAGTTCTAACTTGCCAACCGTGGTCTGTATGGAATTGTTCAATAAAGGGCCCAAAATTAAGATAACATAGATGGGAGAGGTCTCTATGAATAGGAATTCCTAAGTATTTGATACCCTGTGAGGGCCAGGCAAAGGGAAAGTTGGACTGGATGGAATCCTATATGGATTTAGGGAGGGAGACATCGAGGGCCTCAGACTTCGCTGCATTGATTTTAAAATTTTACCATGTAACAAAGTGATCTATTTCAGCCATAACAGCAGGGATGGATATATGTGATTGAGTGATATATACTAGGACATCATCAGCAAATAGAGAGCACTTATACTCGGTGCCTCCCACCTCAATCCACCTAATATTGGGGTTATGGCGAATTGATGAGAGCAGGTGCTCCGTCACTAGGATGTATAAGAGAGGGGACAGAGGACATCCCTGCCTTGTCCCATTGGTGATTGTGAAAGGTGATGAAAATGTTCTGACGCACTCCCTGGGCCTTGGGACACCCGGAGCCGGACCCTTTTTGGTGGATGCTGGTGGTTGTAGTCTTCGTGGCGGCGATCCGGTTCCGTGGCTCAGGGCGGTAAAACCAGTGGCGGAACTATTTATGTGGTTTTGATGTTTAAATGTCCGACTACGCCACCCGTGGATTGCGGTCAGAGTGAACCGCCGCTACAGGGCAGACCGCTAAGGCTGGTGTTGTGGGTGCAGCAGAGCGTAGCATAACTCCCCACGGGAGGAGTATAGCCTCAGGGCAGTGTATGCGGAGGATGGGGGTGATGGTGCAGGGCAGCAGCAGTAACGACACAGAGTCAGTGATGCAGTTCAGGGCCTTTACTCACAGTTCTTATTATCCAGACCACGTCTGCAGGTAACGGCTGCCCACGTCGTACTGTGCTCACCAGGTGAGGGGCTCAGACAACTCCCAGATAACTTTGGAGCGCTTCACAGGACCCCCTTTGTGTGTCCTTTGTCTGGCCTTTCTTACCAACACTTCTGTCCGGCTGCCTCGGGCCTCCTCTTGGTAAACTTGGCGCCAGTTTCCCTGACCCTATGTGGTGCCTTCCTAGCGGGTGGAGCAAGGGGCTGCGCCACATAAAATGTCAGAGCCTCCGGTTTCTAGCTGAGGGTCGTTTCCTGCCTCCACTAGTTCGGGGACCGGTCTCCCCCTTTGGCCTGACCCCTCCACGCAGGTGGATTCGGGCGTGCGGTGGCGACTCGCCCGTCCGCACCCCTGGGATCCCTTCATTCCTCGTTCCTGGAGCCTTCTCCGCTCCTCTTCCTTCCTTCTCCCTCTTGCAGGCCTGGGCCTCTGTTACTAGGCCCGCCTCCGGAGCAGAGCTCATGCAGAGCCCCTGCTCCCTGCCACTTCTGCTCAGACTTCTCTGCACTGAACTAAGATGGTGCCTACCTTTTATACTCCCTTCTCAATGCACCCAGGAACTGCTTCCTCCCTGCTCCTGCACTGCAGGGTTCCCCTTCCTCAGTGTTCCCTCCCCCCACTCCAGCCAGGGACAGGGACTGTCGTGCCCATCTCAGGGGCATATTGGTCGCCCTGCCCCACGGCAATGTGGTGTAATGCATGCAGGTGTCGGGTCCTGATCCACACTCCATCCTTATCTGAGAGTGAGATATCACACCTCTGGGTGAGGTGCAATACGTCTGTAGCAACCGAGCCCTCGGTGCTACAGTTCCATCTATCTTCAGCCTAGGTGACGTATTGTGATACAGGGCCGTGATTTTGGTTATAAAAGGGTCCCCTAGACCCCTACCCCAAGCTTTTTAAGAGAATCATATATGGCGTGCCAGGAGACTCTATGGAATGCTTTCTCAGCATCCAACGAGAGTATCTACTTACAAATTTTTAACTGCATCTAGCCCAGGAAATACTTTGTGCCTAGTAGCAGTGTCTGCTAGTCAGCGGATTATCCCGGCTGTTAAGCAAGCTACACCACCTGTAGTTTGGACACTTAATTTTTTCAAAGGAAATGCTTCGGGACCACGGGATACTCAGTGAAGAGCATCAGGAGGCACCCCAAGGCATAGGGGCTGGGACTGGCACTAGGATGCCTTGCGGTGGACAGCCGAGCTCGATCCTTATAAAAGCTTTTTAACTGCAGCAGCTTTAGTGGACGCTACTGGAGCTGGAATTACGCGGCTGCTGGCATGAGACTTGCCCTCCAATAGATCCTTGTAAATGGATTTAAAGTGTATTCATTCAAATTAGAGGGACAATTTAAATTAAAAAGCTTAGAGCTGCCTCCACCACAGGGGGGCTCTCTCGACCCACCAGCGGACAGGCACCAGTATTGGGAGAGGGGGGCTGGCCGTCAGGGTTCACCGCGGCTCTGGCACAAACCCGGCGACACGGAGGTGGCACGGGCAGGAGCGGACTGGCCGTCTCGGCTTCTCACTTTTTGGATTTTAGAAGGGCATGACATGCCTATATCTGTGTCTCCCCCTCCTTTTACTCCTCCACCTCTTTTCTTTTCGCATGACTATATGTACTTGTCACTTTTCCATGTGTTAGTTGTGTCTTCTGAGCAGTTTGTCAGCTTTTGGACACCTTTGAAGGTGTTTTCTATGTGTTTCTATGTGTTTTTGTTTGCCTGCCATTGGTTTTAACGGTGTTCGAAGGTGTTCGACGAACAGTTCGACGAACAGTTCGGCGAACACACGGGTGTTCGACGAACCGAACCGAACTCGAACACTACGGGGGTGGCTCAACACTAATAATATGTTGATTTTGACATCATCAGATAACATCATCAGTTGATTATGACATCATCAGATGACATCATCATTTGATTATGACATCATCTGATGGCATCATCGTTTGATTATGACATCATCAGTTGACATCATCAGATGAGATCATCATCTGATTATGACATCAACAGATGACATCATTGAATGATATCATCATTTGATTATGACATCAAAAGATGTTCAACATCTTTATCAATGATTTAGATGAAGGAATTGAGGGTAAACTGATTAAATTTGCTGATGACACAAAGCTAGGAGGGATAGCTAATACTAGAGAAGAGAGAGAGAGGATTCAAAAAGACCTAAATAAACTGGAGCAGTGGGCAGCAACCAACAGAATGGATTTTAACAGGGAAAAATGCAAAGTACTACATCTGGGCAATAAAAATGAAAAAAGCATATACAGAATGGGAGGAATAGAGCTAAGCAACAGTACATGTGAAAAAGACTTAGGTATACTAATAGATCATAGACTAAACATGAGTCAACAGTGTGATGCAGCAGCAAAAACGGCAAATACAATTCTGGGATGTATTAACAGAAGCATACAGTCTAGATCACGTGAAGTCATTATCGGTCTTTACTCCTCTTTGGTCAGACCTCATCTGGAATACTGTGTACAGTTTTGGGCACCACATTTTAAAAAAGACATAGACAATCTGGAGCAAGTTCAGAGAAGAGCGACCAGAATGGTGACTGGTCTGCAAACCATGTCCTATGAGGAACGGTTGCAGGATTTGGGAATGTTTAGCTTGCAAAAAAGAAGACTGAGAGGAGACTTAATAGCTGTCTACAAATATGTCAAGGGCTGTCACATTGTAGAAGGATCATCTTTATTCTCATTTGCAGAAGGAAAGACTAGAAGCAATGGGATGAAACTAAATGGGAGGAGACACAGATTAGATATTGGAAAAAACTTTTTGACAGTTAGGGTGATTAATGAGTGGAACAGGCTGCCACCAGAGGTGGTGAGTTCCTCTTCAATGGACGTCTTCAAACAGAGGCTGGACAGACATCTGTCTGAGATGATCTAGTGAATCCTGCTTTGAGCAGGGGGTTGGACCAGATGACCCAGGAGGTCCCTTCCAACTCAACCATTCTATGATTCTATGATTCTATGATTCTATGAATAACATCATCAGTCGATTTTGACATCATCAGATGACATCATCATTTGATTATGACATCATCGAATGACATCACATGAAATCAGCTGTTTATGACATCATCAGATGACATAATAAGTGGATTTTGACATCATCAGATGAGATCATCAGTTGATTATGACATCATCACATGACATCATCAGATGACATTTTCAGTTGATTATATTTTCATCGAATGATATCATATGAAATCAGCTGAATATGTAATCATCAGATGACATAATAAGTTGATTTTGACATCATCAGATGACGTCATCAGTTGATTATGACATCATCAGATGACATCATCAGATGACCTGATCAGTTGATTATGACATCATCAGATGACAGCAACACTTGATTATGACATCATTTGATGAGATCATCAGTTGATTATGACATCAACAGATGACATCAACGAATGACATCATCATTTGATTATGTCATCAAAAGATGACATCAACGAATTACATCATCAGTTGATTATGACATCATCGAAAAATATCACATGAAATCAGCTGATTATGACATCATCACATCAAATAATATGTTGATTTTGACATCATCAGATGACATAATAAGTTGATCTTGACATCATCAGATGGCATCTTCATTTGATTTTTACATCATCAGATGACATCATCAAATGAGATCATCATTTGATTTTGACATCAACAGATGACATCATCGAATGACATCATCAGTTGACTATGACTTGACCAGATGACATAATTTTTTGGTTATGATTTCACCAGATGACATCATCATTTGATTATTACATCATCAGATAACATTATCAGATGATATCATCAGTTGACTATGACATCATCCAATGATATCACATGAAATCAGCTGATTATGACATCATCAGATGACATAATAAGTTGATTTTTCCATAATCAGATAACATCATCAGTTGATTATGACATCATCAGATGACATCATAATTTGATTATAACATCATCAGATGACATCATCATTTGATTATGACATCATCACATTACTTCAATTGATTATGACATCATCAGATGACATCATCATTTGATTATGATATCAAAAGATGACATAATCGAATGACATCATCAGTTGATTATGACATCATCGAATAATATCACATGAAATCAGCTGAATATGACATCATCAGATCACATAATACGTTGATTTTGACATCATCAGATGACATAATAAGTTGATCTTGACATCATCAGATGATTTCTTCATTTGATTATGACATCATCAGATGACATCATGAAATGAGATCATCATTTGATTTTGACATCAACAGATGACATCATCGAATGACATCATCAGTTGATTATGACATGACCAGATGACATCATTTTTTGATTATGACTTCACCAGATGACATCATCATTTGATTATGACATCATCAGATAACATTATCAGATGACATCATCAGTTGATTATGACATCATCGATTGATATCACATGAAATCAGCTGATTATGACATCATCAGATGACATAATAAGTTGATTTTTACATCATCAGATAACATCAACAGTTGATTATGACATCATCAGATGACATCATAATTTGATTATAACGTCATCAGATGACATCATCATTTGATTATGACATCATCACATTACTTCAATTGATTATGACATCATCAGATGACATCATCAGATGACATCATCATTTGATTCTGACATCACCATATGACATTTTTTGATTATGACATCAAAAGATGACATCATCGAATAACATCATCAGTTGGTTTTGACATCATCGAATGATATCGCATGAAATCAGCTGATTATGACATCATCAGATGACATAATAGGTTGATTTTGACATCATCAGATGACATCATCATTTGATTATGACATCATCGAATGATATCACATGAAATCAGCTGTTTATGACATCATCAGATTACATAATAAGTGGATTTTTACATCATCAGATGACATCATCAGTTGATTATGACATCATCACATGACATCATCAGATGACATTATCAGTTGATTATAATAGCATCGAATGATACATGAAATCAGCTGAATATGACATCATCAGATGACATAATAAGTTGATTTTGACATCATCAGATGACATCATCAGTTGATTATGACATCATCACATGACATCATCAGATGACCTCATTAGTTGATTATGACATCATCAGATGACATCATCACTTGATTATGACATCATTTGATGAGATCATCATTTGATTATGACATCAACAGATTACATCAACGAATGACATCATCATTTGATTATGACATCAAAAGATGACTTCATCGAATGACATCATCAGTTGATTATGACATCATCGAATAATATCACATGAAATCAGTTGATTATGACATCATCAGATCACATAATATGTTGATTTTGACATCATCAGATGATATAATAAGTTGATCTTGACATCATCAGATGACATCTTCATTTGATTATGACATCATCAGATGACATCATCAGATGACATCATCAGATGAGATCATCATGTGATTTTGACATCAACAGATGACATCATCGATTGACATCATCAGTTGATTGTGACATGACCACATGACATCATTTTTTGATTATGACTACACCAGATGACATCATCATTTGATTATGACATCATCAGATAACATTATCCGATGACATCATCAGTTGATTATGACATCATCGAATGATATCACATGAAATCAGCTGATTATGACATCATCAGATGACATAATAAGTTGATTTTTACATCATTAGATAACATCATCAGTTGATTATGACATCATCAGATGACATCATAATTTGATAATGACATCATCAGATGACATCATCATTTGATTATGACATCATCACATTACTTCATCATTTGATTATGACATCATCAGATGACATCATCATTTGATTCTGACATCACCATATGACATTATTTGATTATGACATCATCAGATGACATCATCATTTGATTATGACATCAAAAGATGACATCATTGAATGACATCATCAGTTGATTATGACATCATCGAATAATATCACATGAAATCAGCTGATTATGACATCATCAGATCACATAATGCGTTGATTTTGACATCATCAGATGACATAAGTTCATTTTCACATCATCAGATGACATCATCATTTGATTATGACATCATCAGATGACATTATCAGATGACATCATCAGATGAAATCATCATTTGATTTTGACATCAACAGATGACATCATCGAATGACATCATCAGTTGATTATGACATGACCAGATGACATCATTTTTTGATTATGACTCCACCAGATGACATCATCATTTGATTTTTACATCATCAGATAACATCATCAGTTGATTATGAGATCATCAGATGACATCATAATTTGATTATGACATCATCAGATGACATCAACATTTGATTTTGACATCATCACATTACTTCATCAATTGATTTTGACATCATCAGATGACATCATAATTTGATTCTGACATCACCATATGACATTATTTGATTATGACATCATCAGATTACTTCATCATTTGATTATGACATCATCAGAAGAGAACATCATTTGATCATGACATCATCAGATGACATCATCAGATGGCATCTTCGTCTGATTATGACATCATCAGATAACATTATCAGATGACATCATCAGTTGATTATGACATCATCACATGACATCGTTAGGTGACATTATCAGTTGTTTATAAAACCATCAAATGGTGTCGTATGAAATCAGCTGATTATGACATCATTAGATGACATAATAAGTTGATTTTGACATCATCAGTTGACATCATCAGTTGATTATGACATCATCAGATGACATCATCATTTGATTATGACATCATCAGATGGCATCATCATTTGATTATGACAACATCAGATGACATCATCAGATGAGATCATCATCTGATTATGACATCAACAGATGACATCATTGAATGACATCATCATTTGATTATTACATCAAAAGATGACATCATCTAATAACATCATCAGTTGATTTTGACATCATCAAATGATATCACATGAAATCAGCAGATTATGACATCATCAGATGACATAATAGGTTGATTTTGACATCATTAGATGACATTATCATTTGATTATGACATCATCGAATGAAATCACATGAAATCAGTTGTTTATGACATCATCAGATGACAAAATAAGTGACTTTTCACATCATCAGATGACATCATCAGTTTATTATAACATCATCACATGACATCATCAGATGACATTATCAGTTGATTATAATATCATCGAATGATATCATATGAAATCAGCTGATTATACCATCATCAGATGACATAATAAGTTGATTTTGACATCATCAGATGACATCATCATTTGATGATTACATCATCATATGACATCATCAGATGAGATCATCATTTGATTTTGACATCAACAGATTACATCATCGAATGACATCATCAGTTGATTATGACATGACCAGATGACATGATTTTTTGATTATGACTTTACCAGATGACATCATCATTTGATTATGACATCATCAGATAACATTATCAGATGACATCGTCTGTTGATTATGACTTCATCGAATGATATCACATGAAATCAGCTGATTATGACATCATCAGATGACATAATAAGTTGATTTTTACATCATCAGCTAACATCATCAGTTGATTATGACATCATCAGATGACATCATTATTTGATTATGACATCATCAGATGACAACATCATTTGATTATGACATCATCACATTACTTAATCGATTGATTATGACATCAGATGACATCATCAGATGACATCATCATTTGATTCTGACATCACCATATGACATTATTTGATTATGACATCATCAGATGACATCATCAGTTGATTATGACATCAAAAGATGACATCATCGAATGACATCATCAGTTGATTATGACATCATCGAATAATATCACATGACATCAAAAGATGACATCACCATATGACATTATTTGATTATGACATCATCAGATCACATAATACTTTGATTTTGACATCATCAGATGACATAATAAGTTGATTTTGACATCATCAGATGACATCATCATTTGATTATGACATCATCAGATGACATCATCAGATGAGATCATCAATTGATTTTGACATCAACAGATGACATCATCGAATGACATCATCAGTTGATTATGACATGACCAGATGAAATCATTTTTTGATTATGACTTCACCAGATGACATCATCATTTGATTATGACATCATCAGATAACATTATCAGATGACATCATCAGTTGATTATGACATCATTGAATGATATCACATGAAATCAGCTGATTATGACATCATCAGATGACATAAGTTGATTTTTACATCATCAGTTTACATCATCAGATGATTATGACATCATCAGATGACATCATAATTTGATTATGACATCATCATTTGATTATGACATCATCACTTTACTTCATCAATTGATTATGACATCAACAGATGACATCATCATTTGATTCTTACATCACCATATGACATTATTTGATTTTGATATCAGATGACATCATCATTTGATTATGACATCATCAGAAGAGAACATCATTTGATTATGACATCATCAGATGACATCATCAGATGACATCTTTGTTTGATTATGACATCATCAGATAACATTATCAGATGACATCATCAGTTGATTATGACATCATCGAATGATATCATATGAAATCAGCTGATTATGACATCATCAGTTGATTATGACATCATCACATGACATCATCAGATGACATCATCAGTTGATTATGAAATCATCAAATGATATCATATGAAATCAGCTGATTATGACATCATCAGTTGATTATGACATCATCACATAACATCACCAGATGACATTATCAGTTGATTATAATATCATCGAATGATATCATATGAAATCAGCTGATTATGACATCATCAGATGACATAATAAGTTGATTTTGACATCATCAGATGACATCATCAGTTGATTATGACACCATCAGATGACATCATCATTTGATTATGACATCATCAGATGTCATCATCATTTGATTATGACATCAAAAGATGACATCATCGAATAACATCATCACTTGATTTTGACATCATCGAATGATATCGCATGAAATCAGCTGATTATGACATCATCAGATTACATAATAGGTTGATTTTGACATCATCAGATGACATCATCATTTGATTATGACATCATCGAATGATATCACATGAAATCCGCTGTTTATGACATCATCAGATGACATAATAAGTGGATTTTGACATCATCGGATGACATAATCAGATGATTATGACATCATCAGATGACATCATAATTTGATTATGACATCATCAGATGACAAGATCATTTGATTATGACATCATCACATTACTTCATCAATTGATTATGACATCAGATGACATGATCAGATGGCATCATCATTTGATTCTGACATCATCATATGACATTATTTGATTATGACATCATCAGATGACATCATCATTTGATTATGACATCAAAAGATAACATCATCGAATGACATCATCAGTTGATTATGACATCATCGAATAATATCACATGAAATCAGCTGATTATGACATCATCAGATCACATAATACTTTGATTTTGACATCATCAGATGACATAATAAGTTGATTTTGACATCATCAGATGACATCATCATTTGATTATGACATCATCAGATGACATCATCAGATGAGATCATCAATTGATTTTGACATCAAGAGATGACATCATCGAATGACATCATCAGTTGATTATGACATGACCAGATGACATCATTTTTTGATTATGACTTCACCAGATGACATCATCATTAGATTATGACATCATCAGATAACATTATCAGATGACATCATCAGTTGATTATGACATCATTGAATGATATCACATGAAATCGGCTGATTATGACATCATCAGAAGACATAAGTTGATTTTTACATCATCAGTTTACATCATCAGTTGAATATGACATCATCAGATGACATCATCATTTGATTATGACATCATCACATTACTTCATCAATTGATTATGACATCAACAGATGACATCATCATTTGATTCTTACATCACCATAAGACATTATTTGATTATGACATCATCAGATGACATCATCAGATGACATCTTCGTTTGATTATGACATCATAGGATATCATTATCATATGACATCATCAGTTGATTATGACATCATCGAATGATATCATATGAAATCAGCTGATTATGACATCATCATTTGATTATGACATCATCACATGACATCATCAGATGAAATCATCATCAGTTGATTATGACATCATCGAATGATATCATATGAAATCAGCTGATTATGACATCATCAGTAGTGTTGAGCCACCCCCGTAGTGTTCGAGTTCGGTTCGGTTCGTCGAACACCCGTGTGTTCGCCGAACTGTTCGTCGAACTGTTCGTCGAACACCTTCGAACACCGTTAAAACCAATGGCAGGCAAACAAAAACACATAGAAACACATAGAAAACACCTTGAAAGGTGTCCAAAAGCTGACAAACTGCTCAGAAGACATAACTAACACATGGAAAAGTGACAAGTACATATAGTCATGCGAAAATAAAAGAGGTGGAGGAGTAAAAGGAGGGGGAGACACAGATATAGGCATGTCATGCCCTTCTAAAATCCAAAAAGTGAGAAGCCGACACGGCCAGTCCGCTCCTGCCCGTGCCACCTCCGTGTCGCCGGGTTTGTGCCAGAGCCGCGGTGAACCCTGACGGCCAGCCCCCCTCTCCCAATACTGGTGCCTGTCCGCTGGTGGGTCGAGCGAGCCCCCCTGTGGTGGAGGCAGCTCTAAGCTTTTTAATTTAAATTGTCTCTCTAATTTGAATGAATACACTTTAAATCCATTTACAAGGATCTATTGGAGGGCAAGTCTCATGCCAGCAGCCGCGGTAATTCCAGCTCCAGTAGCGTCCACTAAAGCTGCTGCAGTTAAAAAGCTTTTATAAGGATCGAGCTCGGCTGTCCACCGCAAGGCATCCTACTGCCAGTCCCAGACCCTATGCCTTGGGGTGCCTCCTGATGCTCTTCACTAAGTATCCCATGGTCCCGAAGCATTTCCTTTGAAAAAATTAAGTGTCTAAACTACAGGTGGTGCAGCTTGCTTAACAGCCGGGATAATCCGCTCACTAGCAGACACTGCTACTAGACACAAAGTATTTCCTGGGCTAGATGCAGTTAAAAATTTGTAATTAGATACTCTCGTTGGATGCTGAGAAAGCATTCCATAGAGTCTCCTGGCACGCCATATATGATTCTCTTAAAAAGCTTGGGGTAGGGGTCTAGGGGACCCTTTTATAGCCAAAATCACGGCTCTGTATCGCAATACGTCACCTAGGCTGAAGATAAATGGAACTGTAGCACCCTGAGGGCTCGGTTGCTACAGACGTATATTGCACCTCACCCAGAGGTGTGATATCTCACTCTCAGGTAAGGATGGAGTGTGGATCAGGACCCGACACCTGCATGCATTACACCACATTGCCGTGGGGCAGGGCGACCAATATGCCCCTGAGATGGGCACGACAGTCCCTGTCCCTGGCTGGAGTGGGGGGAGGGAACACTGAGGAAGGGGAACCCTGTAGTGCAGGAGCAGGGAGGAAGCAGTTCCTGGGTGCATTGAGAAGGGAGTATAAAAGGTGGGCACCATCTTAGTTCAGTGCAGAGAAGTCTGAGCAGAAGTGGCAGGGAGCAGGGGCTCTGCATGAGCTCTGCTCCGGAGGCGGGCCTAGTAACAGAGGCCCAGGCCTGGAAGAGGGAGAAGGAAGGAAGAGGAGCGGAGAAGGCTCCAGGAACGAGGAATGAAGGGATCCCAGGGGTGCGGACGGGCGAGTCGCCACCGCACGCCCGAATCCACCTGCGTGGAGGGGTCAGGCCAAAGGGGGAGACCGGTCCCCGAACTAGTGGAGGCAGGAAACGACCCTCAGCTAGAAACCGGAGGCTCTGACATTTTATGTGGCGCAGCCCCTCGCTACACCCGCTAGGAAGGCACCACATAGGGTCAGGGAAACTGGCGCCAAGTTTACCAAGAGGAGGCCCGAGGCAGCCGGACAGAAGTGTTGGTAAGAAAGGCCAGACAAAGGACACACAAAGGGGGTCCTGTGAAGTGCTCCAAAGTTATCTGGGAGTTGTCTGAGCCCCTCACCTGGTGAGCACAGTACGACGTGGGCAGCCGTTACCTGCAGACGTGGTTTGGATAATAAGAACTGTGAGTAAAGGCCCTGAACTGCATCACTGACTCCGTGTCGTTACTGCTGCTGCCCTGCACCATCACCCCCATCCTCCGCATACACTGCCCTGAGGCTATACTTCTCCCGTGGGGAGTTATGCTACGCTCTGCTGCACCCACAACACCAGCCTCAGTGGTCTGCCCTGTAGCGGCGGTTCACTCTGACCGCAATCCACGGGTGGCGTAGTCGGACATTTAAACATGAAAACCACATAAATAGTTCCGCTACTGGTTTGACCGCCCTGAGCCATGGAACTGGGTCGCCGCCACGAGGACTACAACCACCAAAAAGGGTCCGGCTCCGGGTGTCCCAAGGCCCAGGGGGTGCGTCAGAACATTTTCATCACCTTTCACAATCACCAATGGGACAAGGCACTGATGTCCTCTGTCCCCTCTCTTATACATCCTAGTGACGAAGCACCTGCTCTCATCAATTCGCCATAACCCCAATATTAGGTGGATTGAGGTGGGAGGCACCGAGTACAAGTGCTCTCTATTTGCTGATGATGTCCTAGTATATATCACTCAATCACATATATCCATCCATGCTGTTATGGCTGAAATAGATCACTTTGTTACATGGTAAAATTTTAAAATCAATGCAGCGAAGTCTGAGGCCCTCGATGTCTCCCTCCCCAAATCCATATAGGATTCCATCCAGTCCAACTTTCCCTTTGCCTGGCCCTCACAGGGTATCAAATACTTAGGAATTCCTATTCATAGAGACCTCTCCCATCTATGTTATCTTAATTTTGGGCCCTTTATTGAACAACTCCATACAGACCACGGTTGGCAAGTTAGAACTGTAAGATTCACTACGTGAACCACTGGTGTTTTGTGGAAAAGCACATGTACACTGCGTTCCAAATTATTATACAAAAAGTGTTTAGGAGTGATAAGGGAAGAATTTGTTTGTTTGTCAGTTAAACTCATTGATGGTGATGTGTGTCAGGGCTCTTTATATCACTGTAAGCAATTGCAGACACCTGTGCTAATTAGTTTGGCAGGAGTGTCCAATGAAAGGCAAGACTACTTAAGAAGGCTCTCTCACATTATTAAGCAGCCTACATTTTCTGCCAAAATGGGAAAGAAAAAGGATGTGTCGGCTGCTGAGAAGCAACAAATTGTGGAGTGTTTAGGTCAAGGCATGACTACAATCAACATTGTGCGATGATCAGGATGAAGTGTCTTGGCAATCAAGAAGTATGTAGCTGATTCACAGTACACACGTGTGCGTGCTGATAAGGGCAAATTGAGGACTCTTTCCTGCAGGCAATTACGTCAGGTTGAAAGAGCAGCGGCAAAAAAGCCTTGTCATAGCAGCAGACAAGTTTTTGAAGCTGCTTGTGCCTCCAACGTTCCCCGAACAACAAGATGCAGGGTCCTTCAGAGGTTTGCAGCTGTGCATGCGCCATCCTGTCGACCTCCTCTATCCACTTCACACAAGCAGAAACGGCTCCAGTGGGCCAAACATTACATGAAGACTGATTTCAAAACTGTTTTGTTCACGGATGAGTGCCATGCAGCGCTCGATGGTCCAGATGGATGGAGTGGAGGATGGCTGGTTGATGGACACCCCACGCAAACACAGCTACAGCGCCAACAAGGAGGAGGTGGAGTAATGTTTTGGGCTGGAATCATGGGGAGAGAGATTGTCGGCCCCTTTAGGATCCCTGAAGGCGCTAAAGATGAACTCCATAATGTATGTGGATTTTCTCAAACAGCACTTCCTGCCATGGTTCAAGAAGAAGAACCGTGTATTTCACAGCAAGATCATTTTTCTGCATGATAATGCACCATCTCATGCTGCACATAAAACATCTGCATCTCTGGCTGATATGGGCATAAAAGGGGACAAACTTATGGTGTGACCCCCATGCTCCCCTGACCTCTACCCCATTCAGAACCTTTGGAGCATCATTAAAAGGAGTGTCTATGATGGCGGGAGGCAGTTCACATCTAAGCAACAGCTCTGGGAGGGTATTCTGTCCTCATGCAAAACAATTGAAGCAGAAACCATCCAAAACCTGACAAATTCAATGGACGAGAGAGTTCAGAAGCTCCTTTCGAACAAGGGGTCCTATGTGAAAATGTAACATCACCTAGAATAAAGTTTTGAGTTGAAAACTGTTTGATTTCAGTTTCTAACAACCTGCTAATGCTTATAATTTCAAAAATGACCATTTTTTTGGTCTTTATTAAAATGAAAAGGTTGATCGAAAAGTTTGGGGGATCTAAGAGTGTGGCAACCCAGTAGTCATGATTACTTCGAATTCTGACAATATGAGGGTCATGCTGCAGGTAGTGCAGCAAGAAGGCACTTATGTGCCTTGCGCATCTCGGAGCCCCAAAATTATTTTCCGGGCTAGATGCAGCTAAAAATTATTTTTAATTTTAAATCTGGCGAAGCTTTAGTATAGATGGCCTAATAGGATCAGTGCTGCACACTGCTACAAAGCCCAAATTATTTTCCAGTCAAGATACAGATAAACATGATTAGTAATTTGAAAGCTTAAAACGGTTGGTAGGGTGATTTTAACCAATCATCAAGCTCTTACTCTCCCCAGGATGACACAGGGGTAGAAAAGTCGTTTCGGATCCATGATTTGTTCATCTTTATGAACGTGAGTCTGTCTACATTATCAGTGGAGAGCCGCGTGCGCTTATCTGTCAGCACACCACCAGCAGCGCTGAACACACGTTCAGACAGAACGCTGGCTGCGGGGCATGACAAGATCTCCAAGGCGTAAGTGGCTAGCTCCGGCCATTTATCCAGATTGGAAGCCCAAAAAGAGCAAGGGTCCAGTGACACAGTCGTGGCTTCAATGTTTACTTGGAGATACTCCTGTACCATCGTCTCTAGGCGTTGATTATGTGTCAGACTTCTTGTCTCCTGTGGCCTTGCAAAGGATGGGCTAAAAAAGTGGTGAAATGATTCCGCAAAATTGATGTTACCAGCAGATACTGTGGTTCTGTTACGGTTTGAGTGCTGAACACTTGATGGTCCCACGGTTGGCAAGTTGGAACTGTGAGATTCACTACGTGCACCACTGGTATTTTGTGGAAAAGCACATGTAAGATTCTGCAACAGTCTCTGCTGATACTCCTGCATGCGTGCATCCCTTTCTATGGCAGGAATAATTTCTGCAAATTTACTTTTTTTCCGGGGATCTAACAGTGTGGCAACCCAGTAGTCAGGATTATTTCTAATTCTCACAATTCGAGGGTCATGTTGCAGGTAGTGCAGCAAGAAGGCACTCATGTGTGTTGCGCATCCAGGAGCACCAATCATGCTACCTTCCTCTGTCCTCTCCCCCCAACCTCGCACAACAGAAATGTGATCAAGGTCTCCCTCATCTGATGAGTCTTCCATCAGTTCGTCCTCCACTTCTTCCTGGGCTCCTGCACCTTCCTCACTAGTTTGGCTGCTACCATGCGCCCTGGTAAAATAATCTCCCCCACCCTCACATGCCTGCCGCCTTGGTGCTGCCGACCGTCTGGACCTTGCAGATGTTAGCCCTTCCGCATACAACTCCTCCTCCTCTACTTCCTCCACCTCCTCTTGTGCCACCACCTGACTCCGAATTCTGTTTAACATGTGCTCCAGCATGTAAATCACCGGAATAGTCATGCTGATAATGGCATCGTCAGCACTAAACATCTTCGTCGCCATTTCAAAACTGTGCAGAAGGGTGCATAGGTCCTTGATCTGAGACCACTCCTCCAGCGTGATTTGCCCCACCTCTGAATCTCGTTGGCCCAGGCTATACGTCAGAACGTATTGCACCAGGGCTTGTCGGTGCTGCCACAGTCGCTGCAACATGTGCAGAGTTGAATTCCACCGGGTAGGCACATCGCATTTTAGCCGGTGAAGTGGCAGGCCCAACGACTTCTGTAGAGATGTAAGTCGCTGAGCTGCGGGATGCGAACGGCGGAAGTGAGCACACAGCGACCGTGCCCTCTGCAGAAGGCCATCTAGTCTGGGATAGTGGGCTAAAAATTGCTGGACAACCAGGTTCAACACGTGAGCCATACAAGGCACGTGTGTGACATTGCCCCGGCGAAGGGCCGCACCCAGGTTTGCAGCATTGTCGCACACGGCCTTCCCTGGTTTCAGGTCCAGTGGAGACAACCATTCATGAAATTGGTTCTCCAGAGCTGACCACAACTCCTCAGCTGTGTGACTCACATTTCCCAGACATTTCAATGTAAAAACCGCCTGATGACGTTGAGCCCTACTGCCAGCATAGTAAGGAGGTGTGCAGGATCCCTTCTGCGCAGTTAGAAAGCTTGTGGCATGACCAGACAGGCTTTGGTGCAGGTGGAAGACCGAGAGGAGGTTGAGGTGCAGAAGCAGTGGAGGAACTTTGACATAAAGAGGATTGACGCACAACTCGTGGGGACGGCAAGACTTGGACAGCAGCCCCTTGTCCTGCTGTCACCATAGTTACCCAGTGCCCAGTCAGCGACATGTAACGCCCCTGTCCATGCCTACTCGTCCAAGTGTCTGTGGTGAAATGCACCCTGTCACACACAGAGTTTCTCAAAGAAGCGGTGATGTTGTGTGCGACATGCTGGTGGAGCGCAGGCACACCTTTCTTTGAGAAGTAGTGCCGACTGGGCATCTGGTACTGGGGCACTGCGACGGACATAAGGTCTCGAAAATCCTCTGTGTCCACCAGGCGGAAAGGCAGCATTTCTGTAGCCAAGAGCTTGCAGATGGTGAAATTCAACCTCTTAGCTTTCTCATGGCTAGGAGGAAATGGTCTTTTACTTGTCCACATCTGAGGGACCGAGGGCTGGCTATTGTGCTTAGACGGGGTTGATAAGGGTGTCCCCGGCAAACTGCCGGTCTGTGAGGAAGATGCAGGCGGACATGTTAGGTTGCCTTGATCCAAAGGTGGTGCTATCGATGTCGGACAGCGCTCAACACCAGCTGGTGTTACCACCTCCAAAGAAAATGATGACCTGCCAATCACGCTGGCTGTTGCGGGTAAAGAGGTGGCAGGTCTGCGCCCCAAAACAGGTGTGACTGCTGTCCCCCCAGTCACAGAGGATGAAGAGGCCGCGGATGCACAAGATATGGCAGACGGTGATTGGCCCGGCCGGCTAGGCCGCATTGTAGCACACTGAGCTTCCCACTGCAACTTATGCTTCATGTCCATGTGCCGGTTCATGCATGAAGTACTCAAACTATGTATTTTTTGGCCTCTACTTAGCTTTTGCTGACAAATGTTACAGATAACACGAGTTGGGTCATCTTTATCGATCTGAAAAAATGCCCAGGCTATGCAAGGCTTAGCACCCATGCGACCTGAAGAGCCACCACGACTTGTGGTGAGAGGCAGAGTTGTGTTTGAGGATGCAGTTGTTGACGTGCTTCCAGTACTACGTCTCTGTCCAGGAAGGCGCAACCTGACCTCGTCGTCACTAGCATCTTCCTCCACCTCCTCTGCTGACCTCATCTCTTGGCTGACTGTGGGTTGACAGTAAGTGGGATCTCCGACCTCATCATCATCACCCTGTGCGTTATCACACCCGTCGTCCTCAGAGCCAACCTGTTCCTGCCCTGACAAAAAACTAAAGTTGTCGCTCCAATCAGGTATTTGAGTCTTATCATCGTCTTCCTCATTGTCTCCACCAACAGGAGTTACATTTTGGGAATGAGGGTCTACATTATGGTCAGAACCTTCTGCGTCTGGTCCTGGATCCGACTCATAAAGATTCTGGGCATCAGTGCAGATCATTTCCTCGTCTGGATTCACAGAAGCGCTGGAGTCGACCTCTGATTCCCAGGCTATAGTATGAGTAAACAGCTCTGCAGACTCAACCATCTGTTCTACCTCATACTCAGACGGGCAGCTGGAGATTTGGGAGCTGTGAGGAAGCAAGTGCGATTTGGGTGACACCTTTGAGGACTGGAGAATTTGTGATGTTGAAGTTGATGTGGAGGAGAGCCCACTTAAAGGAGCACTTGATATCCGTTGAAGCACCTGCTGTTTTTGTGCCTCATCTGGAATTTGTAGCGATTGGCGTGGCCGTAAGAAAGGGATCTTATCACATTGTCCGCTAAAAGAAGTAGACATTTTAGTTTGGCTGGAAGATGGTCTTTCTTCTGCAGATGTTACTGTTGCTTTAACACCTACCCCACGGACACAACCTTTTTTCCCCTTCCCAACACGCCTATTCCCCTTTCCACCAGCAGCAGGCCTTTTTCCACTCATTTTGGTGGTTAACTAATTCACAACTCTGGAGTTGTTTGCACAAAAAAACAATGGATGGTAACCGAGCAGAGCTGAGTGGCCAAACTTTGGTATTAGGCCAAAACTATTGTCTGGGTTAGATGCAGAAAAAAATTATTTTGAATTTGCAACCTGATGGAGGTCAGTATAGATGGACTAATACAAATAGTCCCACACACTGCTAGAAGCCCAAATATTTTTTCAGAGGTACTGTAGATGCAGATAAAAATTATTTTTAATTTGCAAACTGATGGAGGTCAGTATAGATGGACTAATAGACCAAGTCCCACACACTGCTAGAAGCCCAAATATTTTTTCAGAGCTAGATGCAGAAAAAAATTATTTTTAATTTGCAACCTGATGGAGGTCAGTATAGATGGACTAATAGACCAAGTCCCACACACCGCTAGAAGCCCAACTATTTTTTCAGAGCTAGATGCAGAAAAAAATTATATTCAATTTGCAACCTGCTGGAGGTCAGTATAGAAGGACTAATAGAACAAGTCCCACACACTGCTAGAAGCCCAAATATTTTTTCAGAGCTAAATGAAGAAAAAAATTATTTTTAATTTGCAACCTGATGGAGGTCAGTATAGATGGACTAATAGACCAAGTCCCACACACTGCTAGAAGCCCAAATATTTTTTCAGAGCTAGATGCAGAAAAAAATTATTTTTAATTTGCAACCTGATGGAGGTCAGTATAGATGGACTAATAGACCAAGTCCCACAGACCGCTAGAAGCCCAAATATTTTTTCAGAGCTAGATGCAGAAAAAAATTATTTTTAATTTGCAACCTGATGGAGGTCAGTATAGATGGACTAATAGACCAAGTCCCACACACTGCTAGAAGCCCAAATATTTTTTCAGAGCTAGATGCAGAAAAAAATTATTTTTAATTTGCAACCTGATGGAGGTCAGTATAGATGGACTAATAGACCAAGTCCCACGCACTGCTAGAAGCCCAAATATTTTTTCAGAGCTAGATGCAGAAAAAAATTATTTTTAATTTGCAACCTGATGGAGGTCAGTATAGATGGACTAATAGACCAAGTCCCACACACTGCTAGAAGCCCAAATATTTTTTCAGAGCTAGATGCAGAAAAAAATTATTTTTAATTTGCAACCTGATGGAGGTCAGTATAGATGGACTAATAGACCAAGTCCCACACACTGCTAGAAGCCCAAATATTTTTTCAGAGCTAGATGCAGAAAAAAATTATTTTTAATTTGCAACCTGATGGAGGTCAGTATAGATGGACTAACAGACCAAGTCCCACACACTGCTAGAAGCCCAACTATTTTTTCAGAGCTAGATGCAGAAAAAAATTATATTCAATTTGCAACCTGCTGGAGGTCAGTATAGAAGGACTAATAGAACAAGTCCCACACACTGCTAGAAGCCCAAATATTTTTTCAGAGCTAAATGAAGAAAAAAATTATTTTTAATTTGCAACCTGATGGAGGTCAGTATAGATGGACTAATAGACCAAGTCCCACACACTGCTAGAAGCCCAAATATTTTTTCAGAGCTAGATGCAGAAAAAAATTATATTCAGTTTGCAACCTGATAGAGGTCAGTATAGATGGACTAATAGAATGATGCTATGCCCAAAAGATTTTACTTCACTAGGTGCAGTAAAAAAATTGGTATTCTATACACAGGTGTTATATCTTGCAACACAGATAGGCTACTCCACTGACTAACACACTCTGCAATAGGCCAAAAAGGATTAGCTTTGCTAGATTCAGCCAAATGCTGTGAAAAAAACTTGCACAGCACTGGCACAGACCTGCCTGGCAAAAACTGATAGGAACTCATGTAACCTAGTCCTGAAAAGGACTCCAATTACAATTAGTCTTTACTCCCACAACCTATCTATTTAAGAGCACAGACCTCCCTGATAAAAGTCGTAGGAAATACTGTAACCTAGTCCTTAAAAGGACTGCAATCACAACTATTCCCTACTCCCAAGCTATCTGTATATTTGTGCGAAAATTGGCTTGAAATTAACAAGGTATAGCGCACACAGCAACAGCGGTGCCGTCTAACACGCAGCTGCAGCAGTGAGAAAATGGTGGCGACGGGGAAAATGGCTTGGTCTTATAGGGCAAGGACATGTGACATACACTGCCAATCACACATGCCCTTGCTTGTGTGAAAAAAAGCACTTCGCTCCGTGTGTGCGCTGCTGATAGGCTGACAGATTGCACCTCCCCACTGCAAATGCGGGAAAGAGAAAAAAAAATGGAGATCTTCATTGTTCCTGCAGAGATCCATCCCCTGCCCCTCCCCCCACCCCGCTGTACACTCAAACTGCGTATTAACATTAATTTTCATCATTACTGAGAAAAAATCCAGTTATGATTTTGGTGCACGAACAGTTATCGAACATAACCTCGAACAGCCGAATTTTTCTCAAATTGTTCGTGTTCGCCGAACGGCTCGAACACCGCCCAAAACAGCTCGAATTTGAGATTGGCGAACAGTTCGAGTAGAACAACGCTCATCTCTAATCATCAGTTGATTATGACATCATCACATGACATCATCAGATGACATTATCAGTTGATTATAAGATCATCGAATGATATCATATGAAATCAGCTGATTATGACATCATCAGATGACATAATAAGTTGATTTTGACATCATCAGATGACATCATCAGTTGATTATGACACCATCAGATGACATCATCATTTGATTATCACATCATCAGATGTCATCATCATTTGATTATGACATCAAAAGATGACATCATCGAATAACATAATCAGTTGATTTTGACATCATCGAATGATATCGCATGAAATCAGCTGATTATGACATCATCACATGACATAATAGGTTGATATTGACATCATCAGATGACATAATCATTTGATTATGACATCATCGAATGATATCACATGAAATCCGCTGTTTATGACATCATCAGATGACATAATAAGTGGATTTTGACATCATCGGATGACATAATCAGTTGATTATGACATCATCAGATGACATCATAATTTTATTATGACATCATCAGATGACAACATCATTTGATTATGACATCATCACATTACTTCATCAAATGATTATGACATCAGATGACATCATCAGATGACATCATCATTTGATTCTGACATCACCATATGACATTATTTGATTATGACATCATCGAATGACATCATCAGTTGATTATGACATCATCGAATAATATCACATGAAATCAGCTGATTATGACATCATCAGATCACATAATACTTTGATTTTGACATCATCAGATGACATAATAAGTTGATTTTGACATCATCAGATGACATCATCATTTGATTATGACATCATCAGATGACATCATCAGATGAGATCATCAATTGATTTTGACATCAACAGATGACATCATCGAATGACATCATCAGTTGATTATGACATGACCAGATGACATCATTTTTTGATTATGACTTCACCAGATGACATCATCATTTGATTATGACATCATCAGATAACATTATCAGATGACATCATCAGTTGATTATGACATCATTGAATGATTTCACATGAAATCGGCTGATAATGACATCATCAGAACACATAAGTTGATTTTTACATCATCAGTTTACATCATCAGTTGAATATGACATCATCAGATGACATCATAATTTGATTATGACATCATCAGATGACATCATCATTTGATTATGACATCATCACATTACTTCATCAATTGATTAGTACATCAACAGATGACATCATCATTTGATTCTTACATCACCATATGATATTATTTGATTATGACATCAGATGACATCATCATTTGATTATGACATCAGATGACATCATCATTTGATTATGACATCATCAGAAGACTACATCATTTGATTATGACATCATCAGATGACATCATCAGATGACATTTTCGTTTGATTATGACATCATCAGATAACATTATCAGATGACATCATCAGTTGATTATGACATCATCGAATGATATCATATGAAATCAGCTGATTATGACATCATCAGTTGATTATGACATCATCAGATAACATTATCAGATGACATTATCAGTTGATTATGACATCATCGAATTATATCATATGAAATCAGCTGATTATGACATCATCAGTTGATTATGACATCATCACATGACATCATGAGATGACATCATCAGTTGATTATGACATCATCGAATGATATCATAAGAAATCAGCTGATTATGACATCATCAGTTGATTATGACATCATCACATGACATCACCAGATGACATTATCAGTTGATTATAATATCATCGAATGATATCATATGAAATCAGCTGATTATGACATCATCAGATGACATAATAAGTTGATTTTGACATCATCAGATAACATCAACAGTTGATTATGACATCATCAGATGACATCATAATTTGATCATAACGTCATCAGATGACATCATCTTTTGATTATGACATCATCACATTACTTCAATTGATTATGACATCATCAGATGACATCATCAGATGACATCATCATTTGATTCTGACATCACCATATGACATTATTTGATTATGACATCATCAGATGACATAATAGGTTGATTTTGACATCATCAGATGACATCATCATTTGATTATGACATCATCGAATGATATCACATGAAATCAGCTGTTTATGACATCATCAGATGACATAATAAGTGGATTTTTACATCATTAGATAACATCATCAGTTGATTATGACATCATCAGATGACATCATAATTTGATAATGATATCATCAGATGACATCATCATTTGATTATGACATCATCACATTACTTCATCATTTGATTATGACATCATCAGATGACATCATCATTTGATTCTGACATCACCATATGACATTATTTGATTATGACATCATCAGATGACATCATCATTTGATTATGACATCAAAAGATGACATCATTGAATGACATCATCAGTTGATTATAACATCATCGAATAATATCACATGAAATCAGCTGATTATGACATCGTCAGATCACAAAATGCGTTGATTTTGACATCATCAGATGACATAAGTTCATTTTCACATCATCAGATGACATCATCATTTGATTATGACATCATCAGATGACATCATCAGATGAAATCATCATTTGATTTTGACATCAACAGATGACATCATCGAATGACATCATCAGTTGATTATGACATGACCAGATGACATCATTTTTTGATTATGACTCCACCAGATGACATCATCATTTGATTTTTACATCATCAGATAACATCAACAGTTGATTATGACATCATCAGATGACATCATAATTTGATTATGACATCATCAGATGACATCATCATTTGATTATGACATCATCACATTACTTCATCAATTGATTATGACATCATCAGATGACATCATAATCTGATTCTGACATCGCCATATGACATTATTTGATTATGACATCATCAGATTATGACATCATTTGATTATGACATCATCAGAAGAGAACATCATTTGATTATGACATCATCAGATGACATCTTCGTCTGATTATGACATCATCAGATAACATTATCAGATGACATCATCAGTTGATTATGACATCATCACATGACATCGTTAGATGACATTATCAGTTGTTTATAATACCATCGAATGGTGTCGTATGAAATCAGCTGATTATGACATCATTAGATGACATAATAAGTTGATTTTGACATCATCAGTTGACATCATCAGTTGATTATGACATCATCAGATGACATCATCATTTGATTATGACATCATCAGATGGCATCATCATTTGATTATGACAACATCAGATGACATCATCAGATGAGATCATCATCTGATTATGACATCAACAGATGACATCATTGAATGACATCATCATTTGATTATTACATCAAAAGATGACATCATCTAATAACATCATCAGTTGATTTTGACATCATCAAATGATATCACATGAAATCAGCAGATTATGACATCATCAGATGACATAATAGGTTGATTTTGACATCATTAGATGACATTATCATTTGATTATGACATCATCGAATGAAATCACATGAAATCAGTTGTTTATGACATCATCAGATGACAAAATAAGTGGATTTTCACATCATCAGATGACATCATCAGTTTATTATAACATCATCACATGACATCATCAGATGACATTATCAGTTGATTATAATATCATCGAATGATATCATATGAAATCAGCTGATTATACCATCATCAGATGACATAATAAGTTGATTTTGACATCATCAGATGACATCATCATTTGATGATTACATCATCATATGACATCATCAGATGAGATCATCATTTGATTTTGACATCAACAGATGACATCATCGAATGACATCATCAGTTGATTATGACATGACCAGATGACATGATTTTTTGATTATGACTTTACCAGATGACATCATCATTTGATTATGACATCATCAGATAACATTATCAGATGACATCGTCAGTTGATTATGACTTCATCGAATGATATCACATGAAATCAGCTGATTATGACATCATCAGATGACATAATAAGTTGATTTTTACATCATCAGATAACATCATCAGTTGATTATGACATCATCAGATGACATCATTATTTGATTATGACATCATCAGATGACAACATCATTTGATTATGACATCAACCCATTACTTAATCGATTGATTATGACATCAGATGACATCATCAGATGACATCATCATTTGATTCTGACATCACCATATGACATTATTTGATTATGACATCATCAGATGACATCATCAGTTGATTATGACATCAAAAGATAACATCATCGAATGACATCATCAGTTGATTATGACATCATCGAATAATATCACATGAAATCAGCTGATTATGACATCATCAGATCACATAATACTTTGATTTTGACATCATCAGATGACATAATAAGTTGATTTTGACATCATCAGATGACATCATCATTTGATTATGACATCATCAGATGACATCATCAGATGAGATCATCAATTGATTTTGACATCAACAGATGACATCATCGAATGACATCATCAGTTGATTATGACATGACCAGATGAAATCATTTTTTGATTATGACTTCACCAGATGACATCATCATTTGATTATGACATCATCAGATAACATTATCAGATGACATCATCAGTTGATTATGACATCATTGAATGATATCACATGAAATCAGCTGATTTTGACATCATCAGATGACATAAGTTGATTTTTACATCATCAGTTTACATCATCAGATGATTATGACATCATCAGATGACATCATAATTTGATTATAACATCATCAGATGACATCATCATTTGATTATGACATCATCACATTACTTCATCAATTGATTATGACATCAACAGATGACATCATCATTTGATTCTTACATCACCATATGACATTATTTGATTATGATATCAGATGACATCATCATTTGATTATGACATCATCAGAAGAGAACATCATTTGATTATGACATCATCAGATGACATCATCAGATGACATCTTTGTTTGATTATGACATCATCAGATAACATTATCAGATGACATCATCAGTTGATTATGACATCATCGAATGATATCATATGAAATCAGCTGATTATGACATCATCAGTTGATTATGACATCATCACATGACATCATCAGATGACATCATCAGTTGATTATGACATCATCGAATGATATCATATGAAATCAGCTGATTATGACATCATCAGTTGATTATGACATCATCACATGACATCACCAGATGACATTATCAGTTGATTATAATATCATCGAATGATATCATATGAAATCAGCTGATTATGACATCATCAGAAGACATAATAAGTTGATTTTGACATCATCAGATGACATCATCAGTTGATTATGACACCATCAGATGACATCATCATTTGATTATGACATCATCAGATGTCATCATCATTTGATTGTGACATCAAAAGATGACATCATCGAATAACATCATCAGTTGATTTTGACATCATCGAATGATATCGCATGAAATCAGCTGATTATGACATCATCAGATTACATAATAGGTTGATTTTGACATCATCAGATGACATCATCATTTGATTATGACATCATCGAATGATATCACATGAAATCCGCTGTTTATGACATCATCAGATGACATAATAAGTGGATTTTGACATCATCGGATGACATAATCAGATGATTATGACATCATCAGATGACAAGATCATTTGATTATGACATCATCACATTACTTCATCAATTGATTATGACATCAGATAACATCATCAGATGGCATCATCATTTGATTCTGACATCACCATATGACATTATTTGATTATGACATCATCAGATGACATCATCATTTGATTATGACATCAAAAGATAACATCATCGAATGACATCATCAGTTGATTATGACATCATTGAATAATATCACATGAAATCAGCTGATTATGACATCATCAGATCACATAATACTTTGATTTTGACATCATCAGATGACATAATAAGTTGATTTTGACATCATCAGATGACATCATCATTTGATTATGACATCATCAGATGACATCATCAGATGAGATCATCAATTGATTTTGACATCAAGAGATGACATCATCGAATGACATCATCAGTTGATTATGACATGACCAGATGACATCATTTTTTGATTATGACTTCACCAGATGACATCATCATTTGATTATGACATCATCAGATAACATTATCAGATGACATCATCAGTTGATTATGACATCATTGAATGATATCACATGAAATCGGCTGATTATGACATCATCAGAAGACATAAGTTGATTTTTACATCATCAGTTTACATCATCAGTTGAATATGACATCATCAGATGACATCATAATTTGATTATGACATCATCAGATGACATCATCATTTGATTATGACATCATCACATTACTTCATCAATTGATTATGACATCAACAGATGACATCATCATTTGATTCTTACATCACCATAAGACATTATTTGATTATGACATCATCAGATGACATCATCATTTGATTATGACATCATCAGAAGAGAACATCATTTGATTATGACATCATCAGATGACATCATCAGATGACATCTTCGTTTGATTATGACTAGTGTTGAGCATTCCGATACTGTAATATCGGGTATCGGCCGATATTCGCGGTATCGGAATTCCGATACTTAATTCCGATACTTTTACAATATCGGATACCGGAATCGGAAGTTCCCATAATGCCTGCGCTCTGCAGTGTCTGTGAAGGATGACAAGTTGGATGGCAGCGCGATCCAGCCTGTCATCAGAATGCCATCCCAGCGGGGGAGAATTCTCCTGATTGTTTAAAAGCCGGCGGGCGGTATAAAGCCGCCGGCTTTTAAACAATCACACAGCCCCATACTGCTTCCCCGCAGCCTCCCACCCCGATCCTCCACTCCCCTCGCCACCTCCCATCCCGATAGTAAGTTAGGACCGGACGGGGAGCGCAGCACCAAGGAGCGGGGAGCGAAGGACCCGGGCGGGGAAGCCGGCAGTGAAAAGACTTCACCGCCGGCTTTCCCGTTCTGTGCTGCGCTTTCCCGCCGGTTATTTCAAATGAACAGCTGAGGTATCAGCTGATGCCGATCAGCTGTTCATTTGAATTAGCCGCGGTGCCCTCAGAGGGTTCATGTGAGTTCATGCTTGACTGCATGAACTCACATGAACTTTCCCACGGCCGCACAGGTCAGCCTCACCTCCCAGACGATCAGACCGTCATGATTAGTGTGTGTGCGGGGTGTGTGTGCGGGGTGTGTGTGCGGGGTGTGTGTGCGGGGTGTGTGTGCGGGGTGTGTGTGCGGGGTGTGTGTGCGCTTTGTTTGTGCGGGTGTGCGCGGTGTCTGTGCGATGTGTGCGGGTGTGTGTGCGTGCAGGCAGACATAGGCCGATGTGACACTACTACTCCCATCGGCCTATGTCTGTCCCCCGTCCACTCCTGCCAGCAGGATCAGCTCGATGGGAGCAGTAGTTCCCATCAGACTGATTCTGCTATTTAAATTGCCCTACTGTGTCCCCAATAAATGTTAAATACATGTCATTGGTGGCCAGTGGTTACCTAAAAGAAATTAGTTCATACATTACCTGTCCCCGCCGATCGCCACCTAAAATAAAGTAAAAAATAAAAAACTACACCTATACTCACCAAGACACCTAATTCCCCGAAGCCATCGATCTCCTGTAATAAAATATAAAATAATAAACCACAACCTTATCCTTACCCCTCCGTAGCAGTCCACGAGTGTCCCACGAAGATCTCCAGTTCAGAGCAGCCACATAGAATGTGACCGCTCTGAACCGCTGCCGCCGCTAGAATGACGGGGCCGTAAGGGTTCACCGGAGTTCAGGCAGCGCTGCTCCGGTTAGCTCCTTTACGGCCCTGCTGTATCGTGAGAAATTCCCACGGTACAGCACTGCCGTAAACGAGGTCTCCGGAGCTGCGCTGACTGAATGCACTCCGGTGACCTCAGTCAGGGGCTCCCGCTGCCGGGAGCGGACGTGTTCCCGGCAGCGTGAGCTTACAGCAGCCATGCACAGCTGTCACCATCTCCAGATGTGACAGCTGTGCATGGGAGATCAGCGCAGGAACGTGGACAGGTAACTATTATTTTTAGTAAACTAAGAATTAAATAAAATTGTGTGTTTTATTTCAAATAAATTATTTTTTTCTGGGTGTAGTGTGTTTTTTCTTTTTAACACTTTGTAGGTTAGGAATGGGGGTGTCTTATAAACGCCCATCATTACTAACCTGGGCTTCATGGCAGCTGGCGCTGACATGAACCCCACCACTATTACCCCCTGCCACCGCACCAGGGCAGCGTGGAAGAGCGAGGCTAAGTGCCAGAGTTGGCGCATCCTATGGATGCGCCATTTCTGGGGCGGCTGACTGCTGGTGTTTCTAGCCTGGGAGGGGGCCAATATTCATGGCACCCTTCCTGGGCTATTAATATCAGCCCCCAGCTGTCTGCCTAGCCTTTGCTAGCTATTAAAATAGGGGGGACCCCACGTCATTTTTTTTGGGGGGGTCCCCCATTTTAATAGCTAGTAAAGGCTAGGTATTCAGCTGGGGGCTGATATTAGTAGCCTGGGAAGCTCCGTGGGTTTTACCCCCTTCCCAGGCTTCAAACATCTGCCCCAGCCGTCTGCTTAACCTCCGCTAGAGACTAAAATTATGGGGGATCCAACGCTATTTTTTTTAAAAATAAATCCATTATTTTAACACTAAATGACATTTGAGGAGTTAATAAAGATGCAGTCCCTAAATTATTATTTATTTTTTAATTAATTTTTCCCAAAACTTTTGACGTGGGCTTCGCCATATTTTTGTATGCCAGCCAGGTACAGCATCCAGCTTCTATGAACGCGCCATTTTCCGGGGCGGCTGCGGACTGCAATTTTCAGCGGGGGGCAGAAAGCTTGGGCCTCCCTGCGCTGCAGATTCCATCCCCCAGCTGCCTAGTTGTACCTGGCTGGACACAAAAATAGGGAGAAGCTCCACGTTTTGTTTTTTTTTAATTATTTCATGAAATTCATGGAATAATTAAGAAAAAAAGGGCTTCCCTATATTGTTGTGCCCGGCCAGGTACAAATAGGCAGCTGGTGGTTGGGGGCAGCCCGTTCCTGCCTGCTGTACCTGGCTGGACCCAAATATAGTGCAAAGCCCCACGTCAATTTTTTTTTAATTATTTCAGGAAATTCATGAAATAATTAAAAAAAAATTATGTGGGGCTTCGCCCTATATTTGTGTCCAGTCAGGTACAGCAGGCAGGAACGGGCTGCCCCCAACCACCAGCTGCCTATTTGTACCTAGCCGGACACAACAATATAGGGAAGCCCTTTTTTTCTTAATTATTCCATGAATTTCATGAAATAATTAAAAAAAAAAATACGCGGGGCTTCGCCCTATTTTTGTGTCCAGCCAGGTACAACAAGGCAGCTGGGGGCTGGAATCCGCAGCGCAGGGAGGCCCAAGCTTTCTGGGCCCCACCCGCTGCAAATTGCAGTCCGCAGCCGCCCCAGAAAATGGCGCGTTCATAGAAGCGCCATCTTCTGGCGCTGTACCCAACTCATCCAGGGCCCTGGTGCGGTGGCTCACTGGGTAATAAAGGGGTTAAGGCCAGCTTGGCATTATCAGCTGGCCCTAAGCCCGAAATTCATGGGGTCACGCCAATATTAGACATGACCACCATGAATTTCTAGTAAAGTATTTAAAAAAAACACAAACACCCAGAAAAAAGTCCTTTAATTGAAATAAAGACACAATTCTTTATTGTTCTAAATTAAACCATACTTACAGTCACGCCCATTCCAGCTGAAGCCAACGATCTCCTGCAATAAAAGTAAAATAATAAAGCAACCTCATCCTTACCTTTCCATGGTTCCCACGACAGCTTCAGCTCTGCTACATCGAGATGACAGGCTGGACCGCAGCAGAACGCTGCCATCCAGCCTGTCATCCCGCAGACACTGAGAAGCGCAGGCATGCTTGCGCTCCTCAGTGTCTCGCTGTGACGGCATCCAGATGAGCTGAGGTCATGTCCAATGAACTCAGCTCACCTCATGCACGTCACTGACAGCGTGGGAAAATTCTCTGCACTCAGCGCTTCAGCGTGAGAATTTTCCCACGCTGTCAGTGACGTGCATGAGGTGCGCCGAGTTCATTGGACATGACCTCACCTCATGCACGTCACTGACAGCGTGGGAAAATTCTCACGCTGAAGCGCTGAGTGCAGGAGAATTCTCCCACGCTGTCAGTGACGTACATGAGGTGAGCCGAGTTCATTGTCGGCTCATCTGGATGCCGTCACAGCCAGACACTGAGGAGTGGAAGTATGCCTGCGCTTCTCAGTGTCTGCGGGATGACACGCTGGATGGCAGCGTTCTGCTGCGGTCCAGCCTGTCATCTCGATGTAGCAGAGCTGGAGCCGTCGTGGGAGCCATGGAAAGGTAAGGATGAGGTTGCTTTATTATTTTTCTTTTATTGCAGGAGATCGTTGGCTTCAGCTGGAATGGGCGTGATGGTAAGTATGGTTTAATTTAGAACAATAAAGAATTGTGTGTTTATTTCAATTAAAGGACTTTTTTCTGGGTGTTTGTGTTTTTTTTAAATACTTTACTAGAAATTCATGGTGGTCATGTCTAATACTGGCGTGACCCCATGAATTTTGGGCTTGGGGCCAGCTGATAATACCAAGCTGGCCTTAACCCCTTTATTACCCAGTGAGCCACCGCACCAGGGCCCTGGATGAGTTGGGTACAGCGCCAGAAGATGGCGCTTCTATGAACGCGCCATTTTCCGGGGCGGCTGCGGACTGCAATTTGCAGCGGGTGGGGCCCAGAAAGCTTGGGCCTCCCTGCGCTGCAGATTCCAGCCCCCAGCTGCCTAGTTGTACCTGGCTGGACACAAAAATAGGGCGAAGCTCCACGTTTTTTTTTTTAAAATTCATGAAATTCATGGAATAATTAAGAAAAAAAGGGCTTCCCTATATTGTTGTGTCCGGCTAGGTACAAATAGGCAGCTGGTGGTTGGGGGCAGCCCGTTCCTGCCTGCTGTACCTGACTGGACACAAATATAGGGCGAAGCCCCACATCAATTTTTTTTAATTATTTCATGAATTTCCTGAAATGATTTAAAAAAAATTGACGTGGGGCTTCGCACTATATTTGTGTCCAGCCAGGTACAGCAGGCAGGAACGGGCTGCCCCCAACCACCAGCTGCCTATTTGTACCTGGTTGGACACAACAATATAGGGAAGCCCTTTTTTTCTTAATTATTTCATGAATTTCATGAAATAATTAAAAAAAAAAAATACGTGAAGCTTCTCCCTATTTTTGTGTCCAGCCAGGTACAACTAGGCAGCTGGGGGCTGGAATCTGCAGCGCAGGGAGGCCCAAGCTTTCTGCCCCCCCCCCCCCCCCTGAAAATTGCAGTCCTCAGCCACCCCGGAAAATGGCGCGTTCATAGAAGCTGGATGCTGTCCCTGGCTGGCATACAAAAATATGGCGAAGCCCACGTCAAAAGTTTTGGGAAAAATTAATTAAAAAATAAATAATTTAGGGACTGCATCTTTATTAACTCCTCAAATGTCATTTAGTGTTAAAATAAAGGATTTATTTTAAAAAAAATTGACGTGGGGCTTCGCCCTATATTTGTGTCCAGCCAGGTACAGCAGGCAGGAACAGGCTGCCCCCAACCACCAGCTGCCTATTTGTACCTGGCCGGACACCACAATATAGGGAAGCTCTTTTTTAAAAAAATTATTTCATGAAATAATTAAAAAAAAATTGACGTGGGGCTTCGCACTATATTTGTGTCCAGCCAGGTACAGCAGGCAGGAATGGGCTGCCCCCAACCACCAGCTGCCTATTTGTACCTGGTTGGACACAACAATATAGGGAAGCCCTTTTTTTCTTAATTATGCCATGAATTTCATGAAATAATTTAAAAAAAAAATGCGTGGGGCTTCGCCCTATTTTTGTGCCCAGCCAGATACAACTAGGCAACTGGGGGCTGGAATCCGCAGCGCAGGGAGACCCAAGCTTTCTGGGCCACCCCCGCTGCAAATTGCAGTCCGCAGCCGCCCCAGAAAATGGCGCGTTCATAGAAGCGCCATCTTCTGGCGCTGTACCCAACTCATCCAGGGCCCTGGTGCGGTGGCTCACTGGGTAATAAAGGGGTTAAGGCCAGCTTGGCATTATCAGCTGGCCCTAAGCCCGAAATTCATGGGGTCACGCCAATATTAGACATGACCACCATGAATTTCTAGTAAAGTATTTAAAAAAGCACAACACCCAGAAAAAAGTCCTTTAATTGAAATAAACACACAATTCTTTATTGTTCTAAATTAAACCATACTTACCATCACGCCCATTCCAGCTGAAGCCAACGATCTCCTGCAATAAAAGTAAAATAATAAAGCAACATCATCCTTACCTTTCCATGGCTCCCACGACAGCTTCAGCTCTGCTACATCGAGATGACAGGCTGGACCGCAGCAGAACGCTGCCATCCATCCTGTCATCCCGCAGACACGGAGAAGCGCAGGCATACTTCCACTCCTCAGTGTCTGGCTGTGACGGCATCCAGATGAGCCGAGGTCATGTCCAATGAACTCAGCTCACCTCATGTACGTCACTGACAGCGTGGGAAAATTCTCCTGCACTCAGCACTTCAGCATGAGAATTTTCCCACGCTGTCAGTGACGTGCATGAGGTGAGCTGAGTTCATTGGACATGACCTCACCTCATGTATGTCACTGACAGCGTGGGAGAATTCTCACGCTGAAGCGCTGAGTGCAGGAGAATTTTCCCACGCTGTCAGTGACGTGCATGAGGTGAGCTGAGTTCATTGGACATGAACTCGGCTCATCTGGATGACGTCACAGAGAGACACTGAGGAGCGCAAGCATGCCTGCGCTTCTCAGTGTCTGCGGGATGACAGGCTGGATGGCAGCGTTCTGCTGCGGTCCAGCCTGTCATCTCGATGTAGCAGAGCTGAAGCTGTCGTGGGAACCATGGAAAGGTAAGGATGAGGTTGCTTTATTATTTTACTTTTATTGCAGGAGATCGTTGGCTTCAGCTGGAATGGGCGTGATGGTAAGTATGGTTTAATTTAGAACAATAAAGAATTGTGTCTTTATTTCAATTAAAGGACTTTATTCTGGGTGTTTGTGTTTTCTTTTAACTTTGACTATGGGGTTAGTAATGGGGGTGTCTTATAGACGCCTCTCCATTACTAACCTGGGCTTGATGTCAGCTGGCATTATAAGCTGACATCAACCCCAACCCTATTACCCCCTGCCACCGCACCAGGGCAGCGTGGAAGAGCGAGGCTAAGTGCCAGAATTGGCGCATCCTATGGATGCGCCATTTCTGGGGCGGCTGACGGCTGGTGTTTCTAGCCTGGGAGGGGGCCAATATTCATGGCTCCCTTCCTGGGCTATTAATATCAGCCCCCAGCTGTCTGCCTAGCCTTTGCTAGCTATTAAATTAGGGGGGACCCCACGTCATTTTTTTGGGGGGGTTCCCCCATTTTAATAGCTAGTAAAGGCTAGGTATTCAGCTGGGGGCTGATATTAGTAGCCTGGGAAGCTCCGTGGGTATTACCCCCTTCCCAGGCTTCAAACATTTGCCCCAGCTGTCTGCATAACCTCCGCTAGAGACTAAAATTAAGGGGAACCCCACGCCAATTTTTTTTTAAATAAATCCTTTATTTTAACACTAAATGACAAGTACAGTAAGCAACACTGTCACTGTACTTCATATATATGTGACTGACATGTTTCTATCTATCTAATCTATGTGTGATTCTCTATTCTTTCTATTCTAAATTGTCGGGTACAGATGCTGAATTGCCGGCCGGCTTTCTTAAAGAGACGGTGCATGAAAACACTATTATTTTTTTAAATAAATCCTTTACACTAAATGACAAGTACAGTAAGCAACACTGTCACTGTACTTCTTATATATGTGGCTGACATGTTTCTATCTATCTAATCTATGTGTGAAGCTCTATTCTGTCTGTTATAAATTGTCGGGTACAGATGCTGAATTGCCGGCCGGCTTTTTTAAAGAGACGGTGCACGAAAACACTAATATTTTTTTTAATAAATCCTTTACCCTAAATGACAAGTACAGTAAGCAACACTGTCACAGTACTTCATATATATGTGACTGACATGTTTCTATCTATCTAATCTATGTGTGATGCTCTATTCTTTCTGTTGTAAATTGTCGGGTACCGGTGAATGCCGCTGATGAATTGCCGGCTTTTCATGTCATTCTACATTATTCTTAGTTGTTTTACTTCATGTAGAATTAACCTATAAGGAAAGAAAGGGTTTATTTTCATTCCGATATTTGTGTCCCATTGACTTGCATTGGTTTCCGGTATCGGAATCGGCGATATCCGATACTTTTTGGGTATCGGCCCGATCCAATCCGATACGATATTTCCTGATATCGGAAGGTATCGCTCAACACTAATTATGACATCATAGGATAACATTATCAGATGACATCATCAGTTGATTATGACATCATCGAATGATATCATATGAAATCAGCTGATTATGACATCATCATTTGATTATGACATCATCACATGACATCATCAGATGACATCGTCAGTTGATTATGACATCATCGAATGATATCATATGAAATCAGCTGATTATGACATCATCAGTTGATTATGACATCATCACATGACATCACCAGATGACATTATCAGTTGATTATAAGATCATCGAATGATATCATATGAAATCAGCTGACTATGACATCATCAGATGACATAATAAGTTGATTTTGACATCATCAGATGACATCATCAGTTGATTATGACACCATCAGATGACATCATCATTTGATTATCACATCATCAGATGTCATCATCATTTGATTATGACATCAAAAGATGACATCATCGAAAAACATCATCAGTTGATTTTGACATCATCGAATGATATCGCATGAAATCAGCTGATTATGACATCATCAGATGGCATAATAGGTTGATATTGACATCATCAGATGACATCATCATTTCATTATGACATCATCGAATGATATCACATGAAATCCGCTGTTTATGACATCATCAGATGACATAATAAGTGGATTTTGACATCATCGGATGACATAATCAGTTGATTATGACATCATCAGATGACATCATAATTTTATTATGACATCATCAGATGACAACATCATTTGATTATGACATCATCACATTACTTCATCAATTGATTATGACATCAGATGACATCATCAGATGACATCATCATTTGATTCTGACATCACCATATGACATTATTTGATTATGACATCATCAGATGACATCATCATTTGATTATGACATCAAAAGATAACATCATCGAATGACATCATCAGTTGATTATGACATCATCGAATAATATCACATGAAATCAGCTGATTATGACATCATCAGATCACATAATACTTTGATTTTGACATCATCAGATGACATAATACGTTGATTTTGACATTATCAGATGACATCATCATTTGATTATGACATCATCAGATGACATCATCAGATGAGATCATCAATTGATTTTGACATCAACAGATGACATCATCGAATGACATCATCAGTTGATTATGACATGACCAGATGACATCATTTTTTGATTATGACTTCACCAGATGACATCATCATTTGATTATGACTAGTGTTGAGCCACCCCCGTAGTGTTCGAGTTCGGTTCGGTTCGTCGAACACCAGTGTGTTCGCCGAACTGTTCGTCGAACTGTTCGTCGAACACCTTCGAACACCGTTAAAACCAATGGCAGGCAAACAAAAACACATAGAAACACATAGAAAACACCTTCAAAGGTGTCCAAAAGCTGACAAACTGCTCAGAAGACACAACTAACACATGGAAAAGTGACAAGTACATATAGTCATGCGAAAAGAAAAGAGGTGGAGGAGTAAAAGGAGGGGGAGACACAGATATAGGCATGTCATGCCCTTCTAAAATCCAAAAAGTGAGAAGCCGAGACGGCCAGTCCGCTCCTGCCCGTGCCACCTCCGTGTCGCCGGGTTTGTGCCAGAGCCGCGGTGAACCCTGACGGCCAGCCCCCCTCTCCCAATACTGGTGCCTGTCCGCTGGTGGGTCGAGCGAGCCCCCCTGTGGTGGAGGCAGCTCTAAGCTTTTTAATTTAAATTGTCCCTCTAATTTGAATGAATACACTTTAATTCCATTTACAAGGATCTATTGGAGGGCAAGTCTCATGCCAGCAGCCGCGTAATTCCAGCTCCAGTAGCGTCCACTAAAGCTGCTGCAGTTAAAAAGCTTTTATAAGGATCGAGCTCGGCTGTCCACCGCAAGGCATCCTAGTGCCAGTCCCAGCCCCTATGCCTTGGGGTGCCTCCTGATGCTCTTCACTGAGTATCCCGTGGTCCCGAAGCATTTCCTTTGAAAAAATTACGTGTCCAAACTACAGGTGGTGTAGCTTGCTTAACAGCCGGGATAATCCGCTGACTAGCAGACACTGCTACTAGGCACAAAGTATTTCCTGGGCTAGATGCAGTTAAAAATTTGTAAGTAGATACTCTCGTTGGATGCTGAGAAAGCATTCCATAGAGTCTCCTGGCACGCCATATATGATTCTCTTAAAAAGCTTGGGGTAGGGGTCTAGGGGACCCTTTTATAGCCAAAATCACAGCCCTGTATCACAATACGTCACCTAGGCTGAAGATAAATGGAACTGTAGCACCGAGGGCTCGGTTGCTACAGACGTATTGCACCTCACCCAGAGGTGTGATATCTCACTCTCAGATAAGGATGGAGTGTGGATCAGGACCCGACACCTGCATGCATTACACCACATTGCCGTGGGGCAGGGCGACCAATATGCCCCTGAGATGGGCACGACAGTCCCTGTCCCTGGCTGGAGTGGGGGGAGGGAACACTGAGGAAGGGGAACCCTGCAGTGCAGGAGCAGGGAGGAAGCAGTTCCTGGGTGCATTGAGAAGGGAGTATAAAAGGTGGGCACCATCTTAGTTCAGTGCAGAGAAGTCTGAGCAGAAGTGGCAGGGAGCAGGGGCTCTGCATGAGCTCTGCTCCGGAGGCGGGCCTAGTAACAGAGGCCCAGGCCTGCAAGAGGGAGAAGGAAGGAAGAGGAGCAGAGAAGGCTCCAGGAACGAGGAATGAAGGGATCCCAGGGGTGCGGACGGGTGAGTCGCCACCGCACGCCCGAATCCACCTGCGTGGAGGGGTCAGGCCAAAGGGGGAGACCGGTCCCCGAACTAGTGGAGGCAGGAAACGACCCTCAGCTAGAAACCGGAGGCTCTGACATTTTATGTGGCGCAGCCCCTTGCTCCACCCGCTAGGAAGGCACCACATAGGGTCAGGGAAACTGGCGCCAAGTTTACCAAGAGGAGGCCCGAGGCAGCCGGACAGAAGTGTTGGTAAGAAAGGCCAGACAAAGGACACACAAAGGGGGTCCTGTGAAGCGCTCCAAAGTTATCTGGGAGTTGTCTGAGCCCCTCACCTGGTGAGCACAGTACGACGTGGGCAGCCGTTACCTGCAGACGTGGTCTGGATAATAAGAACTGTGAGTAAAGGCCCTGAACTGCATCACTGACTCTGTGTCGTTACTGCTGCTGCCCTGCACCATCACCCCCATCCTCCGCATACACTGCCCTGAGGCTATACTCCTCCCATGGGGAGTTATGCTACGCTCTGCTGCACCCACAACACCAGCCTTAGCGGTCTGCCCTGTAGCGGCGGTTCACTCTGACCGCAATCCACGGGTGGCGTAGTCGGACATTTAAACATCAAAACCACATAAATAGTTCCGCCACTGGTTTGACCGCCCTGAGCCACGGAACCGGATCGCCGCCACGAAGACTACAACCACCAGCATCCACCAAAAAGGGTCCGGCTCCGGGTGTCCCAAGGCCCAGGGGGTGCGTCAGAACATTTTCATCACCTTTCACAATCACCAATGGGACAAGGCAGGGATGTCCTCTGTCCCCTCTCTTATACATCCTAGTGACGGAGCACCTGCTCTCATCAATTCGCCATAACCCCAATATTAGGTGGATTGAGGTGGGAGGCACCGAGTACAAGTGCTCTCTATTTGCTGATGATGTCCTAGTATATATCACTCAATCACATATATCCATCCCTGCTGTTATGGCTGAAATAGATCACTTTGTTACATGGTAAAATTTTAAAATCAATGCAGCGAAGTCTGAGGCCCTCGATGTCTCCCTCCCTAAATCCATATAGGATTCCATCCAGTCCAACTTTCCCTTTGCCTGGCCCTCACAGGGTATCAAATACTTAGGAATTCCTATTCATAGAGACCTCTCCCATCTATGTTATCTTAATTTTGGGCCCTTTATTGAACAACTCCATACAGACCACGGTTGGCAAGTTAGAACTGTAAGATTCACTACGTGAACCACTGGTGTTTTGTGGAAAAGCACATGTACACTGCGTTCCAAATTATTATACAAAAAGTGTTTAGGAGTGATAAGGGAAGAATTTGTTTGTTTGTCAGTTAAACTCATTGATGGTGATGTGTGTCAGGGCTCTTTATATCACTGTAAGCAATTGCAGACACCTGTGCTAATTAGTTTGGCTGGAGTGTCCAATGAAAGGCAAGACTACTTAAGAAGGCTCTCTCACATTATTAAGCAGCCTACATTTTCTGCCAAAATGGGAAAGAAAAAGGATGTGTCGGCTGCTGAGAAGCAACAAATTGTGGAGTGTTTAGGTCAAGGCATGACTACAATCAACATTGTGCGATGATCAGGATGAAGTGTCTTGGCAATCAAGAAGTATGTAGCTGATTCACAGTACACACGTGTGCGTGCTGATAAGGGCAAATTGAGGACTCTTTCCTACAGGCAATTACGTCAGGTTGAAACAGCAGCGGCAAAAAAGCCTTGTCATAGCAGCAGACAAGTTTTTGAAGCTGCTTGTGCCTCCAACGTCCCCCGAACAACAAGATGCAGGGTCCTTCAGAGGTTTGCAGCTGTGCATGCGCCATCCTGTCGACCTCCTCTATCCACTTCACACAAGCAGAAACGGCTCCAGTGGGCCAAACATTACATGAAGACTGATTTCAAAACTGTTTTGTTCACGGATGAGTGCCGTGCAGCGCTCGATGGTCCAGATGGATGGAGTGGAGGATGGCTGGTTGATGTACACCCCACGCAAACACGGCTACAGCGCCAACAAGGAGGAGGTGGAGTAATGTTTTGGGCTGGAATCATGGGGAGAGAGATTGTCGGCCCCTTTAGGATCCCTGAAGGCGCTAAAGATGAACTCCATAATGTATGTGGATTTTCTCAAACAGCACTTCCTGCCATGGTTCAAGAAGAAGAACCGTGTATTTCACAGCAAGATCATTTTTCTGCATGATAATGCACCATCTCATGCTGCACATAAAACATCTGCATCTCTGGCTGATATGGGCATAAAAGGGGACAAACTTGTGGTGTGACCCCCATGCTCCCCTGACCTCTACCCCATTCAGAACCTTTGGAGCATCATTAAAAGGAGTGTCTATGATGGCGGGAGGCAGTTCACATCTAAGCAACAGCTCTGGGAGGGTATTCTGTCCTCATGCAAAACAATTGAAGCAGAAACCATCCAAAACCTGACAAATTCAATGGACGAGAGAGTTCAGAAGCTCCTTTCGAACAAGGGGTCCTATGTGAAAATGTAACATCACCTAGAATAAAGTTTTGAGTTGAAAACTGTTTGATTTCAGTTTCTAACAACCTGCTAATGCTTATAATTTCAAAAATGACCATTTTTTTGGTCTTTATTAAAATGAAAAGGTTGATCGAAAAGTTTGGGGGATCTAAGAGTGTGGCAACCCAGTAGTCATGATTACTTCGAATTCTGACAATATGAGGGTCATGCTGCAGGTAGTGCAGCAAGAAGGCACTTATGTGTCTTGCGCATCTCGGAGCCCCAAAATTATTTTCCGGGCTAGATGCAGCTAAAAATTATTTTTAATTTTAAATCTGGTGAAGCTTATTATAGATGGCCTAATAGGATCAGTGCTGCACACTGCTACAAAGCCCAAATTATTTTCCAGTCAAGATACAGATAAACATGATTAGTAATTTGAAAGCTTAAAACGGTTGGTAGGGTGATTTTAACCAATCATCAAGCTTTTACTCTCCCCAGGATGACACAGGGGTAGAAAAGTCGTTTCGGATCCATGATTTGTTCATCTTTATGAACGTGAGTCTGTCTACATTATCAGTGGAGAGCCGCGTGCGCTTATCTGTCAGCACACCACCAGCAGCGCTGAACACACGTTCAGACAGAACGCTGGCTGCGGGGCATGACAAGATCTCCAAGGCGTAAGTGGCTAGCTCCGGCCATTTATCCAGATTGGAAGCCCAAAAAGAGCAAGGGTCCAGTGACACAGTCGTGGCTTCAATGTTTACTTGGAGATACTCCTGTACCATCGTCTCTAGGCGTTAACTATGTGTCAGACTTCTTGTCTCCTGTGGCCTTGCAAAGGATGGGCTAAAAAAGTGGTGAAATGATTCCGCAAAATTGATGTTACCAGCAGATACTGTGGTTCTGTTACGGTTTGAGTGCTGAACACTTGACGGTCCCACGGTTGGCAAGTTGGAACTGTGAGATTCACTACGTGCACCACTGGTATTTTGTGGAAAAGCACATGTAAGATTCTGCAACAGTCTCTGCTGATACTCCTGCATGCGTGCATCCCTTTCTATGGCAGGAATAATTTCTGCAAATTTACTTTTGTACCTGGGATCTAACAGTGTGGCAACCCAGTAGTCAGGATTATTTCTAATTCTCACAATTCGAGGGTCATGTTGCAGGTAGTGCAGCAAGAAGGCACTCATGTGTGTTGCGCATCCAGGAGCACCAAGTCCCTGTTGTGTTGGTGGCGAGGTAACAATCATGCTTCCTTCCTCTGTCCTCTCCCCCCAACCTCGCACAACAGAAATGTGATCAAGGTCTCCCTCATCTGATGAGTCTTCCATCAGTTCGTCCTCCACTTCTTCCTGGGCTCCTGCACCTTCCTCACTAGTTTGGCTGCTACCATGCGCCCTGGTAAAATAATCTCCCCCACCCTCACATGCCTGCCGCCTTGGTGCTGCCGACCGTCTGGACCTTGCAGATGTTAGCCCTTCCGCATACAACTCCTCCTCCTCTACTTCCTCCACCTCCTCTTGTGCCACCACCTGACTCCGAATTCTGTTTAACATGTGCTCCAGCATGTAAATCACCGGAATAGTCATGCTGATAATGGCATCGTCAGCACTAAACATCTTCGTCGCCATTTCAAAACTGTGCAGAAGGGTGCATAGGTCCCTGATCTGAGACCACTCCTCCAGCGTGATTTGCCCCACCTCTGAATCTCGTTGGCCCAGGCTATACGTCAGAACGTATTGCACCAGGGCTTGTCGGTGCTGCCACAGTCGCTGCAACATGTGCAGAGTTGAATTCCACCGGGTAGGCACATCGAATTTTAGCCGGTGAAGTGGCAGGCCCAACGACTTCTGTAGAGATGTAAGTCGCTGAGCTGCGGGATGCGAACGGCGGAAGTGAGCACACAGCGACCGTGCCCTCTGCAGAAGGCCATCTAGTCTGGGATAGTGGGCTAAAAATTGCTGGACAACCAGGTTCAACACGTGAGCCATACAAGGCACGTGTGTGACATTGCCCCGGCGAAGGGCCGCACCCAGGTTTGCAGCATTGTCGCACACGGCCTTCCCTGGTTTCAGGTCCAGTGGAGACAACCATTCATGAAATTGGTTCTCCAGAGCTGACCACAACTCCTCAGCTGTGTGACTCACATTTCCCAGACATTTCAATGTAAAAACCGCCTGATGACGTTGAGCCCTACTGCCAGCATAGTAAGGAGGTGTGCAGGATCCCTTCTGCGCAGTTAGAAAGCTTGTGGCATGACCAGACAGGCTTTGGGTGCAGGTGGAAGACCGAGAGGAGGTTGAGGAGGCAGAAGCAGTGGAGGAACTTTGACATAAAGAGGATTGACGCACAACTCGTGGGGACGGCAAGACTTGGACAGCAGCCCCTTGTCCTGCTGTCACCATAGTTACCCAGTGCCCAGTCAGCGACATGTAACGCCCCTGTCCATGCCTACTCGTCCAAGTGTCTGTGGTGAAATGCACCCTGTCACACACAGAGTTTCTCAAAGAAGCGGTGATGTTGTGTGCGACATGCTGGTGGAGCGCAGGCACACCTTTCTTTGAGAAGTAGTGCCGACTGGGCATCTGGTACTGGGGCACTGCGATGGACATAAGGTCTCGAAAATCCTCTGTGTCCACCAGGCGGAAAGGCAGCATTTCTGTAGCCAAGAGCTTGCAGATGGTGAAATTCAACCTCTTAGCTTTCTCATGGCTAGGAGGAAATGGTCTTTTACTTGTCCACATCTGATTGACCGAGGGCTGGCTATTGTGCTTAGACGGGGTTGATAAGGGTGTTGCGGGTAAAGAGGTGGCAGGTCTGCGCCCCAAAACAGGTGTGACTGCTGTCCCCCCAGTCACAGAGGATGAAGAGGCCGCGGATGCACAAGATATGGCAGACGGTGATTGGCCCGGCCGGCTAGGCCGCATTGTAGCACACTGAGCTTCCCACTGCAACTTATGCTTCATGTCCATGTGCCGGTTCATGCATGAAGTACTCAAACTATGTATTTTTTGGCCTCTACTTAGCTTTTGCTGACAAATGTTACAGATAACCCTAGTTGGGTCATCTTTATCGATCTGAAAAAATGCCCAGGCTATGCAAGGCTTAGCACCCATGCGACCTGAAGAGCCACCACGACTTGTGGTGAGAGGCAGAGTTGTGTTTGAGGATGCAGTTGTTGACGTGCTTCCAGTACTACGTCTCTGTCCAGGAAGGCGCAACCTGACCTCGTCGTCACTAGCATCTTCCTCCACCTCCTCTGCTGACCTCATCTCTTGGCTGACTGTGGGTTGACAGTAAGTGGGATCTCCGACCTCATCATCATCACCCTGTGCGTTATCACACCCGTCGTCCTCAGAGCCAACCTGTTCCTGCCCTGACAAAAAACTAAAGGTGTCGCTCCAATCAGGTATTTGAGTCTTATCATCGTCTTCCTCATTGTCTCCACCAACAGGAGTTACAGTTTGGGAATGAGGGTCTACATTATGGTCAGAACCTTCTGCGTCTGGTCCTGGATCCGACTCATAAAGATTCTGGGCATCAGTGCAGATCATTTCCTCGTCTGGATTCACAGAAGCGCTGGAGTCGACCTCTGATTCCCAGGCTATAGTATGAGTAAACAGCTCTGCAGACTCAACCATCTGTTCTACCTCATACTCAGACGGTCAGCTGGAGATTTGGGAGCTGTGAGGAAGCAAGTGCGATTTGGGTGACACCTTTGAGGACTGGAGTATTTGTGATGTTGAAGTTGATGTGGAGGAGAGCCCACTTAAAGGAGCACTTGATATCCGTTGAAGCACCTGCTGTTTTTGTGCCTCATCTGGAATTTGTAGCGATTGGCGTGGCCGTAAGAAAGGGATCTTATCACATTGTCCGCTAAAAGAAGTAGACATTTTAGTTTGGCTGGAAGATGGTCTTTCTTCTGCACCTACCCCACGGACACAACCTTTTTTCCCCTTCCCAACACGCCTATTCCCCTTTCCACCAGCAGCAGGCCTTTTTCCACTCATTTTGGTGGTTAACTAATTCACAACTCTGGAGTTGTTTGCACAAAAAAACAATGGATGGTAACCGAGCAGAGCTGAGTGGCCAAACTGTGCTATTAGGCCAAAACTATTGGCTGGGTTAGATGCAGAAAAAAATTATTTTTAATTTGCAACCTGATGGAGGTCAGTATAGATGGACTAATAGACCAAGTCCCACACACCGCTAGAAGCCCAAATATTTTTTCAGAGCTAGATGCAGAAAATTTTTTTATTCAATTTGCAACCTGATGGAGGTCAGTATAGATGGACTAATAGACCAAGTCCCACACACTGCTAGAAGCCCAAATATTTTTTCAGAGCTAGATGCAGAAAAAAATTATTTTTAATTTGCAACCTGATGGAGGTCAGTATAGATGGACTAATAGACCAAGTCCCACACACCGCTAGAAGCCCAAATATTTTTTCAGAGCTAGATGCAGAAAAAAATTATATTCAAATTGCAACCTGCTGGAGGTCAGTATAGAAGGACTAATAGAACAAGTCCCACACACTGCTAGAAGCCCAAATATTTTTTCAGAGCTAAATGAAGAAAAAAATTATTTTTAATTTGCAACCTGATGGAGGTCAGTATAGATGGACTAATAGACCAAGTCCCACACACTGCTAGAAGCCCAAATATTTTTTCAGAGCTAGATGCAGAAAAAAATTATTTTTAATTTGCAACCTGATGGAGGTCAGTATAGATGGACTAATAGAACAAGTCCCACACGCTGCTAGAAGCCAAAATATTTTTTCAGAGATAAATGAAGAAAAAAATAATTTTTAATTTGCAACCTGATGGAGGTCAGTATAGATGGACTAATAGACCAAGTCCCACACACTGCTAGAAGCCCAAATATTTTTTCAGAGCTAGATGCAGAAAAAAATTATTTTTAATTTGCAACCTGATGGAGGTCAGTATAGATGGACTAATAGACCAAGTCCCACACACCGCTAGAAGCCCAAATATTTTTTCAGAGCTAGATGCAGAAAAAAATTATATTCAATTTGCAACCTGCTGGAGGTCAGTATAGAAGGACTAATAGAACAAGTCCCACACACTGCTAGAAGCCCAAATATTTTTTCAGAGCTAAATGAAGAAAAAAATTATTTTTAATTTGCAACCTGATGGAGGTCAGTATAGATGGACTAATAGACCAAGTCCCACACACTGCTAGAAGCCCAAATATTTTTTCAGAGCTAGATGCAGAAAAAAATTATTTTTAATTTGCAACCTGATGGAGGTCAGTATAGATGGACTAATAGAACAAGTCCCACACGCTGCTAGAAGCCCAAATATTTTTTCAGAGCTAAATGAAGAAAAAAATTATTTTTAATTTGCAACCTGATGGAGGTCAGTATAGATGGACTAATAGACCAAGTCCCACACACTGCTAGAAGCCCAAATATTTTTTCAGAGCTAGATGCAGAAAAAAATTATTTTTAATTTGCAACCTGATGGAGGTCAGTATAGATGGACTAATAGAACAAGTCCCACACGCTGCTAGAAGCCAAAATATTTTTTCAGAGATAAATGAAGAAAAAAATAATTTTTAATTTGCAACCTGATGGAGGTCAGTATAGATGGACTAATAGACCAAGTCCCACACACTGCTAGAAGCCCAAATATTTTTTCAGAGCTAGATGCAGAAAAAAATTATTTTTAATTTGCAACCTGATGGAGGTCAGTATAGATGGACTAATAGACCAAGTCCCACACACCGCTAGAAGCCCAAATATTTTTTCAGAGCTAGATGCAGAAAAAAATTATATTCAATTTGCAACCTGCTGGAGGTCAGTATAGAAGGACTAATAGAACAAGTCCCACACACTGCTAGAAGCCCAAATATTTTTTCAGAGCTAAATGAAGAAAAAAATTATTTTTAATTTGCAACCTGATGGAGGTCAGTATAGATGGACTAATAGACCAAGTCCCACACACTGCTAGAAGCCCAAATATTTTTTCAGAGCTAGATGCAGAAAAAAATTATTTTTAATTTGCAACCTGATGGAGGTCAGTATAGATGGACTAATAGAACAAGTCCCACACGCTGCTAGAAGCCCAAATATTTTTTCAGAGATAAATGAAGAAAAAAATTATTTTTAATTTGCAACCTGATGGAGGTCAGTATAGATGGACTAATAGACCAAGTCCCACACACTGCTAGAAGCCCAAATATTTTTTCAGAGCTAGATGCAGAAAAAAATTATTTTTAATTTGCAACCTGATGGAGGTCAGTATAGATGGACTAATAGACCAAGTCCCACACACCGCTAGAAGCCCAAATATTTTTTCAGAGCTAGATGCAGAAAAAAATTATATTCAATTTGCAACCTGCTGGAGGTCAGTATAGAAGGACTAATAGAACAAGTCCCACACACTGCAAGAAGCCCAAATATTTTTTCAGAGCTCAATGAAGAAAAAAATTATTTTTAATTTGCAACCTGATGGAGGTCAGTATAGATGGACTAATAGACCAAGTCCCACACACTGCTAGAAGCCCAAATATTTTTTCAGAGCTAGATGCAGAAAAAAATTATTTTTAATTTGCAACCTGATGGAGGTCAGTATAGATGGACTAATAGACCAAGTTCCACACACCGCTAGAAGCCCAAATATTTTTTCAGAGCTAGATGCAGAAATTTTTTTTATTCAATTTGCAACCTGATGGAGGTCAGTATAGATGGACTAATAGACCAAGTCCCACACACTGCTAGAAGCCCAAATATTTTTTCAGAGCTAGATGCAGAAAAAAATTATTTTTAATTTGCAACCTGATGGAGGCCAGTATAGATGGACTAATAGAATGATGCTATGCCCAAAAGATTTTACTTCACTAGGTGCAGTAAAAAAATTGGTATTCTATACACAGGTGGTATATCTTGCAACACAGATAGGCTACTCCACTGACTAACACACTCTGCAATAGGGCAAAAAGGATTAGCTTTGCTAGATTCAGCCAAATGCTGTGAAAAAAACTTGCACAGCACTGGCACAGACCTGCCTGGCAAAAACTGATAGGAACTGATGTAACCTAGTCCTGAAAAGGACTCCAATTACAATTAGTCTTTACTCCCACAATCTATCTATTTAAGAGCACAGACCTGCTTGATAAAAGTCGTAGGAAATGCTGTAACCTAGTCCTTAAAAGGACTGCAATCACAACTATTCCCTACTCCCAAGCTATCTGTATATTTGTGCGAAAATTGGCTTGAAATTAACAAGGTATAGCGCACACAGCAACAGCGGTGCCGTCTAACACGCAGCTGCAGCAGTGAGAAAATGGTGGCGACGGGGAAAATGGCTTGGTCTTATAGGGCAAGGACATGTGACATAAACTGCCAATCACACATGCCCTTGCTTGTGTGAAAAAAAGCACTTCGCTCCGTGTGTGCGCTGCTTATAGGCTGACAGACGGCAGCTCCCCACTGTAAATGCGGGAAAGAGAAAAAAAAATGGAGTTCTTCATTATTCCTGCAGAGATCCATCCCCTGCCCCTCCCCCCGCCCCGCTGTACACTCAAACTGCGTATTAACATTAATTTTCATCATTACTGAGAAAAAATCCAGTTATGATTTTGGTGCACGAACAGTTATCGAACATAACCTCGAACAGCCGAATTTTTCTCAAATTGTTCGTGTTCGCCGACCGGCTCGAACACCGCCCAAAACAGCTCGAATTTGAGATTGGCGAACAGTTCGAGTAGAACAACGCTCATCTCTAATTATGACATAATCAGATAACATTATCAGATGACATCATCAGTTGATTATGACATCATTGAATGATATCCCATGAAATCGGCTGATTATGACATCATCAGAAGACATAAGTTGATTTTTACATCATCAGTTTACATCATCAGTTGAATATGACATCATCAGATGACATCATAATTTGATTATGACATCATCAGATGACATCATCATTTGATTATGACATCATCACATTACTTCATCAATTGATTATGACATCAACAGGTGACATCATCATTTGATTCTTACATCACCATATGATATTATTTGATTATGACATCAGATGACATCATCATTTGATTATGACATCAGATGACATCATCATTTGATTATGACATCATCAGAAGACTACATCATTTGATTATGACATCATCAGATGACATCTTCGTTTGATTATGACATCATCAGATAACATTATCAGATGACATCATCAGTTGATTATGACATCATTGAATGATATCATATGAAATCAGCTGATTATGACATCATCAGTAGATTATGACATCATCAGATAACATTATCAGATGACATTATCAGTTGATTATGACATCATCGAATGATATCATATGAAATCAACTGATTATGACATCATCAGTTGATTATGACATCATCACATGACATCATCAGATGACATCTTCAGTTGATTATGACATCATCGAATGATATCATAAGAAATCAGCTGATTATGACATCATCAGTTGATTATGACATCATCACATGACATCACCAGATGACATTATCAGTTGATTATAATATCATCGGATGATATCATATGAAATCAGCTGATTATGACATCATCAGATGACATAATAAGTTGATTTTGACATCATCAGATGACATCATCAGTTGATTATGACACCATCAGATGACATCATCATTTGATTATGACATCATCAGATGTCATCATCATTTGATTATGACATCAAAAGATGACATCATCGAATAAATCATCAGTTGATTTTGACATCATCGAATGATATCGCATGAAATCAGCTGATTATGACATCATCAGATGACATAATAGGTTGATTTTAACATCATCAGATGACATCATCATTTGATTATGACATCATCGAATGATATCACATGAAATCCGCTGTTTATGACATCATCAGATGACATAATAGGTTGATTTTAACATCATCAGATGACATCATCATTTGATTATGACATCATCGAATGATATCACATGAAATACGCTGTTTATGACATCATCAGATGACATAATAAGTGGATTTTGAGATCATCGGATGACATCATCGGATGACATCATCAGTTGATTATGACATCATCACATGATATCATCAGATGACATTATTAGTTGATTATAATATGATCGAATGATATCATATGCAATCAGCTGATTATGCCATCATCACATGACATACTAAGTTGATTTTGACATCATCAGATGACATCATCAGTTGATTATGACATCATCACATGACATCATCAGATGACATTATCAGTTGATTATAATATCATCGAATGATATCATATGAAATCAGCTGATTATGACATCATCAGATGACATAATAAGTTGATTTTGACATCATCAGTTGATTATGACATCATCAGATGACATCATCAGATGACCTCATCAGTTGATTATGACAACATCAGATTACATCATCACTTGATTATGACATCATTTGATGAGATCATCATTTGATTATGACATCAACAGATGACATCAACGAATGACATCATCATTTGATTATTACATCAAAAAATGACATCATCGAATAACATCATCAGTTGATTATGACATCATCGAATAATATCACATGAAATCAGCTGAATATGACATCATCAGATCACATAATACGTTGATTTTGACATCATCAGATGACATAATAACTTGATCTTGACATCATCAGATGACATCTTCATTTGATTATGACATCATCAGATGACATCATGAAATGAGATCATCATTTGATTTTGACATCAACAGATGATATCATCGAATGACATCATCAGTTGATTATGACATGACCAGATGACATCATTTTTTGATTATGACTTCACCAGATGACATCATCATTTTATTATGACATTATCAAATAACATTATCAGATGACATCATCAGTTGATTATGACATCATCGAATGATATCACATGAAATCAGCTGATTATGACATCATCAGATGACATAATTAGTTGATTTTTACATCATCAGATAACATCAACAGTTGATTATGACATCATCAGATGACATCATAATTTGATTATAACGTCATCAGATGACATCATCATTTGATTATGACATCATCACATTACTTCAATTGATTATGACATCATCAGATGACATCATCAGATGACATCATCATTTGATTCTGACATCACTATATGACATTATTTGATTATGACATCATCAGATGACATAATAGGTTGATTTTGACATCATCAGATGACATCATCATTTGATTATGACATCATCGAATGATATCACATGAAATCAGCTGTTTATGACATCATCAGATGACATAATAAGTGGATTTTTACATCATCAGATGACATCATCAGTTGATTATGACATCATCACATGACATCATCAGATGACATTATCAGTTGATTATAATATCATCGAATGATACATGAAATCAGCTGAATATGACATCATCAGATGACATAATAAGTTGATTTTGACATCATCAGATGACATCATCAGTTGATTATGACATCATCAGATGACATCATCAGATGACCTCATTAGTTGATTATGACATCATCAGATGACATCATCACTTGATTATGACATCATTTGATGAGATCATCATTTGATTATGACATCAACAGATGACATCAACGAATGACATCATCATTTGATTATGACATCAAAAGATGACTTCATCGAATGACATCATCAGTTGATTATGACATCATCGAATAATATCACATGAAATCAGCTGATTATGACATCATCAGATCACATAATATGTTGATTTTGACATCATCAGATGACATAATAAGTTGATCTTGACATCATCAGATGACATCTTCATTTGATTATGACATCATCAGATGACATCATCAGATGACATCATCAGATGACATCATCATGTGATTTTGACATCAACAGATGACATCATCGATTGACATCATCAGTTGATTATGACATGACCACATGACATCATTTTTTGATTATGACTACACCAGATGACATCATCATTTGATTATGACATCATCAGATAACATTATCCGATGACATCATCATTTGATTATGACATCATCGAATGATATCACATGAAATCAGCTGATTATGACATCATCAGATGACATAATAAGTTGATTTTTACATCATCAGATAACATCATCAGTTGATTATGACATCATCAGATGACATCATAATTTGATTATGACATCATCAGATGACATCATCATTTGATTATGACATCATCACCTTACTTCATCATTTGATTATAACATCATCAGATGACATCATCATTTGATTCTGACATCACCATATGACATTATTTGATTATGACATCATCAGATGACATCATAATTTGATTATGACATCAAAAGATGACATCATTAAATGACATCATCAGTTGATTATGACATCATCGAATAATATCACATGAAATCAGCTGATTATGACATCATCAGATCACATAATGCGTTGATTTTGACATCATCAGATGACATAAGTTCATTTTCACATCATCAGATGACATCATCATTTGATTATGACATCATCAGATGACATCATCAGATGAAATCATCATTTGATTTTGACATCAACAGATGACATCATCGAATGACATCATCAGTTGATTATGACATGACCAGATGACATCATTTTTTGATTATGACTCCACCAGATGACATCATCATTTGATTTTTACATCATCAGATAACATCATCAGTTGATTATGACATCATCAGATGACATCATAATTTGATTATGACATCATCAGATGACATCATCATTTGATTATAACATCATCACATTACTTCATCAATTGATTATGACATCATCAGATGACATCAACAGATGACATTATAATTTGATTCTGACATCACCATATGACATTATTTGATTATGACATCATCAGATTACTTCATCATTTGATTATGACATCATCAGAAGAGAACATCATTTGATTATGACATCATCAGATGACATCATCAGATAACATCTTCGTCTGATTATGACATCATCAGATAACATTATCAGATGACATCATCAGTTGATTATGACATCATCACATGACATCATTAGATGACATTATCAGTTGATTATCATACCATCGAATGGTGTCGTATGAAATCAGCTGAATATGACATCATTAGATGACATAATAAGTTGATTTTGACATCATCAGTTGACATCATCAGTTGATTATGACATCATCAGATGACATCATCATTTGATTATGACATCATCAGATGGCATCATCATTTGATTATGACAACATCAGATGACATCATCAGATGAGATCATCATCTGATTATGACATCAACAGATGACATCATTGAATGACATCATCATTTGATTATTACATCAAAAGATGACATCATCGAATAACATCATCAGTTGATTTTGACATCATCAAATGATATCACATGAAATCAGCTGATTATGACATCATCACATGACATAATAGGTTGATTTTGACATCATTAGATGACATCATCATTTGATTATGACATCATCGAATGATATCACATGAAATCAGCTGTTTATGACATCATCAGATGACAAAATAAGTGGATTTTCACATCATCAGATGACATCATCAGTTGATTATGACATCATCACATGACATCATCAGATGACATTATCAGTTGATTATAATATCATCGAATGATATCATATGAAATCAGCTGATTATACCATCATCAGATGACATAATAAGTTGATTTTGACATCATCAGGTGACATCATCATTTGATGATTACATCATCATATGACATCATCAGATGAGATCATCATTTGATTTTGACATCAACATATGACATCATCGAATGACATCATCAGTTGATTATGACATGACCAGATGACATGATTTTTTGATTATGACTTTACCAGATGACATCATCATTTGATTATGACATCATCAGATAACATTATCAGATGACATCGTCAGTTGATTATGATATCATCGAATGATATCACATGAAATCAGCTGATTATGACATCATCAGATGACATAATAAGTTGATTTTTACATCATCAGATAACATCAGGAGGATGACAGGAAGTGGTGGAGGCGGAGCCTGCCGTGTGCTGCAAGAGTTGTGCTGTGTGTGGAGAGAGCTCCTGGGAAGGGAGGAGAGCCAGGCGGAGGTGACCGAGCGGACCAGGAGGACCAGTAGGAGGCGACCGGAGGGACGAGCGCAAGAGAGCGCTGTGGCAGCGTGCAGTGCCGGCCAGCGGAGCGTGCCAGGTGGTGGTGACCAGGAGGTGATCAGGATGACCGGTAAGAGGCGACCGGAGGGACAAGCGCGCTGTGATAGCGTGCAGCGTCCCTAGAGGAGGTGAGTGAGGGGCAGGAGGCCGCGATAAGCGGCCCTACTGAACTCAAGTGTGTACTGTACTGTATTGTATTTGTATCTGTATTGTAATTGTATTGTATTCCCTAGTCCATATTTAATTGATTACCCCCCCGTCCATATTTAAATTGATTCCCCTGAACACCCCCGTCCATATTTAACTGATCCCTCTGACCACATTAAATTGACCCCCCGTCCTCATTTAATTGATCCCCGACCACCCCCCGTCCATATTAAAGTGATCCCCCTGACCACATTTAAATGATTGACCCCCCCAGCCCATAATTGATTGATCCCCCTTGTCCTATTTAATAGATTCCCCTTGTCCACTTTTACTCATCCCCAGTCCCTATCTATTTGCCTTATCCCCCACCATATTTAATTAACCCCTGTCCATAATTAATTGATTGATTCCCCAGACCACAATTAATTATTTCCCCAGTCCATATTTATTGATATTATTGATACTTATTGATCCCCAGTCCTTAGTTAATTGACCCACCGTCCATACCTATTTATTTGCTTTAACCCCCATCCTATTTAATTAAACCCCCTGTCCATAATTAATTGATTGATTCCCTAGTCCACAATTAATTATTTCCCCAGTCCATACTTATTGATCCCAGTCCATAGTTAATTGACACACCGTCCATACTTAATTAATCCACCTGACCCACTCAGCTGATACCCCGTCCATACTTAATTGATACTTAATTGATCCCCCGTCCATACTTAACTGATCCCGCGCCGATATCTAATCGATACACTTGCACATCCCTAATTGATCCCCGTCCATACATCTATATATAAATAATTGTGTTTTGTACTTGTACATATATACTGACTGTATCCCCATATTTAGAATGACGTCAATGTTGGCCGGAGCCGTGCAGTGTACATCTTGCGCAGTGTATGCATTCCCTGAGCTACCGCTCAGGGATCCATACTGCTGCGAGAGATGTGAGCATATCGTGCACTTGGAAGCCCAAATCCTGGATCTAAGTGCTCAGATAGCGGTACTGAGGAGCATCGACAACATGGAACGGAGTTTGCTGCTCACCGAGCAGACACTCAATGGGTCAACACTGGGGGTGGAGCTTAGTGGGGAAGCGCAGGCTGAACAGGCAGGGAGCTGGGTAACAGTTAGAAGGGATAGAGGGAAGAAGTATAGGAAGGCTGGTTCAGAATCGGCATTATTGGAGCACGACAGATCCTCTGACCGCCGGGGGAGTGTATGCTCCAGTAATGAGGGGGAGGGGGGAAGTGTAGGGCAGGCTAGACAGGTCCTGGTAGTGGGTGACTCTATTATTAGGGGGACAGACAGGGCAATCTGTCACAAAGACCGGGATCGCCGAACGGTGTGCTGCCTCCCTGGCGCTCGAGTCCGGCACATCGCGGATCGGGTTGACAGGTTACTGGGTGGGGCTGGCGAAGACCCAGCGGTCATGGTCCACATTGGCACCAATGACAAAGTGAGTGGTAGATGGAGGGTCCTTAAAAATGATTTCAGGGATCTAGGTAGGAAGCTTAGGGCAAGGACCTCCAAGGTAGTTTTCTCAGAAATACTACCAATCCCGCGAGCCACACAGGAGCGCCAACGGGAGGTTAGGGAGGTGAATAAGTGGCTAAAGAGTTGGTGCAAGGCAGAAGGGTTTGGGTTCATGGAGAACTGGGCCGACTTCGCTGTCGGCTACAGGCTCTACCGTAGGGACGGGCTGCACCTCAATGGGGAGGGTGCAGCGGTGCTGGGGAAGAAGATGGCTAATAGGTTGGAGGAGTTTTTAAACTAGAGACGGGGGGGGGAAACCAAGGAAATAGGTGGGATATGAGGCAAGCAAGGGGGAAGGGGAGAAGTGAATATAATGAGGGTGGAGAGGGAGGTGGGGATAGTACAGTTAGATCGTTAGAGAAGAATAGGATGCTAAATAACCCCAAAGTTTTATCTTGCATGCTGACCAATGCAAGAAGCCTGACCAATAAGGCGGATGAGCTGCGGGCGCTTATATCGGAGGAGAGGTATGACATCGTAGGTATAACAGAGACTTGGCTAGACGATAGCTACGACTGGGCGGTAAATTTAACAGATTATAGTTTATTTAGAAGGGACCGGAAACAGGGGAAAGGTGGAGGAGTCTGCTTATATGTAAAGTCACGTCTAAAGCCCAGACTAAGGGAAGATATAGGAGAGGGAGAAGAGGGGGTCGAGTCCATGTGGGTAGAGATAGAGGGGGCAAAAAATAATAATAAAATATTACTGGGGGTCTGCTATAAGCCACCCAATATAACAGAGGAGAATGAGAAACTGCTATTAGGACAAATAGACAAAGTAGCAAAACATAATGAGGTGATTGTAATGGGGGACTTCAACTACCCGGATATTGACTGGGAAACAGAAACCTGTAGATCGCGGAAAGGAAAAAGGTTCTTGACAAATATCAAGGATAATTATCTCTCCCAACTAGTGCAGGAACCAACGAGAGGGAAGGCAGTGTTGGACTTAATATTGACTAATAGGCCTGATAGAATAACTGAGGTACAGATAGGGGGGCACCTAGGTAATAGCGACCATAATATTATCAATTTCAAAATGCCCTTCAGTAGGGTTATCAATAAGGGAACAACTAAAACATTAAACTTTAGGAGGGCGAAGTTTGATCAGCTGAAAGAAAACCTTCAACTTATAGACTGGGACAAAGTTCTTAATCAAGGAAATACGAATAGTAAATGGGAAACCTTCAAAAGAATTCTGAATACTCAGTGCGAGAGGTATATATCGTATGGGAATAAAAGGGCCCGAAATAAGAGGAAACCAATATGGTTGAATAAAAACGTAAAAGGGGCGTTAAATAGCAAAAAAGAGGCATTCAAGAGATTAAAACAGGAAAACAGCAAGGAAGCACTAATGTGTTACAAGGAAAAAACGAGAACCTGCAAAAAACAAATAAAAATAGCGAAGGAGGAAACAGAGAGACGTATTGCTAGGGAAAGTAGATCAAATCCCAAACTGTTCTTTACGTATATAAATAGTAAAAGGATTAAATCGAATAATATTGGACCGATAAAAAGTGATGAAGGCAAAATCACAGAGAAAGATGAGGATAAAGCTAATCTATTAAATAAATTTTTTTCATCAACTTTCACAAAGGAAAAAGAACTAACAGGCGAAATGAGAAGTGACAAACTTAATCCTCCACTAAGTATGACAAATCTAACCCAAGCTGGGGTACAGAAACGCCTCAGTAACATTAAAATAAACAAATCACCAGGACCTGATGGCATACACCCACGGGTACTAAGGGAACTAAGTAATGTGATAGACAGACCGTTATATCTTATATTTAAGGACTCTGTTGAGACTGGGTCTGTACCACTTGATTGGCGACAGGCGAATGTAGTGCCAATATTCAAAAAGGGAGCAAAAAGTAACACCGGAAACTATCGGCCGGTGAGTCTGACGTCCGTTATGGGCAAAATTTTTGAAGGCTTTATTAATGAGGCAATCATGGAGCATCTTGATGCTAATAATCTATTAACCCCGAACCAACATGGATTCATGAGGAATCGCTCCTGCCAAACAAACCTGATTGACTTCTACGAGGAGGTTAGCTCTCGAGTAGATCAGGGGGAACCAGTGGATGTCGTGTATCTCGACTTCTCAAAAGCGTTCGATAGCGTGCCACATAATAGGTTGGTATACAAAATGAGAATGATGGGGCTGGGGGAAAATGTCTGCAAGTGGGTAGCTAACTGGCTAAAGGATAGAAGGCAGAGGGTGGTTATAAATGGAATATACTCAGATTGGGTAAGCGTCACTAGTGGGGTACCACAGGGGTCTGTACTAGGCCCAATGTTATTTAATATCTTTATTAACGACATAGTCAACGGGATAAATAGTAAAATATCAATATTTGCAGATGACACAAAGTTATGTAAAACAATTAATACAAAAGAGGACAGTGCAGACCTACAGAGGGATTTGGATAAGCTGGGTAGGTGGAGCATTAAATGGCAAATGAGGTTTAACGAGGAGAAATGTAAGGTCATACATATGGGAAGGAAAAATGGAAGTCACCAGTACTCACTGAATGGGAAATCATTGGGGAATTCAGAGATGGAGAAGGACTTGGGCATCTTGATTGATAGCAAACTAAATTGGAGTGCCCAAAGTCAGGCCGCTGCTGTAAGGGCAAACAGGGTAATGGGATGTATCAGAAGAGGTATAGCTGCAAAGGAGGAGAACATTGTTCTTCCACTGTACAAAGCACTGGTCAGACCACACTTGGAATACTGTGCTCAGTTATGGGCCCCAATATATAGAAAGGATATAAATGAGCTTGAAAAGGTACAAAGGAGGGCAACAAAATTAATAAGGGGAATGGAGGGACTGCAATACCCAGAGAGGTTGGCAAAACTAGGACTATTCAGCCTGGAAAAGAGAAGGTTGAGGGGGGACATAATAAATGTGTACAAATATGTTAGGGGACAGTATAGAGACCTTGCCCGGGATTTGTTCAAAAGGAGGGATATTACGGTAACAAGAGGGCATTCACTAAGACTGGAAGAGAAAAGGTTTCAGCACCAGCATAGGAAGGGGTTCTTTACGGTAAGAGCAGTGAGAATATGGAATTCACTGAGTGAGGAGACGGTAATGTCGGATTCACTACACCAGTTCAAGCGGGGACTGGATGCTTTTCTAGATACCAGGCAGATTTCTGCATATACTTAAAAATAAAATAAAATAGTAGGTTGATACAGGGATTTATTCTGACTGCTGGTTTCAGAGTCGGGAGGGAATTTTTCCTCAGGTGAAGATTGGCTAAATCATTTGGGGTTTTTGGCCTCCTCTGGATCAACTTTAGCAATTACAGAACTAACAGGTCGAACTTGATGGACGCAAGTCTTTATTCGGCTTTACTAACTATGTAACTATGTAACTATGTAACATCATCAGTTGATTATGACATCATCAGATGACATCATAATTTGATTATGACATCATCAGATGACAACATCATTTGATTATGACATCATCACATTACTTAATCGATTGATTATGACATCAGATGACATCATCAGTTGACATCATCATTTGATTCTGACATCACCATATGACATTATTTGATTATGACATCATCAGATGACATCATCAGTTGATTATGACATCAAAAGATGACATCATCGAATGACATCATCAGTTGATTATGACATCATCGAATAATATCACATGAAATCAGCTGATTATGACATCATCAGATGACATAATACTTTGATTTTGACCTCATCAGATGACATAATAAGTTGATTTTGACATCATCAGATGACATCATCATTTCATTATGACATCATCAGATGACATCATCAGATGAGATCATCAATTGATTTTGACATCAACAGATGACATCATCGAATGACATCATCAGTTGATTATGACATGACCAGATGAAATCATTTTTTGATTATGACTTCACCAGATGACATCATTGAATGATATCACATGGAATCAGCTGATTATGACATCATCAGATGACATAAGTTGATTTTTACATCATCAGTTTACATCATCAGATGATTATGACATCATCAGATGACATCATAATTTGATTATGACATCATCAGATGACATCATCATTTGATTATGACATCATCACATTACTTCATCAATTGATTATGACATCAACAGATGACATCATCATTTGATTCTTACATCACCATATGACATTATTTGATTATGACATCAGATGACATCATCATTTGATTATGACATCAGAAGAGAACATCATTTGATTATGACATCATCAGATGACATCATCAGATGACATCTTCATTTGATTATGACATCATAGGATAACATTATCACATGACATCATCAGTTGATTATGACATCATCGAATGATATCATATGAAATCAGCTGATTATGACATCATCAGTTGATTATGACATCATCACATGACATCATCAGATGACATCATCAGTTGATTATGACATCATCGAATGATATCATATGAAATCAGCTGATTATGACATCATCAGTTGATTATGACATCATCACATGACATCACCAGATGACATTATCAGTTGATTATAAGATCATCGAATGATATCAGATGAAATCAGCTGATTATGACATCATCAGATGACATAATAAGTTGATTTTGACATCATCAGATGACATCATCAGTTGATTATGACACCATCAGATGACATCATCATTTGATTATGACATCATCAGATGTCATCATCATTTGATTATGACATCAAAAGATGACATCATCGAATAACATCATCAGTTGATTTTGACATCATCGAATGATATCGCATGAAATCAGCTGATTATGACATCATCAGATGACATAATAGGTTGATATTGACATCATCAGATGACATCATCATTTGATTATGACATCATCGAATGATATCACATGAAATCCGCTGTTTATGACATCTTCAGATGACATAATAAGTGTATTTTGACTTCATCGGATGACATAATCAGTTGATTATGACATCATCAGATGATATCATAATTTTATTATGACATCATCAGATGACAACATCATTTGATTATGACATCATCACATTACTTCATCAATTGATTATGACATCAGATGACATCATCAGATGACATCATCATTTGATTCTTACATCACCATATGACATTATTTGATTATGACATCATCAGATGACATCATCATTTGATTATGACATCAAAAGATAACATCATCGAATGACATCATCAGTTGATTATGACATCATCGAATAATATCACATGAAATCAGCTGATTATGACATCATCAGATCACATAATACTTTGATTTTGACATCATCAGATGACATAATAAGTTGATTTTGACATCATCAGATGACATCATCATTTCATTATGACATCATCAGATGAGATCATCAATTGATTTTGACATCAACAGATGACATCATCAAATGACATCATCAGTTGATTATGACATGACCAGATTACATCATTTTTTGATTATGACTTCACCAGATGACATCATCATTTGATTATGACATCATCAGATAACATTATCAGATGACATTATCAGTTGATTATGACATCATTGAATGATATCACATGAAATCGGCAGATTATGACATCATCAGAAGACATAAGATGATTTTTACATCATCAGTTTACATCATTAGTTGAATATGACATCATCAGATGACATCATAATTTGATTATGACATCATCAGATGACATCATTTGATTATGACATCATCACATTACTTCATCAATTGATTATGACATCAACAGATGACATCATCATTTGATTCTTATATCACCATAAGACATTATTTGATTATGACATCATCAGATGACATCATCATTTGGTTATGACATCATCAGAAGAGAACATCATTTGATTATGACATTATCAGATAACATCATCAGATGACATCTTCGTTTGATTATGACATCATCAGATAACATTATCAGATGACATCATCAGTTGATTATGACATCATCGAATGATATCATATGAAATCAGCTGATTATGATATCATCAGTTGATTATGACATCATCACATGACATCATCAGATGACATCATCAGTTGATTATGACATCATCGAATGTTATCATATGAAATCAGCTGATTATGACATCATCAGTTGATTATGACATCATCACATGACATCACCAGATGACATTATCAGTTGATTATAAGATCATCGAATGATATCATATGAAATCAGCTGATTATGACATCATCAGATGACATAATAAGTTGATTTTGACATCATCAGACGACATCATCAGTTGATTATGACACCATCAGATGACATCATCATTTGATTATCACATCATCAGATGTCATCATCATTTGATTATGACATCAAAAGATGACATCATTGAATAACATCATCAGTTGATTTTGACATCATCGAATGATATCGCATGAAATCAGCTGATTATGACATCATCAGATGACATAATAGGTTGATATTGACATCATCAGATGACATCATCATTTGATTATGACATTATCGAATGATATCACATGAAATCCACTGTTTATGACATCATCAGATGACATAATAAGTGGATTTTGACATCATCGGATGACATAATCAGTTGATTATGACATCATCAGATGACATCATAATTTGATTATGACATCATCAGATGACAACATCATTTGATTATGACATCATCACATTACTTAATCAATTGATTATGACATCAGATGACATCATCAGATGACATCATCATGTTATTCTGACATCACCATATGACATTATTTGATTATGACATCATCAGATGACATCATCATTTGATTATGACATTAAAAGATGACATCATCGAATGACATCATCAGTTGATTATGACATCATCGAATAATATCACATGAAATCAGCTGATTATGACATCATCAGATCACATAATACTTTGATTTTGACCTCATCAGATGACATAATAAGTTGATTTTGACATCATCAGATGACATCATCATTTGATTATGACATCATCAGATGACATCATCAGATGAGATCATCAATTGATTTTGACATCAACAGATGACATCATCGAATGACATCATCAGTTGATTATGACATGACCAGATGACATCATTTTTTGATTATGACTTCACCAGATGACATCATCATTTGATTATGACATCATCAGATAACATTATCAGATGACATTATCAGTTGATTATGACATCATTGAATGATATCACATGAAATCGGCAGATTATGAGATCATCAGAAGACATAAGTTGATTTCTACATCATCAGTTTACATCATCAGTTGAATATGACATCATCAGATGACATCATAATTTGATTATGACATCATCAGATGACATCATTTGATTATGACATCATCACATTACTTCATCAATTGATTATGACATCAACAGATGACATCATCATTTGATTCTTATATCACCATAAGACATTATTTGATTATGACATCATCAGATGACATCATCATTTGGTTATGACATCATCAGAAGAGAACATCATTTGATTATGACATTATCAGATGACATCATCAGATGACATCTTCGTTTGATTATGACATCATCAGATAACATTATCAGATGACATCATCAGTTGATTATGACATCATCGAATGATATCATATGAAATCAGCTGATTATGACATCATCAGTTGATTATGACATCATCAGATGACATCATCAGTTGATTATGACATCATCGAATGATATCATATGAAATCAGCTGATTATGACATCATCAGTTGATTATGACATCATCACATGACATCACCAGATGACATTATCAGTTGATTATAAGACCATCGAATGATATCAGATGAAATCAGCTGATTATGACATCATCAGATCACATAATACTTTGATTTTGACCTCATCAGATGACATAATAAGTTGATTTTGACATCATCAGATGACATCATCATTTGATTATGACATCATCAGATGACATCATCAGATGAGATCATCAATTGATTTTGACATCAACAGATGACATCATCGAATGACATCATCAGTTGATTATGACATGACCAGATGACATCATTTTTTGATTATGACTTCACCAGATGACATCATCATTTGATTATGACATCATCAGATAACATTATCAGATGACATTATCAGTTGATTATGACATCATTGAATGATATCACATGAAATCGGCAGATTATGAGATCATCAGAAGACATAAGTTGATTTCTACATCATCAGTTTACATCATCAGTTGAATATGACATCATCAGATGACATCATAATTTGATTATGACATCATCAGATGACATCATTTGATTATGACATCATCACATTACTTCATCAATTGATTATGACATCAACAGATGACATCATCATTTGATTCTTATATCACCATAAGACATTATTTGATTATGACATCATCAGATGACATCATCATTTGGTTATGACATCATCAGAAGAGAACATCATTTGATTATGACATTATCAGATGACATCATCAGATGACATCTTCGTTTGATTATGACATCATCAGATAACATTATCAGATGACATCATCAGTTGATTATGACATCATCGAATGATATCATATGAAATCAGCTGATTATGACATCATCAGTGGATTATGACATCATCAGATGACATCATCAGTTGATTATGACATCATCGAATGATATCATATGAAATCAGCTGATTATGACATCATCAGTTGATTATGACATCATCACATGACATCACCAGATGACATTATCAGTTGATTATAAGATCATCGAATGATATCATATGAAATCAGCTGATTATGACATCATCAGATGACATAATAAGTTGATTTTGACATCATCAGATGACATCATCAGTTGATTATGACACCATCAGATGACATCATCATTTGATTATCACATCATCAGATGTCATCATCATTTGATTATGACATCAAAAGATGACATCATTGAATAACATCATCAGTTGATTTTGACATCATCGAATGATATCGCATGAAATCAGCTGATTATGACATCATCGGATGACATAATAGGTTGATATTGACATCATCAGATGACATCATCATTTGATTATGACATTATCGAATGATATCACATGAAATCCACTGTTTATGACATCATCAGATGACATAATAAGTGGATTTTGACATCATCGGATGACATAATCAGTTGATTATGACATCATCAGATGACATCATAATTTGATTATGACATCATCAGATGACAACATCATTTGATTATGACATCATCACATTACTTAATCAATTGATTATGACATCAGATGACATCATCAGATGACATCATCATGTGATTCTGACATCACCATATGACATTATTTGATTATGACATCATCAGATGACATCATCATTTGATTATGACATTAAAAGATGACATCATCGAATGACATCATCAGTTGATTATGACATCATCGAATAATATCACATGAAATCAGCTGATTATGACATCATCAGATCACATAATACTTTGATTTTGACCTCATCAGATGACATAATAAGTTGATTTTGACATCATCAGATGACATCATCATTTGATTATGACATCATCAGATGACATCATCGGATGAGATCATCAATTGATTTTGACATCAACAGATGACATCATCGAATGACATCATCAGTTGATTATGACATGACCAGATGACATCATTTTTGATTATGACTTCACAAGATGACATCATCATTTCATTATGACATCATCAGATAACATTATCAGATTACATCATCAGTTGATTATGACATCATTGAATGATATCACATGAAATCAGCTGATTATGACATCATCAGATGACATAAGTTGATTTTTACATCATCAGTTTACATCATCAGATGATTATGACATCATCAGATGACATCATAATTTGATTATGACATCATCATTTGATTTTGACATCATCACATTACTTCATCAATTGATTATGACATCAACAGATGACATCATAATTTGATTCTTACATCACCATATGACATTATTTGATTATGAAATCAGATGACATCATCATTTGATTATGACATCAGATGACATCATCATTTGATTATGACATCATCAGAAGAGTACATCATTTGATTATGACATCATCAGATGACATCATCAGATGACATCTTCGTTTGATTATGACATCATCAGATAACATTATCAGATGACATCATCAGTTGATTATGACATCATCGAATGATATCATATGAAATCAGCTGATTATGACATCATCAGTTGATTATGACATCATCAGATAACATTTTCAGATGACATTATCAGTTGATTATGACATCATCGAATGATATCATATGAAATCAGCTGATTATGACATCATCAGTTGATTATGACATCATCACATGACATCATCAGATGACATCATCAGTTGATTATGACATCATCGAATGATATCATATGAAATCAGTTGATTATGACATCATCAGTTGATTATGACATCATCACATGACATCACCAGATGACATTATCAGTTGATTATAATATCATCGAATGATATCATATGAAATCAGCTGATTATGACATCATCAGATGACATAATAAGTTGATTTTGACATCATCAGATGACATCATCAGTTGATTATGACACCATCAGATGACATCATCATTTGATTATGACATCATCAGATGTCATCATCATTTGATTATGACATCAAAAGATGACAACATCGAATAAATCATCAGTTGATTTTGACATCATCGAATGATATCGCATGAAATCAGCTGATTATGACATCATCAGTTGACATAATAGGTTGATTTTAACATCATCAGATGACATCATCATTTGATTATGACATCATCGAATGATATCACATGAAATCCGCTGTTTATGACATCATCAGATGACATAATAAGTGGATTTTGACATCATCGGATGACATCATCAGTTGATTATGACATCATCACATGACATCATCAGATGACATTATTAGTTGATTATAATATGATCGAATTATATCATATGCAATCAGCTGATTATGCCATCATCACATGACATACTAAGTTGATTTTGACATCATCAGATGACATCATCAGTTGATTATGACATCATCAGATAACATCATCAGATGACCTCATCAGTTGATTATGACATCATCAGATGACATCATCACCTGATTATGACATCATTTGATGAGATCATCATTTGATTATGACATCAACAGATGACATCGACGAATGACATTATCATTTGATTATGACATCAAAAGATGACATCATCGAATGACATCATCAGTTGATTATGACAACATCGAATAATATCACATGAAATCAGCTGATTATGACATCATCATATCACATAATGCATTGATTTTGACATCATCAGATGACATAATAAGTTGATTTTCACATCATCAGATGACATCATCATTTGATTATGACATCATCAGATGACATCATCAGATGAGATCATCTTTTGATTTTGACATCAACAGATGACATCATCGAATGACATCATCAGTTGATTATGACATGACCAGATGACATCATTTTTTGATTATGACTCCACCAGATGACATCATCATTTGATTATGACATCATCAGATAACATTATCAGATGACATCATCAGTTGATTATGACATCATCGAATGATATCACATGAAATCATCTGATTATGACATCATCAGATGAAATAATAAGTTCATTTTTACATCATCAGATAACATCATCAGTTGATTATGAAATCATCAGATGACATCATCATTTGATTATGACATCATCACATTACTTCATCAATTGATTATGACATCATCAGATGACATCAACAGATGACATCAACATTTGATTCTGACATCACCATATGACATTATTTGATTTTGACATCATCAGATGACATCATCATTTGATTATGACATCATCAGAAGAGAACATCATTTGATTATGACATCATCAGATGACATCTTCGTTTGATTATGACATTATCAGATAACATTGTCAGATGACATCATCAGTTGATTATGACATCATCACATGACATCATTAGATGACATTATCAGTTGATTATAATATCATCAAATGATGTCATATGAAATCAGCTGATTATGACATCATTAGATGACATAATAAGTTGATTTTGACATCATCAGATGACATCATCAGTTGATTATGACATCATCAGATGACATCATCATTTGATTATGACATCATCAAATGGCATCATTATTTGATTATGACAACATCAGATGACATCATCAGATGAGATCATCATCTGATTATGACATCAACAGATGACATCATTGAATGACATCATCATTTGATTATTACATCAAAAGATGACATCATCGAATAACATCATCAGTTGATTTTGACATCATCAAATGATATCACATGAAATCAGCTGATTATGACATCATCACATGACATAATAGGTTGATTTTGACATCATTAGATGACATCATCATTTGATTATGACATCATCGAATGATATCACATGAAATCAGCTGTTTATGACAATATCAGATCCCATAATGAGTGGATTTTCACATCATCAGATGACATCATCAGTTGATTATGACATCATCACATGACATCATCAGATGACATTATCAGTTGATTATAATATCATCGAATGATATCATATGAAATCAGCTGATTATACCATCATCAGATGACATAATAAGTTGATTTTGACATCATCAGATAACATCGTCATTTGATGATGACATAGTTACATAGTTAGTAAAGCCGAATAAAGACTTGCGTCCATCAAGTTCGACCTGTTAGTTCTGTAATTGCTAAAGTTGATCCAGAGGAGGGCAAAAACCCCAAATGATTTAGCCAATCTTCACCTGAGGAAAAATTCCCTCCCGACTCTGAAACCAGCAGTCAGAATAAATCCCTGTATCAACCTACTATTTTATTCTATTTTTAAGTACGGTATATGCAGAAATCTGCCTGGTATCTGGAAAAGCATCCAGTCCCCGCTTGAACTGGTTTAGTGAATCCGACATTACCGTCTCCTCACTCAGTGAATTCCATATTCTCACTGCTCTTACCGTAAAGAACCCCTTCCTATGCTGGTGCTGAAACCTTTTCTCTTCCAGTCTTAGTGAATGCCCTCTTGTTACCGTAATATCCCTCCTTTTGAACAAATCCCGGGCAAGGTCTCTATACTGTCCCCTAACATATTTGTACACATTTATTATGTCCCCCCTCAACCTTCTCTTTTCCAGGCTGAATAGTCCTAGTTTTGCCAACCTCTCTGGGTATTGCAGTCCCTCCATTCCCCTTATTAATTTTGTTGCCCTCCTTTGTACCTTTTCAAGCTCATTTATATCCTTTCTATATATTGGGGCCCATAACTGAGCACAGTATTCCAAGTGTGGTCTGACCAGTGCTTTGTACAGTGGAAGAACAATGTTCTCATCCTTTGCAGCTATACCTCTTCTGATACATCCCATTACCCTGTTTGCCCTTACAGCAGCGGCCTGACTTTGGGCACTCCAATTTAGTTTGCTATCAATCAAGATGCCCAAGTCCTTCTCCATCTCTGAATTCCCCAATTATTTCCCATTCAGTGAGTACTGGTGACTTCCATTTTTCCTTCCCATATGTATGACCTTACATTTCTCCTCGTTAAACCTCATTTGCCATTTAATGCTCCACCTACCCAGCTTATCCAAATCCCTCTGTAGGTCTTCACTATCCTCTTTTGTATTAATTGTTTTACATAACTTTGTGTCATCTGCAAATATTGATATTTTACTATTTATCCCGTTGACTATGTCGTTAATAAAGATATTAAATAACATTGGGCCTAGTACAGACCCCTGTGGTACCCCACTAGTGACGCTTACCCAATCTGAGTATATTCCATTTATAACCACCCTCTGCCTTCTATCCTTTAGCCAGTTAGCTACCCACTTGCAGACATTTTCCCCCAGCCCCATCATTCTCATTTTGTATACCAACCTATTATGTGGCACGCTATCGAACGCTTTTGAGAAGTCGAGATACACGACATCCACTGGTTCCCCCTGATCTACTCGAGAGCTAACCTCCTCGTAGAAGTCAATCAGGTTTGTTTGGCAGGAGCGATTCCTCATGAATCCATGTTGGTTCGGGGTTAATAGATTATTAGCATCAAGATGCTCCATGATTGCCTCATTAATAAAGCCTTCAAAAATTTTGCCCACAACGGACGTCAGACTCACCGGCCGATAGTTTCCGGAGTCACTTTTCGCTCCCTTTTTGAATATTGGCACTACATTCGCCTGTCGCCAATCAAGTGGTACAGACCCAGTCTCAACAGAGTCCTTAAATACAAGATATAAGGGTCTGTCTATCACATTACTTAGTTGCCTTAGTACCCGTGGGTGTATGCCATCAGGTCCTGGTGATTTGTTTATTTTAATGTTACTGAGGCGTTTCTGTACCCCAGCTTGGGTTAGATTTGTCATACTTAGTGGAGGATTAAGTTTGTCACTTCTCATTTCTCCTGTTAGTTCTTTTTCCTTTGTGAAAGTTGACGAAAAAAATTTATTTAATAGATTAGCTTTATACTCATCTTTCTCTATGATTTTGCCTTCATCACTTTTTATCGGTCCAATATTATTCGATTTAATCCTTTTACTATTTATATACGTAAAGAACAGTTTGGTATTTGATCTACTTTCCCTAGCAATACGTCTCTCTGTTTCCTCCTTTGCTATTTTTATTTGTTTTTTGCTGGTTCTCGTTTTTTCCTTGTAACACATTAGTGCCTCCTTACTGTTTTCCTGTTTTAATCTCTTGAATGCCTCTTTTTTGCTATTTAACGCCCCTTTTTCGTTCTTGTTCAATCATATTGGTTTCCTCTTATTTCTGGCCCTTTTATTCCCATACGGTATATACCTCTCGCACTGAGTATTCAGAATTCTTTTGAAGGTTTCCCATTTACTATTCGTATTTCCTTGATTAAGAACTTTGTCCCAGTCTATAAGTTGAAGGTTTTCTTTCAGCTGATCAAACTTCGCCCTCCTAAAGTTTAATGTTTTTGTTGTTCCCTTATTGATAACCCTACTGAAGGGCATTTTGAAATTGATAATATTATGATCGCTATTACCTAGGTACCAACCTATCTGTACCTCAGTTATTCTATCAGGCCTATTAGTCAATATTAAGTCCAACACTGCCTTCCCTCTCGTTGGTTCCTGCACTAGTTGGGAGTGATAATTATCCTTGATATTTGTCAAGAACCTTTTTCCTTTCTGCGATCTACAGGTTTCTGTTTCCCAGTCAATATCCGGGTAGTTGAAGTCCCCCATTACAATCACCTCATTATGTTTTGCTACTTTGTCTATTTGTCCTAATAGCAGTTTCTCATTCTCCTCTGTTATATTGGGTGGCTTATAGCAGACCCCCAGTAATATTTTATTATTATTTTTTGCCCCCTCTATCTCTACCCACATGGACTTGACCCCCTCTTCTCCCTCTCCTATATCTTCCCTTAGTCTGGGCTTTAGACTTGACCTTACATATAAGCAGACTCCTCCGCCCTTCCCCTGTTTCCGGTCCCTTCTAAATAAACTATAATCTGTTAAATTTACCGCCCAGTCGTAGCTATCGTCTAGCCAAGTCTCTGTTATACCTACGATGTCATACCTCTCCTCCGATATAATCGCCCGCAGCTCATCCGCCTTATTGGTCAGGCTTCTTGCATTGGTCAGCATGCAAGATAAAACTTTGGGGTTATTTAGCATCCTATTCTTCTCTAACGATCTAACTGTACTATCCCCACCCCCCTCTCCACCCTCATTATATTCACTTCTCCCCTTCCCCCTTGCTTGCCTCACATCCCACCTATTTCCTTGGTTCCCCCCCCCGTCTCTAGTTTAAAAACTCCTCCAACCTATTAGCCATCTTCTTCCCCAGCACCGCTGCACCCTCCCCATTGAGGTGCAGCCCGTCCCTACGGTAGAGCCTGTAGCCGACAGCGAAGTCGGCCCAGTTCTCCATGAACCCAAACCCTTTTGCCTTGCACCAACTCTTTAGCCACTTATTCACCTCCCTAACCTCCCGTTGGCGCTCCTGTGTGGCTCGCGGGATTGGTAGTATTTCTGAGAAAACTACCTTGGAGGTCCTTGCCCTAAGCTTCCTACCTAGATCCCTGAAATCATTTTTAAGGACCCTCCATCTACCACTCACTTTGTCATTGGTGCCAATGTGGACCATGACCGCTGGGTCTTCGCCAGCCCCACCCAGTAGCGCCAGTGAGGCAGCACACCGTTCGGCGATCCCGGTCTTTGTGACAGATTGCCCTGTCTGTCCCCCTAATAATAGAGTCACCCACTACCAGGACCTGTCTAGCCTGCCCTACACTTCCCCCCTCCCCCTCATTACTGGAGCATACACTCCCCCGGCGGTCAGAGGATCTGTCGTGCTCCAATAATGCCGGTTCTGAACCAGCCTTCCTATACTTCTTCCCTCTATCCCTTCTAACTGTTACCCAGCTCCCTGCCTGTTCAGCCTGCGCTTCCCCACTAAGCTCCACCCCCAGTGTTGACCCATTGAGTGTCTGCTCGGTGAGCAGCAAACTCCGTTCCATGTTGTCGATGCTCCTCAGTACCGCTATCTGTCATATGACATCATCAGATGAGATCATCATTTGATTTTGACATCAACAGATGACATCATCGAATGACATCATCAGTTGATTATGACATGACCAGATGACATCATTTTTTGATTATGACTTTACCAGATGACATCATCATTTGATTATGACATCATCAGATAACATTATCAGATGACATCGTCAGTTGATTATGACATCATCGAATGATATCACATGAAATCAGCTGATTATGACATCATCAGATGACATAATAAGTTGATTTTTACATCATCAGATAACATCATCAGTTGATTATGACATCATCAGATGACATCATAATTTGATTATGATATCATCAGATGACAACATCATTTGATTATGACATCATCACATTACTTAATCAATTGATTATGACATCAGATGACATCATCAGATGACATCATCATGTGATTCTGACATCACCATATGACATTATTTGATTATGACATCAAAAGATGACATCATCATTTGATTATGACATCATCGAATAATATCACATGAAATCAGCTGATTATGACATCATCAGATCACATAATACTTTGATTTTGACACCATCAGATGACATAATAAGTTGATTTTGACATCATCAGATGACATCATCATTTGATTATGACATCATCAGATGACATCATCAGATGAGATCATCAATTGATTTTCACATCAACAGATGACATCATCGAATGACATCATCAGTTGATTATGACATGACCAGATGACATCATTTTTTGATTATGACTTGAATGATATCACATGAAATCAGCTGATTATGACATCATCAGATGACATAAGTTGATTTTTACATCATCAGTTTACATCATCAGATGATTATGACATCATCAGATGACATCATAATTTGATTATGACATCATCAGATGACATCATCATTTGATTATGACATCATCACATTACTTCATCAATTGATTATGACATCAACAGATGACATCATCATTTGATTCTTACATCACCATATGACATTATTTGATTATGACATCAGATGACATCATCATTTGATTATGACATCATCAGAAGAGAACATCATTTGATTATGACATCATCAGATGACATGATCAGATGACATCTTCGTTTGATTATGACATCATCAGATAACATTATCAGATGACATCATCAGTTGATTATGACATCATCGAATGATATCATATTAAATCAGCTGATTATGACATCATCAGTTGATTATGACATCATCACATGACATCATCAGATGACATCATCAGTTGATTATGACATCATCGAATGATATCATATGAAATCAGCTGATTATGACATCATCAGATGACATAATGAGTTGATTTTGACATCATCAGATGACATCATCAGTTGATTATGACACCATCAGATGACATGATCATTTGATTATGACATCATCAGATGGCATCATCATTTGATTATGACATCAAAAGATGACATCATCGAATAACATCATCATTTGATTTTCACATCATCGAATGATATTGCATGAAATCAGCTGATTATGACATCATCAGATGACATAATAGGTTGATTTTGACATCATCAGATGACATCATCATTTGATTATGACATCATCGAATGATATCACATGAAATACGCTGTTCATGACATCATCAGATGACATAATAAGTGGATTTTGACATAATCAAATGACATCATCAGTTGATTATGACATCATCACATGACATCATCAGATGACATTATCAGTTGATTATAATATGATCGAATGATATCATATGAAATCAGCTGATTATGCCATCATCACATGACATAATAAGTTGATTCTGACATCATCAGATGACATCATCAGTTGATTATGACTAGTGTTGAGCCACCCGCGTAGTGTTCGAGTTCGGTTCGGTTCGTCGAACACCCGTGTGTTCGCCGAACTGTTCGTCGAACTGTTCGTCGAACACCTTCGAACACCATTAAAACCAATGGCAGGCAAACAAAAACACATTGAAACACATAGAAAACACCTTCATAGGTGTCCAAAAGCTGACAAACTGCTCTGAAGACACAACTAACACATGGAAAAGTGACAAGTACTTATAGTCATGCGAAAAGAAAAGAGGTGGAGGAGTAAAAGGAGGGGGAGACACAGATATAGGCATGTCATGCCCTTCTAAAATCCAAAAAGTGAGAAGCCGACACGTTCAGTCCGCTCCTGCCTGTGCCACCTCCGTGTCGCCGGGTTTGTGCCAGAGCCGCGGTGAACCCTGACGGCCAGCCCCCCTCTCCCAATACTGGTGCCTGTCCGCTGGTGGGTCGAGCGAGCCCGCCTGTGGTGGAGGCAGCTCTAAGCTTTTTAATTTAAATTGTCTCTCTAATTTGAATGAATACACTTTAAATCCATTTACAAGGATCTATTGGAGGGCAAGTCTCATGCCAGCAGCCGCGTAATTCCAGCTCCAGTAGCGTCCACTAAAGCTGCTGCAGTTAAAAAGCTTTTATAAGGATCGAGCTCAGCTGTCCACCGAAAGGCATCCTACTGCCAGTCCCAGCCCCTATGCCTTGGGGTGCCTCCTGATGCTCTTCACTGAGTATCCCGTGGTCCCGAAGCATTTCCTTTGATAAAATTAAGTGTCAAAACTACAGGTGGTGTAGCTTGCTTAACAGCCGGGATAATCCGCTGACTAGCAGATCCACTGCTACTAGGCACAAAGTATTTCCTGGGCTAGATGCAGTTAAAAATTTGTAATTAGATACTCTCGTTGGATGCTGAGAAAGCATTCCATAGAGTCTCCTGGCACGCCATATATGATTCTCTTAAAAAGCTTGGGGTAGGGGTCTAGGGGACCCTTTTATAGCCAAAATCACGGCCCTGTATCGCAATACGTCACGTAGGTTGAAGATAAATGGAACTGTATTACCCTGAGGGCTCGGTTGCTACAGAGGTATTGCACCTCACCCAGAGGTGTGATATCTCACTCTCAGGTAAGGATGGAGTGTGGATCAGGACCCGACACCTGCATGCATTACACCACATTGCCGTGGGGCAGGGCGACCAATATGCCCCTGAGATGGGCACGACAGTCCCTGTCCCTGGCTGGAGTGGGGGGAGGGAACACTGAGGAAGGGGAACCCTGTAGTGCTGGAGCAGGGAGGAAGCAGTTCCTGGGTGCATTGAGAAGGGAGTATAAAAGGTGGGCACCATCTTAGTTCAGTGCAGAGAAGTCTGAGCAGAAGTGGCAGGGAGCAGGGGCTCTGCATGAGCTCTGCTCCGGAGGCGGGCCTAGTAACAGAGGCCCAGGCCTGGAAGAGGGAGAAGGAAGGAAGAGGAGCGGAGAAGGCTCCAGGAACGAGGAACGAAGGGATCCCAGGGGTGCGGACGGGCGAGTCGCCACCGCACGCCCGAATCCACCTGCGTGGAGGGGTCAGGCCAAAGGGGGAGACCGGTCCCCGAAACTAGTGGAGGCAGGAAACGACCCTCAGCTAGAAACAGGAGGCTGTGACATTTTATGTGGCGCAGCCCCTCGCTACACCCACTAGGAAGGCACCACATAGGGGTCAGGGAAACTGGCGCCAAGTTTACCAAGAGGAGGCCCGAGGCAGCCGGACAGAAGGGTTGGTAAGAAAGGCCAGACAAAGGACACACAAAGGGGGTCCTGTGAAGCGCTCTAAAGTTATCTGGGAGTTGTCTGAGCCCCTCACCTGGTGAGCACAGTACGACGTGGGCAGCCGTTACCTGCAGACTTGGTCTGGATAATAAGAACTGTGAGTAAAGGCAATGGACTGCATCACTGACTCCGTGTCGTTACTGCTGCTGCCCTGCACCATCACCCCCATCCTCCGCATACACTGCCCTGAGGCTACACTCCTCCCGTGGGGAGTTATGCTACGCTCTGCTTCACCCACAACACCAGCCTCAGCGGTCTGCCCTGGAGCGGCGGTTCTCTCTGACCGCAATCCACGGGTGGCGTAGTCGGACATTTAAACATCAAAACCACATAAATAGTTCCGCCACTGGTTTGACCGCCCTGAGCCACGAAATCGGGTCGCCGCCACGGAGACTACAACCACCAGCATCCACCAAAAAGGGTCCGGCTCCGGGTGTCCCAAGGCCCAGGGGGCGCGTCAGAACATTTTCATCACCTTTCACAGTCACCAATGGGACAAGGCAGGGATGTTCTCTGTCCCCTCTCTTATACATCCTAGTGACGGAGCACCTGCTCTCATCAATTCGCCATAACCCCAATATTAGGTGGATTGAAGTGGGAGGCACCGAGTACAAGTGCTCTCTATTTGCTGATGATGTCCTAGTATATATCACTCAATCACATATATCCATCCATGCTGTTATGGCTGAAATAGATCACTTTGTTACATGGTCAAATTTTAAAATCAATGCAGCGAAGTCTGAGGCCCTCGATGTCTCCCTCCCCAAATCCATATAGGATTCCATCCAGTCCAACTTTCCCTTTGCCTGGCCCTCACAGGGTATCAAATACTTAGGAATTCCTATTCATAGAGACCTCTCCCATCTATGTTATCTTAATTTTGGGCCCTTTATTGAACAACTCCATACAGACCACGGTTGGCAAGTTAGAACTGTAAGATTCAGTACGTGAACCACTGGTGTTTTGTGGAAAAGCACATGTACATTGTGTTCCAAATTATTATGCAAAAAGTGTTTAGGAGTGATAAGGGAAGAATTTGTTTGTTTGTCAGTTAAACTCATTGATGGTGATGTGTGTCAGGGCTCTTTATATCACTGTAAGCAATTGCAGACAGCTGTGCTAATTAGTTTGGCAGGTGTGTCCAATGAAAGGCAAGACAACTTAAGAAGGCTGTCTCACATTATTAAGCAGCCTACATTTTCTGCCAAAATGGGAAAGAAAAAGGATGTGTCGGCTGCTGAGAAGCAACAAATTTTGGAGTGTTTAGGTCAAGGCATGACTACAATCAACATTGTGCGATGATCAGGATGAAGTGTCTTGGCAATCAAGAAGTATGTAGCTGATTCACAGTACACACGTGTGCGTGCTGATAAGGGCAAATTGAGGACTCTTTCCTACAGGCAATTACGTCAGGTTAAAAGAGCAGCTGCAAAAAAGCCTTGTCATAGCAGCAGCCAAGTTTTTGAAGCTGCTGGTGCCTCCAACGTCCCCCGAACAACAAGATGCAGGGTCCTTCAGAAGTTTGCAGCTGTGCATACGCCATCCTGTCGACCTCCTCTATCCACTTCACACAAGCAGAAACGGCTCCAGTGGGCCAAACATTACATGAAGACTGATTTCAAAACTGTTTTGTTCACGGATGAGTGCCGTGCAGCGCTCGATGGTCCAGATGGATGGAGTGGAGGATGGCTGGTTGATGGACACCCCACGCAAACACGGCTACAGCGCCAACAAAGAGGAGGTGGAGTAATGTTTTGGGCTGGAATCATGGGGAGAGAGATTGTCGGCCCCTTTAGGTTCCCTGAAGGCGCTAAAGATGAACTCCATAATGTATGTGGATTTTCTCAAACAGCACTTCCTGCCATGGTTCAAGAAGAAGAACCGTGTATTTCACAGCAAGATCATTTTTTTGCATGATAATGCACCATCTCATGCTGCACATAAAACATCTGCATCTCTGGCTGATATGGGCATAAAAGGGGACAAACTTATGGTGTGACCCCCATGCTCCCCTGACCTCTACCCCATTCAGAACCTCTGGAGTATCATCAAAAGGAGTGTCTATGATGGCGGGAAGCAGTTCACATCTAAGCAACAGCTCTGGGAGGGTATTCTGTCCTCATGCAAAACAATTGAAGCAGAAACCATCTAAAACCTGACAAATTCAATGGATGAGAGAGTTCAGAAGCTCCTTTCGAACAAGGGGTCCTATGTGAAAATGTAACATCACCTAGAATAAAGTTTTGAGTTGAAAACTGTTTGATTTCAGTTTCTAATAACCTGCTAATGCTTATAATTTCAAAAATGACCATTTTTTTGGTCTTTATTAAAATGAAAAGGTTGATCGAAAAGTTTGGGGGATCTAAGAGTGTGGCAACCCAGTAGTCATGATTACTTTGAATTCTGACAATATGAGGGTCATGTTGCAGGTAGTGCAGCAAGAAGGCACTTATGTGTCTTGCGCATCTCAGAGCCCCAAAATTATTTTCCGGGCTAGATGCAGCTAAAAATTATTATTAATTTTAAATCTGGTGGAGCTTAGTATAGATGGCCTAATAGTATCAGTGCTGCACACTGCTACAAAGCCCAAATTATTTTCCAGCCAAGATACAGATAAACATGATTAGTAATTTTAAATCTGGTGGAGCTTATTATAGATGGCCTAATAGAATCAGTGCTGCACACTGCTACAAAGCCCAAATTATTTTCCAGCCAAGATACAGATAAACATGATTAGTAATTTGAAAGCTTAAAATGGTTGGTAGGGTGATTTTAACCAATCATCCATCTTTTACTCTCCCCAGGATGACACAGGGGTAGAAAAGTAGTTTCGGATCCATGATTTGTTCATCTTTATGAACATGAGTCTGTCTACATTATCAGTGGAGAGCCGCGTGCGCTTATCTGTCAGCACACCACCAGCAGCGCTGAACACACGTTCAGACAGAACGCTGGCTGCGGGGCATGACAAGATCTCCAAGGCGTAAGTGGCTAGCTCCGGCCATTTATCCAGATTGGAAGCCCAAAAAGAGCAAGGGTCCAGTGACACAGTCATGGCTTCAATGTTTACTTGGAGATACTCCTGTACCATCGTCTCTAGGCGTTGACTATGTGTCAGACTTCTTCTCTCCTGTGGCCTTGCAAAGGATGGGCTAAAAAAGTGGTGAAATGATTGCGCAAAATTGATGTTACCAGCAGATACTGTGGTTCTGTTATGGTTTGAGTGCTGAACACTTGACGGTCCCACGGTTGGCAAGTTGGAACTGTGAGATTCACTACGTGCACCACTGGTGTTTTGTGGAAAAGCACATGTAAGATTCTGCAACAGTCTCTGCTGATACTCCTTCATGCGTGCATCCCTTTCTATGGCAGGAATAATTTCTGCAAATTTACTTTTGTACCGGGGATCTAACAGTGTGGCAATCCAGTAGTCAGGATTATTTCTAATTCTCCCAATTCGAGGGTCATGTTGCAGGTAGTGCAGCAAGAAGGCACTCATGTGTGTTGCGCATCCAGGAGCACCAAGTCCCTGTTGTGTTGGTGGCGAGGTAACAATCATGCTTCCTTCCTCTGTCCTCTCCCCCCAACCTCGCACAACAGAAATGTGATCAAGGTCTCCCTCATCTGATGAGTCTTCCATCAGTTCGTCCTCCACTTCTTCCTGGGCTCCTGCACCTTCCTCACTAGTTTGGCTGCTACCATGTGCCCTGGTAAAACCATCTCCCCCACCCTCACATGCCTGCCGCCTTGGTGCTGCTGACCGTCTGGACCTTGCAGATGTTAGCCCTTCCGCATACAACTCCTCCTCCTCTACTTCCTCCACCTCCTCTTGTGCCACCACCTGACTCCGAATTCTGTTTAACATGTGCTCCAGCATGTAAATCACCGAAATAGTCATGCTGATAATGGCATCGTCAGCACTAAACATCTTCGTCGACATTTCAAAACTGTGCAGAAGGGTGCATAGGTCCCTGATCTGAGACCACTCCTCCAGCGTGATTTGCCCAACATCTGGATCTCGATGGCCCAGGCTATACGTCAGAACGTATTGCACCAGGGCTTGTCGGTGCTGCCACAGTCTCTGCAACATGTGCAGAGTTGAATTCCACCGGGTAGGCACATCGCATTTTAGCCGGTGAAGTGGCAGGCCCAACGACTTCTGTAGAGATGTAAGTCGCTGAGCTGCGGGATGCGAACGGCAGAAGTGAGCACACAGCGACCGTGCCCTCTGCAGAAGGCCATCTAGTCTGGGATAGTGGGCTAAAAATTGCTGGACAACCAGGTTCAACACGTGAGCCATACAAGGCACGTGTGTGACATTGCCCCGGCGAAGGGCCGCAACCAGGTTTGCAGCATTGTCGCACACGGCCTTCCATGGTTTCAGGTCCAGTGGAGACAACCATTCATGAAATCGGTTCTCCAGAGCTGACCACAACTCCTCAGCTGTGTGACTCACATTTCCCAGACATTTCAAAGAAAAAACCGCCTGATGACGTTGAGCCCTACTGCCAGCATAGTAAGGAGGTGTGCAGGATCCCTTCTGCGCAGTTAGAAAGCTTGTGGCATGACCAGACAGGCTTTGGGTGCAGGTGGAAGACCGAGAGGAGGTTGAGGAGGCAGAAGCAGTGGAGGAACTTTGACATAAAGAGGATTGACGCACAACTCGTGGGGACGGCAAGACTTGGACAGCAGCCCCTTGACCTGCTGTCACCATAGTTACCCAGTGCCCAGTCAGCGACATGTAACGCCCCTGTCCATGCCTACTCGTCCAAGTGTCTGTGGTGAAATGCACCCTGTCACACACAGAGTTTCTCAAAGAAGCGGTGATGTTGTGTGCGACATGCTGGTGGAGCGCAGGCACACCGTTCTTTGAGAAGTAGTGCCGACTGGGCATCTGGTACTGGGGCACTACGACGGACATAAGGTCTCGAAAATCCTCTGTGTCCACCAGGCGGAAAGGCAGCATTTCTGTAGCCAAGAGCTTGCAGATGGTGAAATTCAACCTCTTAGCTTTCTCATGGCTAGGAGGAAATGGTCTTTTACTTGTCCACATCTGAGGGACCGAGGGCTGGCTATTGTGCTTAGACGGGGTTGATAAGGGTGTCCCCGGCAAACTGCCGGTCTGTGAGGAAGATGCAGGCGGACATGTTAGGTTGCCTTGATCCAAAGGTGGTGCTATCGATGTCGGACAGCGCTCAACACCAGCTGGTGTTACCACCTCCAAAGAAAATGATGACCTGCCAATCACGCTGGCTGTTGCGGGTAAAGAGGTGGCAGGTCTGCGCCCCAAAACAGGTGTGACTGCTGTCCCCCCAGTCACAGAGGATGAAAAGGCCGCGGATGCACAAGATATGGCAGACGGTGGTTGGCCCGGCCGGCTAGGCCGCATTGTAGCACACTGAGCTTCCCACTGCATCTTATGCTTCATGTCCATGTGCCGGTTCATGCATGAAGTACTCAAACTATGTATTTTTTGGCCTCTACTTAGCTTTTGCTGACAAATGTTACAGATAACACGAGTTGGGTCATCTTTATCGATCTGAAAAAATGCCCAGGCTATGCAAGGCTTAGCACCCATGCGACCTGAAGAGCCATCAAGACTTGTGGTGAGAGGCAGAGTTGTGTTTGAGGATGCAGTTGTTGACGTGCTTCCAGTACTACGTCTCTGTCCAGGAAGGCGCAACCTGACCTCGTCGTCACTAGCATCTTCCTCCACCTCCTCTGCTGACCTCATCTCTTGGCTGACTGTGGGTTGACAGTAAGTGGGATCTCCAACCTCATCATCATCACCCTGTGCGTTATCACACCCGTCGTCCTCAGAGCCAACCTGTTCCTGCCCTGACAAAAAACTAAAGTTGTCGCTCCAATCAGGTATTTGAGTCTCATCATCGTCTTCCTCATTGTCTCCACCAACAGGAGTTACAGTTTGGGAATGAGGGTCTACATTATGGTCAGAACCTTCTGCGTCTGGTCCTGGATCCGACTCATAAAGATTCTGGGCATCAGTGCAGATCATTTCCTCATCTGGATTCACAGAAGCGCTGGAGTCGACCTCTGATTCCCAGGCTATAGTATGAGTAAACAGCTCTGCAGGCTCAACCATCTGTTCTACCTCATACTCAGACGGGCAGCTGGAGATTTGGGAGCTGTGAGGAAGCAAGTGCGATTGGGGTGACACCTTTGAGGACTGGAGTATTTGTGATGTTGAAGTTGATGTGGAGGAGAGCCCACTTAAAGGAGCACTTGATATCCGTTGAAGCACCTGCTGTTTTTGTGCCTCATCTGGAATTTGTAGCGATTGGCGTGGCCGTAAGAAAGGGATCTTATCACATTGTCCGCTAAAAGAAGTAGACATTTTAGTTTGGCTGGAAGATGGTCTTTCTTCTGCAGATGTTACTGTTGCTTTAACACCTACCCCACGGATACAACCTTTTTTCCCCTTCCCAACACGCCTATTCCCCTTTCCACCAGCAGCAGGCCTTTTTCCACTCATTTTGGTGGTAAACTAATTCACAACTCTGGAGTTGTTTGCACAAAAAAACAATGGATGGGAACCGAGCAGAGCTGAGTGGCCAAACTGTGGTATTAGGCCAAAACTATTGGCTGGGTTAGGTGCAGAAAAAAATTATATTCAGTTTGCAACCTGATGGAGGTCAGTATAGATGGACTAATAGAGAAAGTCCCACACACTGCTAGAAGGCCAAATATTTTTTCAGAGCTAGATGCAGAAAAAAATTATATTCAGTTTGCAACCTGATGGAGGTCTGTATAGATGGATTAATAGAACAAGTCCCACACGCAGCTAGAAGCCCAATATTTTTTCAGAGGTAGATGCAGAAAAATATATATTCAGTTTGCAACCTGATGGAGGTCAGTATAGATGGACTAATACAACAAGTCCCACACACAGCTAGAAGCCCAATATTTTTTCAGAGCTAGATGCAGAAAAAAATTATATTCAATTTGCAACCTGATGGAGGTCAGTATAGATGGAGTAATAGAACAAGTCCCACACACAGCTAGAAGCCCAAATATTTTTTCAGAGCTAGATGCAGATAAAAATTATTTTTAATTTGCAACCTGATGGAGGTCAGTATAGATGGACTAATAGAGAAAGTCCCACACACTGCTAGAAGGCCAAATATTTTTTCAGAGCTAGATGCAGAAAAAAATTATATTCAGTTTGCAACCTGATGGAGGTCTGTATAGATGGATTAATAGAACAAGTCCGACACACAGCTAGAAGCCCAATATTTTTTCAGAGGTAGATGCAGAAAAAAATATATTCAGTTTGCAACCTAATGGAGGTCAGTATAGATGGACTAATACAACAAGTCCCACACACAGCTAGAAGCCCAATATTTTTTCAGAGCTAGATAAAGAAAAAAATTATATTCAGTTTGCAACCTGATGGAGGTCAGTATAGATGGAGTAATAGAACAAGTCCCACACACAGCTAGAAGCCCAAATATTTTTTCAGAGCTAGATGCAGATAAAAATTATTTTTAATTTGCAACCTGATGGAGGTCAGTATAGATGGACTAATAGAGAAAGTCCCACACACTGCTAGAAGGCCAAATATTTTTTCAGAGCTAGATGCAGAAAAAAATTATATTCAGTTTGCAACCTGATGGAGGTCAGTATAGATGGACTAATAGAGAAAATCCCACACACTGCTAGAAGGCCAAATATTTTTTCAGAGCTAGATGCAGAAAAAAAATATATTCAGTTTGCAACCTGATGGAGGTCAGTATAGATGGACTAATAGAGAAAGTCCCACACACTGCTAGAAGGCCAAATATTTTTTCAGAGCTAGATGCAGAAAAAAATTATATTCAGTTTGCAACCTGATGGAGGTCTGTATAGATGGACTAATAGAGAAAGTCCCACACACTGCTAGAAGGCCAAATATTTTTTCAGAGCTAGATGCAGAAAAAAATTATATTCAGTTTGCAACCTGATGGAGGTCTGTATAGATGGATTAATAGAACAAGTCCCACACGCAGCTAGAAGCCCAATATTTTTTCAGAGGTAGATGCAGAAAAATATATATTCAGTTTGCAACCTGATGGAGGTCAGTATAGATGGACTAATACAACAAGTCCCACACACAGCTAGAAGCCCAATATTTTTTCAGAGCTAGATGCAGAAAAAAATTATATTCAATTTGCAACCTGATGGAGGTCAGTATAGATGGAGTAATAGAACAAGTCCCACACACAGCTAGAAGCCCAAATAATTTTTCAGAGCTAGATGCAGATAAAAATTATTTTTAATTTGCAACCTGATGGAGGTCAGTATAGATGGACTAATAGAGAAAGTCCCACACACTGCTAGAAGGCCAAATATTTTTTCAGAGCTAGATGCAGAAAAAAATTATATTCAGTTTGCAACCTGATGGAGGTCTGTATAGATGGATTAATAGAACAAGTCCGACACACAGCTAGAAGCCCAATATTTTTTCAGAGGTAGATGCAGAAAAAAATATATTCAGTTTGCAACCTGATGGAGGTCAGTATAGATGGACTAATACAACAAGTCCCACACACAGCTAGAAGCCCAATATTTTTTCAGAGCTAGATGCAGAAAAAAATTATATTCAGTTTGCAACCTGATGGAGGTCAGTATAGATGGAGTAATAGAACAAGTCCCACCCACAGCTAGAAGCCCAAATATTTTTTCAGAGCTAGATGCAGATAAAAATTATTTTTAATTTGCAACCTGATGGAGGTCAGTATAGATGGACTAATAGAGAAAGTCCCACACACTGCTAGAAGGCCAAATATTTTTTCAGAGCTAGATGCAGAAAAAAATTATATTCAGTTTGCAACCTGATGGAGGTCAGTATAGATGGACTAATAGAGAAAATCCCACACACTGCTAGAAGGCCAAATATTTTTTCAGAGCTAGATGCAGAAAAAAAATATATTCAGTTTGCAACCTGATGGAGGTCAGTATAGATGGACTAATAGAGAAAGTCCCACACACTGCTAGAAGGCCAAATATTTTTTCAGAGCTAGATGCAGAAAAAAATTATATTCAGTTTGCAACCTGATGGAGGTCTGTATAGATGGATTAATAGAACAAGTCCCACACACAGCTAGAAGCCCAATATTTTTTCAGAGGTAGATGCAGAAAAAAATATATTCAGTTTGCAACCTGATGGAGGTCAGTATAGATGGACTAATACAACAAGTCCCACACACAGCTAGAAGCCCAATATTTTTTCAGAGCTAGATGCAGAAAAAAATTATATTCAATTTGCAACCTGATGGAGGTCAGTATAGATGGAGTAATAGAACAAGTCCCACACACAGCTAGAAGCCCAAATATTTTTTCAGAGGTAGATGCAGAAAAAATTATATTCAGTTTGCAACCTGATGGAGGTCTGTATAGATGGATTAATAGAACAAGTCCCACACACAGCTATAAGCCCAATATTTTTTCAGAGGTAGTTGCAGAAAAAAATATATTCAGTTTGCAACCTGATGGAGGTCAGTATAGATGGACTAATAGAGAAAGTCCCACACACTGCTAGAAGGCCAAATATTTTTTCAGAGCTAGATGCAGAAAAAAATTATATTCAATTTGCAACCTGATGGAGGTCAGTATAGATGGACTAATAGAATGATGCTATGCCCAAAAGATTTTACTTCACTAGGTGCAGTAAAAAAATTGGTATTCTATACACAGGTGGTATCTCTTGCAACACACATAGGCTACTCCACTGACTAACACACTCTGCAATAGGCCAAAAAGGATTAGCTTTGCTAGATTCAGCCAAATGCTGTGAAAAAAACTTGCACAGCACTGGCACAGACCTGCCTGGCAAAAACTGATAGGAACTGTTGTAACCTAGTCCTGAAAAGGACTCCAATTACAATTAGTCTTTACTCCCACAACCTATCTATTTAAGAACACAGACCTGCCTGATAAAAGTCGTAGGAAATGCTGTAACCTAGTCCTTAAAAGGACTGCAATCACAACTATTCCCTACTCCCAAGCTATCTGTAGATTTGTGCGAAAATTGGCTTGAAATTAACAAGGTATAGCGCACACAGCAACAGCGGTGCCGTCTAACACGCAGCTGCAGCAGTTAGAAAATGGTGGCGACGGGGAAAATGGCTTGGTCTTATAGGGCAAGGACATGTGACATACACTGCCAATGACACATGCCCTTGCTTGTGTGAAAAAAAGCACTTCGCTCCGTGTGTGCGCTGCTGATAGGCTGACAGATTGCACCTCCCCACTGTAAATGCGGCAAAGAGAAAAAAAATGGAGATCTTCATTATTCCTGCAGAGATCCATCCCCTGCCCCTCCCCCCACCCCGCTGTACACTCAAACTGCGTATTAATATTAATTTTCATCATTACTGAGAAAAAATCCAGTTATGATTTTGGTGCACGAACAGTTATCGAACATAACCTCGAACAGCCAAATTTTTCTCAAATCGTTCGTGTTCGCCGAACGGCTCGAACACCGCCCAAAACAGCTCAAATTTGAGATTGGCGAACAGTTCGAGTAGAACAACGCTCATCTCTAATTATGACATCATCAGATGACATCATCAGATGACCTCATTAGTTGATTATGACATCATCAGATGATATCATCACTTGATTATGACATCATTTGATGAGATCATCATTTGATTATGACATAAACAGATGACATCAACGAATGACATCATCATTTGATTATGACATCAAAAGATGACATCATCGAATGAAATCATCATTTGATAATGACATCATCGAATAATATCACATGAAATCAGCTGATTATGACATCATCAGATTACATAATACGTTGATTTTGACATCATCAGATGACATAATAAGTTGATCTTGACATCATCAGATGACATCATTTGATTATGACATCATCAGATGAGATCATCAGATGAGATCATCATTTGAATTTGACATCAACAGATGACATCATCGAATGACATCATCAGTTGATTATGACATGACAAGATGACATAATTTTTTGATTATGACTTTACCAGATGACATCATCATTTGATTATGACATCATGAGATAACATTATCAGATGACATTGTCAGTTGATTATGACACCATCGAATGATATCACATGAAATCAGCTGATTATGACATCATCAGATGACATAATAAGTTGATTTTTACATCATCAGATAACATCATCAGCTGATTATGACATCATCAGATGACATCATAATTTGATTATGACATCATCAGATGACAACATCATTTGATTGTGACATCATCACATTACTACATCAATTGATTATGACATCATCAGATGACATCATCAGATGACATAATCATTTGATTCTGACATCACCATATGACATTATTTGATTATGACATCATCAGATGACATCATCATTTGATTATGACATCAAAAGATGACATCATCGAATGACATCATCAGTTGATTATGACATCATTGAATAATATCACATGAAATTAGCTGATTATGACATCATCAGATCCCATAATACGTTGATTTTGACGTCATCAAGTGACATAATAAGTTGATTTTGACATCATCAGATGACATCATCATTTGATTATGACATCATCAGATGACATCATCAGATGAGATCATCATTTGATTTTGACATCAACAGATGACATCATCGAATGACATCATCAGTTGATTATGACATGACCAGATGACATCATTTTTTTATTATGACTTCACCAGATGACATCATCATTTGATTATGACATCATCAGATAACATCAGATGACATCATCCGTTCATTATGACATCATCGAATGATATCACATGAAATCAGCTGATTATGACATCATCAGATGACATAAGTTGATTTTTACATCATCAGTTAACATCATCAGTTGATTATAACATCATCAGATGACATCATAATTTGATTATGACATTATCAGATGACATCATCATTTGATTATGACATCATCACATTACTTCATCAATTGATTATGACATCATCAGGTGACATCAACAGATGACATCACCATATGACATTATTTGATTATGACATCATCAGATGACATCATCATTTGATTATGACATCATCAGAAGAGAACATCATTTGATTATGACATCATCAGATGACATCATCAGATGACATCTTCGTTTGATTATGACATCATCAGATAACATTATCAGATGACATCATCAGTTGATTATGACATCATCGAATGATATCTTTTGAAATCAGCTGATTATGACATCATCAGTTGATTATGACATCATCACATGACATCATCAGATGACATTATCAGTTGATTATAATATCATCGAATGATATCATATGAAATCAGCTGATTACGACATCATCAGATGACATAATAAGTTGATTTTGACATCATCAGATGACATCATCAGTTGGTTATGACACCATCAGTTGACATCATCATTTGATTATGACATCATCAGATGGCATCATCATTTGATTATGACATCATCAGATGACATCATCAGATGAGATCGTCATCTGATTATGACATCATCGAATGATATCACATGAAATCCGCTGTTTATGACATCATCTGATGACATAATAAGTGGATTTTGACATCATCAGATGACATCATCAGTTGATTATGACATCATCACATGACATCATCAGTTGACATTATCAGTTGATTATAATATCATCGATTGATATCATGTGAAATCAGCTGATTATGACATCATAAGATGACATAATAAGTTGATTTTGACATCATCAGATGACATCTTCAGTTTATTATGACATCATCAGATGACATCATCAGATGACCTCATCAGTGGATTATAACATCATCAGATGAGAACATCAGTTTAATATGACATCATCAGATGACATCATTGAATGACATCATCATTTGATTTTGACATCAAAAGAAGACATTATCGAATAACATCATCAGTTGATTTTGACATCATTGAATGACATCGCATGACATCAGCTGATTATGACATCATCAGATGACATAATAGGTTGATTTTGACATCATCAGATGACATCATCATTTGATTATGACATCATCACATGACATCATCAGATGACATTATCAGTTGATTATAATATCATCGATTGATATCATGTGAAATCAGCTGATTATGACATCATAAGATGACATAATAAGTTGATTTTGACATCATCAGATGACATCATCAGTTTATTATGACATCATCAGATGACATCATCAGATGACCTCATCAGTTGATTATGACATCATCAGATGAGAACATCACTTGATTATGACATCATTTGATGAGATCATCATTTGATTATGACATCAAAAGAAGACATCAACGAATGACATCATCATTTGATTATGACATCAAAAGATGACATCATCGAATGACATCATCGAATAATATCACATGAAATCAGCTGATTATGACATCATCAGATCACATAATACGTTGATTTTGACATCATTAGATGACATAATAAGTTGATTTTGACATCATCAGATGACATCATCATTTTATTATGACATCATCAGATGACATCATCAGATGAGATCATCATTTGATTTTGACATCGACAGTTGACATCATCGAATGACATCATCAGTTGATTATGACATGACCAGATTACATAATTTTTTGATTATGACTTCACCAGATGACATCTTCATTTGATTATGACATTATCAGATAACATTATCAGATGACATCATCATTTGATTATGACATCATCACATTACTTCATCAATTGATTGTGACATCATCAGATGACATCATCAACCGACATCATCATTTGATTCTGACATCACCATATGACATTATTTGATTATGACATCATCAGATGACATCATCATTTGATTATGACATCATCAGAAGAGAACATCATTTGATTATGACATCATCAGATGACATATTCATTTGATTATGACAACATCAGATAACATTATCAGATGACATCATCAGTTGATTATAACATCGTCGAATGATATCACATGAAATCAGCTGATTATGACATCATCAGTTGACATAAGAGCTTGATTTAGATATCATCACATGACAGAATAAGTTGATTTTGACATCATCAGATGACATAATCAGTTAATTATGAGATCATCAGATCGCGTCATCATTTGATTATAACATCATCAGATGACATCATCATTTGATTATGACATCATCAGATGACATCATCAGATGACATCTTCGTTTGATTATGACATCATCAGATAACATTATCAGATGACATCATCAGTTGATTATGACATCATCGAATGATATCTTTTGAAATCAGCTGATTATGACATCATCAGTTGATTATGACATCATCACATGACATCATCAGATGACATTATCAGTTGATTATAATATCATCGAATGATATCATATGAAATCAGCTGATTACGACATCATCAGATGACATAATAAGTTGATTTTGACATCATCAGATGACATCATCAGTTGGTTATGACACCATCAGTTGACATCATCATTTGATTATGACATCATCAGATGGCATCATCATTTGATTATGACATTATCAGATGACATCATCAGATGAGATCGTCATCTGATTATGACATCATCGAATGATATCACATGAAATCCGCTGTTTATGACATCATCTGATGACATAATAAGTGGATTTTGACATCATCAGATGACATCATCAGTTGATTATGACATCATCACATGACATCATCAGTTGACATTATCAGTTGATTATAATATCATCGATTGATATCATGTGAAATCAGCTGATTATGACATCATAAGATGACATAATAAGTTGATTTTGACATCATCAGATGACATCTTCAGTTTATTATGACATCATCAGATGACATCATCAGATGACCTCATCAGTGGATTATAACATCATCAGATGAGAACATCAGTTTAATATGACATCATCAGATGACATCATTGAATGACATCATCATTTGATTTTGACATCAAAAGAAGACATTATCGAATAACATCATCAGTTGATTTTGACATCATTGAATGACATCGCATGACATCAGCTGATTATGACATCATCAGATGACATAATAGGTTGATTTTGACATCATCAGATGACATCATCATTTGATTATGACATCATCACATGACATCATCAGATGACATTATCAGTTGATTATAATATCATCGATTGATATCATGTGAAATCAGCTGATTATGACATCATAAGATGACATAATAAGTTGATTTTGACATCATCAGATGACATCATCAGTTTATTATGACATCATCAGATGACATCATCAGATGACCTCATCAGTTGATTATGACATCATCAGATGAGAACATCACTTGATTATGACATCATTTGATGAGATCATCATTTGATTATGACATCAAAAGAAGACATCAACGAATGACATTATCATTTGATTATGACATCAAAAGATGACATCATCGAATGACATCATCGAATAATATCACATGAAATCAGCTGATTATGACATCATCAGATCACATAATACGTTGATTTTGACATCATTAGATGACATAATAAGTTGATTTTGACATCATCAGATGACATCATCATTTTATTATGACATCATCAGATGACATCATCAGATGAGATCATCATTTGATTTTGACATCGACAGTTGACATCATCGAATGACATCATCAGTTGATTATGACATGACCAGATTACATAATTTTTTGATTATGACTTCACCAGATGACATCTTCATTTGATTATGACATTATCAGATAACATTATCAGATGACATCATCATTTGATTATGACATCATCACATTACTTCATCAATTGATTGTGACATCATCAGATGACATCATCAACCGACATCATCATTTGATTCTGACATCACCATATGACATTATTTGATTATGACATCATCAGATGACATCATCATTTGATTATGACATCATCAGAAGAGAACATCATTTGATTATGACATCATCAGATGACATATTCATTTGATTATGACAACATCAGATAACATTATCAGATGACATCATCAGTTGATTATAACATCGTCGAATGATATCACATGAAATCAGCTGATTATGACATCATCAGTTGACATAAGAGCTTGATTTAGATATCATCACATGACAGAATAAGTTGATTTTGACATCATCAGATGACATAATCAGTTAATTATGAGATCATCAGATCGCGTCATCATTTGATTATAACATCATCAGATGACATCATCATTTGATTATGACATCATCAGATGACATCATCAGATGACATCTTCGTTTGATTATGACATCATCAGATAACATTATCAGATGACATCATCAGTTGATTATGACATCATCGAATGATATCTTTTGAAATCAGCTGATTATGACATCATCAGTTGATTATGACATCATCACATGACATCATCAGATGACATTATCAGTTGATTATAATATCATCGAATGATATCATATGAAATCAGCTGATTACGACATCATCAGATGACATAATAAGTTGATTTTGACATCATCAGATGACATCATCAGTTGGTTATGACACCATCAGTTGACATCATCATTTGATTATGACATCATCAGATGGCATCATCATTTGATTATGACATTATCAGATGACATCATCAGATGAGATCGTCATCTGATTATAACATCATCGAATGATATCACATGAAATCCACTGTTTATGACATCATCTGATGACATAATAAGTGGATTTTGACATCATCAGATGACATCATCAGTTGATTATGACATCATCACATGACATCATCAGTTGACATTATCAGTTGATTATAATATCATCGATTGATATCATGTGAAATCAGCTGATTATGACATCATAAGATGACATAATAAGTTGATTTTGACATCATCAGATGACATCTTCAGTTTATTATGACATCATCAGATGACATCATCAGATGACCTCATCAGTGGATTATAACATCATCAGATGAGAACATCAGTTTAATATGACATCATCAGATGACATCATTGAATGACATCATCATTTGATTTTGACATCAAAAGAAGACATTATCGAATAACATCATCAGTTGATTTTGACATCATTGAATGACATCGCATGACATAAGCTGATTATGACATCATCAGATGACATAATAGGTTGATTTTGACATCATCAGATGACATCATCATTTGATTATGACATCATCACATGACATCATCAGATGACATTATCAGTTGATTATAATATCATCGATTGATATCATGTGAAATCAGCTGATTATGACATCATAAGATGACATAATAAGTTGATTTTGACATCATCAGATGACATCATCAGTTTATTATGACATCATCAGATGACATCATCAGATGACCTCATCAGTTGATTATGACATCATCAGATGAGAACATCACTTGATTATGACATCATTTGATGAGATCATCATTTGATTATGACATCAAAAGAAGACATCAACGAATGACATCATCATTTGATTATGACATCAAAAGATGACATCATCGAATGACATCATCGAATAATATCACATGAAATCAGCTGATTATGACATCATCAGATCACATAATACGTTGATTTTGACATCATTAGATGACATAATAAGTTGATTTTGACATCATCAGATGACATCATCATTTTATTATGACATCATCAGATGACATCATCAGATGAGATCATCATTTGATTTTGACATCGACAGTTGACATCATCGAATGACATCATCAGTTGATTATGACATGACCAGATTACATAATTTTTTGATTATGACTTCACCAGATGACATCTTCATTTGATTATGACATTATCAGATAACATTATCAGATGACATCATCATTTGATTATGACATCATCACATTACTTCATCAATTGATTGTGACATCATCAGATGACATCATCAACCGACATCATCATTTGATTCTGACATCACCATATGACATTATTTGATTATGACATCATCAGATGACATCATCATTTGATTATGACATCATCAGAAGAGAACATCATTTGATTATGACATCATCAGATGACATATTCATTTGATTATGACAACATCAGATAACATTATCAGATGACATCATCAGTTGATTATAACATCGTCGAATGATATCACATGAAATCAGCTGATTATGACATCATCAGTTGACATAAGAGCTTGATTTAGATATCATCACATGACAGAATAAGTTGATTTTGACATCATCAGATGACATAATCAGTTAATTATGAGATCATCAGATCGCGTCATCATTTGATTATAACATCATCAGATGACATCATCATTTGATTATGACATCATCAGATGACATCATCAGTTGAATATGACTTTACTAGTTGAATACATTATTTGATTATGACATCATCAGATGACATCATCATTTGATTATGACATCATCATTTGATTATGACATCATCAGATGACATCATCAGATGAGATCATCATTTGATTATGACATCAACAGATGACATAATCGAATGACATCATTAGTTGATTATGACATCATGAGATTACATCATTTTTTGATTATGACTACACAAGATGACATGATCATTTGATTATGACATCATCAGATGACATCTTCAGATGATGTCTTCATTTGATTATGACATCATCAGATAACATTATCACATGACATCATCATTTGATTATGACATCATCAAATGATATCACATGAAATCAGCTGTTTATGACATCAACAGATGACATAATAAGTGGATTTTGAAATCATCAGATGACATCATCAGTTGATTATGACATCATCGATTGATATCATATGAAATCAGCTGATTATGAGATCATCAGATGACATAATAAGTTGATTTTGACATCATCAGATGACATCATCAGTTGATTATGACATCATCAGATGACATCATCAGATGACCTCATCAGTTGATTATGACATCATCAGATGACATCATCACTTGATTATGACATCATTTGATGAGATCATCATTTGATTACATCAACAGATGACATCAACGAATGACATCATCATTTGATTATGACTTCAAAAGATGACATCATCGAATGACATCATCAGTTGATTATGACATCTTCGAATGATATCACATGAAATCAGCTGATTATGACATCATCAGATGACATAATACGTTGATTTTGACTTCATCAGATGACATACTAAGTTGATTTTGACATCATCAGATGACATCATTAGTTGATTATGACATCATCAGATGAGATCATCATTTGACTATGACATCATCAAATGACATCATCATTTGAATATGACATCATCAGATGACATCGTCAGATGAGATCATCATTTGATTATGACATCAACAGATGACATCATCGTATGACATCATCAGTTGATTATGACATGACCTGATGACATCATTTATTGATTATGGCTTCACCAGATGACATCATCATTTGTTTATGACTTCACTAGATGACATCATCAGATGACATCTTCATTTGATTATGACATAATCAGATAACATCTTCAGATGAGATCATCATTTGATTATGAGATCAACAGATAACATCATCGAATGACATCATCAGTTGATTATGACATGACCAGATGACATTATCAGTTGATTATGACTACACCAGATGACATCGTCATTTGATAATGACATCATCAGTAGAGATGAGCGGTGTTCGACTAGAACTGTTCGCCAATCTCAAATTCGAGCTGTTTTGGGCGGTGTTCGAGTTGTTCGACGAACCCGAACGATTTGCAAAAAATTCGGCTGTTCGTGGTTATGTTCGATAACTTTTCGTGCACCAAAAGCGTGTCCTGCATGTCTGGCGCTATTTAGAGCACCAATCATGCAGGGATTGTCTGCTACTCACTGTAATGCCACAGCCATGGTGGTTGTGGCATTAGAGTGATTGCCCAAATCGATGGGAACTGTGCTCACAGTGAAACATGAAAAGCCGGCAATTCAGCAGCGGCGTACACCGGTACCCGACAATTTAGAACCGAAAGAATAGAGCTTCACACATAGATTAGATAGATAGAAACATGTCAGTCACATATATAAGTACAGTGACAGTGTTGCTTACTGTACTTGTCATTTAGTGTAAAGGATTTATTAAAAAAATATATTAGTGTTTTCATGCACCGTCTCTTTAAAAAAGCCGGCCGGCAATTCAGCAGCGGTACCCGACAATTTAGAATGGAAGGAATAGAGAATCACACATAGATTAGATAGATAGAAACATGTCAGTCACACATATAAGAAGTACAGTGACAGTGTTGATTACTGTACTTGTCATTTAGTGTAAAGGATTTATTAAAAAAAAAAAAAGTGTTTTCATGCACCGTCTCTTTAAAAAAGCCGGCCGGCAATTCAGCAGGGTACCCGACAATTTAGAATGGAAGGAATAGAGCATCACACATAGATTAGATAGATAGAAACATGTCAGTCACATATATATGAAGTACAGTGACAGTGTTGATTACTGTACTTGTCATTTAGTGTTAAAATAAAGGATTTATTTAAAAAAAAATTGGCGTGGGGTTCCCCGTAATTTTAGGCTCTAGTGGAGATTAAGCAGACAGCTGGGGCAGATGTTTGAAGCCTGGGAAGGGGTAATACCCACGGAGCTTCCCAGGCTACTAATATCAGCCCCCAGCTGAATGCCTAGCCTTTACTAGCTATTAAAATGGGGGACCCCCCCAAAAAATTGACATGGGGTCCCCCCTATTTTAATAGCTAGCAAAGGCTAGGCAGACAGCTGGGGGCTGATATTAATAGCCCAGGAAGGGTGCCATGAATATTGGCCCCCTCCCAGGCTAGAAATACCAGCCGTCAGTCGCCCCAGAAATGGCACATCCATAGGATGCACCAATTCTGGCACTTAGCCTCGCTCTTCCCACTGCCCTGTAGCGGTGGCAGTGGGGTAATAGGGCTGGGGTTGATATCAGCTTATAATGCCAGCTGACATCAAGCCCAGGTTAGTAATGGAGAGGCGTCTATAAGACACCCCCATTACTAACCCCGTAGTCAAAGTTAAAAAAAAACACAAACACCCAGAATAAAGTCCTTTAATTGAAATAAAGACACAATTCTTTATTGTTCTAAATTAAACCATACTTACAATCACGCCCATTCCAGCTGAAGCCAACGATCCCCTGCAATAAAAGAAAAATAATAAAGCAACATAATCCTTACCTTTCCATGGTTCCCACGACAGCTTCAGCTCTGCTACATCGAGATGACAGGCTGGACCGCAGCAGAAAGCTGCCATCCAGCCTGTCATCCCGCAGACACTGAGAAGCGCAGGCTTGCTTGCGCTCCTCAGCGTCTCTCTGTGACGGCATCCAGATGAGCCGAGTTCATGTCCAATGAACTCAGTTCACCTCATGCACGTCACTGACAGCGTGGGAAAATTCTCCTGCACTCAGCGCTTCAGCGTGAGAATTCTCCCACGCTGAAGCGCTGAGTGCAGGAGAATTTTCCCACGCTGTCAGTGACGTGCATGAGCAGAGCTGAAGCTGTCATGGGAACCATGGAAAGGTAAGGATGATGTTGCTTTATTATTTTTCTTTTATTTCAGGAGATCGTTGGCTTCAGCTGGAATGGGCGTGACGGTAAGTATTGTTTAATTTAGAACAATAAAGAATTGTGTGTTTATTTCAATTAAAGGACTTTTTTCTTGGTGTTGTGTTTTTTTTAAATACTTTACTAGAAATTCATGGTGGTCATGTCTAATATTAGCGTGACCCCATGAATTTCGGGCTTAGGGCCAGCTGATAATGCCAAGCTGGCCCTAACCCCTTTATTACCCAGTGAGCCACCGCACCAGGGCCCTGGATGAGTTGGGTACAGCGCCAGAAGATGGCGCTTCTATGAACGCGCCATTTTCCGGGGTGGCTGCGGACTGTAATTTGCAGCGGGGCTGGCCCAGAAAGCTTGGTCCTCCCTGCGCTGCGGATTCCAGACCCCAGCTGCCTAGTTGTACCTGGCTGGACACAAAAACAGGGCGAAGCCCCACGTCAATTTTCTTTAAATTATTTCATGAAATAATTAAGAAAAAAAGGGCTTCCCTACATTGTTGTGTCTCCCCAGGTACAAATAGGCAGCTGTTGGTTGGGGGCAGCCCGTTCCTGCCTGCTGTACCTGGCTGGACACAAATATAGTGCGAAGCCCCACGTCAATTTTTTTTTAATTATTTCATGAAATAATTAAAAAAAAAAAGGTCTTCCCTATATTGTTGTGTCCGGCCAAGTACAAATAGGCAGCCGGTGGTTGGGGGCAGCCTGTTCCTGCCTGCTGTACCTGGCTGGACACAAATATAGTGCAAAGCCCCACGTCAATTTTTTTTTAATTATTTCATGAAATAATTTAAAAAAAAAAAGGGCTTCCCTATATTGTTGTGTCCGGCCATGTACAAATAGGCAGCTGGTGGTTGGGGGCAGCCCGTTCCTGCCTGCTGCACCTGACTGGACACAAGTATAGTGCGAAGCCCCACGTCAATTTTTTTTAATTATTTCATGAATTTCCTGAAATAATTTAAAAAAATTGAAGTGGGGCTTCGCACTATATTTGTGTCCAGCCAGGTACAGCAGTCAGGAACGGGCTGCCCCCAACCACCAGCTGCCTATTTGTACCTGGCCGGACACAACAATATAGAGAAGGCCTTTTTTTCTTAATTATTTCATGAATTTCCTGAAATAATTAAAAAAAATTGAAGTGGGGCTTCGCACTATATTTGTGTCCAGCCAGGTACAGCAGGCAGGAACGGGCTGCCCCCAACCACTAGCTGCCTATTTGTACCTGGCCGGACACAACAATATAGAGAAGGCCTTTTTTTCTTAATTATTTCATGAATTTCATGAAATAATTAAAAAAAAAATACGTGGGGCTTCGCCCTATTTTTGTGTCCAGCCAGGTACAACTAGACAGCTGGGGGCTGGAATTTGCAGCGCAGGGAGGCCCAAGCTTTCTGGGCCCCCCCCCCGCTGCAAATTGCAGTCCGCAGCCACCCCGGAAAATGGCGCGTTCATAGAAGCGCCATCTTCTGGCGCTGTATCCAACTCATCCAGGGCCCTGGTGCGGTGGCTCACTGGGTAATAAAGGGGTTAGGGCCAGCTTGGTATTATCAGCTGGCCCTAAGCCCAAAATTCATGGAGTCACGCCAGTATTAGACATGACCGCCATGAATTTCTAGTAAAGTATTTAAAAAAAACACAAACACCCAGAATAAAGTCCTTTAATTGAAATAAACACACAATTCTTTATTGTTCTAAATTAAACCATACTTACCGTCACGCCCATTCCAGCTGAAGCCAACGATCTCCTGAAATAAAAGAAAAATAATAAACCAACATCATCCTTACCTTTCGATGGTTCCCAGGACAGCTCCAGCTCTGCTACATCGAGATGACAGGCTGGACCGCAGCAGAACGCTGCCATCCAGCCTGTCAACCCGCAGACACTGAGAAGAGCAGGCTTGCTTCGCTCCTCAGTGTCTCGCTGTGACGGCATCCAGATGAGCCGAGGTCATGTCCAAAAGCTGACAAACTGCTCAGAAGACACAACTAACACATGGAAAAGTGAAAAGTACATATAGTCATGCGAAAAGAAAAGAGGTGTAGGTGTAAAAGGATGGGGAGACACAGATATAGGCATGACATGCCCTTCTAAAACCAAAAAAGTGCAAAGCCGGCAGTCCGTTCCTGCCCGAGCGACCTCCGTGTCACCGGGTTTGTGCCAGAGCTGCGGTGGACCCTGATGGTCAGCCCCCCTCTCTCAATGCTGGTGCCTGTCCTGCTGGTGGGTCGAGGCCCCCCCCCCACGGTGGGGGGGGAGTAACATCTGCAGAAGAAAGACCATCTTCCAGCCAAACTAAAATGTCTACTTCTTTTCGTGGACAATGTGATACGATCCCTTTCTTACGGACACGCCCATTGCTACAAATTCCAGATTAGGCACAAAATTAGCAGGTGCTTCAACTGATATCAATTGCTCCTTCAAGTGGGCTCTGCTCCACCTCAACTTCAACATCACAAATACTCAGTCCTCAGAGGTGTCACCCCAATCGCACTTGCTTCCTCACAGCTCCCAAGTCTCCAGCTGCTCATCTGAGTATGGGGTAACACAGTTGGTTGAGTCTGCAGAGCTGTTTACTCATACTATAGCCTGGGAAATGGAGGTCTGCTCCAGAGCATCTGTTAATCCAGATGAGGAAATGATCTGCATTGATGCCCAGAATTTTTATGAGTCGGATCCAGGACCAGATGAAGAAGGTTCTGAGTAGAGATGAGCGGTGTTCGACTCGAACTGATTGCTAATCTCAAATTCGAGCTGTTTTGGGCGGTGTTCGAGCCCTTCGGCGAACACGAACGTATTGAAAAAAATTCGGCTGTTCGAAGTTATGTTCGATAACTGTTCGTGCACCAAAATCATAACTGGATTTTATCTCAGTAATGCTGAAAAATAATGTTAATACGCAGTTTGAGTGTACATCTGGGCGGGGGGAGGGGCAGGGGATGGATCTCTGCAGGAATAATGAAGAACTCCATTTTTTTTTCTCTTTCCCGCATTTACAGTGGGGAGCTGCCGTCTGTCAGCCTATAAGCAGCGCACACACGGAGCAAAGTGCTTTTTTTCACACAAGCAAGGGCATGTGTCATTGGCAGGGTATGTCACATGTCCTTGCCCTATAAGACCCAGCCATTTTCCCCGTCGCCACCATTTTCTCACTGCTGCAGCTGCGTGTTAGACGGCACCGCTGTTGCTGTGTGCGCTATACTTTGTTAATTTCAAGCCAATTTTCCCACAAATCTACAGATAGCTTGGGAGCAGGGACGAGTTGTGATTGCAGTCCTTTTAAGGACTAGGTTACATCATTTCCTACGACTTTTATCAGGCAGGCCTGTGCTCTTAAATAGATAGTGTAACGGGTCAGGGAGGTGGAACCTCTGAGCAACTATACAAGGGGGCGGTCCTTGTAAGGAAGCAGGTGGCTCCCAGGGAAGAAGGGCAGGTAGTCACGGCAAGTGACAGGGACAGTCTCTGGGTAGAAGGGCAGGTAGTCACGGCAAGTGACAGGGACAGTCTCTGGGTAGAAGGGCAGGTAGTCACGGCAAGTGACAGGGACAGTCTTTGGGCAGAAGGACAGCAGGCAGGTGGCTGGTGAGCGCTCCCAGGTGAGCGGGCGAGAGTCTCTGGACAGGCAGGTGGTCACGGCAAGTGACGGCAGAACCTCCAGGTAGACTAGCAGACAGGTAGCAGGTGGATGCTCCCAGGTGAGCGGGCAAGAGTCTCTGGACGGGCAGGTGGTCACGGCAAGTGACGGCTGAGCCTCCAGGTAGGCTAGCAGGCAGGTAGCAGGTGAGCGCTCCCAGGTGAGCGGGCAAGAGTCTCTGGACAGGCAGGTGGTCACGGCAAGTGACGGCAGAGCCTCCAGGTAGGCTAGCAGGCAGGTAGTAGGTGAGCGTTCCCAGATGAGCGGGCAAGAGTCTCTGGACAGGCAGGTGGTCACGGCAAGTGACGGCAGAGCCTCCAGGTAGGCTAGCAGGCAGGTAGCAGGTGAGCGCTCCCAGGTAAGCGGGCAGGCTGGTCCATTGACAGACTGACAGGTGTCGGAAGGCAGACCGTCGGACCACAGGCTTGCAAGCAGGTAAGCGGATATCAGGCAGGTATCAAGCAGGAATCTGGCAGGTGACTGGCAGGTAACAGGCAGGAATCTGGCAGGTGACTGGCAGGTAACAAGCAGGAATCTGGCAGGTGACTGGCAGGTAACTGGTAGCGGGACCTGAGGGCTGAAGCAGAGTGAAGGCTTTGCAACAACATTGCTCGGGCACCTCCATTTTGGAGGAGGTGCCATATATATGGTGAAGTCCTCCAGCCATTGGCCGGGGACTCCTTAGGATGACACGCGTGGCCCCTTTAAGAGAGGGGGAGCTCGCGCGCGCGCGCCCTAAGCACCATGGCCGGGAAGCAGCGCGCGCTGCCAGCAGAGCGGGAGGAAGATGCCGGGCACGGAGCGGAGAGGTGAGGGGAGCAGCGTCCCTGCCTAGCAGGAGGCAGGGACGCCGACGCTACAGTACCTCCCCCTTTAGGCCCCCCCTTTTTTAGGCCAGAGAGAAATTTATCAAGGATGAGAGGGGCATGGATGTTCTCCCGGGGCTCCCACATTCTCTCCTCAGGACCAAACCCCTTCCAATCTACCAGAAAAAAGGTTTTTCCTCTTACCCTTTTGGTGGCCAGAATGTTCTCTACCTCAAACTTGTTCTCAGCGGAAAAAGCAGCAGGGGGCGTACTTGTAGACTTGGAAAAAGAGTTAAGTACCACGGGTTTGAGGAGAGATACATGGAAGGAGTTAGGGATCCATAAGTTGGCCGGGAGTTTCAATTTATAGGCCACCGGATTGATTTGTTTGATAACTTCCAGTGGGCCGATGAACCGAGGCCCTAACTTGTAGGAGGGAATCGTGAGCCGGACATACTTGGACGAGAGCCAGACTTTATCTCCAGGACGGAATTGTGGAGGATCCAGTCGTTTTTTGTCAGCGTGTTTTTTCATCCACTCGGACGACTGAAGGAGTGCGGATCGGGTACTCTCCCAAATGGAGGAGAATTCGCTAATGAGAGATTCCGCAGCCGGATTGTCCACCGAGGTGGAGACGGGAAATGGGATCCAAGGATGCTGACCGAATACTACAAAAAACGGGGATTTGGAGGAATATTCGCTCTCGTGATTATTGTAAGAGAATTCGGCCCATGGTAGGAGATCCACCCAGTCCGAATGGTGGGCATTAACGAAGTGCCAGAGGTAACTGGTCAGGATCTGATTGATCCGCTCCACTTGGCCATTGGACTGTGGGTGGCAAGCGGAGGAGAAGTCCAGGGTGACGTCAAGCAGCTTACATGTGGCTCTCCAGAAGCGTGAGGTGAACTGAACCCCACGATCCGACACGATGTGGAGGGGCAGGCCATTGAGACGGAAGATGTGGCGGATAAAGTCTTTAGCCAGTTCGGGTGCAGACGGGAGACCCGGCAGGGGAATGAAGTGCGCCATCTTGGAAAAGCGGTCAGCGACCACCCAAATGACCGTACAACTGGCAGAGACAGGGAGATCCGTTATAAAGTCCATAGCTATATGCTGCCACGGGGCAGCAGGTACTGGAAGAGGAAGGAGGCGACCAGCTAGCAGGTGTCTCGGAACTTTGTTGCGGGCGCAGGACACACAGGCTGAAATAAAGTCTATTACATCCTTGTGCAGGGTAGGCCACCAGTAATGCCTGGTAATAAGCTGGAGGGTCTTTTCTGACCGGCGTGGCCAGCTAGCTTAGACGAGTGACCCCAGTGTAGGATCTTCTCCCGATCAGGTACTGTTACGAACGTCTTACCGGGAGGGAGACGATTTAGATTCACGGGAGCCACCTGCATTACTCTGGCGGGATCAATGATGTGCTTCGGTTCCTCCTCTAGATCAGACACCAGGAAGGATCGGGACAAGGCGTCAGCTTTGATGTTTTTGTCTGCCGGGCGAAAATGAAGGACGAAATCAAAGCGGGCAAAAAACAAGGACCACCGGGCTTGGCGCGGGTTAAGTCTCTGGGCGCTCTGGAGGTAAGCCAAGTTCTTGTGGTCCGTGTAAATTATTACCGGGTGAAGAGCCCCCTCGAGAAGGTAACGCCACTCCTCCAGTGCCAGCTTAATGGCCAATAACTCTCGATCTCCTATAGAATAATTGCGCTCAGAAGAGGAGAAGAGTTTGGAGAAGAAGCCGCAAGTTACCATTCTTCCGGAAGGCGACTTTTGGGTAAGTACCGCTCCGGCTCCAGAGGAGGAGGCGTCAACTTCCAGGAAGAATTGTTTGTTGCCGTCCGGACGATGCAGCACTGGGGCGGAAGAGAAAGCCTGTTTTAAGGAAAGAAAGGCTTCCTCTGCTTCGGGCGGCCATTCTCTGAGATTAGTGCCCTTACGGGTGAGCGCAGAGATTGGGGCAGTCCGGGAAGAGAAGTGTGGTATGAAGAGGCGGTAGTAGTTGGCGAAACCCAGGAACCGCTGAATAGCTTTCAACCCCTCTGGTCGGGGCCACTCCTGGATGGCAGACAGTTTCTCAGGATCCATTCGTAGGCCGGTCTGAGAGATTATGTAGCCCAGAAACGGAAGCGAGGTCTGCTCAAAGAGGCACTTCTCATATTTACGTAGAGGTGGTTCTCCCTGAGCCTGAGCAGAACCTGACGAACATCCCTCCGGTGTGTGGGGAGATCCGGAGAGAAGACCAAGATGTCGTCCAGGTACACCACTACGCAGGAGTAGAGAAGGTCCCGGAAGATGTCATTAATCAACTCTTGAAAGACGGCGGGAGCATTACAGAGACCAAAGGGCATTACCAGGTATTCATAGTGGCCGTCCCGGGTGTTGAATGCCGTCTTCCATTCATCCCCCTGACGGATACGGACCAGGTTATGCGCCCCACGGAGGTCCAGCTTGGTGAAGATTCTAGCCCCCCTCAGACGGTCAAATAATTCCGGAAGGAGCGGAAGGGGGTATTTATTCTTCACCGTGATCTGGTTAAGGCCTCTATAGTCTATACAGGGACGGAGTGAGTCGTCCTTCTTTTTGACGAAGAAGAAGCCTGCTCCCGCCGGGGAAGTAGATTTCCGGATGAATCCCCGGGCCAGATTCTCCTCAATATATTCTGACATGGATCGGGTCTCAGCAGCGGACAAAGGGTAAATGCGCCCACGGGGAGGAGTAGCGCCGGGCATCAGGTCGATTGGGCAGTCGTATGGTCTATGAGGGGGTAATGTCTCTGCCTCCTTTTTATTAAAGACGTCCGCATACGACCAATAAGGAGCCGGAAGACCAGGTAGATTGGCTGGAGTAGGAGAAGGACGGACAGGATGGACGGGAACTAAACAAGTCTTATGGCAGTCCTGTCCCCAGCGAAGGACTTCTCTGGTCTGCCAATCAAGCATGGGTGCATGTCTCTGAAGCCAAGGTAGGCCTAGTAAGAGGGCGTGAGAGAGTCCAGGCAGAACATGAAAGAAGATGCTCTCAGAGTGCAGCATTCCCACCTGCAGGGTTATGGATTCGGTGATGAGTTGGATGGGATGTGGTAAGAGGCCCCCATCCACGGCAGCGACAGATAAGGGTACAGCTAGAGGTTTGGTGGGAATGCGGTATTTCTCTACCAGAGACTGAGAAATGAGATTTCCGGCAGCTCCAGAGTCAAGTTGGGCTAGTTCAAAATAACGGTTCTCCCCGCAGATGATAGAGACCGACAGCAACAGAGATGGAGAGGGTTTACTCTTGTCTAGGATGACCTCTCTGAGCGATCCTAGACACAGGCGTTTCCCGACCTCTCCTAGCAGGAACGGATCCGGTGCTCCTTACTGCCACAGTAGAAGCAGCTCCCCTCGGCTCGGCGTAACTCTTGACGGGTTTTGACCATCTTGGTCTGGTCGACCTGCATAGGCTCAGGTGAGTGCGCCTGGGTAGTAACGGGAGAAGTGACAGGTTTCTGGAAGGTAGGGGCTAGACGTGGAAACTTCCTCTCACTGGTGACCTCTTCGGCGCGCTCCTGGAACCGGATGTCAATCCGGGTGGCAAGTGTTATTAAGTCGTCGAGAGTGGTAGGAATGTCCCGACCGGCGAGTTCATCTTTAATACAGCCGGACAGACCCTCCCAAAAGACAGACACCAGGGCGTCGTTATCCCAGGCCAGCTCCGAAGCAAGGGTACGGAACCGTATGGCGTATTGGCCCACGGAGAGATTTCCTTGACGGAGGCGTAGCAGAGATGATGCGGATGAGGTCTTCCGTCCTGTTTCGTCGAAGACTTTCCGGAAGGCCGTGAGAAAGGCTGGCAGGTTGGACACCAGGGGGTCTCCTCTCTCCCATAGAGGATTTAGCCAAGACAGTGCCCTCCCGTGAGATGGGACATGATGAAGGCTACTCTGGCTCGGTCGCTGGAAAACTGGTGTGTCAACAGTTCGAAGTACAGAGTGCACTGGTTAATGAAGCCCCGTGCCTGGCTGGGATCTCCGCCAAAACGAGGAGGGGCAGAGAGGCGGGGACCGGGAAGAGATGACATGGTGTTGATGGGCTGCGGCGGTGCCGGGGTAGTAAGTGTGTCCAGGCGGGAGTTAACACCACGCAGGTGACTCAGGATGGACTCCTGTTGGGAAAGTTCATGACATAGGTCTGAGAGCGAGGGAGCTTGGGTGCCACCGGGTTCCATGGCCCGAGCAAACTGTAACGGGTCTGGGACGTGGTACCTCTGAGCAACTATACAAGGGGGCGGTCCTTGTAAGGAAGCGGGTGGCTCCCAGGGAAGACGGGCAGGTAGTCACGGCAAGTGACAGGGACAGTCTCTGGGTAGAAGGGCAGGTAGTCACGGCAAGTGACAGGGACAGTCTCTGGGTAGAAGGACAGCAGGCAGGTGGCTGGTGAGCACTCCCAGGTGAGCGGGCGAGAGTCTCTGGACAGGCAGGTGGTCACGGCAAGTGACGGCAGAACCTCCAGGTAGACTAGCAGACAGGTAGCAGGTGGACGCTCCCAGGTGAGCGGGCAAGAGTCTCTGGATGGGCAGGTGGTCACGGCAAGTGACGGCAGAGCCTCCAGGTAGGCTAGCAGGCAGGTAGCAGGTGAGCGCTCCCAGGTGAGCGGGCAAGAGTCTCTGGTCAGGCAGGTGGTCACGGCATGTGACGGCAGAGCCTCCAGGTAGGCTAGCAGGCAGGTAGTAGGTGAGCGCTCCCAGATGAGCGGGCAAGAGTCTCTGGACAGGCAGGTGGTCACGGCAAATGACGGCAGAGCCTCCAGGTAGGCTAGCAGGCAGGTAGCAGGTGAGCGCTCCCAGGTGAGCGGGCAGGCTGGTCCATAGACAGACTGACAGGTGTCGGAAGGCAGACCGTGGGACCGCAGGCTTGCAAGCAGGTAAGCGGATATCAAGCAGGTATCAAGCAGGAATCTGGCAGGTGACTGGCAGGTAACAAGCAGGAATCTGGCAGGTGACTGGCAGGTAACTGGTAGCGGGACCTGAGGGCTGAAGCAGAGTGAAGGCTTTGCAACAACATTGCTCGGGCACCTCCATTTTGGAGGAGGTGCCTTATATATGGTGAAGTCCTCCGGCCATTGGCCGGGGGCTCCTTAGGATGATGCGCGCGGCCCCTTTAAGAGAGGGGGAGTGCGCGCGCGCGTGCGCCCTAAGCACCGTGGCCGGGAAGCAGCGCGCGCTGCCAGCAGAGCGGGAGGAAGACGCCGGGCACGGAGTGGAGAGGTGAGGGGAACAGCGTCCCTGCCTAGCAGGAGGCAGGGACGCCGACGCTACAGATAGGTTGTGGGAGTAAAGACTAATTGTAATTGCAGTCCTTTTCAGGGCTAGGTTACATCAGATCCTATCACTTTTTGTCAGGCAGGTCTGTGCCAGTGCTGTGCAAGTTTTTTTCAAAGCATTTGGCTAAATCTAGCAACTCAAATCCTTTTGCAAGCTGCACCAGGTGTGTATAGAATACAATTTTTTTTATTGCACCTAGTGAAGTAAAACCTTTTGGGCATAGCATCATCCTATTAGTCAATCTATAATAACCTCCACCAGGTTGCAAATTCAATATAATATTTTCTGCATCGAGCTCTGAAAAAATATTTAGGCTTCTAGCTGTGTGTGGGACTTGTTCTATTAGTCCATCTATACTAACCTCCACCAGGATGCAAATTAAAAATCATTTTTATCTGCATCTAGCTCTGAAAAAATATTTAAGCTTGTAGCAGTGTGTGGGACTTGGTCTATTAGTCCATCTATACTGACCTCCATCAGGTTGCAAATTCAATATAATTTTTTTCTGCATCTAGCTTTGAAAAAATATTTCAGCTTGTAGCAGTGTGTGGGACTTGTTCTATTAGTCCATCTATACTGACCTCCATCAGGTTGCAAATTCAATCTAATTTTTTTCTGCATCTAGCTCTGAAAAAATATTTCAGCTTCTAGCAGTTTGTGGGACTTGTTCTATTAGTCCATCTGTACTGACCTCCATCAGGTTGCAAATTCAATCTAATTTTTTTCTGCATCTAGCTCTGAAAAAATATTTAGGCTTCTAGCAGTGTGTGGGACTTGTTCTATTAGTCCATCTATACTAACCTCCACCAGGTTGCAAATTAAAAATAATTTTTATCTACATCTAGCTCTGAAAAAATATTTAGGCTTCTAGCAGTGTGTGGGACTTTGTCTATTAGTCCATCTATACTGACCTCCATCAGGTTGCAAATTCAATATAAGTTTTTTCTGCATCTAGCTCTGAAAAAGTATTTAGGCTTCTAGCAGTGTGTGGGACTTGGTCTATTAGTCCATCTATACTAACCTCCACCAGGTTGCAAATTAAAAATAATTTTTATCTGCATCTAGCTCTGAAAAAATATTTAGGCTTCTAGCAGTGTGTGGGACTTGGTCTATTAGTCCATCTATACTGACCTCCATCAGGTTGCAAATTCAATCTATTTTTTTTCTGCATCTAGCTCTGAAAAAATATTTAGGCTTCTAGAAGTGTGTTGGACTTGGTCTATTAGTCCATCTATACTAACTTCCACCAGGTTGCAAATTAAAAATAAATTTTTTCTCCATCTAGCTCTGAAAAAGTATTTAGGCTTCTAGCAGTGTGTGGGACTTGGTCTATTAGTCCATCTATACTGACCTCCATCAGGTTGCAAATTCAATATAATTTTTTTCTGCATCTAGCTCTGAAAAAATATTTCAGCTTGTAGCAGTGTGTGGGACTTCTCCTATTAGTCCATCTATACTGACCTCCATCAGGTTGCAAATTCAATCAAATTTTTTTCTGCATCTAGCTCTGAAAAAATATTTCAGCTTCTAGCAGTGTGTGGGACTTGTTCTATTAGTCCATCTATACTGACCTCCATCAGGTTGCAAATTCAATCAAATTTTTTTCTGCATCTAGCTCTGAAAAAATATTTCAGCTTGTAGCAATGTGTGGGACTTATTCTATTAGTCCATCTATACTGACCTCCATCAGGTTGCAAATTCAATCTAATTTTTTTCTGCATCTAGCTCTGAAAAAATATTTCAGCTTGTAGCAATGTGTGGGACTTGTTCTATTAGTCCATCTATACTGACCTCCATCAGGTGGAAAATTCAATCTATTTTTTTTCTGCATCTAGATCTGAAAAAATATTTAGGCTTCTAGCAGTGTGTGGGACTTGGTCTATTAGTCCATCTATACTAACCTCCACCAGGTTACAAATTAAAAATAATTTTTATCTGCATCTAGCTCTGAAAAAATATTTAGGCTTCTAGCAGTGTGTGGGACTTGGTCTATTAGTCCATCTATACTGACCTCCATCAGATTGCAAATTAAATATAATTTTTATCTGCATCTAACCCAGCCAATACTTTTGGCCTAATACCACAGTTTGGCCTCTCAGCTCTGCTCGGTTCCCATCCATTGTTTTTTTGTGCAAACAACTCCAGAGTTGTGAATTAGTTAACCACCAAAATGAGTGGAAAAAGGCCTGCTGCTGGTGGAAAGGGGAATAGGTGTATTGGGAAGGGGAAAAAAGGTTGTGTCCGTGGGGTAGGTGTTAAAGCAACAGTAACATCTGCAGAAGAAAGACCATCTTCCAGCCAAACTAAAATGTCTACTTCTTTTAGAGGACAATGTGATAAGATCCCTTTCTTACGGCCACGCCAGTCGCTACAAATTCCAGATGAGGCACAAAAACAGCAGGTGCTTCAACGGATATCAAGTGCTCCTTTAAGTGGGCTCTCCTCCACCTCAACTTCAACATCACAAATACTCCAGTCCTCAGAGGTGTCACCCCAATCGCACTTGCTTCCTCACAGCTCCCAAGTCTCCAGCTGCCCATTTGAGTATGGGGTAGAACAGATGGTTGAGTCTGTAGAGCTGTTTACTCATACTATAGCCTGGGAATCAGAGGTCGGCTACAGAGCTTCTGTGAATCCAGAAAAGGAAATGATCTGCACTGATGCCCAGAATCTTTATGAGTCGGATCCAGGACCAGATGCAGAAGGTTCTGACCATAATGTAGACCCTCGTTCCCAAACTGTAACTCCTGTTGGTGAAGACATTGAGGAAGACGATGATGAGACTCAAATACCTGATTGGAGCAACAATTTTAGTTTTTTGTCAGGGCAGGAACAGGTTGGCTCTGAGGACGACGGGTGTGATAACACACTGGGTGATGATGATGAGGTTGGAGATCCCACTTACTGTCAACCCACAGTCAGCCAAGAGATGAGGTCAGCAGAGGAGGTGGAGGAGGATGCTAGTGACAACGAGGTCAGGTTGCGCCTTCCTGGACAGAGACGTAGTACTGGAAGCATGTCAACAACTGCATTCTCAAACACAACTCTGCCCCTGACCACAAGTCGTGGTGGCTCTTCAGGTCGCATGGGTGCTAAGCATTGCATAGCCTGGGCATTTTTTTAGATCGATAAAGATGACCCAACTCATGTTATCTGTAATATTTGTCAGCAAAAGCTAATTAGAGGCCAAAAAATACATAGTTTGAGTACTTCATGCATGAACCGTCACATGAACATGAAGCATAAGTTGCAGTGGGAAGTTCACTGTGCTACAATGCGGCCTAGCCAGCCGGGCCAACCACCATCTGCCCCATCTTGTGCATCTGCGGCCTCTTCATCCTTTGTGACTGGGGGGACAGCAGTCACACCTGTTTTGGGATGCAGACCTGCCACCTCTTTACCCGCAACTGCCAGCGTGATTGGCAGGTCATCATTTTCTTTGGAGGCGGTAACACCAGCTGGTGTTGAGCGCTGTCCGACATCGATAGCACCACCTTTGGATCAAGGCAACCTAACATGTCCGCCTGCATCTTCCTGATAGACCGGCAGTTTGCCGGGGACACCCTTGTCAACCCCGTCTAAGCACAACAGCCAGCCCTCGGTCCCTCAGATGTGGACAAGTAAAATACCATTTCCTCCAACCATGAGAAAGCTAAGAGGTTGAATTTCACCATCTGCAAGCTCTTGGCTACAGAAATGCTTCCTTTCCGCCTAGTGGACACAGAGGATTTTCGAGAACTTATGTCCGTCGCAGTGCCCCAGTACCAGATGCCCAGTCGGCACTACTTCTCAAAGAAAGGTGTGCCTGCGCTCCACCAGCATGTCGCACACAACATCACCGCTTCTTTGAGAAACTCTGTGTGTGACAGGGTGCATTTCACCACAGACACTTGGACGAGTAGGCATGGACAGGAGCGTTACATGTCGCTGACTGGGCACTGGGTAACTATGGTGACAGCAGGACAAGGGGCTGCTGTCCAAGTCTTGCCGTCCCCACGAGTTGTGTGTCAATCCTCTTTATCTCAAAGTTCCTCCTCTGCTTCTGCCTTCTCAACCTCCTCTCGGTCCTCCACCTGCACCCAAAGCCTGTCTGGTCATGCCACAAGCTTTCTAACTGTGCAGAATGGATCCTGCACACCTCCTTACTATGCTGGCAGCAGGGCTCAACGTCATCAGGCGGTTTTTACTTTGAAATGTCTGGGAAATGTGAGTCACACAGCTGAGGAGTTGTGGTCAGCTCTGGAGAACCAGTTTCATGAATGGTTGTCTCCACTGGACCTGAAACCAGGGAAGGCCATGTGCGACAATGCTGCAAACCTGGGTGCGGCCCTTCGCCGGAGCAATGTCACACACGTGCCTTGTATGGCTCACGTGTTGAACCTGGTTGTCCAGCAATTTTTAGCCAACTATCCTGGACTAGATGGCCTTCTGCAGAGGGCACAGTCGCTGTGTGCTCACTTCCGCAGTTCGCATCCCGCAGCTCAGCGATTTACATCTCTACAGAAGTCGTTGGGCCTCCCACTTCACCTGCTAAAATGCGATGTGCCTACCCGGTGGAATTCAACTCTGCACATGTTGCAGCGACTGTGGCAGCACCGACAAGCCCTGGTGCAATACGTTCTGACGTATAGCCTGGGCCAACGAGATCCAGAGGTGGGGCAAATCACGCTGGAGGAGTGGTCTCAGATCAGGGACCTATGCACCCTTCTGCACAGTTTTGAAATGGCGACGGAGATGTTTATTCTGACGATGCCATTATCAGCATGACTATTCCGGTGATTTACAAGCTGGAGCACATGTTAAACAGAATTTGGAGTCAGGTGGTGGCACAAGAGGAGGTGGAGGAAGTAGAGGAGGTGGAGTTGTATGCGGAATGTCTAACATCTGCAATGTCCAGACAGTCAGCAGCACCAAGGCGGCAGGCATGTGAGGGTGGGGGACATGGTTTTTGGTAGCAGCCAAACTAGTGAGGAAGGTGCAGGAGCCCTGGAAGAAGTGGAGGACGAACTGATGGAAGACTCATGAGATGAGGGAGACCTTGATCACATTTCTGTTGTGCGAGGTTGGAGGGAAAGGACAGAGGAAGGAAGCATGATTGTTACCTCGCCACCAACACAACAGGGACTTGGTGCTCCTGGATGCGCAAGACACATGAGTGCCTTCTTGCTGCACTACCTGCAACATGACCCTCGAATTGTGAGAATTAGAAATAATCCTGACTACTGGGTTGCCACACTGTTAGATCCCCGGTACAAAAGTAAATTTGCAGAAATTATTCCTGCCATAGAAAGGGATGCATGCATGCAGGAGTATCAGCAGAGACTGTTGCAGAATCTTACATGTGCTTTTCCACAAAACACCAGTGGTGCACGTAGTGAATCTCACAGTTCCAACTTGCCAACCGTGGGCTCGTCGAGTGTTCAGCACTCAAACCATAACAGAAACACAGTATCTGCTGGTAACATTCATTTTGCGGAATTATTTCACCACTTTTTTAGCCCATCCTTTGCAAGGCCACAGGAGAGAAGAAGTCTGACACATAGTCAACGCCTAGAGACGATGGTACAGGAGTATCTCCAAGTAAACATTGAAGCCATGACTGTGTCACTAGACCCTTGTTCTTTTTGGGCTTCCAATCTGGATAAATGGCCGGAGCTCGCCACTTACGCCTTGGAGATCTTGCCATGCCCCGCAGCCAGCGTTCTGTCTGAACATGTGTTCAGCGCTGCTGGTGGTGTGCTGACAGATAAGCGCACGCGGCTCTCCACTGATAATGTAGACAGACTCACGTTCATAAAGATGAAGAAATCATGGATCCGAAATGACTTTTCTACCCCTGTGTCATCCTGGGGAGAGTAAAAGCTTGATGATTTGTTAAAATTACCTCACCAACCGTTTTAAGCTTTAAAATTACTAATCATGTTTATCTGTATCTTGGCTGGAAAATAATTTGGGCTTTGTAGCAGTGTGCAGTACTGATTCTATTAGGCAATCTATACTAAGCTCCACCAGCTTTCAAATTAATAATAATTTTTAGCTGCATCTAGCCCGGAAAATAATTTTTTGTCTCCTAGAAGCGCAAGACACATGAGTGCCTTCTTGCTGCACTACCTGCAACATGACCCTCAGATTGTCAGAATTAAAAGTAATCCTGACTACTGGGTTGCCACACTCTTAGATCCCCCACACTCTTCGATCAACCTTTTCATTTTAATAAAGAACAAAAAAATGGTCATTTTTGAAATTCTAAGCATTAGCAGGTTATTAGAAACTGAAATCAAACAGTTTTCAACTCAAAACTTTATTCTAGGTGATGTTACATTTTCACATAGGACCCCTTGTTCGAAAAGAACTTCTGAACTGTCTCGTACTTTGAATTTGTCAGGTTTTGGATGGATTCTGCTTCAATTGTTTTGCATGAGGACAGAATACCCTCCCAGAGCTGTTGCTTAGATGTGAACTGCCTCCCGCCATCATAGACACTCCTTTTGATGATGCTCCAGAGGTTCTGAATGGGGTTGAGGTCAGGAGAGCATGGGGGTCACACCATAAGTTTGTCCCCTTTTATGCCCATATCAGCCAGAGATGCAGATGTGTTATGTGCAGCATGAGACGGTGCATTATCATGCATGAAAATGATCTTGCTGTGGAACACACGGTTCTTCTTCTTGAACCATGGAAGGAAGTGCTGTTTGAGAAACTCCACATACATTATGGAGTTCATCTTTACCCCTTCAGGGATCGTACAGGGGCCAACAATCTCTCTCCCCATGATTCCAGCCCAAAACATTACTCCACCTCCTCATTGTTGGCGCTGTAGCCGTGTTTGCGTGGGGTGTCCATCAACCAGCCTTCCTCCACTTCATCCATCTGGACCATCAAGCATTACACGGCTCTCATCGGTGAACAAAACAGTTTTGAAGTCAGTCTTCATGTATTGTTTGGCCCATTGGAGCCGTTTCTGCTTGCGTACAGTGGACAGAGGAGGTCGATGGGATGGCTTACGCACAGCTGCAAACCTCTGAAGGACTCTGCATTTTGTTGTTCGGGGGGACGTTGGAGGCACCAGCAGCTTCAAAAACTTGTCTGCTGCTATGACAAGGCTTTTTTGCCGCTGCTCTTTTAACCTGACGTAATTGCCTGTAGGAAAGAGTCCTCAATTTTCCCTTATCAGCACGCACACGTGTGTACTGTGAATCAGCTACATACTTCTTGATTGTGCGATGATCAGGATGAAGTGTCTTGGCAATGTTGATTGTAGTCATGCCTTGACCTAAACACTCCACAATTTGTTGCTTCTCAGCAGCCGACACATCCTTTTTCTTTCCCATTTTGGTAGAAAATGTAGGCTGCTTAATAATGTGGGACAGCCTTCTTAAGTAGTCTTGCATTTCACACACCTGCCAAACTAATTAGCACAGGTGTCTGCAGTGATATAAAGAGCCCTGACACACATCACCATCAATGAGTTTAACTAACAAACAAACAAATTCTTCCCTTATCACTCCTAAACACTTTTTGCATAATAATTTGGAACACAGTGTACATGTGCTTTTCCACAAAACACCAGTGGTTCACGTAGTGAATCTTACAGTTCTAACTTGCCAACTATATGGAGTTGTCCAATAAAGGGCCCAAAATTAAGATAACATTGATGGGAGAGGTCTCTATGAATAGGAATTCCTATGTATTTGATACCCTGTGAGGGCCAGGCAAAGGTAAAGTTGGACTGGATGGAATCCTGTATGGATTTGGGGAGGGAGACATCGAGGGCCTCAGACTTCGCTGCATTGATTTTAAAATTTGACCATGTAACAAAGTGATCTATTTCAGCCATAACAGCAGGGATGGATATATGTGATTGAGTGATATATACTAGGACATCATCAGCAAATGCAGAGCACTTGTACTCGGTGCCTCCCACCTCAATCCACCTAATATTGGGGTTATGGCGAATTGATGAGAGCAGGTGCTCCGTCACTAGGATGTATAAGAGATGGGACAGAGAACATTCCTGCCTTGTCCCATTGGTGATTATGAAAGGTGATGAAAATGTTCTGACGCGCCCCCTGGGCCTTGGGACACCCGGAGCCGGACCCTTTTTGGTGGATGCTGGTGGTTGTAGTCTCCGTGGAGGCGACCTGGTTCCGTGGCTCAGGGAGGTCAAACCAATGGCGGAACTATTTATGTGGTTTTGATGTTTAAATGTCCGACTACGCCACCCGTGGATTGCGGTCAGAGTGAACCGCCGCTGCAGGGCAGACCGCTGAGGCTGGTGTTGTGGGTGCAGCAGAGCGTAGTATAACTCCCCACGGGAGGAGTATAGCCTCAGGGCAGTGTATATGGAGGATGGGGGTGATGGTGCAGGGCAGCAGCAGTAACGACACGGAGTCAGTGATTCAGTCCAGGGCCTTTACTCACAGTTCTTATTATCCAGACCACTTCTGCAAGTAACGGCTGCCCACGTCGTACTGTGCTCACCAGGTGAGGGGCTCAGACAACTCCCAGATAACTTTGGAGCGCTTCACAGGACCCCCTTTGTGTGTCCTTTGTCTGGCCTTTCTTACCAACCCTTCTGTCCGGCTGCCTCGGGCCTCCTCTTGGGAAACTTGGCGCCAGTTTCCCTGACCCCTATGTGGTGCCTTCCTAGCGGGTGTAGCGAGGGGCTGCACCACATAAAATGTCACAGCCTTCGGTTTCTAGCTGAGGGTAGTTTCCCGCCTCCACTAGTTTCGGGGATCGGTCTCCCCCTTTGGCCTGACCCCTCCACGCAGGTGGATTCGGGCGTGCGGTGGCGACTCGCCCGTCCGCACCCCTGGGATCCCTTCATTTCTCGTTCCTGGAGCCTTCTCTGCTCCTCTTCCTTCCTTCTCCCTCTTCCAGGCCTGGGCCTCTGTTACTAGGCCCGCCTCCGGAGCAGAGCTCATGCAGAGCCCCTGCTCCCTGTCACTTCTGCTCAGACTTCTCTGTACTGAACTAAGATGGTGCCCACCTTTTATACTCCCTTCTCAATGCACCCAGGAACTGCTTCCTCCCTGCTCCTGCACTACAGGGTTCCCCTTCCTCAGTGTTCCCTCCCCCCACTCCAGCCAGTGACAGGGACTGTCGTGCCCATCTCAGGGGCATATTGGTCGCCCTGCCCCACGGCAATGTGGTGTAATGCATGCAGGTGTCGGGGTCCTGATCCACACTCCATTCTTACCTGAGAGTGAGATATCACACCTCTGGGTGAGGTGCAATACCTCTGTTGCAACCGAGCCCTCGGGGTGCTACAGTTCCATTGATCTTCAGCCTAGGTGATGTATTGCGATACAGGGCCGTGATTTTGGTTATAAAAGGGTCCCCTAGACCCCTACCCCAAGCTTTTTAATAGAATAATATATGGCGTGCAAGGAAACTCTATGGAATGCTTTCTCAGCATCCAACGAGAGTATCTAATTACAAATTTTTAACTGCATCTAGCCCAGGAAATACTTTGTGCCTAGTAGCAGTGTCTGCTAGTCAGCGGATAATCCCAGCTGTTAAGCAAGCTACACCACCTGTAGTTTGAACACTTCATTTTTTCAAAGGAAATGCTTCGGGTCCCCGGGATACTCAGTGAAGAGCATCGGGAGGCACCCCAAGGCATAGAGGCTGGGACTGGCGGTAGGACGCCTTGCGGTGGACCGCCGAGCTCGATCCTTAAAAAAAACTTTTTAACTGCAGCAGCTTTAGTGGACGCTACTGGAGCTGGAATTACGCGGCTGCTGGCATGAGACTTGCCCTCCAAAAGATCCTTGCAAAATGATTTAAAGTGTATTCATTCAAATTAGAGAGACAATTTAAATAAAAAAGCATAGACCTGCCTCCACCACAGGGGGGCTTGCTCGACACACCAGCGGACAGGCACCAGTATTGGGAGAGGGGGGCTGGCCGGCAGGGTCCACCGCAGCTCTGGCACAAACCCGGCGACACGGTGGTCGCACGGGTAGGAACTGACTGGCCGTGTCGGCTTCGCACTTTTTTGGTTTTAGAAGGGCATGACATGCCTATATCTGTGTCTCCCCCTCCTTTTACTCCTCCACCTCTTTTCTTTTTGCATGACTATATGTACTTGTCACTTTTCCATGCGTTAGTTGTGTCTTCTGAGCAGTTTGTCAGCTTTTGGACACCTTTGAAGGTGTTTTCTATGTGTTTATATGTGTTTTTGTTTGCCTGCCATTGGTTTTAATGGTGTTCGAAGGTGTTCGACGAACAGTTTGGCGAACATACGGGTGTTCGACGAACCGAACCGAACTCGAACACTACGGGGTGGCTCAACACTAGTTCTGAGCATAATGTAGACCCTCGTTCCCAAACTATAACTCCTGTTGGTGGAGACATTGATGAAGACGATGATGAGACTCAAATAAAAGATTGGAGCGACAACTTGACTTTTCAGTCAGGGCAGGAAGAGGTTGGCTCTGAGGACAACGGGTGTGATAACACACAGGGTGATGATGAAGAGGTTGGAGATCCCACTTACTGTCAACCCACAGTCAGCCAGTCGATGAGGTCAGCAGAGGAGCTGGAGGAGGATGTGACTAGCCCAGGGGATGGGGATGACTCGGTACCCGGGCCTTTGCCTGGCCTTTGGGATGTTGCGGTGGTCGGCTCCTGGGCCAGTACCCCGGGGTCAGTCTTTAAAAGGGTGGATAATTGTTAATTTTATAAAAGTTTGTGATGCCACCTGTGGTATCTGGTGAGAAGCACCAGCGCTGCAGTAGTCCACTGTTGCCAGTGACAAGGCAGCTTGATGGTATAGCTCCCCACAGGTGGAGCTAGGCCTCAGAAAAGTGTATGCAGGGGGAATGCAGGACAGGCGAGGCCCTGCTTGGTCAGAGCAAGAACGGGAATGGACACAGTAGTCACTTCAGTACCTTTCACTGGAGGAAATTCAATCACATCCCGGAGCACTGTAGGGTGAAGGGTGCATATCAGGATCCTCCCCAATGAGCGGGTGTAGGGCCTCCTGTTTCTTGCCTCTAGTAAGTTTCTGACCTGCCTGGAGCTAGGCCTAACTTTGTCTCTGTCCTGCGCTGGCTGACCTTGTGGTAGGGCTTTGTCTTGGAGTTCATGCTCCCAGTATGCGGGTCATAAGCATCTCCTGGCTCTGTTACATATCAGCACCTTAGCGATCCTGGGACTTATAGTTCTCTAGGTATTCCGGTTATGCCTTACTGCATCATAGAGATCCCGGTAAGCTCGGATCCGGTGTCCGGTAAATGCTTCGGGGTGAGCTGGCTAAGCTCCTCTGCCCCTTATGTACTAACTCGCCACTCGCCTTTGGCCTACTTGGGCCCTCACTAGGCTATACACACTAACGGCAACTTGCCACGCTTCACTGATCTTATGGCAACGGCATACCTTAAGCTTTAACTGGGCTCCCTGAATCTAGCTAACAGGATCCTCATGCTCCCAGCTGAACTATTAACTGAGTTCTCTAGACTAGACTGAGCTCCACTGCAGACTGACCTCTCTTAGGCTTCTCTACTGCAGGAACTCTTCAGAGGAACTGAACTTCCTAGCTCCACCGTCCCTATTTATATCCCTAACAGTCTCCCTCTGCTGGTCTGAGGTAGAAGGTGGAGATGTGTGAATGTTTATGGGGGCCTCTTGTGGAGGATTCCATCAATGCACTCTTCTAGGATCTGTGATACCAAGCGCAGCTGGGGGTCACAGATGCTATTGACGACGAGGTTAGGTTGCACCTTCCTGGACAGAGACGGAGTACTGGAAGCACGTCAACAACTGCATCCTCAACCACAACTCTGCCTCTGACCACAAGTCGTAGTGGCTCTTCAGGTCACATGGGCTCTAAGCCTTGCACAGCCTGGGCATTTTTTCAGATCGATAAGGATGACCCAACTCGTGTTATCTGTAATATTTGTCACCAAAAGCTATGTAGAGGCCAAAAAATCCATAGTTTGAGTACTTCATGCATGAACCGTCACATGGATATGAAGCATGAGTTGCAGTGGGAAGCTCACTATGCTACAATGCGGCCTAGCAGGCCGGGCCAACCACCGTCTGTCCCATCTTGTGCATCTGCGTCCTCTTCATCCTCTGTAACTGGGGGGAAGCAGTCACACATGTTTTTGGATGCAGACCTGCCACCTCTTTACCCGCAACAGCCAGTGTGATTGGCAGGTCGTCAGTTCATTGGGAAGTGGAAACACCTGCTAGTGTTGAGCGCTCTCCGACATCGAGAGCACCACCTTTGGATCAAGGCAACCTAACATGTCCGCCTGCATCTTCCTCAAAGACCGGCAGTTTTGCTGGGGACACCCTACTCAACCCCGTCTAAGCACAACAGCCAAGCCCTCGGTCCCTCAGATGTGGACAAGTAAAAGACCATTTCCTCCTAGCCATGACAAAGCTAAGAGGTTGAATTTCACTATCTGCAAGATCTTGGCAACAGAAATGCTGCCTTTCCGCCTGGTGGACACAGAGGATTTTCGAGACCTTATGTTCGTCACAGTGCCCCAGTACCAGATACCCAGTCGGCACTACTTCTCAAAGAAAGGTGTGCCTGCGCTCCACCAGCATGCCGCACACAACATCATCGCTTCTTTGAGAAACTCTGTGTGTGACAGGGTGCATTTCGCCACAGACACTTGGGCGAGTAGGCATGGACAGGGGCGTTACATGTCGCTGACTGGGCACTGGCTAACTATGGTGACAGCAGAACAAGGGGCTGCTGTCCAAGTCTTGCCGTCCCCACAAGTTGTACGTCAATCTTCTTTATCTAGAAGTTCCTCCACTGCTTCTGCCTCCTCAACCTCCTCTAGGTCCTCCACCTGCACCCAAAGCCTGTCTGGTAATGCCACCCGCTTTCTAACTGCGCAGAAGGAATCCTGCACACCTCCTTACTATGCTGGCAGCAGGGCTCAACGGCATCAGGTGGTGTTTACTTTGAAATGTCTGGGAAATGTGAGTCACACAGCTGAGAAGTTGTGGTCAGCTCTGGAGACCCAGTTTCATGAATGGTTTTCTCCACTGGACCTGAAACCAGGGAAGGCCGTGTGTGACAATGCTGCAAACCTGGGTGCGGCCCTTCGCCGGGGCAATGTCACACACGTGCCTTGTATGGCTCACGTGTTGAACCTGGTTGTCCAGCAATATTTAGCCCACTATCCTGGACTAGATGGCCTTCTGCAGAGGGCACGGTCGCTGTGTGCTCACTTCCGCCATTCGCATCCCGCAGCTCAACGGCTTACATCTCTACAGAAGTCGTTGGACCTGCCAGTTCACCGGCTGAAATGCGATGTGCCGACACGGTGGAACTTCAACTCTGCACATGTTGCAGCGACTGTGGCAGAACCGACAAGCCCTGGTGCAATACGTTCAGACGTATAGCCTGGGCCAACGAGACCCAGAGGAGGGGCAAATCACGCTGCAGGAGTGGTCTCAGATCAGGGACCTATGAAGGTGATGCCGTGGGGTACCCGGAGCCGGGCCGGTAGACGCTGGGGGTTGCAGTCACTGTGGCGGCGACCCGGTCCGTGACCCAGGGCAGTCAATCCAAGGGTAATTTGTATATATGGGTTTTATAATGTTCGACTATGCCACCCGCTGCGGAACAGTCCTCTGAAGCTGGTGGTTTTGCAGCAATGGTATTATTACTTCCCACAGGAAGAGTGTAGCTTCAGGGCAATGTGGGTGGATGATGGTGGTTGTAGTGCAGGGAGTCAGTAATGAACACAGAGTCCATGTGATGCAGTCCCAAGATCTTTACTCACAGTTGTTGCAGTCCAGATTACAGGTACCAGAGCAATCTCCCCCGTCATGCTGTGCCTACTCAGTGAGGGGCTCAGTCCACCCCCAGATAGCTCCGGAGAACTTAGCAGGACCCCCTTCTGTGTGTCCTTTCTCTGGCCTTCTCCCTGCACCTCACACCCAGTGACACTTCTATCCGGTATCCTCGGGCCTTGGCGGGCGACGTGTGTTTCGTCCCCTGGGTCCTATGTGGCTACCTTCTTAGTGAGACTGGTGTGGACTTTGGCCTGCAGTACATGAAATGCTGCAGCCTCCGGTTTCTAGTTGAGCCTTGCTGTTTCTCCGCTAGTTGAGGGACCGGTTCCCCTTATCTGGCCTGACCCCTCTACCTCCTGGTAGCAGCGGGCGTACAGGTGGCCTTCTGCATGGCCTGTACCCCTAGGGTCCCTTAGGTTCCTGGAGCCTTCCTGCTCCCACTCCTCTCTTCTCTCCTTCAGTCCTGGACCTCCCAGTCTAGGCCCGCCTCCGGAGCAGAGCTCATGCAGAGCCTCTGCTCCTGTCACTTCTCCTCCTCTGACTGGCTTGCTCTTTCTAAGATGGCTTCCTATTTATACTCTCCCTGTCATGTGCTCCACTAAGCTGCTTTCTCCACCCAAACCCATTACATAGGACCCTCCCACCAGCTAGGAACCTGGGACTGTGCTCTCCCTTAGGAGCAATCTCGCCATACCCCCACTGCGGGTATGTGTTGGATGCCGTTGTTAGGGTCCCGAGCCATACTCCTTCCTTACTTGAGGGTGAGATAGCACACCTCTGGGTGAGATGCAGTACCTCTGTGGCGACTGAACCCTCAGGGGTGTCACACACCCTTCTGCACAGTTTTGAAATGGCGACGAAGATGTTTAGTGCTGACAACGATGCCATTATCAGCATGAATAATCTGGTGGATTACATGCTGGAGCACACATTAAACAGAATTCAGAGAGAGGTGGTGGGACAAGAGGAGGTGGAGGAATTAGAGGAGGAGGAGTTGTATGCGGAAGGGCTAACATCTGCAAGGTCCAGACGGTCGGCAGCACCAAGGCGGCAGGCATGTGAGGGTGGGGGAGATGGTTTTACCAGGGCGCATGGTAGCTGTGAAACTAGTGAGGAAGGTGCAGGAGCCCAGGAAGAAGTGGAGGACGAACTGATGGAAGACTCATCAGATGAGGGAGACCTTGATCACATTTCTGTTGTGCGAGGTTGGGGGGAGAGGGCAGAGGAAGGAAACATGATTCTTACCTTGATACCAACACAACAAGGATTGGTCCTCCTGGATGCGCAAGACACATGAGTAGAGATGAGTGTTGTTCGACTCGAACTGTTCGCCAATCTCAAATTCGAGCTGTTTTGGGCGGTGTTCGAGCCGTTCGGCGAACACGAACGATTTGAAAAAAATTATGTTCGATAAATGTTCGTGCACCAAAATCATAACTGGATTTTTTCTCAGTAATGATGAAAATTAATGTTAATACGCAGTTTGAGTGTACAGCGGGGCGGTGTGAGGGGCAGGGGATGGATCTCTGCAGGAATAATGAAGATCTCCATTTTTTTTTTCTCTTTCCCGCATTTACAGTGGGGAGGTGCAATCTGTCAGCCTATCAGCAGCGCACACACGGAGCTAAGTGCTTTTTTTCGCACAAGCAAGGGCATGTGTCATTGGCAGTGTATGTCACATGTCCTTGCCTTATAAGACCCAGTCATTTTCCCTGTCGCCACCATTTTCTCACTGCTGCAGCTGCGAGTTAGACGGCACCGCTGTTGCTGTGTGCGCTATACCTTGTTAATTTCAAGCCAATTTTCGCACAAATCTACAGATAGCTTGGGAGTAGGGAATAGTTGTGATTGCAGTCCTTTTAAGGACTAGGCTACAGCATTTCCTATGACTTTTATCAGGCAGGTCTGTGCTCTTAAATAGCTAGGTTGTGGGAGTAAAGACTAATTGTAATTGCAGTCCTTTTCAGGACTAAGTTACATCAGTTCCTATCAGTTTTTGCCAGGCAGGTCTGTGCCAGTGCTGTGCAAGTTTTTTTCACAGCATTTGGCTAAATCTAGCAAAGCTAATCCTTTTTGGCCTATTGCAGAGTGTGTTAGTCAGTGGAGTAGCCTATCTGTGTTGCAAGCTACACCATCTGTGTATAGAATACCAATTTATTTACTGCACCTAGTGAAGTAAAACCTTTTGGGCATAGCATCATTCTATTAGTCTATCTATACTGACCTCCATCACGTTGCAAATTGAATATAATTTTTTTCTGCATCTAGCTCTGAAAAAATATTTGGGCTTCTAGCAGTGTGTGGGACTTGTTCTATTAGCGATCTATACTGACCTCCATCAGGTTGCAAACTGAATATAATTTTTTTCTGCATCTACCTCTGAAAAAATATTTCGGCTTCTAGCTGTGTGCGGGACTTGTTCTATTAGTCCATCTATACTGACCTCCATCACGTTGCAAATTGAATATTACTTTTTTCTGCATCTAGCTCTGAAAAAATATTTGGCCTTCTAGCAGTGTGTGGGAATTGTTCTATTAGTCCATCTATACTGACCTCCATCAGGTTGCAAATTGAATATAATATTTTTCTGCATCTAGCTCTGAAAAAATATTTGGCCTTCTAGCAGTGTGTGGGACTTGTTCTATTAGTCCATCTATACTCACCTCCATCATGTTGCAAATTCAAAATAATTTTTTGTCTGCATCTAGCTCTGAAAAAATATTGGGCTTTCTAGCAGTGTGTGGGACTTGTTCTATTAGTCCATCTATACTGACCTCCATCAGGTTGCAAATTGAATATAATATTTTTCTGCATCTAGCTCTGAAAAAATATTTGGCCTTCTAGCAGTGTGTGGGACTTGTTCTATTAGTCCATCTATACTGACCTCCATCAGGTTGCAAACTGAATATAATTTTTTTCTGCATCTATCTCTGAAAAAATATTTGGGCTTCTAGCTGTGTGTGGGACTTGTTCTATTAGTCCATCTATACTGACCTCCATCAGGTTGCAAATTGAATATAATTTTTTTCTGCAATTAGCTCTGAAAAAATATTTGGCCTTCTAGCTGTGTGTGGGACTTGTTCTATTAGTTCATCTATACTGTCCTCCATCAGGTTGCAAATTGAATATAATTTTTTTCTGCATCTACCTCTGAAAAAATATTTGGGCTTCTAGCTGTGTGTGGGACTTGTTCTATTAGTCCATCTATACTGACCTCCATCACGTTGCAAATTGAATATAATTTTTTTCTGCATCTAGCTCTGAAAAAATATTTGGCCTTCTAGCAGTGTGTGGGACTTGTTCTGTTAGTCCATCTATACTGACCTCCATCAGGTTGCAAATTGAATATAATATTTTTCTGCATCTAGCTCTGAAAAAATATTTGGCCTTCTAGCAGTGTGTGGGACTTGTTCTATTAGTCCATCTATACTGACCTCCATCATGTTGCAAATTCAAAATAATTTTTTGTCTGCATCTAGCTCTGAAAAAATATTTGGCCTTCTAGCAGTGTGTGGGACTTGTTCTATTAGTCCATCTATACTGATCTCCATCAGGTTGCAAATTGAATATAATATTTTTCTGCATCTAGCTCTGAAAAAATATTTGGCCTTCTAGTAGTGTGTGGGACTTGTTCTATTAGTCCATCTATACTGACCTCCATCAGGTTGCAAACTTAATATAATTTTTTTCTGCATCTACCTCTGAAAAAATATTTGGGCTTCTAGCTGTGTGTGGGACTTGTTCTATTAGTCCATATATACTGACCTCCATCAGGTTGCAAATTGAATATAATTTTTTTCTGCATCAAGCTCTGAAAAAATATTTGACCTTCTAGCAGTGTGTGGGACTTGTTCTATTAGTCCATCTATACTGACCTCCATCAGGTTGCAAAATCAAAATAATTTTTTGCCTGCATCTAGCTCTGAAAAAATATTTGGTGTTCTAGCAGTGTGTGGGACTCGTTCTATTAGTCCATCTATACTGACCTCCATCAGGTTGCAAACTGAATATAATTTTTTTCTGCATCTACCTCTGAAAAAATATTTGGGCTTCTAGCTGTGTGTGGGACTTGTTCTATTAGTTCAGCTATACTGACCTCCATCAGGTTGCAAATTGAATATAATTTTTTTCTGCATCTAGCTCTGAAAAAATATTTGGCCTTCTAGCAGTGTGTGGGACTTGTTCTATTAGTCCATCCATACTGACCTCCATCAGGTTGCAAATCGAATATAATATTTTTCTGCATCTAGCTCTGAAAAAATATTTGGCCTTCTAGCAGTGTGTGGGACTTGTTCTATTAGTCCATCTATACTTACCTCCATCAGGTTGCAAATTCAAAATAATTTTTTGTCTGCATCTAGCTCTGAAAAAAAATTTGGCCTTCTAGTAGTGTGTGGGACTTGTTCTATTAGTCCATCTATACTGACCTCCATCAGGTTGCAAAGTAAAAATAATTTTTATCTGCATATAGCACTGAAAAAATATTTGGCCTTCTAGCAGTGTGTGGGACTTGTTCTATTAGTCCATCTATACTGACCTCCATCAGGTTGCAAATTAAAAATAATTTTTATCTGCATTTAACTCTGAAAAAATATTTGGCCTTCTAGCAGTATGTGGGACTTGTTCTATTAGTCCATCTATACTGACCTCCATCAGGTTGCAAACTGAATATAATTTTTTTCTGCATAAACCTCTGAAAAAATATTTGGGCTTCTAGCTGTGTGTGGGACTTGTTCTATTAGTCCATCTATACTGACCTCCATCAGGTTGCAAATTCAATATAATATTTTTCTGCATCTAGCTCTGAAAAAATATTTGGCCTTCTAGCAGTGTGTGGGACTTGTTCTATTAGTCCATCTATACTGACCTCCATCAGGTTGCAAATTGAATATAATTTTTTTCTGCATCTAGCTCTGAAAAAATATTTGGCCTTCTAGCAGTGTGTGGGACTTGATCTATTAGTCCATCTATACTGACCTCTATCAGGTTGCAAATTCAAAATCATTTTTTGTCTTCATCTAGCTCTGAAAAAATATTTAACCTTCTAGCAGTGTGTGGGACTTGTTCTATTAGTCCATCTATACTGACCTCCATCAGGTTGCAAATTAAAAATAATTTTTATCTGCATCTAGCTCTGAAAAAATATTTGGCCTTCTAGCAGTGTGTGGGACTTGTTCTATTAGTTCATCTATACTGACCACCATCAGGTTGCAAACTGAATATAATTGTTTTTTGCATCTACCTCTGAAAAAATATTTGGGCTTTTAGCTGTGTGTGGGACTTGTTCTATTAGTCCATCTATACTGACCTCCATCAGGTTGCAAATTGAATATAATATTTTTCTGCATCTAGCTCTGAAAAAATATTTGGCCTTCTAACAGTGTGTGGGGCTTGTTCTATTAGTCCATCTACACTGACCTCCATCAGGTTGCAAACTGAATATAATTTTTTTCTGCATCTACCTCTGAAAAAATATTTGGGCTTCTAGCTGTGTGTGGGACTTGATCTATTAGTCCATCTATACTGACCTCCATCAGGTTGCAAATTCAAAATCATTTTTTGTCTTCATCTAGCTCTGAAAAAATATTTAACCTTCTAGCAGTGTGTGGGACTTGTTCTATTAGTCCATCTATACTGACCTCCATCAGGTTGCAAATTAAAAATAATTTTTATCTGCATCTAGCTCTGAAAAAATATTTGGCCTTCTAGCAGTGTGTGGGACTTGTTCTATTAGTTCATCTATACTGACCACCATCAGGTTGCAAACTGAATATAATTGTTTTTTGCATCTACCTCTGAAAAAATATTTGGGCTTTTAGCTGTGTGTGGGACTTGTTCTATTAGTCCATCTATACTGACCTCCATCAGGTTGCAAATTGAATATAATATTTTTCTGCATCTAGCTCTGAAAAAATATTTGGCCTTCTAACAGTGTGTGGGACTTGTTCTATTAGTCCATCTACACGGACCTCCATCAGGTTGCAAACTGAATATAATTTTTTTCTGCATCTACCTCTGAAAAAATATTTGGGCTTCTAGCTGTGTGTGGGACTTGTTCTATTAGTCCATCTATACTGACCTCCATCCGGTTGCAAATTGAATATAATTTTTTTCTGCATCAAGCTCTGAAAAAATATTTGACCTTCTAGCAGTGTGTGGGACTTGTTCTATTAATCCATCTATACTGACCTCCATCAGGTTGCAAACTGAATATAATATTTTTCTGCATCTAGCTCTGAAAAAATATTTGGCCTTCTAGCAGTGTGTGGGACTTGTTCTATTAGTCCATCTATACTTACCTCCATCAGGTTGCAAATTCAAAATAATTTTTTGTCTGCATCTAGTTCTGAAAAAAAATTTGGCCTTCTAGCAGTGTCTGGGACTTGTTCTATTAACCCATCTAAACTGACCTCCATCAGGTTGCAAAGTAAAAATAATTTTTATCTGCATCTAGCACTGAAAAAATATTTGGCCTTCTAGCAGTGTGTAGGACTTGTTCTATTAGTCCATCTATACTGACCTCCATCAGGTTGCAAATTAAAATTAATTTTTATCTGCATCTAACTCTGAAAAAATATTTGGCCTTCTAGCAGTATGTGGGACTTGTTCTATTAGTCCATCTATACTGACCTCCATCAGGTTGCAAACTGAATATAATTTTTTTCTGCATCTACCTCTGAAAAAATATTTGGGCTTCTAGCTGTGTGTGGGACTTGTTCTATTAGTCCATCTATACTGACCTCCATCAGGTTGCAAATTGAATATAATTTTTTTCTGCATCAAGCTCTGAAAAAATATTTGATCTTCTAGCAGTGTGTGGGACTTGTTCTATTAGTCCATCTATACTGACCTCCATCAGGTTGCAAATTCAAAATAATTTTTTGTCTGCATCTAGCTCTGAAAAAATATTTGGCGCTCTAGCAGTCTGTGGGACTTGTTCTATTAGTCCATCTATACTGACCTCCATCAGGTTGCAAATTCAAAATAATGTTTTGTCTGCATCTAGCTCTGAAAAAATATTTGGCGTTCTAGCAGTGTGTGGGACTTGTTCTATTAGTCCATCTATACCGACCTCCATCAGGTTGCAAACTGAATATAATTTTTTTCTGCATCTACCTCTGAAAAAATATTTGGGCTTCTAGCTGTGTGTGGGACTTGTTCTATTAGTCCAGCTATACTGACCTCCATCAGGTTGCAAATTGAATATAATTTTTTTCTGCATCTAGCTCTGAAAAAATATTTGGGCTTCTAGCTGTGTGTGGGACTTGTTCTATTAGTCCATCCATACTGACCTCCATCAGGTTGCAAATTGAATATAATATTTTTCTGCATCTAGCTCTGAAAAAATATTTGGCCTTCTAGCAGTGTGTGGGACTTGTTCTGTTAGTCCATCTATACTGACCTCCATCAGGTTGCAAATTGAATATAATATTTTTCTGCATCTAGCTCTGAAAAAATATTTGGCCTTCTAGCAGTGTGTGGGACTTGTTCTATTAGTCCATCTATACTGACCTCCATCATGTTGCAAATTCAAAATAATTTTTTGTCTGCATCTAGCTCTGAAAAAATATTTGGCCTTCTAGCAGTGTGTGGGTATTGTTCTATTAGTCCATCTTTACTGACCTCCATCAGGTTGCAAATTCAATATAATATTTTTCTGCATCTAGCTCTGAAAAAATATTTGGCCTTCTAGTAGTGTGTGGGACTTGTTCTATTAGTCCATCTATACTGACCTCCATCAGGTTGCAAACTTAATATAATTTTTTTCTGCATCTACCTCTGAAAAAATATTTGGGCTTCTAGCTGTGTGTGGGACTTGTTCTATTAGTCCAGCTATACTGACCTCCATCAGGTTGCAAATTGAATATAATTTTTTTCTGCATCTAGCTCTGAAAAAATATTTGGCCTTCTAGCAGTGTGTGGGACTTGTTCTATTAGTCCATCCATACTGACCTCCATCAGGTTGCAAATCGAATATAATATTTTTCTGCATCTAGCTCTGAAAAAATATTTGGCCTTCTAGCAGTGTGTGGGACTTGTTCTATTAGTCCATCTATACTGACCTCCATCAGGTTGCAAATTGAATATAATTTTTTTCTGCATCTAGCTCTGAAAAAATATTTGGGCTTCTAGCTGTGTGTGGGACTTGTTCTATTAGTCCATCCATACTGACCTCCATCAGGTTGCAAATTGAATATAATATTTTTCTGCATCTAGCTCTGAAAAAATATTTGGCCTTCTAGCAGTGTGTGGGACTTGTTCTATTAGTCCATCTATACTGCCTCCATCAGGTTGCAAATTGAATATATTTTTTTTCTGCATCTAGCTCTGAAAAAATATTTGGCCTTCTAGCAGTGTGTGGGACTTTTTCTATTAGTCCATCTATACTTACCTCCATCAGGTTGCAAATTCAAAATAATTTTTTGTCTGCATTTAGCTCTGAAAAAAAATTTGGCCTTCTAGCAGTGTGTGGGACTTGTTCTATTAGTCCATCTATACTGACCTCCATCAGGTTGCAAATTAAAAATAATTTTTATCTGCATCTAGCTCTGAAAAAATATTTGGCCTTCTAGCAGTGTGTGTGACTTGTTCTATTAGTTTATCTATACTGACCTCCATCAGGTTGCAAACTGAATATAATTGTTTTCTGCATCTACCTCTGAAAAAATATTTGGGCTTTTAGCTGTGTGTGGGACTTGTTCTATTAGTCCATCTATACTGACCTCCATCAGGTTGCAAATTGAATATAATATTTTTCTGCATCTAGCTCTGAAAAAATATTTGGCCTTCTAACAGTGTGTGGGACTTGTTCTATTAGTCCATCTACACTGACCTCCATCAGGTTGCAAACTGAATATAATTTTTTTCTGCATCTACCTCTGAAAAAATATTTGGGCTTCTAGCTGTGTGTGGGACTTGTTCTATTAGTCCATCTATACTGACCTCCATCCGGTTGCAAATTGAATATAATTTTTTCCTGCATCAAGCTCTGAAAAAATATTTGACCTTCTAGCAGTGTGTGGGACTTGTTCTATTAGTCCATCTATACTGACCTCCATGAGGTTGCAAACTGAATATAATATTTTTCTGCATCTAGCTCTGAAAAAATATTTGGCCTTCTAGCAGTGTGTGGGACTTGTTCTATTAGTCCATCTATACTGACCTCCATCAGGTTGCAAATTGAATATAATTTTTTTCTGCATCTAGCTCTGAAAAAATATTTGGCCTTCTAGCAGTGTGTGGGACTTGATCTATTAGTCCATCTATACTGACCTCCATCAGGTTGCAAATTCAAAATCATTTTTTGTCTGCATCTAGCTCTGAAAAAATATTTAACCTTCTAGCAGTGTGTGGGACTTGTTCTATTAGTCCATCTATACTGACCTCCATCAGGTTGCAAATTAAAAATAATTTTTATCTGCATCTAGCTCTGAAAAAATATTTGGCCTTCTAGCAGTGTGTGGGACTTGTTCTATTAGTTCATCTATACTGACCTCCATCAGGTTGCAAACTGAATATAATTGTTTTTTGCATCTACCTCTGAAAAAATATTTGGGCTTTTAGCTGTGTGTGGGACTTGTTCTATTAGTCCATCTATACTGACCTCCATCAGGTTGCAAATTGAATATAATAATTTTCTGCATCTAGCTCTGAAAAAATATTTGGCCTTCTAGCAGTGTGTGGGACTTGTTCTATTAGTCCATCTACACTGACCTCCATCAGGTTGCAAACTGAATATAATTTTTTTCTGCATCTACCTCTGAAAAAATATTTGGGCTTCTGGCTGTGTGTGGGACTTGTTCTATTAGTCCATCTATACTGACCTCCATCCGGTTGCAAATTGAATATAATTTTTTTCTGCATCAAGCTCTGAAAAAATATTTGACCTTCTAGCAGTGTGTGGGACTTGTTCTATTAGTCCATCTATACTGACCTCCATCAGGTTGCAAACTGAATATAATATTTTTCTGCATCTAGCTCTGAAAAAATATTTGGCCTTCTAGCAGTGTGTGGGACTTGTTCTATTAGTCCATCTATACTTACCTCCATCAGGTTGCAAATTCAAAATAATTTTTTGTCTGCATCTAGCTCTGAAAAAAAATTTGGCCTTCTAGCAGTGTCTGGGACTTGTTCTATTAATCCATCTATACTGACCTCCATCAGGTTGCAAAGTAAAAATAATTTTTATCTGCATCTATCACTGAAAAAATATTTGGCCTTCTAGCAGTGTGTGGGACTTGTTCTATTAGTCCATCTATACTGACCTCCATCAGGTTGCAAATTAAAAATAATTTTTATCTGCATCTAACTCTGAAAAAATATTTGGCCTTCTAGCAGTATGTGGGACTTGTTCTATTAGTCCATCTATACTGACCTCCATCAGGTTGCAAACTGAATATAATTTTTTTCTGCATCTACCTCTGAAAAAATATTTGGGCTTCTAGCTGTGTGTGGGACTTGTTCTATTAGTCCATCTATACTGACCTCCATCAGGTTGCAAATTGAATATAATTTTTTTCTGCATCAAGCTCTGAAAAAATATATGACCTTCTAGCAGTGTGTGGGACTTGTTCTATTAGTCCATTTATACTGACCTCCATCAGGTTGCAAATTCAAAATAATGTTTTGTCTGCATCTAGCTCTGAAAAAATATTTGGCGTTCTAGCAGTGTGTGGGACTTGTTCTATTAGTCCATCTATACTGACCTCCATCAGGTTGCAAACTGAATATAATTTTTTTTTGCATCTACCTCTGAAAAAATATTTGGGCTTCTAGCTGTGTGTGGGACTTGTTCTATTAGTCCAGCTATACTGACCTCCATCAGGTTGCAAATTGAATATAATTTTTTTCTGCATCTAGCTCTGAAAAAATATTTGGCCTTCTAGCAGTGTGTGGGACTTGTTCTATTAGTCCATCCATACTGACCTCCATCAGGTTGCAAATCGAATATAATATTTTTCTGCATCTAGCTCTGAAAAAATATTTGGCCTTCTTACAGTGTGTGGGACTTGTTCTATTAGTCCATCTATACTGACCTCCATCAGGTTGCAAACTTAATATAATTTTTTTTCTGCATCTAGCTCTGAAAAAATATTTGGGCTTCTAGCTGTGTGTGGGACTTGTTCTATTAGTCCATCCATACTGACCTCCATCAGGTTGCAAATTGAATATAATATATTTCTGCATCTAGCTCTGAAAAAATATTTGGCCTTCTAGCAGTGTGTGGGACTTGTTCTATTAGTCCATCTATACTGCCTCCATCAGGTTGCAAATTGAATATAATTTTTTTCTGCATCTAGCTCTGATAAAATATTTGGCCTTCTAGCAGTGTGTGGGACTTGTTCTATTAGTCCATCTATACTTACCTCCATCAGGTTGCAAATTCAAAATAATTTTTTGTCTGCATCTAGCTCTGAAAAAAAAATTGGCCTTCTAGCAGTGTGTGGGACTTGTTCTATTAGTCCATCTATTCTGACCTCCATCAGGTTGCAAAGTAAAAATAATTTTTATCTGCATCTAGCACTGAAAAAATATTTGGCCTTCTAGCAGTGTGTGGGACTTGTTCTATTAGTCCATCTATACTGACCTCCATCAGGTTGCAAATTAAAAATAATTTTTATCTGCATCTAACTCTGAAAAAATATTTGGCCTTCTAGCAGTATGTGGGACTTGTTCTATTTGTCCATCTATACTGACCTCCATCAGGTTGCAAACTGAATATAATTTTTTTCTGCATCTACCTCTGAAAAAATATTTGGGCTTCTAGCTGTGTGTGGGACTTGTTCTATTAGTCCATCTATACTGACCTCCATCAGGTTGCAAATTGAATATAATTTTTTTCTGCATCAAGCTCTGAAAAAATATTTGACCTTCTAGCAGTGTGTGGGACTTGTTCTATTAGTCCATCTATACTGACCTCCATTAGGTTGCAAATTCAAAATAATTTTTTGTCTGTATCTAGCTCTGAAAAAATATTTGGCGTTCTAGCAGTGTGTGGGACTTGTTCTATTAGTCCATCTATACTGACCTCCATCAGGTTGCAAACTGAATATAATTTTTTTCTGCATCTACCTCTGAAAAAATATTTGGGCTTCTAGATGTTTGTGGGACTTGTTCTATTAGTCCAGCTATACTGACCTCCATCAGGTTGCAAATTGAATATAATTTTTTTCTGCATCTAGCTCTGAAAAAATATTTGGCCTTCTAGCAGTGTGTGGGACTTGTTCTATTACTCCATCCATACTGACCTCCATCAGGTTGCAAATCGAATATAATATTTTTCTGCATCTAGCTCTGAAAAAATATTTGGCCTTCTAGCAGTGTGTGGGACTTGTTCTATTAGTCCATCTATACTGACCTCCATCAGGTTGCAAATTGAATATAATTTTTTTCTGCATCTAGCTCTGAAAAAATATTTGGGCTTCTAGCTGTGTGTGGGACTTGTTCTATTAGTCCATCCATACTGACCTCCATCAGGTTGCAAATTGAATATAATATTTTTCTGCATCTAGCTCTGAAAAAATATTTGGCCTTCTAGCAGTGTGTGGGACTTGTTCTATTAGTCCATCTATACTGCCTCCATCAGGTTGCAAATTGAATATAATTTTTTTCTGCATCTAGCTCTGAAAAAAAATTTGGCCTTCTAGCAGTGTGTGGGACTTGTTCTATTAGTCCATCTATACTGACCTCCATCAGGTTGCAAAGTAAAAATAATTTTTATCTGCATCTAGCACTGAAAAAATATTTGGCCTTCTAGCAGTGTGTGGGACTTGTTCTATTAGTCCATCTATACTGACCTCCATCAGGTTGCAAATTAAAAATAATTTTTATCTGCATTTAACTCTGAAAAAATATTTGGCCTTCTAGCAGTATGTGGGACTTGTTCTATTAGTTCATCTATACTGACCTTCATCAGGTTGCAAACTGAATATAATTGTTTTTTGCATCTACCTCTGAAAAAATATTTGGGCTTTTAGCTGTGTGTGGGACTTGTTCTATTAGTCCATCTATACTGACCTCCATCAGGTTGCAAATTGAATATAATATTTTTCTGCATCTAGCTCTGAAAAAATATTAGGCCTTCTAGCAGTGTGTGGGACTTGTTCTATTAGTCCATCTACACTGACCTCCATCAGGTTGCAAACTGAATATAATTTTTTTCTGCATCTACCTCTGAAAAAATATTTGGGCTTCTAGCTGTGTGTGGGACTTGTTCTATTAGTCCATCTATACTGACCTCCATCCGGTTGCAAATTGAATATAATTTTTTTCTGCATCAAGCTCTGAAAAAATATTTGACCTTCTAGCAGTGTGTGGGACTTGTTCTATTAGTCCATCTATACTGACCTCCATCAGGTTGCAAATTGAATATAATATTTTTCTGCATCTAGCTCTGAAAAAATATTTGGCCTTCTAGCAGTGTGTGGGACTTGTTCTATTAGTCCATCTATACTGACCTCCATCAGGTTGCAAAGTAAAAATAATTTTTATCTGCATCTAGCACTGAAAAAATATTTGGCCTTCTAGCAGTGTGTAGGACTTGTTCTATTAGTCCATCTATACTGACCTCCATCAGGTTGCAAATTAAAATTAATTTTTATCTGCATCTAACTCTGAAAAAATATTTGGCCTTCTAGCAGTATGTGGGACTTGTTCTATTAGTCCATCTATACTGACCTCCATCAGGTTGCAAACTGAATATAATTTTTTTCTGCATCTACCTCTGAAAAAATATTTGGGCTTCTAGCTGTGTGTGGGACTTGTTCTATTAGTCCATCTATACTGACCTCCATCAGGTTGCAAATTGAATATAATTTTTTTCTGCATCAAGCTCTGAAAAAATATTTGATCTTCTAGCAGTGTGTGGGACTTGTTCTATGAGTCCATCTATACTGACCTCCATCAGGTTGCAAATTCAAAATAATTTTTTGTCTGCATCTAGCTCTGAAAAAATATTTGGCGCTCTAGCAGTGTGTGGGACTTGTTCTATTAGTCCATCTATACTGACCTCCATCAGGTTGCAAATTCAAAATAATGTTTTGTCTGCATCTAGCTCTGAAAAAATATTTGGCGTTCTAGCAGTGTGTGGGACTTGTTCTATTAGTCCATCTATACTGACCTCCATCAGGTTGCAAACTGAATATAATTTTTTTCTGCATCTACCTCTGAAAAAATATTTGGGCTTCTAGCTGTGTGTGGGACTTGTTCTATTAGTCCAGCTATACTGACCTCCATCAGGTTGCAAATTGAATATAATTTTTTTCTGCATCTAGCTCTGAAAAAATATTTGGGCTTCTAGCTGTGTGTGGGACTTGTTCTATTAGTCCATCCATACTGACCTCCATCAGGTTGCAAATTGAATATAATATTTTTCTGCATCTAGCTCTGAAAAAATATTTGGCCTTCTAGCAGTGTGTGGGACTTGTTCTGTTAGTCCATCTATACTGACCTCCATCAGGTTGCAAATTGAATATAATATTTTTCTGCATCTAGCTCTGAAAAAATATTTGGCCTTCTAGCAGTGTGTGGGACTTGTTCTATTAGTCCATCTATACTGACCTCCATCATGTTGCAAATTCAAAATAATTTTTTGTCTGCATCTAGCTCTGAAAAAATATTTGGCCTTCTAGCAGTGTGTGGGACTTGTTCTATTAGTCCATCTATACTGACCTCCATCAGGTTGCAAATTCAATATAATATTTTTCTGCATCTAGCTCTGAAAAAATATTTGGCCTTCTAGTAGTGTGTGGGACTTGTTCTATTAGTCCATCTATACTGACCTCCATCAGGTTGCAAACTTAATATAATTTTTTTCTGCATCTACCTCTGAAAAAATATTTGGGCTTCTAGCTGTGTGTGGGACTTGTTCTATTAGTCCATCTATACTGACCTCCATCAGGTTGCAAATTGAATATAATTTTTTTCTGCATCAAGCTCTGAAAAAATATTTGACCTTCTAGCAGTGTGTGGGACTTGTTCTATTAGTCCATCTATACTGACCTCCATCAGGTTGCAAATTCAAAATAATTTTTTGTCTGCATCTAGCTCTGAAAAAATATTTGGTGTTCTAGCAGTGTGTGGGACTTGTTCTATTAGTCCATCTATACTGACCTCCATCAGGTTGCAAATTGAATATAATTTTTTTCTGCATCTAGCTCTGAAAAAATATTTGGGCTTCTAGCTGTGTGTGGGACTTGTTCTATTAGTCCATCCATACTGACCTCCATCAGGTTGCAAATTGAATATAATATTTTTCTGCATCTAGCTCTGAAAAAATATTTGGCCTTCTAGCAGTGTGTGGGACTTGTTCTATTAGTCCATCTATACTGACCTCCATCAGGTTGCAAATTAAAAATAATTTTTATCTGCATTTAACTCTGAAAAAATATTTGGCCTTCTAGCATTATGTGGGACTTGTTCTATTAGTCCATCTATACTAGCTCTGAAAAAATATTTCGGCTTCTAGCACTGTGTGGGACTTGTTCTATTAAGCCATCTATACTAACCTCCATCAGGTTGCGAATTCAATCTATTTTTTTCTGCATCTAGCTCTGAAAAAATATTTCAGCTTGTAGCAGTGTGTGGGACATGTTCTATTAGTCCATCTATACTGACCTCCATCAGTTTGCAAATTCAGTCTAATTTTTTTGTGCATCTAGCTCTGAAAAAATATTTTCTCTTCTAGCAGTGTGTGGGACTTGTTCTATTACTCCATCTATACTGACCTCCATCAGGATGGAAATTCAATCTATTTTTTTTCTGCATCTAGCTCTGAAAAAATATTTCGGCTTCTAGCAGTGTGTGGGACTTGTTCTATTAGTCCATCTATACTGACCTCCATCAGATTGCAAATTCAATCTAATTTTTTTGTGCATCTAGCTCTTAAAAAATATTTTGGCTTCTAGCAGTCTGTGGGACTTGTTCTATTAGTCCATCTATACTAACCTCCATCAGGTTGCAAATTCAATCTAATTTTTTTCTGCATCTAGCTCTGAAAAAATATTTCAGCTTGTAGCAGTGGGTGGGACTTGTTCTATTAGTCAATCTATAATGAGCTCCATCAGGTTGCAAATTCAATCTAATTTTTTTCTGCATCTAGCTCTGAAAAAATATTTTAGCTTCTAGCAGTGTGTGGAACTTGTTCTATTAGTCCATCTATACTGACCTCCATCAGGTTGCAAATTCAATCTAATTTTTTTCTGCATCTAGCTCTGAAAAAATATTTCGGCTTCTAGCACTGTGTGGGACTTGTTCTATTAAGCCATCTATACTAACCTCCATCAGGTTGCGAATTCAATCTATTTTTTTCTGCATCTAGCTCTGAAAAAATATTTCAGCTTGTAGCAGTGTGTGGGACATGTTCTATTAGTCCATCTATACTGACCTCCATCAGTTTGCAAATTCAGTCTAATTTTTTTGTGCATCTAGCTCTGAAAAAATATTTTCTCTTCTAGCAGTGTGTGGGACTTGTTCTATTACTCCATCTATACTGACCTCCATCAGGATGGAAATTCAATCTATTTTTTTTCTGCATCTAGCTCTGAAAAAATATTTCGGCTTCTAGCAGTGTGTGGGACTTGTTCTATTAGTCCATCTATACTGACCTCCATCAGATTGCAAATTCAATCTAATTTTTTTGTGCATCTAGCTCTTAAAAAATATTTCGGCTTCTAGCAGTGTGTGGGACTTGTTCTATTAGTCCATCTATACTAACCTCCATCAGGTTGCAAATTCAATCTAATTTTTTTCTGCATCTAGCTCTGAAAAAATATTTCAGCTTGTAGCAGTGGGTGGGACTTGTTCTATTAGTCAATCTATAATGAGCTCCATCAGGTTGCAAATTCAATCTAATTTTTTTCTGCATCTAGCTCTGAAAAAATATTTCGGCTTCTAGCAGTGTGTGGGACTTGTTCTATTAGTTCATCTATACTAACCTCCATCAGGTTGCAAATTCAATCTAATTTTTTCTGCATCTAGCTCTGAAAAAATATTTCGGCTTCTAGCAGTGTGTGTGACTTGTTCTATTAGTCCATCGATACTGACCTCCATCAGGTTGCAAATTCAATCTAATTTTTTTCTGCATCTAGCTCTGAAAAAATATTTCAGCTTCTAGCAGTGTGTGGGACTTGTTCTATTAGTCCATTTATACTGACCTCCATCAGGTTGCAAATTCAATCTAATTTTTTTCTGCATCTAGCTCTGAAAAATATTTAGGCTTCTAGCAGATAGTGGGACTTGTTCTATTAGTCCATCTATACTAACCTCCATCAGGTTACAAATTCAATCTAATTTTTTTCTGAATCTAGCTCTGAAAAAATATTTCAGCTTGTAGCAGTGTGTGGGACTTGTTCTATTAGTCCATCTATACTGACCTCCATCAGGTTGCAAAATTCAATCTAATTTTTTTCTGCATCTAGCTCTGAAAAAATATTTAGGCTTCTAGCAGTGAGTGTGACTTATTCTATTAGTCCATCTATACTGACCTCCATCAGTGTTGCAAATTCAATCTAATTTTTTTCTGCATCTAGCTCTGAAAAAATATTTAGGCTTCTAGCAGTGTGTGGGACTTGTTCTATTAGTCCACCTATACTGACCTCCATCAGTTTGCAAATTCAGTCTAATTTTTTGCTGCATCTAGATCTGAGAAAATATTTCGGCTTCTAGCAGTGTGTGGGACTTGTTCTATTAGTCCATCTATATTGACCTCCATCAGGATGGAAATTCAATCTAATTTTTTTCTGCATCTAGCTCTGAAAAAATATTTCGGCTTCTAGCAGTGTGTGGGACTTATTCTATTAGTCCATCTATACTGACCTCCATCAGGTTGCAAATTCAATCTAATTTTTTTTGGCATCTAGCTCTGAAAAAATATTTAGGCTTCTAGCAGTGTGTGGGAATTGATCTATTAGTCCATCTATACTGACCTTCATCAGTTTGCAAATTCAGTCTAATTTTTTTCTGCATCTAGCTCTGAAAAAATATTTCAGCTTCTAGCAGTGTGTTGGACTTTTTCTATTAGTGCATCTATACTGACCTCCATCAGGTTGCAAATTCAATCTAATTTTTTTCTGCATCTAGCTCTGAAAAAATATTTGGGCTTCTAGCAGTGTGTGGAATTTGTTCTATTAATCCATCTATACTAACCTCCATCAGGTTGCAAATTCAATCTATTTTTTTTCTGCATCTAGTTCTGAAAAAATATTTCAGCTTGTAGCAGTTAGTGGGACTTGTTCTATTAGTCCATCTATACTGACCTCCATCAGGTTGCAAAATTCAATCTATTTTTTTTCTGCATCTAGCTCTGAAAAAATATTTCAGCTTGTAGCAGTTAGTGTGACTTGTTCTATTAGTCCATCTATACTGACCTCCATCAGTGTTGCAAATTCAATCTAATTTTTCTCTGCATCTAGCTCTGAAAAAATATTTAGGCATCTTGCAGTGTGTGGGACTTGTTCTATTAGTCCATCTATACTGACCTCCATCAGTTTGCAAATTCAGTCTAATTTTTTTCTGCATCTAGCTCTGAAAAAATATTTCGGCTTCTAGCAATGTGTGGGACTTGTTCTATTAGTCCATCTATACTGACCTCCATCAGGATGGAAATTCAATCTAATTTTTTTCTGCATCTAGCTCTGAAAAAATATTTCAGCTTCTAGCAGTGTGTGTGACTTGTTGTATTAGTCCATCTATACTGACCTCCATCAGGTTGGAAATTCAATCTAATTTTTTTCTGCATCTAGCTCTGAAAAAATATTTCGGCTTCTAGCAGTGTGTGGGACTTGTTGTATTAGTCGATCTATACTGACCTCCATCAGGTTGCAAATTCAATCTAATTTTTTTCTGCATCTAGCTCCGACAAAATATTTGGGCTTCTAGCAGTGTGTGGGACTTGTTCTATTAATCCATCTATACTAACCTCCATCAGGTTGCAAATTCAATCTATTTTTTTTCTGCATCTAGCTCTGAAAAAATATTTCAGCTTGTAGCAGTGTGTGGGACTTGTTCTATTAGTCCATCTATACTGACCTCCATCAGGTTACAAATTCAATCTAATTTTTTTTTGCATCCAGCTCTGAAAAATATTTAGGCTTCTAGCAGATAGTGGGACTTGTTCTATTAGTCCATCTATACTAACCTCCATCAGGTTACAAATTCAATCTAATTTTTTTCTGAATCTAGTTCTGAAAAAATATTTCAGCTTGTAGAAGTGTGTGGGACTTGTTCTATTAGTTCATCTATACTGACCTCCATCAGTGTTGCAAATTCAATCTAATTTTTCTCTGCATCTAGCTCTGAAAAAATATTTAGGCTTCTAGCAGTGTGTGGGACTTGTTCTATTAGTCCATCTATACTGACCTCCATCAGTTTGCAAATTCAGTCTAATTTATTTCTGCATCTAGCTCTGAAAAAATATTTCGGCTTCTAGCAATGTGTGGGACTTGTTCTATTAGTCCATCTATACTGACCTCCATCAGGATGGAAATTCAATCTAATTTTTTTCTGCATCTAGCTCTGAAAAAATATTTCAGCTTCTAGCAGTGTGTGTGACTTGTTGTATTAGTCCATCTATACTGACCTCCATCAGGTTGGAAATTCAATCTAATTTTTTTCTGCATCTAGCTCTGAAAAAATATTTCGGCTTCTAGCAGTGTGTGGGACTTGTTCTATTAGTCCATCTATACTGACCTCCATCAGGTTGCAAATTAAATCTAATTTTTTTCTGCATCTAGCTCCGACAAAATATTTGGGCTTCTAGCAGTGTGTGGAACTTGTTCTATTAATCCATCTATACTAACCTCCATCAGGTTGCAAATTCAATCTATTTTTTTTCTGCATCTAGCTCTGAAAAAATATTTCAGCTTGTAGCAGTTAGTGGGACTTGTTCTATTAGTCCATCTATACTGACCTCCATCAGGTTGCAAAATTCAATCTAATTTTTTCTGCATCTAGCTCTGAAAAAATATTTAGGCTTCTAGCATTGAGTGTGACTTGTTCTATTAGTCCAGCTATACTGACCTCCATCAGTGTTGCAAATTCAATCTAATTTTTCTCTGCATCTAGCTCTGAAAAAATATTTCGGCTTCTAGCACTGTGTGGGACTTGTTCTATTAAGCCGTCTATACTAACCTCCATCAGGTTGCAAATTCAATCTATTTTTTTCTGCTTCTAGCTCTGAAAAAATATTTCAGCTTGTAGCAGTGTGTGGGACATGTTCTATTAGTCCATCTATACTGACCTCCATCAGTTTGCAAATTCAGTCTAATTTTTTTCTGCATCTAGCTCTGAAAAAATATTTTGGCTTCTAGCAGTGTGTGGGACTTGTTCTATTAGTCCATCTATACTGACCTCCATCAGGATGGAAATTCAATCTAATTTTTTTCTGCATCTAGCTCTGAAAAAATATTTCAGCTTCTAGCAGTGTGTGTGACTTGTTGTATTAGTCCATCTATACTGACCTCCATCAGGTTGGAAATTCAATCTAATTTTTTTCTGCATCTAGCTCTGAAAAAATATTTCGGCTTCTAGCAGTGTGTGGGACTTGTTGTATTAGTCCATCTATACTGACCTCCATCAGGTTGCAAATTCAATCTAATTTTTTTCTGCATCTAGATCCGACAAAATATTTGGGCTTCTAGCAGTGTGTGGAACTTGTTCTATTAATCCATCTATACTAACCTCCATCAGGTTGCAAATTCAATCTATTTTTTTTCTGCATCTAGCTCTGAAAAAATATTTCAGCTTGTAGCAGTTAGTGGGACTTGTTCTATTAGTCCATCTATACTGACCTCCATCAGGTTGCAAAATTCAATCTAATTTTTTTCTGCATCTAGCTCTGAAAAAATATTTAGGCTTCTAGCATTGAGTGTGACTTGTTCTATTAGTCCATCTATACTGACCTCCATCAGTGTTGCAAATTCAATCTAATTTTTCTCTGCATCTAGCTCTGAAAAAATATTTCGGCTTCTAGCACTGTGTGGGACTTGTTCTATTAAGCCGTCTATACTAACCTCCATCAGGTTGCAAATTCAATCTATTTTTTTCTGCATCTAGCTCTGAAAAAATATTTCAGCTTGTAGCAGTGTGTGGGACATGTTCTATTAGTCCATCTATACTGACCTCCATCAGTTTGCAAATTCAGTCTAATTTTTTTGTGCATCTAGCTCTGAAAAAATATTTTGGCTTCTAGCAGTGTGTGGGACTTGTTCTATTAGTCCATCTATACTGACCTCCATCAGGATGGAAATTCAATCTAATTTTTTTCTGCATCTAGCTCTGAAAAAATATTTCGGCTTCTAGCAGTGTGTGGGACTTGTTCTATTAGTCCATCTATACTGACCTCCATCAGGTTGCAAATTCAATCTAATTTTTTTCTGCATCTAGCTCTGAAAAAATATTTCGGCTTCTAGCAGTGTGTGGGACTTGTTCTATTAGTCCATCTATACTAACCTCCATCAGGTTGCAAATTCAATCTAATTTTTTCTGCATCTAGCTCTGAAAAAATATTTCGGCTTCTAGCAGTGTGTGTGACTTGTTCTATTAGTCCATCGATACTGACCTCCATCAGGTTGCAAATTCAATCTAATTTTTTTCTGCATCTAGCTCTGAAAAAATATTTCAGCTTCTAGCAGTGTGTGGGACTTGTTCTATTAGTCCATTTATACTGACCTCCATCAGGTTGCAAACTGAATATAATTTTTTTCTGCATCTACCTCTGAAAAAATATTTGGGCTTCTAGCTGTGTGTGGGACTTGTTCTATTAGTCCAGCTATACTGACCTCCATCAGGTTGCAAATTGAATATAATTTTTTTCTGCATCTAGCTCTGAAAAAATATTTGGGCTTCTAGCTGTGTGTGGGACTTGTTCTATTAGTCCATCCATACTGACCTCCATCAGGTTGCAAATTGAATATAATATTTTTCTGCATCTAGCTCTGAAAAAATATTTGGCCTTCTAGCAGTGTGTGGGACTTGTTCTGTTAGTCCATCTATACTGACCTCCATCAGGTTGCAAATTGAATATAATATTTTTCTGCATCTAGCTCTGAAAAAATATTTGGCCTTCTAGCAGTGTGTGGGACTTGTTCTATTACTCCATCTATACTGACCTCCATCATGTTGCAAATTCAAAATAATTTTTTGTCTGCATCTAGCTCTGAAAAAATATTTGGCCTTCTAGCAGTGTGTGGGACTTGTTCTATTAGTCCATCTATACTGACCTCCATCAGGTTGCAAATTCAATATAATATTTTTCTGCATCTAGCTCTGAAAAAATATTTGGCCTTCTAGTAGTGTGTGGGACTTGTTCTATTAGTCCATCTATACTGACCTCCATCAGGTTGCAAACTTAATATAATTTTTTTCTGCATCTACCTCTGAAAAAATATTTGGGCTTCTAGCTGTGTGTGGGACTTGTTCTATTAGTCCATCTATACTGACCTCCATCAGGTTGCAAATTGAATATAATTTTTTTCTGCATCAAGCTCTGAAAAAATATTTGACCTTCTAGCAGTGTGTGGGACTTGTTCTATTAGTCCATCTATACTGACCTCCATCAGGTTGCAAATTCAAAATAATTTTTTGTCTGCATCTAGCTCTGAAAAAATATTTGGTGTTCTAGCAGTGTGTGGGACTCGTTCTATTAGTCCATCTATACTGACCTCCATCAGGTTGCAAACTGAATATAATTTTTTTCTGCATCTACCTCTGAAAAAATATTTGGGCTTCTAGCTGTGTGTGGGACTTGTTCTATTAGTCCAGCTATACTGACCTCCATCAGGTTGCAAATTGAATATAATTTTTTTCTGCATCTAGCTCTGAAAAAATATTTGGCCTTCTAGCAGTGTGTGGGACTTGTTCTATTAGTCCATCCATACTGACCTCCATCAGGTTGCAAATCGAATATAATATTTTTCTGCATCTAGCTCTGAAAAAATATTTGGCCTTCTAGCAGTGTGTGGGACTTGTTCTATTAGTCCATCTATACTGACCTCCATCAGGTTGCAAATTGAATATAATTTTTTTCTGCATCTAGCTCTGAAAAAATATTTGGGCTTCTAGCTGTGTGTGGGACTTGTTCTATTAGTCCATCCATACTGACCTCCATCAGGTTGCAAACTGAATATAATATTTTTCTGCATCTAGCTCTGAAAAAATATTTGGCCTTCTAGCAGTGTGTGGGACTTGTTCTATTAGTCCATCTATACTGCCTCCATCAGGTTGCAAATTGAATATATTTTTTTTCTGCATCTAGCTCTGAAAAAATATTTGGCCTTCTAGCAGTGTGTGGGACTTTTTCTATTAGTCCATCTATACTTACCTCCATCAGGTTGCAAATTCAAAATAATTTTTTGTCTGCATTTAGCTCTGAAAAAAAATTTGGCCTTCTAGCAGTGTTTGGGACTTGTTCTATTAGTCCATCTATACTGACCTCCATCAGGTTGCAAAGTAAAAATAATTTTTATCTGCATATAGCACTGAAAAAATATTTGGCCTTCTAGTAGTGTGTGGGACTTGTTCTATTAGTCCATCTATACTGACCTCCATCAGGTTGAAAATTAAAATAATTTTTATCTGCATTTAACTCTGAAAAAATATTTGGCCTTCTAGCATTATGTGGGACTTGTTCTATTAGTCCATCTATACTGACCTCCATCAGGTTGCAAACTGAATATAATTTTTTTCTGCATATACCTCTGAAAAAATATTTGGGCTTCTAGCTGTGTGTGGGACTTGTTCTATTAGTCCATCTATACTGACCTCTATCAGGTTGCAAATTCAATATAATATTTTTCTGCATCTAGCTCTGAAAAAATATTTGGCCTTCTAGCAGTGTGTGAGACTTGTTCTATTAGTCCATCTATACTGACCTCCATCAGGTTGCAAATTGAATATAATTTTTTTCTGCATCTAGCTCTGAAAAAATATTTGGCCTTCTAGCAGTGTGTGGGACTTGATCTATTAGTCCATCTATACTGACCTCCATCAGGTTGCAAATTCAAAATCATTTTTTGTCTTCATCTAGCTCTGAAAAAATATTTAACCTTCTAGCAGTGTGTGGGACTTGTTCTATTAGTCCATCTATACTGACCTCCATCAGGTTGCAAATTAAAAATAATTTTTATCTGCATCTAGCTCTGAAAAAATATTTGGCCTTCTAGCAGTGTGTGTGACTTGTTCTATTAGTTTATCTATACTGACCTCCATCAGGTTGCAAACTGAATATAATTGTTTTTTGCATCTACCTCTGAAAAAATATTTGGGCTTTTAGCTGTGTGTGGGACTTGTTCTATTAGTCCATCTATACTGACCTCCATCAGGTTGCAAATTGAATATAATATTTTTCTGCATCTAGCTCTGAAAAAATATTTGGCCTTCTAACAGTGTGTGGGACTTGTTCTATTAGTCCATCTACACTGACCTCCATCAGGTTGCAAACTGAATATAATTTTTTTCTGCATCTACCTCTGAAAAAATATTTGGGCTTCTAGCTGTGTGTGGGACTTGTTCTATTAGTCCATCTATACTGACCTCCATCCGGTTGCAAATTGAATATAATTTTTTCCTGCATCAAGCTCTGAAAAAATATTTGACCTTCTAGCAGTGTGTGGGACTTGTTCTATTAGTCCATCTATACTGACCTCCATGAGGTTGCAAACTGAATATAATATTTTTCTGCATCTAGCTCTGAAAAAATATTTGGCCTTCTAGCAGTGTGTGGGACTTGTTCTATTAGTCCATCTATACTGACCTCCATCAGGTTGCAAATTGAATATAATTTTTTTCTGCATCTAGCTCTGAAAAAATATTTGGCCTTCTAGCAGTGTGTGGGACTTGATCTATTAGTCCATCTATACTGACCTCCATCAGGTTGCAAATTCAAAATCATTTTTTGTCTGCATCTAGCTCTGAAAAAATATTTAGCCTTCTAGCAGTGTGTGGGACTTGTTCTAGTAGTCCATCTATACTGACCTCCATCAGGTTGCAAATTAAAAATAATTTTTATCTGCATCTAGCTCTGAAAAAATATTTGGCCTTCTAGCAGTGTGTGGGACTTGTTCTATTAGTTCATCTATACTGACCTCCATCAGGTTGCAAACTGAATATAATTGTTTTTTGCATCTACCTCTGAAAAAATATTTGGGCTTTTAGCTGTGTGTGGGACTTGTTCTATTAGTCCATCTATACTGACCTCCATCAGGTTGCAAATTGAATATAATATTTTTCTGCATCTAGCTCTGAAAAAATATTTGGCCTTCTAGCAGTGTGTGGGACTTGTTCTATTAGTCCATCTACACTGACCTCCATCAGGTTGCAAACTGAATATAATTTTTTTCTGCATCTACCTCTGAAAAAATATTTGGGCTTCTAGCTGTGTGTGGGACTTGTTCTATTAGTCCATCTATACTGACCTCCATCCGGTTGCAAATTGAATATAATTTTTTTCTGCATCAAGCTCTGAAAAAATATTTTGACCTTCTAGCAGTGTGTGGTACTTGTTCTATTAGTCCATCTATACTGACCTCCATGAGGTTGCAAACTGAATATAATATTTTTCTGCATCTAGCTCTGAAAAAATATTTGGCCTTCTAGCAGTGTGTGGGACTTGTTCTATTAGTCCATCTATACTTACCTCCATCAGGTTGCAAATTCAAAATAATTTTTTGTCTGCATCTAGCTCTGAAAAAAAATTTGGCCTTCTAGCAGTGTCTGGGACTTGTTCTATTAATCCATCTATACTGACCTCCATCAGGTTGCAAAGTAAAAATAATTTTTTTCTGCATCTATCACTGAAAAAATATTTGGCCTTCTAGCAGTGTGTGGGACTTGTTCTATTAGTCCATCTATACTGACCTCCATCAGGTTGCAAATTAAAAATAATTTTTATCTGCATCTAACTCTGAAAAAATATTTGGCCTTCTAACAGTATGTGGGACTTGTTCTATTATTCCATCTATACTGACCTCCATCAGGTTGCAAACTGAATATAATTTTTTTCTGCATCTACCTCTGAAAAAATATTTGGGCTTCTAGCTGTGTGTGGGACTTGTTCTATTAGTCCATCTATACTGACCTCCATCAGGTTGCAAATTGAATATAATTTTTTTCTGCATCAAGCTCTGAAAAAATATATGACCTTCTAGCAGTGTGTGGGACTTGTTCTATTAGTCCATTTATACTGACCTCCATCAGGTTGCAAATTCAAAATAATGTTTTGTCTGCATCTAGCTCTGGAAAAATATTTGGCGTTCTAGCAGTGTGTGGGACTTGTTCTATTAGTCCATCTATACTGACCTCCATCAGGTTGCAAACTGAATATAATTTTTTTCTGCATCTACCTCTGAAAAAATATTTGGGCTTCTAGCTGTGTGTGGGACTTGTTCTATTAGTCCAGCTATACTGACCTCCATCAGGTTGCAAATTGAATATAATTTTTTTCTGCATCTAGCTCTGAAAAAATATTTGGCCTTCTAGCAGTGTGTGGGACTTGTTCTATTAGTCCATCCATACTGACCTCCATCAGGTTGCAAATCGAATATAATATTTTTCTGCATCTAGCTCTGAAAAAATATTTGGCCTTCTAACAGTGTGTGGGACTTGTTCTATTAGTCCATCTATACTGACCTCCATCAGGTTGCAAATTGAATATAATTTTTTTTCTGCATCTAGCTCTGAAAAAATATTTGGGCTTCTAGCTGTGTGTGGGACTTGTTCTATTAGTCCATCCATACTGACCTCCATCAGGTTGCAAATTGAATATAATATATTTCTGCATCTAGCTCTGAAAAAATATTTGGCCTTCTAGCAGTGTGTGGGACTTGTTCTATTAGTCCATCTATACTGCCTCCATCAGGTTGCAAATTGAATATAATTTTTTTCTGCATCTAGCTCTGAAAAAATATTTGGCCTTCTAGCAGTGTGTGGGACTTGTTCTATTAGTCCATCTATACTTACCTCCATCAGGTTGCAAATTCAAAATAATTTTTTGTCTGCATCTAGCTCTGAAAAAAAAATTGGCCTTCTAGCAGTGTGTGGGACTTGTTCTATTAGTCCATCTATACTGACCTCCATCAGGTTGCAAAGTAAAAATAATTTTTATCTGCATCTAGCACTGAAAAAATATTTGGCCTTCTAGCAGTGTGTGGGACTTGTTCTATTAGTCCATCTATACTGACCTCCATCAGGTTGCAAATTAAAAATAATTTTTATCTGCATCTAACTCTGAAAAAATATTTGGCCTTCTAGCAGTATGTGGGACTTGTTCTATTTGTCCATCTATACTGACCTCCATCAATTTGCAAACTGAATATAATTTTTTTCTGCATCTACCTCTGAAAAAATATTTGGGCTTCTAGCTGTGTGTGGGACTTGTTCTATTAGTCCATCTATACTGACCTCCATCAGGTTGCAAATTGAATATAATTTTTTTCTGCATCAAGCTCTGAAAAAATATTTGACCTTCTAGCAGTGTGTGGGACTTGTTCTATTAGTCCATCTATACTGACCTCCATCAGGTTGCAAATTGAAAATAATTTTTTGTCTGTATCTAGCTCTGAAAAAATATTTGGCGTTCTAGCAGTGTGTGGGACTTGTTCTATTAGTCCATCTATACTGACCTCCATCAGGTTGCAAACTGAATATAATTTTTTTCTGCATCTACCTCTGAAAAAATATTTGGGCTTCTAGATGTGTGTGGGACTTGTTCTATTAGTCCAGCTATACTGGCCTCCATCAGGTTGCAAATTGAATATAATTTTTTTCTGCATCTAGCTCTGAAAAAATATTTGGCCTTCTAGCAGTGTGTGGGACTTGTTCTATTACTCCATCCATACTGACCTCCATCAGGTTGCAAATCGAATATAATATTTTTCTGCATCTAACTCTGAAAAAATATTTGGCCTTCTAGCAGTGTGTGGGACTTGTTCTATTAGTCCATCTATACTGACCTCCATCAGGTTGCAAATTGAATATAATTTTTTTCTGCATCTAGCTCTGAAAAAATATTTGGGCTTCTAGCTGTGTGTGGGACTTGTTCTATTAGTCCATCCATACTGACCTCCATCAGGTTGCAAATTGAATATAATATTTTTCTGCATCTAGCTCTGAAAAAATATTTGGCCTTCTAGCAGTGTGTGGGACTTGTTCTATTAGTCCATCTATACTGCCTCCATCAGGTTGCAAATTGAATATAATTTTTTTCTGCATCTAGCTCTGAAAAAAAATTTGGCCTTCTAGCAGTGTGTGGGACTTGTTCTATTAGTCCATCTATACTGACCTCCATCAGGTTGCAAAGTAAAAATAATTTTTATCTGCATCTAGCACTGAAAAAATATTTGGCCTTCTAGCAGTGTGTGGGACTTGTTCTATTAGTCCATCTATACTGACCTCCATCAGGTTGCAAATTAAAAATAATTTTTATCTGCATTTAACTCTTAAAAAATATTTGGCCTTCTAGCAGTATGTGGGACTTGTTCTATTAGTCCATCTATACTGACCTCTATCAGGATGCAAACTGAATATAATTTTTTTCTGCATCTACCTCTGAAAAAATATTTGGGCTTCTAGCTGTGTGTGGGACTTGTTCTATTAGTCCATCTATACTGACCTCCATCAGGTTGCAAATTGAATATAATATTTTTCTGCATCTAGCTCTGAAAAAATATTTGGCCTTCTAGCAGTGTGTGGGACTTGTTCTATTAGTCCATCTATACTGACCTCCATCAGGTTGCAAATTGAATATAATTTTTTTCTGCATCTAGCTCTGAAAAAATATTTGGCCTTCTAGCAGTGTGTGGGACTTGATCTATTAGTCCATCTATACTGACCTCCATCAGGTTGCAAATTCAAAATCATTGTTTGTCTGCATCTAGCTCTGAAAAAATATTTAACCTTCTAGCAATGTGTGGGACTTGTTCTATTAGTCCATCTATACTGACCTCCATCAGGTTGCAAATTAAAAATAATTTTTATCTGCATCTAGCTCTGAAAAAATATTTGGCCTTCTAGCAGTGTGTGGGACTTGTTCTATTAGTTCATCTATACTGACCTTCATCAGGTTGCAAACTGAATATAATTGTTTTTTGCATCTACCTCTGAAAAAATATTTGGGCTTTTAGCTGTGTGTGGGACTTGTTCTATTAGTCCATCTATACTGACCTCCATCAGGTTGCAAATTGAATATAATATTTTTCTGCATCTAGCTCTGAAAAAATATTAGGCCTTCTAGCAGTGTGTGGGACTTGTTCTATTAGTCCATCTACACTGACCTCCATCAGGTTGCAAACTGAATATAATTTTTTTCTGCATCTACCTCTGAAAAAAAATTTGGGCTTCTAGCTGTGTGTGGGACTTGTTCTATTAGTCCATCTATACTGACCTCCATCCGGTTGCAAATTGAATATAATTTTTTTCTGCATCAAGCTCTGAAAAAATATTTGACCTTCTAGCAGTGTGTGGGACTTGTTCTATTAGTCCATCTATACTGACCTCCATCAGGTTGCAAATTGAATATAATATTTTTCTGCATCTAGCTCTGAAAAAATATTTGGCCTTCTAGCAGTATGTGGGACTTGTTCTATTAGTCCATCTATACTGACCTCCATCAGGTTGCAAACTGAATATAATTTTTTTCTGCATCTACCTCTGAAAAAATATTTGGGCTTCTAGCTGTGTGTGGGACTTGTTCTATTAGTCCATCTATACTGACCTCCATCAGGTTGCAAATTGAATATAATATTTTTCTGCATCTAGCTCTGAAAAAATATTTGGCCTTCTAGCAGTGTGTGGGACTTGTTCTATTAGTCCATCTATACTAACCTCCATCAGGTTGCAAATTCAAAATCATTTTTTGTCTGCATCTACCTCTGAAAAAATATTTGGGCTTCTAGCTGTGTGTGGGACTTGTTCTATTAGTCCATCTATACTAACCTCCATCAGGTTGCAAATTAAAAATAATTTTTATCTGCATCTAGCTCTGAAAAAATATGATGACATCATTATTTGATTATGACATCACCAGATGACAATATTATTTGATTATGACATCATCAGATGACATCATAATTTGATTATGACATAATCAGACGACATCATCAGATGAGATCATCATTTGATTATGACCTCAACAGATGACATCATCGAATGACATCATCAGTTGATTATAACATGACCAGATGACATCATTTTTTATTACGACTTCACCAGATAATATCATCATTTGATTATGACTTCACCATATGACATCATCAGATGACATCATCATTTGATTATGAAATCATCAGATGAGATCATTTGATTATGACATCCACAGATGACATGATCAGATGACTTCATCAGTTGATTATGAAATCACCAGATGACAATATTTTTTGATTATGACTTCACCAGATGACATCATAATTTGATTATGACATCATCAGATTATATCATCAGATGACAATAGTGGATTATGACATCACCAGAGGACCACATTGTTTTATTATGACATCATCAAATGACATCATCATTTGATTATGACATCATCAGATGAGATTATCATTTGATTATGACATCAACAGATGAAATCATCGAATGACATCATCATTTGTTTATGACATCATCGAATGATAACACATGAAATCAGCTGATTATGACATCATCAGATTACATATTAAGTTGATTTTGACATCATCAGATGACATAATAAGTTGATTTTGACATCATCAGATGACATCATCAGATGACATCTTTGTTTGATTATGACATCATCAGATAACATTATCAGATGACATCATCAGTTGATTATCACATCATCGAATGTTATCACATGAAATCAGCTGATCATGACATCATCAGTTGACATAATAAGTTGATTTTGACATCATCAGATGACTTCATCATTTGATTATGACATCATCAGATGATATCATCAGATGACATCATCAGTTGATTATGACATCACTAGATGACATTATTTGATTATGACATCATCAGATGACACCATCATTTGATTATGACATCATCAGATGAGATCATCATTTGATTATGACATCAACAGTTGACATCATCGAATGACATCATCAGTTGATTTTGACATCACCAGATGACAACATTATTTGATTACGACTTCACAAGATGACATCATCATTTGATTATGACATCATCAGATGACATCATCAGATAACATCTTCATTTGATTATGACATCATCAGATGACATCTTCATTTGAATATGACATCATCAGATAACATTATGAGATGATATCATCAGTTGATTATGACATCATCGAATGATATCACATGAAATCAGCTGATTATGACATCATCAGATAACATAATAATTTAATTTTGACATCATCAGACGACATCATCATTTGATTATGACATCATCAGATTACATCATCATTTGATTACGACATCATCAGATGACTTCATCATTTGCTTATGACATCATCAGATGACATCATCAGATGACATCATCAGTTGATTATGACATCACCAGAATACAACATTATTTGATTATGACATCATCAGATGACATCATTTAATTATGACATCATTTGATGAGATCATCATTTGATTATGACATTAACAGATGACATCATCGAAAGACATCACCATTTGATTATGACATCAAAAGATTACATCATTGAATGACATCATCAGTTGATTATGACATCATCGAATGATAACACATGTAATCAGCTGATTATGACATCATCAGATTACATAAGTTGATTTTGACATCATCAGATGACTTCATCAGTTGATTATGACATCATCAGATGACATCATAATTTTATTATGACATCACCAGATGACATCATCATTTGATTATGACATCACCAGATGACAATATTACTTGTTTATGACATCATCAGATGACATCATCATTTGATTATGACATAATCAGATGACATCATCAGATGAGATCATCATTTGATTATGACATCATAAGATAACATCATCGAGTAACATCATCAGCTGATTATGACATCACCAGATGACATCATTTTTTGATTATGACTTCACCAGATGACATCATCATTTGATTATGAAATCATCAGATGACATCATCAGATGACATCATTTGATTATGACATCATAAGATGATATCATCAAATGACATCAGTTGATTATGACATCATCAGATGACAACATTATTTGATTATGACATCATCAGAAGACACGGTCATTTGATTATGACATCAGATGACATCATCATTTGATTATGACATCATCAGATGACGTCATCAGATGACATATTCATCTGATTATGACATCATCAGATAACATTATCAGATGACATCATCAGTTGATTATCACATCAACGAATGATATCACATGAAATCAGCTGATTATGACATCAGATGACATAATAATTTGATTTTGACATCATCAGATGACATCATCAGTTGATTATGACGTCATCAGATGACATCATAAGATGACATCATCAGTTAAATATGACATCATCGAATGATATCAAATGAAATCATCTGATTATGACATCATCAGATGACATAATAAGTTGATTTTGACATAATCAGATGACATCATCAGTTGATTATGACATCATCAGATGAAATCATCATTTGATTATGACATCATCAGATACCATTATCAGATGACATCATGAGTTGATTATGACATCATCGAATGATATCACATGAAATCAGCTGATTATGACATCATCAGATGACATAATAAGTGGATTTTGACATCATCAGATGACATCATCAGTTGATTATGACATCATCAGATGACATCATAAGATGACATCATCAGTTGATTATGACATCATCAGATGACATGAACAGATGACAAAATCAGTTAATTATGACATCACCAGATAACAACATTATTTGATTATGACATCATCAAATGACATCATCATTTGATTATGACATCATCAGATGAGATAATCATTTGATTATGACATTAACAAATGAAATCATCAAATGACATCATCATTTGATTATGACATCATCGAATGATAACACATGAAAACAGGTGATTATGACATCATCAGATTACATAATAAGTTGATTTTGACATCATCAGATGACATCATCAGTTGATTATGACATCATCAGATGACATCATAATTTTATTATGACATCACCAGATGACATGATCATTTGATTATGACATCACCAGATGACAATATTATTGGATTATGACATCATCAGATGACATCATAATTTGATTATGACATAATCAGATGACATCATCAGATGAGATCATCATTTGATTATGACCTCAACAGATGACATCATCGAATGACATCATGAGTTGACTATGACATGACCAGATGACATCATTTTTTGATTATGACTTCAACAGATGACATCATCATTTGATTATGACTTCATGAGATGACTTCATCAGATGACATCTTCATTTGATTATGACATAATCAGATAACATCATCAGATGGGATCATCATTTGATTATGACATCAACAGATGACATCATCGAATGACATCATCATTTGATTATAACATGACCAGATGACATCATTTTTGATTACGACTTCACCAGATAGTATCATCATTTGATTATGACTTCACCATATGACATCCACAGATGACATGATCAGATGACTTCATCATTGATTATGAAATCACCAGATGACAATATTTTTTGATTATGACTTCATCAGATTACATTATAATTTGATTATGACATAATCAGATGACATCATCAGATGAGATCATCATTTGATTATGACCTCAACAGATGACATCATCGAATGACATCATCAGTTGAATATGACATGACCAGATGACATCATTTTTTGATCATGACTTCATGAGATGACTTCACCAGATGACATCATCATTTGATTATGACTTCATGAGATGACTTCATCAGATGACATCTTCATTTGATTATGATATAATCAGATAACATCATCAGATGAGATCATCATTTGATTATGACATCAACAGATGACATCATCGAATGACATCATCATTTGATTATAACATGACCAGATGACATCATTTTTTATTACGACTTCACCAGATAATATCATCATTTGATTATGACTTCACCATATGACATCATCAGATGACATCATCATTTTATTATGAAATCATCAGATGAGATCATTTGATTATGACATCCACAGATGACATGATCAGATGACTTCATCAGTTGATTATGAAATCACCAGATGACAATATTTTTTGATTATGACTTCACCAGATGACATCATAATTTGATTATGACATCATCAGATTATATCATCAGATGACAATAGTGGATTATGACATCACCAGAGGACCACATTGTTTTATTATGACATCATCAAATGACATCATCATTTGATTATGACATCATCAGATGAGATTATCATTTGATTATGACATCAACAGATGAAATCATCGAATGACATCATCATTTGTTTATGACATCATCGAATGATAACACATGAAATCAGCTGATTATGACATCATCAGATTACATATTAAGTTGATTTTGACATCATCAGATGACATAATAAGTTGATTTTGACATCATCAGATGACATCATCAGATGACATCTTTGTTTGATTATGACATCATCAGATAACATTATCAGATGACATCATCAGTTGATTATCACATCATCGAATGTTATCACATGAAATCAGCTGATCATGACATCATCAGTTGACATAATAAGTTGATTTTGACATCATCAGATGACTTCATCATTTGATTATGACATCATCAGATGATATCATCAGATGACATCATCAGTTGATTATGACATCACTAGATGACATTATTTGATTATGACATCATCAGATGACACCATCATTTGATTATGACATCATCAGATGAGATCATCATTTGATTATGACATCAACAGTTGACATCATCGAATGACATCATCAGTTGATTTTGACATCACCAGATGACAACATTATTTGATTACGACTTCACAAGATGACATCATCATTTGATTATGACATCATCAGATGACATCATCAGATAACATCTTCATTTGATTATGACATCATCAGATGACATCTTCATTTGAATATGACATCATCAGATAACATTATCAGATGATATCATCAGTTGATTATGACATCATCGAATGATATCACATGAAATCAGCTGATTATGACATCATCAGATAACATAATAATTTAATTTTGACATCATCAGACGACATCATCATTTGATTATGACATCATCAGATTACATCATCATTTGATTACGACATCATCAGATGACTTCATCATTTGCTTATGACATCATCAGATGACATCATCAGATGACATCATCAGTTGATTATGACATCACCAGAATACAACATTATTTGATTATGACATCATCAGATGACATCATTTAATTATGACATCATTTGATGAGATCATCATTTGATTATGACATTAACAGATGACATCATCGAAAGACATCACCATTTGATTATGACATCAAAAGATTACATCATTGAATGACATCATCAGTTGATTATGACATCATCGAATGATAACACATGTAATCAGCTGATTATGACATCATCAGATTACATAAGTTGATTTTGACATCATCAGATGACTTCATCAGTTGATTATGACATCATCAGATGACATCATAATTTTATTATGACATCACCAGATGACATCATCATTTGATTATGACATCACCAGATGACAATATTACTTGTTTATGACATCATCAGATGACATCATCATTTGATTATGACATAATCAGATGACATCATCAGATGAGATCATCATTTGATTATGACATCATAAGATAACATCATCGAATGACATCATGAGTTGACTATGACATGACCAGATGACATCATTTTTTGATTATGACTTCAACAGATGACATCATCATTTGATTATGACTTCATGAGATGACTTCATCAGATGACATCTTCATTTGATTATGACATAATCAGATAACATCATCAGATGGGATCATCATTTGATTATGACATCAACAGATGACATCATCGAATGACATCATCATTTGATTATAACATGACCAGATGACATCATTTTTGATTACGACTTCACCAGATAGTATCATCATTTGATTATGACTTCACCATATGACATCCACAGATGACATGATCAGATGACTTCATCATTGATTATGAAATCACCAGATGACAATATTTTTTGATTATGACTTCATCAGATTACATTATAATTTGATTATGACATAATCAGATGACATCATCAGATGAGATCATCATTTGATTATGACCTCAACAGATGACATCATCGAATGACATCATCAGTTGAATATGACATGACCAGATGACATCATTTTTTGATCATGACTTCATGAGATGACTTCACCAGATGACATCATCATTTGATTATGACTTCATGAGATGACTTCATCAGATGACATCTTCATTTGATTATGATATAATCAGATAACATCATCAGATGAGATCATCATTTGATTATGACATCAACAGATGACATCATCGAATGACATCATCATTTGATTATAACATGACCAGATGACATCATTTTTTATTACGACTTCACCAGATAATATCATCATTTGATTATGACTTCACCATATGACATCATCAGATGACATCATCATTTGATTATGAAATCATCAGATGAGATCATTTGATTATGACATCCACAGATGACATGATCAGATGACTTCATCAGTTGATTATGAAATCACCAGATGACAATATTTTTTGATTATGACTTCACCAGATGACATCATAATTTGATTATGACATCATCAGATTATATCATCAGATGACAATAGTGGATTATGACATCACCAGAGGACCACATTGTTTTATTATGACATCATCAAATGACATCATCATTTGATTATGACATCATCAGATGAGATTATCATTTGATTATGACATCAACAGATGAAATCATCGAATGACATCATCATTTGTTTATGACATCATCGAATGATAACACATGAAATCAGCTGATTATGACATCATCAGATTACATATTAAGTTGATTTTGACATCATCAGATGACATAATAAGTTGATTTTGACATCATCAGATGACATCATCAGATGACATCTTTGTTTGATTATGACATCATCAGATAACATTATCAGATGACATCATCAGTTGATTATCACATCATCGAATGTTATCACATGAAATCAGCTGATCATGACATCATCAGTTGACATAATAAGTTGATTTTGACATCATCAGATGACTTCATCATTTGATTATGACATCATCAGATGATATCATCAGATGACATCATCAGTTGATTATGACATCACTAGATGACATTATTTGATTATGACATCATCAGATGACACCATCATTTGATTATGACATCATCAGATGAGATCATCATTTGATTATGACATCAACAGTTGACATCATCGAATGACATCATCAGTTGATTTTGACATCACCAGATGACAACATTATTTGATTACGACTTCACAAGATGACATCATCATTTGATTATGACATCATCAGATGACATCATCAGATAACATCTTCATTTGATTATGACATCATCAGATGACATCTTCATTTGAATATGACATCATCAGATAACATTATCAGATGATATCATCAGTTGATTATGACATCATCGAATGATATCACATGAAATCAGCTGATTATGACATCATCAGATAACATAATAATTTAATTTTGACATCATCAGACGACATCATCATTTGATTATGACATCATCAGATTACATCATCATTTGATTACGACATCATCAGATGACTTCATCATTTGCTTATGACATCATCAGATGACATCATCAGATGACATCATCAGTTGATTATGACATCACCAGAATACAACATTATTTGATTATGACATCATCAGATGACATCATTTAATTATGACATCATTTGATGAGATCATCATTTGATTATGACATTAACAGATGACATCATCGAAAGACATCACCATTTGATTATGACATCAAAAGATTACATCATTGAATGACATCATCAGTTGATTATGACATCATCGAATGATAACACATGTAATCAGCTGATTATGACATCATCAGATTACATAAGTTGATTTTGACATCATCAGATGACTTCATCAGTTGATTATGACATCATCAGATGACATCATAATTTTATTATGACATCACCAGATGACATCATCATTTGATTATGACATCACCAGATGACAATATTACTTGTTTATGACATCATCAGATGACATCATCATTTGATTATGACATAATCAGATGACATCATCAGATGAGATCATCATTTGATTATGACATCATAAGATAACATCATCGAATGACATCATGAGTTGACTATGACATGACCAGATGACATCATTTTTTGATTATGACTTCAACAGATGACATCATCATTTGATTATGACTTCATGAGATGACTTCATCAGATGACATCTTCATTTGATTATGACATAATCAGATAACATCATCAGATGGGATCATCATTTGATTATGACATCAACAGATGACATCATCGAATGACATCATCATTTGATTATAACATGACCAGATGACATCATTTTTGATTACGACTTCACCAGATAGTATCATCATTTGATTATGACTTCACCATATGACATCCACAGATGACATGATCAGATGACTTCATCATTGATTATGAAATCACCAGATGACAATATTTTTTGATTATGACTTCATCAGATTACATTATAATTTGATTATGACATAATCAGATGACATCATCAGATGAGATCATCATTTGATTATGACCTCAACAGATGACATCATCGAATGACATCATCAGTTGAATATGACATGACCAGATGACATCATTTTTTGATCATGACTTCATGAGATGACTTCACCAGATGACATCATCATTTGATTATGACTTCATGAGATGACTTCATCAGATGACATCTTCATTTGATTATGATATAATCAGATAACATCATCAGATGAGATCATCATTTGATTATGACATCAACAGATGACATCATCGAATGACATCATCATTTGATTATAACATGACCAGATGACATCATTTTTTATTACGACTTCACCAGATAATATCATCATTTGATTATGACTTCACCATATGACATCATCAGATGACATCATCATTTTATTATGAAATCATCAGATGAGATCATTTGATTATGACATCCACAGATGACATGATCAGATGACTTCATCAGTTGATTATGAAATCACCAGATGACAATATTTTTTGATTATGACTTCACCAGATGACATCATAATTTGATTATGACATCATCAGATTATATCATCAGATGACAATAGTGGATTATGACATCACCAGAGGACCACATTGTTTTATTATGACATCATCAAATGACATCATCATTTGATTATGACATCATCAGATGAGATTATCATTTGATTATGACATCAACAGATGAAATCATCGAATGACATCATCATTTGTTTATGACATCATCGAATGATAACACATGAAATCAGCTGATTATGACATCATCAGATTACATATTAAGTTGATTTTGACATCATCAGATGACATAATAAGTTGATTTTGACATCATCAGATGACATCATCAGATGACATCTTTGTTTGATTATGACATCATCAGATAACATTATCAGATGACATCATCAGTTGATTATCACATCATCGAATGTTATCACATGAAATCAGCTGATCATGACATCATCAGTTGACATAATAAGTTGATTTTGACATCATCAGATGACTTCATCATTTGATTATGACATCATCAGATGATATCATCAGATGACATCATCAGTTGATTATGACATCACTAGATGACATTATTTGATTATGACATCATCAGATGACACCATCATTTGATTATGACATCATCAGATGAGATCATCATTTGATTATGACATCAACAGTTGACATCATCGAATGACATCATCAGTTGATTTTGACATCACCAGATGACAACATTATTTGATTATGACTTCACAAGATGACATCATCATTTGATTATGACATCATCAGATGACATCATCAGATAACATCTTCATTTGATTATGACATCATCAGATGACATCTTCATTTGAATATGACATCATCAGATAACATTATCAGATGATATCATCAGTTGATTATGACATCATCGAATGATATCACATGAAATCAGCTGATTATGACATCATCAGATAACATAATAATTTAATTTTGACATCATCAGACGACATCATCATTTGATTATGACATCATCAGATTACATCATCATTTGATTACGACATCATCAGATGACTTCATCATTTGCTTATGACATCATCAGATGACATCATCAGATGACATCATCAGTTGATTATGACATCACCAGAATACAACATTATTTGATTATGACATCATCAGATGACATCATTTAATTATGACATCATTTGATGAGATCATCATTTGATTATGACATTAACAGATGACATCATTGAAAGACATCACCATTTGATTATGACATCAAAAGATTACATCATTGCATGACATCATCAGTTGATTATGACATCATCGAATGATAACACATGTAATCAGCTGATTATGACATCATCAGATTACATAAGTTGATTTTGACATCATCAGATGACTTCATCAGTTGATTATGGCATCATCAGATGACATCATAATTTTATTATGACATCACCAGATGACATCATCATTTGATTATGACATCACCAGATGACAATATTACTTGATTATGACATCATCAGATGACATCATCATTTGATTATGACATAATCAGATGACATCATCAGATGAGATCATCATTTGATTATGACATCATAAGATAACATCATCGAGTAACATCATCAGCTGATTATGACATCACCAGATGACATCATTTTTTGATTATGACTTCACCAGATGACATCATCATTTGATTATGAAATCATCAGATGACATCATCAGATGACATCATTTGATTATGACATCATAAGATGATATCATCAAATGACATCAGTTGATTATGACATCATCAGATGACAACATTATTTGATTATGACATCATCAGAAGACACGGTCATTTGATTATGACATCAGATGACATCATCATTTGATTATGACATCATCAGATGACGTCATCAGATGACATATTCATTTGATTATGACATCATCAGATAACATTATCAGATGACTTCATCAGTTGATTATCACATCAACGAATGATATCACATGAAATCAGCTGATTATGACATCAGATGATATAATAATTTGATTTTGACATCATCAGATGACATCATCAGTTGATTATGACGTCATCAGATGACATCATAAGATGACATCATCAGTTAAATATGACATCATCGAATGATATCAAATGAAATCATCTGATTATGACATCATCAGATGACATAATAAGTTGATTTTGACATAATCAGATGACATCATCAGTTGATTATGACATCATCAGATGAAATCATCATTCGATTATGACATCATCAGATACCATTATCAGATGACATCATGAGTTGATTATGACATCATCGAATGATATCACATGAAATCAGCTGATTATGACATCATCAGATGACATAATAAGTGGATTTTGACATCATCAGATGACATCATCAGTTGATTATGACATCATCAGATGACATCATAAGATGACATCATCAGTTGATTATGACATCATCAGATGACATGAACAGATGACAAAATCAGTTAATTATGACATCACCAGATAACAACATTATTTGATTATGACATCATCAAATGACATCATCATTTGATTATGACATCATCAGATGAGATAATCATTTGATTATGACATTAACAAATGAAATCATCGAATGACATCATCATTTGATTATGACATCATCGAATGATAAGACATGAAAACAGGTGATTATGACATCATCAGATTACATAATAACTTGATTTTGACATCATCAGATGACATCATCAGTTGATTATGACATCATCAGATGACATCATAATTTTATTATGTCATCACCAGATGACATCATCATTTGATTATGACATCACCAGATGACAATATTATTGGATTATGACATCATCAGATGACATCATAATTTGATTATGACATAATCAGATGACATCATCAGATGAGATCATCATTTGATTATGACCTCAACAGATGACATCATCGAATGACATCATGAGTTGACTATGACATGACCAGATGACATCATTTTTTGATTATGACTTCACCAGATGACATCATCATTTGATTATGACTTCATGAGATGACTTCATCAGATGACATCTTCATTTGATTATGACATAATCAGATAACATCATCAGATGGGATCATCATTTGATTATGACTGTTAGAACCTTGCTGTTAGGTTTTTTTTCCTTTGCTGGTCACATGACCCTTCTGGCTTTGCTGGACTTCATTGTATATCTACCTTCTAGCTAGCCTGTGCTCTGTGTCTTGCTCTGTTAGTTTGCTTGGTTTACTGACCTCTATGTTCTTTATATTTTGTTTGTTCGTCTGTCTGCTACTACTTCTGTTAGGAGGTGTCCCATATTCCTCCCAGTCCTTAGTACTTGTAGGGATTCCTCCCCCACATCTATAGGTCTTCGTACAGACTAGCTTAGGACTTTAGCAGGTCTGATCGCAGGATCAGGTTCCCTGTTACATCGTAGGGATTCAGCTGAGTTCTATCGTAGGGACAGATCTCCTCTCTTTCCTTAGCTCTGGTAGCAGAACATAACAGTAAGTCCAGCCAGCAAATTCTCTAAGGAAAGATTTTTCTGTTCCATCATGGTGTCGGTTCAGGATTTGGCTCATCGCCTGCAGGGACTCTCTCTGGAAGTGGCCGAGCTCCGTCAGCACGTGAGTAACTGTTCTGGAGCACATTTCTTGGAGCCTAAGGTATGTTTGCCGGATTTATTTTTTGGTGAACATCGAGAATTTTTTTCATTTAAATGCTTGCTTATTGTATTTTCGTTTGAGACCCAAGTCCTCTGGGGATGAATCCCAGCGCGTAGGGTTCATAATGTCACTTTTGCGCAAAGAGCCTCAGGAGTGGGCCTTTTCTTTGCAACCTAGTGATACATGCTTCAGATCAGTGGATAGTTTTTTTTCTGCTTTAGGACTATTATATGATGATCCTGACCGTGTCGCATCAGCTGAGACTGAGTTGAGACGTTTAAAACAAGGATCAGGTAATGTCGAAAAATATTGTACACATTTTCGTTGTTGGTCCACTCAAACAGGGTGGAACGATTCTGCTCTGAAAAGTCTATTTCTTGCTGGGCTCAGTGAAAGGGTTAAAGACCTGCTAATTGCTTATCCTACACCTGAGGATTTGCAACAGGCTATGCAATTAGCTATACGGGTGGATAGAAGACTGCGTGCTAGGGTTAATGAGAGCAAATCCTCTGCTATGTCAGTTTCTGGTTATGAGAATGTGTGTACTAACAGTGGTGAACCGATGGAGATTGGATCGGTGGCACCTCGCTCTCAAGAAAAAGACCGTCGTTTTTCGAAAGGCTTGTGTTTCTATTGCGGAAAATCTGGTCATTTGATTAAAGGCTGTGAGCTTCGTATGAAGAAAGAAAAAAAAATGGTCAGTCATGCCCGTATTGCCTGTTTAAATTCCAAGGGTGTATTTTTAGCTGCTTCCACGATTGCTCAGGAAAAATTAATGGAATTTCGGGTGTTTGTTGATTGCGGGTCTACACTGAATGTAATTGATGGGGGATTCGTGGAAAAACTCAATTTAAAACCTGAACCTTTATCATCCCCCATTGCTGTGGTTTCTGTGGATGGCTCCCCTTTGAAGAATATTACTCTCAAGGTCTGTGAATTTCCTCTCACTATTAATGGTGTTCACCATGAGAAATTGGATTTGGTAGTGTTGAATAACTTGCCTTCTCCAGTAATATTGGGATTGCCCTGGTTAAAATGTCACAATCCTGTACTGGATTGGTCTACCAGTGAAATTAAATCCTGGAGCCATAAATGTTATGACAAGTGTTGTAACGGGCGTATTGCAGCTTTGGATAGGGGAGAATTGCCTGTTCCTATTCAGGATTTTTGGAGAGTTTTTTCTGAGAAGGAATCGCAGGTTTTGCCTCCCCATAGAGACTATGATTGTTCTATTGAATTTGTCCCTGGAGCGACTCTTCCTAAAAGTCGTTTATTTAACCTTACTATTCCTGAGAGGAAGGCTTTGGAGGAATACATACAGACAAGTTTGGCCGCCGGTCACATTAGGCCCTCTAAGTCTCCTGTGGCGGTTGGATTTTTTTTTGTAAAAAAAAAGGACGGCGGTTTACGTCCTTGTCTGGATTTTCGTGAGATTAACAAAATTACGGTACGCAATCCTTACCCACTGCCATTGATTCCTGATCTGTTTAACTAGTTATTGGGGGCCAAGTGGTTCTCTAAAATTGACCTTAAGGGGGCATACAATCTGTTGCGCATGAAGGAGGGTGATGAATGGAAGACTGCTTTTAACACTCCTGTGGGTCATTTTGAGAATCTGGTTATGCCTTTTGGTCTTACTAATGCTCCTGCATTTTTTCAGAATCTGATTAATGACATCCTTAGACCTTTGATCGGTAAAAATGTGGTTGTGTATTTGGATGACATTTTGATTTATTCGCCAGATCTGGAGTCTCATTGGCGGAGCGTGCGTGAGGTATTACAGTTATTAATGGACAATTCGCTTTTTGCTAAGCTGGAGAAATGTGAGTTCGCTGTACAGAGAATTAGTTTTTTGGGCTACATTATCTCCAGCAAAGGTTTTGAGATGGATCCGGTTAAGGTTCAGGCTGTGCAGGAATGGCCTAGGCCTATTGGTTTGAAATCGATACAGAGGTTTTTGGGTTTCGCCAATTACTATAGAAAATTCATAAAAAATTTTTCTAGTATTGTCAAACCTCTGACTGATCTCACCAGGAAAGGTGCTGATGCGGTTCAGTGGTCTTCTGAGGCCATTGAAGCTTTTGTGTATCTCAAGGAGAGGTTCACCTCTGCTCCCATCCTTATGCAGCCTGATGTTACTAGGCCGTTTTTGGTTGAGGTTGATGCTTCCTCTGTGGGGGTTGGCGCAGTATTGTCTCAGGATAACGGGGATGGATTACATCCCTGTGCCTTTTTTTCAAAAAAATTTTCGGAGACTGAATTGAATTACGATATTGGTAATCGGGAATTATTGGCTATTAAACTCGCATTTGAACACTGGCGCCACTTCTTGGAAGGTGCGGAATTTCCCATTCAGGTTCTTACGGATCATAAAAATCTGATATATCTTGACGCTGCCAAGCGCCTGAATGCCCGTCAGGCTAGGTGGGCACTGTTTTTCTCGCGGTTTAATTTCTCCGTTACTTACATCCCTGGTACTAAGAATGTTAAGGCGGATGCCTTGTCTCGCAGTTTTTCTCCCGTAGTCGGTGCTGAGAAAGAGGAAAACATTTTACAAGAAGGTGTTGTGATAGCTGCTTTAGACTCCGTTTTGGAGGATGAGATTCTTAAAGCTCAGGAGAATGCCCCATCTAACACTCCTCATGGGAGGTTGTTTGTGTCTGGGACCTTTAGGAGAGATTTGTTTGTTGAGTGTCACGAATCTCGGTTGGCAGGTCATCCCGGAATCTCTGAGACCAAGAGACTGGTGGGTCGCAGTTTTTGGTGGCCTGGATGGCAGAAGGAAGTCATTAAGTGGGTACGCCAATGTACTGTATGTGCTAGATCTAAGTCCTCACATACTCCTGCTGCGGGGTTGCTTTGTCCTTTGGAGGTCCCCAGTGCTCCTTGGACACATTTGGCTATGGACTTTATAACTGACCTTCCCCCCTCTGAGGGTTTTACTGTCATCTGGGTGGTCGTGGACCGTTTTAGTAAGATGTGTCACTTGGTTCCCTTCATCAAACTGCCCTGCGCTAAAACTCTCGCTAAGGCCTTTGTCAAGGAAATTGTCAGACTTCATGGCGTTCCTACTGACATTGTTTCTGATAGGGGTCCTCAGTTCGTGGCTTGTTTTTGGCGTGCCTTTTGTGACAGGTTGGGAATTCATTTGTCGTTTTCGTCCGGATATCATCCTGAATCTAATGGCCAGACAGAAAGGAAAAAACAGGATGTTGAGCAGTTCTTGCGTTGTTTTGTGGCAGACAATCAAGAGGGGTGGTCTGAGTTTCTGCCACTTGCCGAATTTGCTCTGAATAATCATACATCTTCTTCTGCTGGTTGTTCGCCTTTTTTTTGTTGTTCTGGGAGACATCCGTCGTTTGGGTCGTTCTCCAAGTTGGGATCTGCCGTGCCTGAGGAGGAGAATTTTTCCAGTGATTTGGAAAGAGTTTGGACGGATGTGCGTGGTAATCTTCAGGAGGCCAACAGAAAATCTAAAGACTACTTTGATAGGAAACGACAGGAGGTTTTGTTCGCTGTTGGTGACATGGTTTGGTTGTCCTCTAGGAATCTGCGGTTGAGGATTCCTTCTAAGAAATTGGGTCCCAAGTTTGTAGGGCCCTTTAAGGTGCTTCAGGTTGTCAACCAATCTGCTGTTAGGTTGGAGGTTCCTACCTCCTGGAGAATTAATCCGGTCTTTCATGTCTCTCTGTTAAAAAAAGCTGTTGTGTCGGATGGTGACGCCTCTGCCTCTGTTCCTCCGGTGGTGGAGGACGGGGAATATGAAATTTCTCGCATCCTTGACTCTAGACGGTATAGAGGTAGTTTGCAGTATCTTGTGGCCTGGAAAGGTTTCGGACCCGAGGATAACTCTTGGGTGAGGTCAGATGATGTTTCCGCGTCCAGACTTATCAGAGCGTTTCACAGGAGATTTCCTGATAAGCCTGGTCCTAGGGGATCCGGAGGATCCTCTTAGAAGGGGGGGTACTGTTAGAACCTTGCTGTTAGGTTTTTTTTCCTTTGCTGGTCACATGACCTTGTTGGCCTATTTAATCCTGCTCCGCCCTTCTGGCTTTGCTGGACTTCATTGTATATCTACTTTCTAGCTAGCCTGTGCTCTGTGTCTTGCTCTGTTAGTTTGCTTGGTTTACTGACCTCTATGTTCTTTATATTTTGTTTGTTCGTCTGTCTGCTACTATTTCTGTTAGGAGGTGTCCCATATTCCTCCCAGTCCTTAGTACTTGTAGGGATTCCTCCCCCACATCTATAGGTCTTCGTACAGACTAGCTTAGGACTTTAGCAGGTCTGATCGCAGGATCAGGTTCCCTGTTACATCGTAGGGATTCAGCTGAGTTCTATCGTAGGGACAGATCTCCTCTCTTTCCTTAGCTCTGGTAGCAGAACATAACAATGACATCAACAGATGACATCATCGAATGACATCATCATTTGATTATAACATGACCAGATGACATCATTTTTGATTACGACTTCACCAGATAATATCATCATTTGATTATGACTTCACCATATGACATCCACAGATGACATGATCAGATGACTTCATCATTGATTATGAAATCACCAGATGACAATATTTTTTGATTATGACTTCATTAGATTACATTATAATTTGATTATGACATCATCAGATTATATCATCAGATGACAATAGTTGATTATGACATCACCAGAGGACCACATTGTTTGATTATGACATCATCAAATGACATCATCATTTGATTATGACATCATCAGATGAGATTATAATTTGATTATGACATCAACAGATGAAATCATCGAATGACATCATCATTTGATTATGACATCATCGAATGATAACACATGAAATCAGATGATTATGACATCATGAGAATACATAATAAGTTGATTTTGACATCATCAGATGACATCATCAGATGACATCTTCGTTTGATTATGACATCATCAGATAACATTATCAGATGACATCATCAGTTGATTATCACATCATCGAATGATATCACATGAAATCAGCTGATCATGACATTATCAGTTGACATAATAAGTTGATTTTGACATCATCAAATGACTTCATTTGATTATGACATCATCAGTTGACATCATCAGTTGATTATGACATCAATAGATGGCATTATTTGATTATGACATCATCAGATGACACCATCATTTGATTATGACATCATCAGATGAGATCATCATTTGATTATGACATCATCAGATGACGTCTTCATTTGATTATAAAATCATCAGATAACAATATCAGATGATATCATCATTTCATTATCACATCATCGAATGATATCAGATGAAATCAGCTAATTATGACATCATCAGTTGACATAATCACTTGATTTTGACATCATAAGATGACATAATGAGTTGATTTTGACATCATCAGATAGCATCATCAGTTGATTATGACATCATTAGATGACAACATTTTGTGATTATGACATCATCAGTTGACACCATCATTTGATTATGACATCATCAGATGAGATCATCATTTGATTATGACATCATCAGATGACATCATCAGATGACATCATCATTTGATTATGACATCAACAGATGACATCATCGAATGACATCATCAGTTGATTTTGACATCACCAGATGACAACATTATTTGATTACGACTTCACCAGATGACATCATCATTTGATTATGACATCATCAGATGACATCATCAAATAACATCTTCATTTGATTATGACATCATCAGATGACATCTTCATTTGATTATGACATCATCAGATAACATTATCAGATGATATCATCAGTTGATTATGACATCATCGAATGATATCACATGAAATTCGCTGATTATGACATCATCAGATGACATAATAATTTGATTTTGACATCATCAGATGACATCATCATTTGATTATGACATCATCAGATTACATCATCATTTGATTACGACATCATCAGATGACTTCATTATTTGCTTATGACATCATCAGATGACATCATCATTTGACATCATTAGTTGATTATGACATCACCAGAATACAACATTATTTGATTATGACATCATCAGATGACATCATTTAATTATGACATCATTTGATGAGATCATCATTTGATTATGACATTAACAGATGACATCATCGAAAGACATCACCATTTGATTATGACATCAAAAGATTACATCATTGAATGACATCATCAGTTGATTATGACATCATCGAATGATAACACATGTAATCAGCTGATTATGACTAGTGTTGAGCCACCCCCGTAGTGTTCGCGTTCGGTTCGGTTCGTCGAACACCCGTGTGTTCGCCGAACTGTTCGTCGAACTGTTCGTCGAACACCTTCGAACACCGTTAAAACCAATGGCAGGCAAACAAAAACACATAGAAACACATAGAAAACACCTTCAAAGGTGTCCAAAAGCTGACAAACTGCTCAGAAGACACAACTAACACATGGAAAAGTGACAAGTACATATAGTCATGCGAAAAGAAAAGAGGTGGAGGAGTAAAAGGAGGGGGAGACACAGATATAGGCATGTCATGCCCTTCTAAAATCCAAAAAGTGAGAAGCCGACACGTTCAGTCCGCTCCTGCCCGTGCCACCTCCGTGTTGCCGGGTTTGTGCCAGAGCCGCGTTGAACCCTGATGGCCAGCCCCCCTCTTCCAATACTGGTGCCTGTCCGCTGGTGGGTCGAGCGAGCCCCCCTGTGGTGGAGGCAGCTCTAAGCTTTTTAATTTAAATTGTCTCTCTAATTTGAATGAATACACTTTAAGTCTATTTACAAGGATCTATTGGAGGGCAAGTCTCATGCCAGCAGCCACATAATTCCAGCTCCAGTAGCGTCCACTAAAGCTGCTGTAGTTAAAAAGCTGTTATAAGGATCGAGCTCGGCTGTCCACCGCAAGGCATCCTACTGCCAGTCCCAGCCCCTATGCCTTGGGGTGCCTCCTGATGCTCTTCACTGAGTATCCCGTGGTCCCGAAGCATTTCCTTTGAAAAAATTAAGTGTCCAAACTACAGGTGGTGTAGCTTGCTTAACAGCCGGGATAATCCGCTGACTAGCAGACACTGCTACTAGGCACAAAGTATTTCCTGGGCTAGATGCAGTTAAAAATTTGTAATTAGATACTCTCGTTGGATGCTGAGAAAGCATTCCATAGAGTCTCCTGGCACGCCATATATGATTTTCTTAAAAAGCTTGGGGTAGGGGTCTAGGGGACCCTTTTATAGCCAAAATCACGGCCCTGTATCACAATACGTCACCTAGGCTGAAGATTAATGGAACTGTAGCACCCTGAGGGCTCGGTTGCTACAGAGGTACTGCACCTCACCCAGAGGTGTGATATATCACTCTCAGGTAAGGATGGAGTGTGGATCAGGACCCGAGACCTGCATGCATTACACCACATTGCCGTGGGGCAGGGCGACCAATATGCCTCTGAGATGGGCACGACAGTCCCTGTCCCTGGCTGGAGTGGGGGGAGGGAACACTGAGGAAGGGGAACCCTGTAGTGCAGGAGCAGGGAGGAAGCAGTTCCTGGGTGCATTGAGAAGGGAATATAAAAGGTGGGCACCATCTTAGTTCAGTGCAGAGAAGTCTGAGCAGAAGTGGCAGGGAGCAGGGGCTCTGCATGAGCTCTGCTCCGGAGGCGGGCCTAGTAACAGAGGCCCAGGCCTGGAAGAGGGAGAAGGAAGGAAGAGGAGCAGAGAAGGCTCCAGGAACGAGGAATGAAGGGATCCCAGGGGTGCGGACGGGCGAGTCGCCACCGCACGCCCGAATCCACCTGCGTGGAGGGGTCAGGCCAAAGGGGGAGACCGGTCCCCGAAACTAGTGGAGGCAGGAAACGACCCTCAGCTAGAAACCGGAGGCTGTCACATTTTATGTGGCGCAGCCCCTCGCTACACCCGCTAGGAAGGCACCACATAGGGTCAGGGAAACTGGCACCAAGTTTACCAAGAGGAGGCCCGAGGCAGCCGGACAGAGGGGTTGGTAAGAAAGGCCAGACAAAGGACACACAAAGGTGGTCCTGTGAAGCGCTCCAAAGTTATCTGGGAGTTGTCTGAGCCCCTCACCTGGTGAGCACAGTACGACGTGGGCAGCCGTTACCTGCAGACGTGGTCTGGATAATAAGAACTGTGAGTAAAGGCCCTGGACTGCATCACTGACTCCGTGTCATTACTAGTGTTGAGCCACCCCCGTGGTGTTCGGGTTCGGTTCGGTTCGTCGAACACCGGGATGTTCGAGGAACTGTTCGTCGAACTGTTCGTCGAACACCTTAGAACACCGTCGAACACCGTTAAAACCAATGGCAGGCAAACAAAAACACATAGGAACACATAGAAAACACCTTCAAAGGTGTCCAAAAGCTGACAAACTGCTCAGAAGACGCTTTCTTTAAAAAAGCCGGCCGGCAATTCAGCAGCGGCAAACACCGGTACCCGATAATTTAGACATGAAGGAATACAGCATCACACATAGATTAGATAGATAGAAACATGTCAGTCACATATATATGAAGTACAGTGACAGTGTTGCTTACTGTACTTGTCATTTAGTGTAAAGGATTTATTAAAAAATATAATAGTGTTTTCTGCACCGTCTCTTTAAAAAAGCCGGCCGGTAATTCAGCAGCGGTACCCGACAATTTATAACAGACAGAATAGAGCTTCACACATAGATTAGATAGATAGAAACATGTCAGTCACATATATATGAAGTACTGTGACAGTGTTGCTTACTGTACTTGTCATTTACTGCAAAGGATTTATTAAAAAAAATAATAGTGTTTTCATGCACCGTCTCTTTAAAAAAGCCGGCCGGCAATTCAGCATCTGTACCCGACAATTTAGAATAGAAGGAATAGAGAATCACACATAGATTAGATAGATAGAAACATGTCAGCCACATATATACGAAGTACAGTGACAGTGTTGCTTACTGTACTTGTCATTTAGTGTAAAGGATTTATTAAAAAATATAATAGTGTTTTCGTGCACCGTCTCTTTAAAAAAGCCGCCGGCAATTCAGCATCTGTACCCGACAATTTATAACAGACAGAATAGAGCTTCACACATAGATTAGATAGATAGAAACATGTCAGTCACATATATATGAAGTACTGTGACAGTGTTGCTTACTGTACTTGTCATTTACTGCAAAGGATTTATTAAAAAAAATAATAGTGTTTTCATGCACCGTCTCTTTAAAAAAGCCGGCCGGCAATTCAGCATCTGTACCCGACAATTTATAACAGAAAGAATAGAGCTTCACACATAGATTAGATAGATAGAAACATGTCAGTCAAATATATAATAAGTACAGTGACAGTGTTGGTTACTGTACCTGTCATTTAGTATTAAAATAAAGGATTTATTATTAAAAAAAATTGGCGTGGGGTTCCCCGTAATTTTAGTCTCTAGCGGAGGTTAAGCAGACAGCTGGGGCAGATGTTTGAAGCCTGGGAAGGGGGTAATACCCACGAAGCTTCCCAGGCTACTAATATCAGCCCCCAGCTGAATACCTAGCCTTTACTAGCTATTAAAATGGAGGACCCCCCCAAAAAAATGACGTGGGGTCCCCCCTAATTTAATAGCTAGCAAAGGCTAGGCAGACAGCTGGGGGCTGATATTAATAGCCCAGGAAGGGAGCCATGAATATTGGCCCCCTCCCAGGCTAGAAACACCAGCCGTCAGCCGCCCCAGAAATGGCGCATCCATAGGATGCGCCAATTCTGGCACTTAGCCTCGTTCTTCCACGCTGCCCTGGTGCGGTGGCAGGGGGTAATAGGGTTGGGGTTGATGTCAGCTTATAATGCCAGCTGACATCAAGCCCAGGTTAGTAATGGAGAGGCGTCTATAAGACACCCCCATTACTAACCCCATAGTCAAAGTAAAAAAAAAACACACAAACACCCAGAATAAAGTCCTTTAATTGAAATAAAGACACAATTCTTTATTGTTCTAAATTAAACCATACTTACCATCACGCCCATTCCAGCTGAAGCCAACGATCTCCTGCAATAAAAGAAAAATAATAAAGCAACCTCATCCTTACCTTTCCATGGTTCCCAGGACAGCTTCAGCTCTGCTACATCGAGATGACAGGCTGGACCGCAGCAGAACGCTGCCATCCAGCCTGTCATCCCGCAGACACTGAGAAGCGCAGGCATGCTTGCGCTCCTCAGTGTCTGACTGTGACGGCATCCAGATGAGCCGACAATGAACTCGGCTCACCTCATGTACGTCACTGACAGTGTGGGAAAATTCTCCTGCACTCAGCGCTTCAGCGTGAGAATTTTCCCACGCTGTCAGTGACGTGCATGAGGTGAGCAGAGTTCATTGGACATGACCTCGGCTCATCTGGATGCCGTCACAGCCAGACACTGAGTAGCGCAAGCAAGCCTGCGCTTCTCAGTTTCTGCGGGATGACAGGCTGGATGGCAGCGTTCTGCTGCGGTCCAGCCTGTCATCTCGATGTAGCAGAGCTGAAGCTGTCGTGGGAGCCATGGAAAGGTAAGGATGATGTTGCTTAATTATTTTACTTTTATTGCAGGAGATCATTGGCTTCAGCTGGAATGGGCGTGGCGGTAACTATGGTTTAATTTAGAACAATAAAGAATTGTGTGTTTATTTCAATTAAAGGACTTTTTTCTGGGTGTTTGTGTTTTTTTTAAAATACTTTACTAGAAATTCATGGTGGTCATGTCTAATATTGGCGTGACCCCATGAATTTCGGGCTTAGGGCCAGCTGATAATGCCAAGCTGGCCTTAACCCCTTTATTACCCAGTGAGCCACCGCACCAGGGCCCTGGATGAGTTGGGTACAGCGCCAGAAGATTATTATTTCATGAATTTCCTGAAATAATTTAAAAAAAATTGACGTGGGGCTTTGCCCTATATTTGTGTCCAGTCATGTACAGCAGGCAGGAACGGGCTGCCCCCAACCACCAGCTGCCTATTTGTACCTAGCCGGACACAACAATATAGGGAAGCCCTTTTTTTCTTAATTATTCCATGAATTTCATGAAATAATTTAAAAAAAAAATGCGTGGGGCTTCGCAATATTTTTGTGTCCAGCCAGGTACAACTAGGCAGCTGGGAGCTGGAATCCGCAGCGCAGGGAGGCCCAAGCTTTCTGGGCCCCACCCACTGCAAATTGCAGTCCGCAGCCGCCCCAGAAAATGGCGCGTTCATAGAAGCGTCATCTTCTGGCGCTGTACCCAACTCATCCAGGGCCCTGGTGCGGTGGCTCACTGGGTAATAAAGGGGTTAAGGCCAGCTTGGCATTATCAGCTGGCCCTAAGCCCGAAATTCATGGGGTCACGCCAATATTAGACATGACCACCATGAATTTCTAGTAAAGTATTTAAAAAAACACAACACCCAGAATAAAGTCCTTTAATTGAAATAAACACACAATTCTTTATTGTTCTAAATTAAACCATGCTTACCGTCACGCCCATTCCAGCTGAAGCCAATGTCTTCTGCAATAAAAGTAAAATAATTAAGCAACCTCATCCTTACCTTTCCATGGTTCCCACGACAGCTGAGTTCATTGGACATGAATGAGCTCACCTCATGCACGTCACTGACAGCGTGGGAAAATTCTCACGCTGAAGCGCTGAGTGCAGGAGAATTTTCCCACGCTGTCAGTGACGTCCATGAGGTGAGCTCATTCATGTCCAATGATCTCAGCTCACCTCATGCACGTCACTGACAGCGTGGGAAAATTCTCCTGCACTCAGCGCTACAGCGTGAGAATTCTCCCACGCTGTCAGTGACGTGCATGAGGTGAGCTCATTCATGTCCAATGAACTCAGCTGACCTCATGCACGTCACTGACAGCGTGGGAGAATTCTCACGCTGAAGTGCTGAGTGCAGGAGAATTCTCCCACGCTGTGAGTGACGTGCATGAGGTGCGCCGAGTTCATTGGACATGAATTCGTCTCATCTTTATGCCGTCACAGCCAGACACTGCAGAGCGCAAGCATGCCTGCGCTTCTCAGTGTCTGTGGGATGACAGGCTGGATGGCAGCGTTCTGCTGCGGTCCAGCCTGTCATCTCGATGTAGCAGAGCTGAAGCTGTCGTGGGAACCATGGAAAGGTAAGGATGAGGTTGCTTTATTATTTTTCTTTTATTGCAGGAGATCGTTGGCTTCAGCTGGAATGGGCGTGGTGGTAAGTATGGTTTAATTTAGAACAATAAAGGAATGTGTCTTTATTTCAATTAAAGGACTTTATTCTGGGTGTTTGTGTTTTCTTTTAACTTTGACTATGGGGTTAGTAATGGGGGTGTCTTATAGACGCCTCTCCATTACTAACCTGGGCTTGATGTCAGCTGGCATTATAAGCTGACATCAACCCCAACCCTATTACCCCCTGCCACCGCACCAGGGCAGCGTGGAAGAGCGAGGCTAAGTGCCAGAATTGGCGCATCCTATGGATGCGCCATTTCTGGGGCGGCTGACGGCTGGTGTTTCTAGCCTGGGAGGGGGCCAATATTCATGGCTCCCTTCCTGGGCTATTAATATCAGCCCCCAGCTGTCTGCCTAGCCTTTGCTAGCTATTAAATTAGGGGGGACCAAACGTCATTTTTTTTGGGGGGTCCTCCATTTTAATAGCTAGTAAAGGCTAGGTATTCAGCTGGGGGCTGATATTAGTAGCCTGGGAAGCTCCGTGGGTATTACCCCCTTCCCAGGCTTCAAACATCTGCCCCAGCCGTCTGCTTAACCTCCACTAGAGACTAAAATTACGGGGAACCCCACGCCAATTTTTTTTAATAATAAATCCTTTATTTTAATACTAAATGACAAGTACAGTAACCAACACTGTCACTGTACTTATTATATATGTGACTGACATGTTTCTATCTATCTAATCTATGTGTGAAGCTCTATTCTGTCTGTTATAAATTGTCGGGTACAGATGCTGAATTGCCGGCCGGCTTTTTTAAAGAGACGGTGCATGAAAACACTATTATTTTTTTTAATAAATCCTTTGCAGTAAATGACAAGTACAGTAAGCAACACTGTCACAGCACTTCATATATATGTGACTGACATGTTTCTATCTACCTAATCTATGTGTGATTCTCTATTCTTTCTGTTATAAATTGTCGGGTACAGATGCTGAATTGCCGGCCGGCTTTTTTAAAGACACGGTGCAGAAAACACTAATATTTTTTTTAATAAATCCTTTGCAGTAAATGACAAGTACAGTAAGCAACACTGTCACAGTACTTCATATATATGTGACTGACATGTTTCTATCTATCTAATCTATGTGTGAAGCTCTATTCTGTCTGTTATAAATTGTCGGGTACCGCTGCTGAATTGCCGGCCGGCTTTTTTAAAGAGACGGTGCACGAAAACACTATTATATTTTTTAATAAATCCTTTACACTAAATGACAAGTACAGTAAGCAACACTGTCACTGTACTTCGTATATATGTGGCTGACATGTTTCTATCTATCTAATCTATGTGTGAAGCTCTATTCCTTCTATTCTAAATTGTCGAGTACAGATGCTGAATTGCCAGCCGGCTTTTTTAAAGAGACGGTGCATGAAAACACTATTATTTTTTTTTATAAATCCTTTACACTAAATGACAAGTACAGTAAGCAACACTGTCACTGTGCTTCTTATATATGTGACTGACATGTTTCTATCTATCTAATCTATGTGTGAAGCTCTATTCTTTCTGTTCTAAATTGTCGGGTACCGGTGTATGCCGCTGCTGAATTGCCGGCTTTTCATGTTTCACTGTGAGCACTGTTCCCATCGATTTGGGCAATCACTGTAATGCCACAACCACCATGGCTGTGGCATTACAGTGAGTGGCAGACAATCCCTGCATGATTGGTGCTCTAAATAGCGCCAGACATGCAGGACACGCTTTTGGTGCACGAACAGTTATCGAACATAACCTCGAACAGCCGAATTTTTTGCAAATCGTTCGGGTTCGTCGAACAACTCGAACACCACCCAAAACAGCTCGAATTTGAGATTGGCGAACAGTTCTAGTCGAACAACGCTCATCTCTAGTCATTACTGCTGCTGCCCTGCACCATCACCCCCATCCTCCGCATACGCTGCCCTGAGGCTATACTCCTCCCGTGGGGAGTTATGCTACGCTCTGCTGCACCCACAACACCAGCCTCAGCGGTCTGCCCTGCAGCGGCGGTTCACTCTGACCGCAATCCACGTGTGGCGTAGTCGGACATTTAAACATCAAAACCACATAAATAGTTCCACCACTGGTTTGACCACCCTGAGCCACGGAACCGGGTCGCCGCCACGAAGACTACAACCACCAGCATCCACCAAAAAGGGTCCGGCTCCGGGTGTCCCAAGGCCCAGGGGGTGCATCAGAACATTTTCATCACCTTTCACAATCACCAATGGGACAAGGCAGGGATGTCCTCTGTCCCCTCTCTTATACATCCTAGTGACGGAGCACCTGCTCTCATCAATTCGCCATAACCCCAATATTAGGTGGAATGAGGTGGGAGGCACCGAGTACAAGTGCTCTCTATTTGCTGATGATGTCCTAGTATATATCACTCAATCACATATATCCATCCATGCTGTTATGGCTGAAATAGATCACTTTGTTACATGGTCAAATTTTAAAATCAATGCAGCGAAGTCTGAGGCCCTCGATGTCTCCCTCCCCAAATCCATATAGGATTCCATCCAGTCCAACTTTCTCTTTGCCTGGCCCTCACAGGGTATCAAATACTTAGGAATTCCTATTCATAGAGACCTCTCCCATCTATGTTATCTTAATTTTGGGCCCTTTATTGAACAACTCCATACAGACCACGGTTGGCAAGTTAGAATTGTAAGATTCACTACGTGAACCACTGGTGTTTTGTGGAAAAGCACATGTACACTGTGTTCCAAATTATTATGCAAAAAGTGTTTAGGAGTGATAAGGGAAGAATTTGTTTGTTTGTCAGTTAAACTCATTGATGGTGATGTGTGTCAGGGCTCTTTATATCACTGTAAGCAATTGCAGACACCTGTGCTAATTAGTTTGGCAGGTGTGTCCAATGAAAGGCAAGACTACTTAAGAAGGCTGTCTCAAATTATTAAGCAGCCTACATTTTCTGCCAAAATGGGAAAGAAAAAGGATGTGTCGGCTGCTGAGAAGCAACAAATTGTGGAGTGTTTAGGTCAAGGCATGACTACAATCAACAATGTGCGATGATCAGGATGAAGTGTCTTGGCAATCAAGAAGTATGTAGCTGATTCACAGTACACACGTGTGCGTGCTGATAAGGGCAAATTGAGGACTCTTTCCTACAGGCAATTATGTCAGGTTAAAAGAGCAGCGGCAAAAAAGCCTTGTCATAGCAGCAGACAAGTTTTTGAAGCTGCTGGTGCCTCCAACGTCCCCCGAACAACAAGATGCAGGGTCCATCAAAGGTTTGCAGCTGTGCATACGCCATCCTGTCGACCTCCTCTATCCACTTCACACAAGCAGAAACGGCTCCAGTGGGCCAAACATTACATGAAGACTGATTTCAAAACTGTTTTGTTCACGGATGAGTGCCGTGCAGCGCTCGATGGTCCAGATGGATGGAGTGGAGGATGGCTGGTTGATGGACACCCCACGCAAACACGGCTACAGCGCCAACAAGGAGGAGGTGGAGTAATGTTTTGGGCTGGAATCATGGGGAGAGAGATTGTCGGCCCCTTTAGGATCCCTGAAGGCGCTAAAGATGAACTCCATAATGTATGTGGATTTTCTCAAACAGCACTTCCTGCCATGGTTCAAGAAGAAGAAGCGTGTATTTCACAGCAAGATCATTTTTTTGCATGATAATGCACCATCTCATGCTGCACATAAAACATCGGCATCTCTGGCTGATATGGGCATAAAAGGGGACAAACTTATGGTGTGACCCCCATGCTCCCCTGACCTCTACCCCATTCAGAACCTCTGGAGCATCATCAAAAGGAGTGTCTATGATGGCGGGAGGCAGTTCACATCTAAGCAACAGCTCTGGGAGGGTATTCTGTCCTCATGCAAAACAATTGAAGCAGAAACCATCCAAAACCTGACAAATTCAATGGACGAGAGAGTTCGGAAGCTCCTTTCGAACAAGGGGTCCTATGTGAAAATGTAACATCACCTAGAATAAAGTTTTGAGTTGAAAACTGTTTGATTTCAGTTTCTAATAACCTGCTAATGCTTATAATTTCAAAAATGACCATTTTTTTGGTCTTTATTAAAATGAAAAGGTTGATCGAAAAGTTTGGGGGATCTAAGAGTGTGGCAACCCAGTAGTCATGATTACTTCGAATTCTGACAATATGAGGGTCATGTTGCAGGTAGTGCAGCAAGAAGGCACTTATGTGTCTTGCGCATCTCGGAGCCCCAAAATTATTTTCCGGGCTAGATGCAGCTAAAAATTATTATTAATTTTAAATCTGGTGGAGCTTAGTATAGATGGCCTAATAGGATCAGTGCTGCACACTGCTACAAAGCCCAAATTATTTTCCAGTCAAAATACAGATAAACATGATTAGTAATTTTAAATCTGGTGGAGCTTATTATAGATGGCCTAATAGAATCAGTGCTGCACACTGCTACAAAGCCCAAATTATTTTCCAGCCAAGATACAGATAAACATGATTAGTAATTTGAAAGCTTAAAACGGTTGGTAGGGTGATTTTAGCCCATCATCAAGCTTTTACTCTCCCCAGGATGACACAGGGGTAGAAAAGTCGTTTCGGATCCATGATTTGTTCATCTTTATGAACGTGAGTCTGTCTACATTATCAGTGGAGAGCCGCGTGCGCTTATCTGTCAGCACACCACCAGCAGCGCTGAACACACGTTCAGACAGAACGCTGGCTGCGGGGCATGACAAGATCTCCAAGGCGTAAGTGGCTAGCTCCGGCCATTTATCCAGATTGGAAGCCCAAAAAGAGCAAGGGTCCAGTGACACAGTCATGGCTTCAATGTTTACTTGGAGATACTCCTGTACCATCGTCTCTAGGCGTTGACTATGTGTCAGACTTCTTCTCTCCTGTGGCCTTGCAAAGGATGGGCTAAAAAAGTGGTGAAATGATTCCGCAAAATTGATGTTACCAGCAGATACTGTGGTTCTGTTACGGTTTGAGTGCTGAACACTTGACGGTCCCACGGTTGGCAAGTTGGAACTGTGAGATTCACTACGTGCACCACTGGTGTTTTGTGGAAAAGCACATGTAAGATTCTGCAACAGTCTCTGCTGATACTCCTGCATGCGTGCATCCCTTTCTATGGCAGGAATAATTTCTGCAAATTTACTTTTGTACCGGGGATCTAACAGTGTGGCAACCCAGTAGTCAGGATTATTTCTAATTCTCACAATTCGAGGGAAATGTTTCAGGTAGTGCAGCAAGAAGGCACTCATGTGTGTTGCGCATCCAGGAGCACCAAGTCCCTGTTGTGTTGGTGGCGAGGTAACAATCATGCTTCCTTCCTCTGTCCTCTCCCCCCAACCTCGCACAACAGAAATGTGATCAAGGTCTCCCTCATCTGATGAGTCTTCCATCAGTTCGTCCTCCACTTCTTCCTGGGCTCCTGCATCTTCTTCACTAGTTTGGCTGCTACCATGCGCCCTGGTAAAACCATCTCCCCCACCCTCACATGCCTGCCGCCTTGGTGCTGCCGACCGTCTGGACCTTGCAGATGTTAGCCCTTCCGCATACAACTCCTCCTCCTCTACTTCCTCCACCTCCTCTTGTGCCACCACCTGACTCCGAATTCTGTTTAACATGTGCTCCAGCATGTAAATCACCGGAATAGTCATGCTGATAATGGCATCGTCAGCACTAAACATCTTCGTCGCCATTTCAAAACTGTGCAGAAGGGTGCATAGGTCCCTGATCTGAGACCACTCCTCCAGCGTGATTTTCCCCACGTCTGGATCTCGTTGGCCCAGGCTATACGTCAGAACGTATTGCACCAGGGCTTGTCGGTGCTGCCACAGTCGCTGCAACATGTGCAGAGTTGAATTCCACCGGGTAGGCACATCGCATTTTAGCCGGTGAAGTGGCAGGCCCAACGACTTCTGTAGAGATGTAAGTCGCTGAGCTGCGGGATGCGAACGGCGGAAGTGAGCACACAGCGACCGTGCCCTCTGCAGAAGGCCATCTAGTCTGGGATAGTGGGCTAAAAATTGCTGGACAACCAGGTTCAACACGTGAGCCATACAAGGCACGTGTGTGACCTTACCCCGGCGAAGGGCCGCACCCAGGTTTGCAGCATTGTCGCACACGGCCTTCCCTGGTTTCAGGTCCAGTGGAGACAACCATTCATGAAATTGGTTCTCCAGAGCTGACCACAACTCCTCAGCTGTGTGACTCACATTTCCCAGACATCAAAGTAAAAACCGCCTGATGACGTTGAGCCCTACTGCCAGCATAGTAAGGAGGTGTGCATGATCCCTTCTGCGCAGTTAGAAAGCTTGTGGCATGACCAGACAGGCTTTGGGTGCAGGTGGAAGACCGAGAGGAGGTTGAGGAGGCAGAAGCAGTGGAGGAACTTTGACATAAAGAGGATTGACGCACAACTCGTGGGGACGGCAAGACTTGGACAGCAGCCCCTTGTCCTGCTGTCACCATAGTTACCCAGTGCCCAGTCAGCGACATTTAACGCCCCTGTCCATGCCTACTCGTCCAAGTGTCTGTGGTGAAATGCACCCTGTCACACACAGAGTTTCTCAAAGAAGCGGTGATGTTGTGTGCGACATGCTGGTGGAGCGCAGGCACACCTTTCTTTGAGAAGTAGTGCCGACTGGGCATCTGGTACTGGGGCACTGCGACGGACATAAGGTCTCGAAAATCCTCTGTGTCCACCAGGCGGAAAGGCAGCATTTCTGTAGCCAAGAGCTTGCAGATGGTGAAATTCAACCTCTTAGCTTTCTCATGGCTAGGAGGAAATGGTCTTTTACTTGTCCACATCTGAGGGACCGAGGGCTGGCTATTGTGCTTAGACGGGGTTGATAAGGGTGTCCCCGGCAAACTGCCGGTCTGTGAGGAAGATGCAGGCGGACATGTTAGGTTGCCTTGATCCAAAGGTGGTGCTATCGATGTCGGACAGCGCTCAACACCAGCTGGTGTTACCACCTCCAAAGAAAATGATGACCTGCCAATCACGCTGGCTGTTGCGGGTAAAGAGGTGGCAGGTCTGCGCCCCAAAACAGGTGTGACTGCTGTCCTCCCAGTCACAGAGGATGAAGAGGCCGCGGATGCACAAGATATGGCAGACGGTGGTTGGCCCGGCCGGCTAGGCCGCATTGTAGCACACTGAGCTTCCCACTGCAACTTATGCTTCATGTCCATGTGCCGGTTCATGCATGAAGTACTCAAACTATGTATTTTTTGGCCTCTACTTAGCTTTTGCTGACAAATGTTACAGATAACACGAGTTGGGTCATCTTTATCGATCTGAAAAAATGCCCAGGCTATGCAAGGCTTAGCACCCATGCGACCTGAAGAGCCACCACGACTTGTGGTGAGAGGCAGAGTTGTGTTTGAGGATGCAGTTGTTGACGTGCTTCCAGTACTATGTCTCTGTCCAGGAAGGCGCAACCTGACCTCGTCGTCACTAGCATCTTCCTCCACCTCCTCTGCTGACCTCATCTCTTGGCTGACTGTGGGTTGACAGTAAGTGGGATCTCCAACCTCATCATCATCACCCTGTGCGTTATTACACCCGTCGTCCTCAGAGCCAACCTGTTCCTGCCCTGACAAAAAACTAAAGTTGTCGCTCCAATCAGGTATTTAAGTCTCATCATCGTCTTCCTCATTGTCTCCACCAACAGGAGTTACAGTTTGGAAATGAGGGTCTACATTATGGTCAGAACCTTCTGCGTCTGGTCCTGGATTCGACTCATAAAGATTCTGGGCATCAGTGCAGATCATTTCCTCGTCTGGATTCACAGAAGCGCTGGAGTCGACCTCTGATTCCCAGGCTATAGTATGAGTAAACAGCTCTGCAGACTCAACCATCTGTTCTACCTCATACTCAGACGGGCAGCTGGAGATTTGGGAGCTGTGAGGAAGCAAGTGCGATTGGGGTGACACCTTTGAGGACTGGAGTATTTGTGATGTTGAAGTTGATGTGGAGGAGAGCCCACTTAAAGGAGCACTTGATATCCGTTGAAGCACCTGCTGTTTTTGTGCCTCATCTGGAATTTGTAGCGATTGGCGTGGCCGTAAGAAAGGGATCTTATCATATTGTCCGCTAAAAGAAGTAGACATTTTAGTTTGGCTGGAAGAAGGTCTTTCTTCTGCAGATGTTACTGTTGCTTTAACACCTACCCCACGGACACAACCTTTTTTCCCCTTCCCAACATGCCTATTCCCCTTTCCACCAGCAGCAGGCCTTTTTCCACTCATTTTGGTGGTTAACTAATTCACAACTCTGGAGTTGTTTGCACAAAAAAACAATGGATGGGAACCGAGCAGAGCTGAGTGGCCAAACTGTGGTATTAGGCCAAAACTATTGGCTGGGTTAGATGCAGAAAAAAATTATATTCAATTTTCAACCTGATGGAGGTCAGTATAGATGGACTAATAGAAAAAGTCCCACACACTGCTAGAAGGCCAAATATTTTTTCAGAGCTAGATGCAGAAAAAAATTATATTCAGTTTGCAACCTGATGGAGGTCTGCATAGATGGATTAATAGAACAAGTCCCACACACAGCTAGAAGCCCAATATTTTTTCAGAGGTAGATGCAGAAAAAAATATATTCAGTTTGCAACCTGATGGAGGTCAGTATAGATGGACTAATACAACAAGTCCCACACACAGCTAGAAGCCCAATATTTTTTCAGAGCTAGATGCAGAAAAAAATTATATTCAATTTGCAACCTGATGGAGGTCAGTATAGATGGAGTAATAGAACAAGTCCCACACACAGCTAGAAGCCCAAATATTTTTTCAGAGCTAGATGCAGATAAAAATTATTTTTAATTTGCAACCTGATGGAGGTCAGTATAGATGGACTAACAGAGAAAGTCCCAAACACTGCTAGAAAGCCAAATATTTTTTCAGAGCTAGATGCAGAAAAAAATTATATTCAGTTTGCAACCTGATGGAGGTCTGTATAGATGGATTAATAGAACAAGTCCCACACACAGCTAGAAGCCCAATATTTTTTCAGAGGTAGATGCAGAAAAAAATATATTCAGTTTGCAAGCTGATGGAGGTCAGTATAGATGGACTAATACAACAAGTCCCACACACAGCTAGAAGCCCAATATTTTTTCAGAGCTAGATGCAGAAAAAAATTATATTCAATTTGCAACCTGATGGAGGTCAGTATAGATGGAGTAATAGAACAAGTCCCACACACAGCTAGAAGCTCAAATATTTTTTCAGAGGTAGATGCAGATAAAAATTATTTTTAATTTGCAACCTGATGGAGGTCAGTATAGATGGACTAATAGAGAAAGTCCCACACACTGCTAGAAGGCCAAATATTTTTTCAGAGCTAGATGCAGAAAAAAATTATATTCAGTTTGCAACCTGATGGAGGTCTGTATAGATGGATTAATAGAACAAGTCCCACACACAGCTAGAAGCCCAATATTTTTTCAGAGGTAGATGCAGAAAAAAATATATTCAGTTTGCAACCTGATGGAGGTCAGTATAGATGGACTAATACAACAAGTCCCACACACAGCTAGAAGCCCAATATTTTTTCAGAGCTAGATGCAGAAAAAAATTATATTCAATTTGCAACCTGATGGAGGTCAGTATAGATGGAGTAATAGAACAAGTCCCACACACAGCTAGAAGCCCAAATATTTTTTCACAGCTAGATGCAGATAAAAATTATTTTTAATTTGCAACCTGATGGAGGTCAGTATAGATGGACTAATAGAGAAAGTCCCACACACTGCTAGAAGGCCAAATATTTTTTCAGAGCTAGATGCAGAAAAAAATTATATTCAGTTTGCAACCTGATGGAGGTCAGTATAGATGGACTAATAGAGAAAGTCCCACACACTGCTAGAAGGACAAATATTTTTTCAGAGCTAGATGCAGAAAAAAATTATATTCAGTTTGCAACCTGATGGAGGTCAGTATAGATGGACTAATAGAGAAAGTCCCACACACTGCTAGAAGGCCAAATATTTTTTCAGAGCTAGATGCAGAAAAAAATTATATTCAGTTTGCAACCTGATGGAGGTCTGTATAGATGGATTAATAGAACAAGTCCCACATACAGCTAGAAGCCCAATATTTTTTCAGAGCTAGATGCAGAAAAAAATTAAATTCAATTTGCAACCTGATGGAGGTCAGTATAGATGGAGTAATAGAACAAGTCCCACACACAGCTAGAAGCCCAAATATTTTTTCAGAGGTAGATGCAGAAAAAAATTATATTCAGTTTGCAACCTGATGGAGGTCTATATAGATGGATTAATAGAACAAGTCCCACACACAGCTACAAGCCCAATATTTTTTCAGAGGTAGATGCAGAAAAAAATATATTCAGTTTGCAACCTGATGGAGGTCAGTATAGATGGACTAATAGAGAAAGTCCCACACACTGCTAGAAGCCCAAATATTTTTTCAGAGCTAGATGCAGAAAAAAATTATATTCAATTTGCAACCTGATGGAGGTCAGTATAGATGGACTAATAGAATGATGCCATGCCCAAAAGATTTTACTTCACTAGGTGCAGTAAAAAAATTGTTATTCTATACACAGGTGGTATATCTTGCAACACAGATAGGCTACTCCACTGACTAACACACTCTGCAATAGGCCAAAAAGGATTAGCTTTGCTAGATTCAGCCAAATGCTGTGAAAAAAACTTGCACAGCACTGGCACAGACCTGCCTGGCAAAAACTGATAGGAACTGATGTAACCTAGTCCTGAAAAGGACTGCAATTACAATTAGTCTTTACTCCCACAACCTATCTATTTAAGAGCACAGACCTGCCTGATAAAAGTCGTAGGAAATGCTGTAACCTAGTCCTTAAAAGGACTGCAATCACAACTATTCCCTACTCCCAAGCTATCTGTAGATTTGTGCGAAAATTGGCTTGAAATTAACAAGGTATAGCGCACACAGCAACAGCGGTGCCGTCTAACACGCAGCTGCAGCAGTGAGAAAATGGTGGCGACGGGGAAAATGGCTTGGTCTTATAGGGCAAGGACATGTGACATACACTGCCAATGACACATGCCCTTGCTTGTGTGAAAAAAAGCACTTCGCTCCGTGTGTGCGCTGCTGATAGGCTGACAGATTGCACCTCCCCACTGTAAATGCGGGAAAGAGAAAAAAAATGGTGATCTTCATTATTCCTGCAGAGATCCATCCCCTGCCCCTCCCCCCACCCCACTGTACACTCAAACTGCGTATTAACATTAATTTTCATCATTACTGAGAAAAAATCCAGTTATGATTTTGGTGCACGAACAGTTATCGAACATAACCTCGAACAGCCAAATTTTTCTCAAATCGTTCGTGTTCGCCGAACGGCTCGAACACCGCCCAAAACAGCTCGAATTTGAGATTGGCGAACAGTTCGAGTAGAACAACGCTCATCTCTAATTATGACATGATCAGATGACATCATCATTTGATTATGACATCATCAGATGAGATCATCATTTGATTATGACATCTTCAGATGACATCATCAGATGACATCATCATTTGAATATGACATCAACAGATGACACCATTGAATGACATCATCAGTTGATTTTGACATCACCAGGTGACATCATCATTTGACTATGACATCAGATAACATTTTGAGATGACATCATCAGTTGATTATGACATCATCGAATGATATCACATGAAATCAGCTGTTTATGACATCATCAGATGACATAATAAGCGGATTTTGATATCATCAGATGACATCATCAGTTGATTATGACATCATAAGATGACATCATCAGATGACATCATCAGTTGATTATGACATCATCGAATGATATCACATGAAAGCAGCTGATTATGACATCATCAGATGACATAAAAGTTGATTTTGACATCATCAGATGACATCATCATTTGATTATGACATCATCAGATGACCTCATCAGTTGATTATGACATCACCAGATGACAACATTATTTGATTATGACATCATTTGATGAGATTACCATTTGATTATGACATCAACAGATGACATCGAATGACATCATCAGTTGATTATGACATCATCGAATGATATCACATGAAATCAGCTGATTATGACATCATCAGATGACATAATAATTTAATTTTGACATCATCAGATGACATCATAAGTTGATTATAACATCAGATGACATCATCATTTGATTATGACATCATCAGATGACATCATCATTTGATTATGACATCAACAGATGACATCACTGAATGACATCATCAGTTGATCATGACATGCTTAGATGACATCATTTTTTGATTATGACTTCACCAGATGACATCATCATTGGATTATGAAATCACCAGATGACATCTTCATTTGATTATGACATAATCAGATAACATCATCAGATGAGATCATCATTTGATTTTGACAGCAACAGATTACATCATCGAATGACATAATCAGCTGTTTATGACATCAGGAGATGACATCATTTTTTGGTTATGACTTCACCAGATGACATCATCATTTGATTATGACATCATCAGATGATACGATCATTTGATTATGACATCATCAGAGGAGATCATCAATTTAGTATGGCATCATCAGATGACATGTTCTTTTGATTACGACATCATCAGATAACATATCAGATGACATTATCAGTTGATTATCACATCATAGAATGATGTCACATGAAATCAGCTGATTATGACATCATCAGTTGACATAGTAATTTGATTTTGACATCATCAGGTGACATAATCAATTGATTATGACATCATCGAATGATAGCATATGAAATCAGCTGATTATGACATCATCAGATGACATAAGTTGATTTTGACATCATCAGATGACATAATCAGTTGATTTTGACATCATCAGACGATATCATCAGTTGTTTATGACATCATCAGATGACATCATTTGATTAAGACATAATCAGATGACATCATCATTTGATTATGACATCATCAGATGACATCATCAGCTGAGATCATCATTTGATTATGACATCAACAGATGACATCATCGAATAACATCATCAGTTGATTATGACATGACCAGATGACATCATTTTTTGATCATAACTTTACCAGATGACATGATCATATAACATCTTCATTTGATTATGACATCATCAGATAACATTATCAGATGATATCATCAGTTGATTATGACATCATCGAATGATATCACATGAAATCAGCTGATTATGACATCATCAGATGAAATAATAATTTGATTTTGACATCATCATATGACATCATTAGTTGATTATGACATCATCAGATGACATCATCATTTGATTATGACATCATCTGATGACCTCATCATTTGATTACGACATCATCAGATGACTTCATCATTTGCTTATGACGTCATCAGATGACATCATCAGATGACATCATCAGTTGATTATGACATCACCAGAATACAACGTTATTTGATTATGACATCATCAGATGACATCATCATTTAATTATGACCTCATTTGATGAGATCATCATTTGATTATGACATTAACAGATGACATCATCGAAAGACATCACTATTTGATTATGACATCAAAAGATGACATCATTGAATGACATCATCAGTTGATTATGATATCATCGAATGATATCACATGAAATCATCTGATTATGACAACTTCAGATGACATAATAAGTTGATTTTCACATAATCAGATGATATAATAATTTGATTTTGACATCATCTGATGACATCATCATTTGATTATGACATCATCAGATGACATCATCATTTGATTATGCCATCATCATATGACATCATCAAATGAGATCATCATTTGATCATGACATCAACAGATGACATTTACGAATGACATCATCAGTTGATTATGACATGACCAGATGACATCATTTTTTTCATCATGACTTCACTAGATGACATCATCATTTGATTATGACATCATTAGATGACTTCATCATTTGATTATGACATCATCAGATGACATAATCAGATGACATCATCAGTTGATTATGACATCACAAGATTACAATATTATTTGATTATGACAACATCCGATGACATCATCATTTGATTATGACATCATCAGATGACATCATAATTTGACATTTTCATTTGATTAAGACATCATCAGATAACATTATCAGATTACATCATCAGTTGATTATCACATCATCCAAAGATATCACATGAAATCATCTGATTATGACATCATCAGTTGACATAATAACTTGATTTTGACATAATCAGATGACATGATCAGTTGATTATGACATCATCATTTTATTATGACATCATCAGATTACATCATCAGTTGATTATGACATTACCAGATATCAACATTATTTGATTATGACATCATCAGATGACATCATCATTTGATTATGACATCATCAGATGAGATCATCATTTGATTATGACATCTTCAGATGACATCATCAGATGAGATCATCATTTGAATATGACATCAACAGATGACATCATTGAATGACATCATCAGTTGATTTTGACATCACCAGGTGACATCATCATTTGAATATGACATCAGATAACATTTTGAGATGACATCATCAGTTGATTATGACATCATCGAATGATATCACATGAAATCAGCTGTTTATGACATCATCAGATGACATAAGTGGATTTTGATATCATCAGATGACATCATCAGTTGATTATGACATCATAAGATGACATCATAAGATGACATCATCAGTTGATTATGACATCATCGAATGATATCACATGAAAGCAGCTGATTATGACATTATCAGATGACATAAAAGTTGATTTTGACATCATCAGATGACATCATCATTTGATTATGACATTATCAGATGACATCATCAGAAGACCTCATCAGTTGATTATGACATCAACAGATGACATCACTGAATGACATCATCAGTTGATTATGACATGCTTAGATGACATCCTTTTTTGATTATTACTTCACCAGATGACATCATCATTTGATAATGAAATCACCAGATGAGATCATCATTTGATTATGACAGCAACAGATGACATCATCGAATGACATAATCAGCTGTTTATGACATCAGGAGATGACATCATTTTTTGATTATGACTTCACCAGATGACATCATCATTTGATTATGACATCATCAGATTATACGATCATTTGATTATGACATCATCACATGAGATCATCATTTGATTATAACATCATCACATAACATTATCAGATGATATCATCAGTTGATTATGACATCATCGAATGATATCACATGAAATCAGCTGATTATGACATCATCAGATGAAATAATAATTTGATTTTGACATCATCATATGACATCATTAGTTGATTATGACATCATCAGATGACATCATTTGATTATGACATCATCAGATGACATCATCATTTGATTACGACATCATCAGATGACTTCATCATTTGCTTATGACATCATCAGATGACATCATCAGATGACATCATCAGTTGATGATGACATCACCAGAATACAACGTTATTTGATTATGACATCATCAGATGACATCATCATTTAATTATGACCTCATTTGATGAGATCATCATTTGATTATGACATTAACAGATGACATCATCGAAAGACATCACCATTTGATTATGACATCAAAAGATGACATCATTGAATGACATCATCAGTTGATTATGACATCATCGAATGATATCACATGAAATCATCTGATTATGACAACTTCAGATGACATAATAAGTTGATTTTGACATCATCACATGATATAATAATTTGATTTTGACATCATCTGATGACATCATCATTTGATTATGACATCATCAGATGACATCATCATTTGATTATGCCATCATCATATGACATCATCAAATGAGATCATCATTTGATTATGACATCAACAGATGACATTTACGAATGACATCATCAGTTGATTATGACATGACCAGATGACATCATTTTTTTATCATGACTTCACTAGATGACATCACCATTTGATTATGACATCATCAGATGACTTCATCATTTGATTATGACATCATCAGATGACATAATCAGATGACATCATCAGTTGATTATGACATCACAAGATTACAATATTATTTGATTATGACAACATCCGATGACATCATCATTTGATTATGACATCATCAGATGACATCATAATTTGACATTTTCATTTGATTAAGACATCATCAGATAACATTATCAGATTACATCATCAGTTGATTATCACATCATCCAAAGATATCACATGAAATCATCTGATTATGACATCATCAGTTGACATAATAACTTGATTTTGACATAATCAGATGACATGATCAGTTGATTATGACATCATCATTTTATTATGATATCATCAGATTACATCATCAGTTGATTATGACGTTACCAGATATCAACATTATTTGATTATGACATCATCAGATGACATCATCATTTGATTATGACATCATCAGATGAGATCATCATTTGATTATGACATCTTCAGATGACATCATCAGATGAGATCATCATTTGAATATGACATCAACAGATGACATCATTGAATGACATCATCAGTTGATTTTGACATCACCAGGTGACATCATCATTTGAATATGACATCAGATAACATTTTGAGATGACATCATCAGTTGATTATTACATCATCGAATGATATCACATGAAATCAGCTGTTTATGACATCATCAGATGACATAAGTGGATTTTGATATCATCAGATGACATCATCAGTTGATTATGACATCATCGAATGATATCACATGAAAGCAGCTGATTATGACATCAGATGACATAAAAGTTGATTTTGACATCATCAGATGACATCATCATTTGATTATGACATTATCAGATGACATCATCAGAAGACCTCATCAGTTGATTATGACATCACCAGATGACATTATTTGATTATGACATCATTTGATGAGATTACCATTTGATTATGACATCAACAGATGACATCGAATGACATCATCAGTTGATTATGACATCATCGAATGATATCACATGAAATCAGCTGATTATGACATCATCAGATGACATAATAATTAAATTTTGACATCATCAGATGACATCATAAGATGATTATAACATCAGATGACATCATCATTTGATTATGACATCATCAGATGACATCACTGAATGACATCATCAGTTGATTATGACATGCTTAGATGACATCATTTTTTGATTATGACTTCACCAGATGACAACATCATTTGATAATGAAATCACCAGATGAGATCATCATTTGATTATGACAGCAACAGATGACATCATCGAATGACATAATCAGCTGTTTATGACATCAGGAGATGACATCATTTTTTGATTATGACTTCACCAGATGACATCATCATTTGATTATGAAATCATCAGATTATACGATCATTTGATTATGACATTATCAGAGGAGATCATCAATTTAGCATGACATCATCAGATGACATCATCAGATGACATGTTCATTTGATTATGACATCAACAGATAACATATCAGATGACATCATCAGTTGATTATCACATCATAGAATGATGTCACATGAAATCAGCTGATTATGACATCATCAGTTGACATAGTAATTTGATTTTGACATCATCAGGTGACATAATCAGTTGATTATGACATCATTGAATGATAGCATATGAAATCAGTTGATTATGACATCATCAGATGACATAATAAGTTGATTTTGACATCATCAGATGACATAATCAGTTGATTTTGACATCAGCAGACGATATCATCAGTTGTTTATGACATCATCAGATGACATCATTTGATTAAGACATAATCAGATGACATCATCATTTGATTATGACATCATCAGATGACATCATCAGCTGAGATCATCATTTGATTATGACATCAACAGATGACATCATCGAATGACATCATCAGTTGATTATGACATGACCAGATGACATCAATTTTTGATAATAACTTTACCAGATGACATCTTCATTTGATTATGACATCATCAGATAACATTATCAGATGATATCATCAGTTGATTATGACATCATCGAATGATATCACATGAAATCAGCTGATTATGACATCATCAGATGACATAATAATTTGATTTTGACATCATCACATGACATCATCAGTAGATTATGACATCTTCAGATGACATCATCAGATGACCTCATCAGTTGATTATGACATCACCAGATGACAACATTATTTGATTATGACATCATTTGTTGAGATTACCATTTGATTATGACATCAATAGATGACATCATCGAATTACATAAGCATTTGTTTATGACATCAGAAGATGACATCATCGAATGACATCATCAGTTGATTATGACATCATTGAATGATTTCACATAAAATCAGCTGATAATGACATCATCAGATGACATGATAATTTAATTTTTACATCATCAGATGACATCATTAGTTGATTATAACATCATCAGATGACATCATCATTTGATTATGACATCATCAGATGACATCATCAGATGAGATCATCGTTTGATTATGACATCAACAGATGACATCACTGAATGACATCATCAGTTGATTATGACATGCTTAGATGACATCATTTTTTGATTATGACATGACCAGATGACATCATCATTTGATTATGAATTCACCAGATGACATCATCAGATGACATCTTCATTTGATTATGACATCATCAGATGACATCATAAGATGAGATCATCATTTGATTATGACAGCAACAGATAACATGATCGAATGACATCATCAGCTGATTATGCCAACAGGAGATGACATCAATTTTGATTATGACTTCACCAGATGACATCATCATTTGCTTATGACATCATCAGATGAGATCATCAGATGACATAATCATTTGAATATGACGTCATCAGATGACATCAGTTGATTATGACATCATCAGATTTCAACATTATTTGATTATGACATCATCAGATGATACGATCCTTTGCTTATGACATCATCAGATGAGATCATCAATTTATTATGACATCAGATGACATCATCATATGACATCTTCATTTGATTATGAAATCATCAGATAACATTATCAGATGACATCTTCAGTTGATTATCACATCATCAAATGATATCACATGAAATCAGCTGATTATGACATCATCAGTTGACATAATAATTTGATTTTGACATCATCAGATGACATAATCAGTTGATTATGACATCATCGAATGATATCACATGAAATCCGCTGATTATGACATCATCAGATGACATAATAGGTTGATTTTGACATCATCAGATGACATAATCAGTTGATTTTGACATCATCAGATGACATCATCAGTTGATTATGACATCATCAGATCACATCATCATTTGATTGTGACATAATCAGATGACATCATCATTTGATTATGACATCATCAGATGACATCAGATGAGATCATCATTTGATCATAACTTCACCAGATGACATCATCAGATGACAACTTCATTTGATTATCACATCATCAGATAACATTATCAGATGATATCATCAGTTGATTATGACATCATCGAATAATATCACATGAAATCAGCTGATTATGACATAATCAGAAGACATAATTTGATTTTGACACCATCAGATGACATCATCAGTTAATTATGACATCATCATATGACATCATCATTTGATTATGACACCATCAGAAGACATCATCATTTGATTATGACATCATAAGATGACCTCATCATTTGATTATTACTTCATCAGATGACATCATCAGATGACATCATCAGTTGATTATGACATCGTCAGATGAGATAATCATTTGATTATTACATCATCAGATGACATCATCAGATGACATCATCAGTTGACTATGACATCACAAGAATTCAATATTATTTGATTGTGGCATCACAAGATGACATCATCATTTAATTATGACATCATTTGATGAGATCATCATTTGATTATGACATTAACAGATGACATGACCGAAAGACATCACTATTTGATCATGACATCAAAAGATGACATCATTGAATGACATCATCAATTGATTATGACATCATCGATTGATATCACATTAAATCAGCTGATTATGACATCATCAGATGACATAATAAGTTGATTTTAACATCATCAGATGACATAATAAGTTGATTTTGACATCATCTGATGACATGATCATTTGATTATGACATCATCAGATGACATCATCATATGATTATGCCATCATCATATGACATCATCAGATGAGATCACCATTTGATTATGACATCAACAGATGACATTTATCAATGACATCATCAGTTGATTATGACATGACCAGATGATATTATTTTTTCATCATGACTTCACTAGATGACGTCATCATTTGATTATGACATCATCAGATGGCTTCATCATTTCATTATGACATCACCAGATGACATCATCAGATGACATTATCAGTTGATTATGACATCACCAGCTTAAAATATTATTCGATTATGACATCATCAGATGACATCATCATTTGATTATGACATCATCAGATGAGATCATCATTTGATTATGACATCATCAGATGACATCATCATTTGACATCTTCATTTTATTAAGACATCATCAGATAACATTATCAGATGACATCATCAGTTGATTGTCACATCATCGAATGATATCTCATGAAATCATATGATTATCACATCATCAGTTGATATAATAACTTGATTTTGACATAATCAGATGACATCATCAGTTGATTATGACATCATCAGATGACATCATCATTTTATTATGACATCATCAGATTACATCATCAGTTGATTATGACATTACCAGCTGACAACATTTCTTGATTATGACATCATTAGATGACATCATCATTTGATTATGACATCATCAGATGACATCATCACATTAGATTATCATTTGATTATGACATCATCAGATAACATTATCATATGACATCATCAGTTGATTATCACATCATCGAATGATGTCACATGAAATCAGCTGATTGTGACATCATCAGTTGACATAGTAATTTGATTTTGACATCATCAGATGACATAATCAGTTGATTATGACATCATCGAATGATAGCACATGAAATCAGTTGATTATGACATCATCAGATGACATCATCATTTGATTATGACATAATCAGATGACATCATCATTTGATTATGACATCATTAGATGACATCATCAGCTGAGATCATTTGATTATGACATCAACAGATGACATCATCGAATGACATCATCAGTTGATTATGACATGACCAGCTGACATCATTTTTTGATCATAACTTTACCAGATGTCATCATCAGATGACATCTTCATTTGATTATGACATCATCAGATAACATTATCAGATGATATCTTCAGTTGATTATGACATCATCAAATGATATCACATGAAATCAGCTGATTATGACATCATCACATGACATAATAATTTGATTTTGACATCATCAGATGACTTAATAAGTGTATTTTGATATCATCAGATGACGTCATCAGTTGATTATGACATCATAAGATGACATCATCAGATGACATCATCAGATGATTTTGACATCAAATGATATCACATGAAAGCAGCTGATTATGACATCATCAGATGACATAATAAGTTGATTTTGACATCATCAGATGACATCATCACTTGATTATGACATCATCAGATGACATCATCAGATGACATCATCAGATGACCTCATCAGTTGATTATGTCATCACCAGATTACAACATTATTTGATTATGACATCATTTGATGAAATTACCATTTGATTATGACATCAACAGATGACATCATCGAATGACATCACCTTTTGTTTATGACATCAAAAGATGACATCATCGAATGACATCATCAGTTGATTATGATATCATTGAATGATATCACATGAAATCAGCTGATTATGACATGATCAGATGACATAATAATTAGAGATGAGCGTTGTTAGACTCGAACTGTTCGCCAATCTCAAATTCGAGCTGTTTTGGGCGGTGTTCGAGCCGTTCGGCGAACACGAACGATTTGAGAAAAATTCGGCTGTTCGAGGTTATGTTCGATAACTGTTCGTGCACCAAAATCATAACTGGATTTTTTCTTAGTAATGATGAAAATTAATGTTAATACGCAGTTTGAGTGTACAGCGGGGTGGGGGGAGGGGCAGGGGATGGATCTCTGCAGGAATAATGAAGATCTCCATTTTTTTTCTCTTTCCCGCATTTACAGTGGGGAGGTGCAATCTGTCAGCCTATCAGCAGCGCACACACGGAGCGAAGTGCTTTTTTTCACACAAGCAAGGGCATGTGTCATTGGCAGTGTATGTCACATGTCCTTGCCCTATAAGACCAAGCCATTTTCCCCGTCGCCACCATTTTCTCACTGCTGCAGCTGCGTGTTAGACGGCACCGCTGTTGCTGTGTGCGCTATACCGTGTTAATTTCAAGCCAATTTTCGCACAAATCTACAGATAGCTTGGGAGTAGGGAATAGTTGTGATTGCAGTCCTTTTAAGGACTAGGTTACAGCATTTCCTACGACTTTTATCAGGCAGGTCTGTGCTCTTAAATAGATAGATTGTGGGAGTAAAGACTAATTGTAATTGCAGTCCTTTTCAGGACTAGGTTACATCAGTTCCTATCAGTTTTTGCCAGGCAGGTCTGTGCCAGTGCTGTGCAAGTTTTTTTCACAGCATTTGGCTGAATCTAGCAAAGCTGATCCTTTTTGGCCTATTGCAGAGTGTGTTAGTCAGTGGAGTAGCCTATCTGTGTTGCAAGATATACCACCTGTGTATAGAATACCAATTTTTTTACTGCACCTAGTGAAGTAAAATCTTTTGGGCATAGCATCATTCTATTAGTCCATCTATACTGACCTCCATCAGGTTGCAAATTGAATATAATTTTTTTCTGCATCTAGCTCTGAAAAAATATTTGGGCTTCTAGCAGTGTGCGAGACTTGTTCTATTAGTCCATCTATACTGACCTCCATCAGGTTGCAAACTGAATATAATTTTTTTCTGCATCTAGCTTTGAAAAAATATTTGGCCTTCTAGCAGTGTGTGGGACTTGTTCTATTAGTCCATCTATACTGACCTCCATCACGCTGCAAATTCAAAATAATTTTTTGTCTGCATCTAGCTCTGAAAAAATATTTGGCCTTCTAGCAGTGTGTGGGACTTTCTCTATTAGTCCATCTATACTGACCTCCATCAGGTTGCAAATTAAAAATAATTTTTATCTGCATCTACCTCTGAAAAAATATTTGGGCTTCTAGCTGTGTGTGGGACTTGTTCTATTAGTCCATCTATACTGACCTTCATCAGGTTGCAAACTGAATATAATTTTTTTCTGCATCTAGCTCTGAAAAAATATTTGGCCTTCTAGCAGTGTGTGGGACTTTCTCTATTAGTCCATCTATACTGACCTCCATCAGGTTGCAAATTAAAAATAATTTTTATCTGCATCTAGCTCTGAAAAAATATTTGGCCTTCTAGCAGTGTGTGGGACTTTCTCTATTAGTCCATCTATACTGACCTCCATCAGGTTGCAAATTAAAAATAATTTTTTGTCTGCATCTAGCTCTGAAAAAATATTTGGCCTTCTAGCAGTGTGTTGGACTTTCTCTATTAGTCCATCTATACTGACCTCCATCAGGTTGCAAATTCAAAATAATTTTTTGTCTGCATCTAGCTCTGAAAAAATATTTGGCCTTCTAGCACTGTGTGGGACTTTCTCTATTAGTCCATCTATACTGACCTCCATCAGGCTGCAAATTAAAAATAATTTTTATCTGCATCTACCTCTGAAAAAATATTTGGCCTTCTAGCTGTGTGTGGGACTTGTTGTATTAGTCCATCTATACTGACCTCCATCAGGTTGCAAACTGAATATAATTTTTTTCTACATCTAGCTCTGAAAAAATATTTGGCCTTCTAGCAGTGTGTGGGACTTTCTCTATTAGTCCATCTATACTGACCTCCATCAGGTTGCAAATTAAAAATAATTTATTTCTGCATCTAGCTCTGAAAAAATATTTGGCCTTCTAGCAGTGTGTGGTACTTTCTCTATTAGTCCATCTATACTGACCTCCATCAGGTTGCAAACTGAATATATTTTTTTTCTGCATCTACCTCTGAAAAAATATTGGGCTTCTAGCTGTGTGTGGGACTTCTTCTATTAATCCATCTATACAGACGTCCATCAGGTTGCAAACTGAATATAATTTTTTTCTGCATCTAGCTCTGAAAAAATAATTGGCCTTCTAGCAGTGTGTGGGACTTTCTCTATTAGTCCATCTATACTGACCTCCATCAGGTTGCAAATTAAAAATATTTTTTTGTCTGCATCTAGCTCTGAAAAATTATTTGGCCTTCTAGCAGTGTGTGGGACTTTCTCTATTAGTCCATCTATACTGACCACTATCAGGTTGCAAAGTGAATATTTTTTTTTTCTGCATCTACCTCTAAAAAAATATTTGGGCTTCTAGCTGTTTGTAGGACTTGTTCTATTAGTCCATCTATACTGACCTTCATCAGGATGCAAACTGAATACAATTTTTTTCTGCATCTACCTCTGAAAAAATATTTGGGCTTCTAGCTGTGTGTGGGACTTGTTCTATTAGTCCATCTATACTGACCTCCATCAGGTTGCAAATTGAATATAATTTTTTTCTGCATCTAACCCAGCCAATAGTTTTGGCCTAATACCACAGTTTGGCCACTCAGCTCTGCTCGGTTCCCATCCATTGTTTTTTTGTGCAAACAACTCCAGAGTTGTGAATTAGTTAACCACCAAAATGAGTGGAAAAAGGCCTGCTGCTGGTGGAAAGGGGAATAGGCATGTTGGGAAGGGGAAAAAAGGTTGTGTCCGTGGGGTAGGTGTTAAAGCAACAGTAACATCTGCAGAAGAAAGACCATCTTCTAGCCAAACTAAAATGTCTACTTCTTTTAGCGGACAATGTGATAAGATCCCTTTCTTACGGCCAAGCCAATCGCTACAAATTCCAGATGAGGCACAAAAACAGCAGGTGCTTCAACGGATATCAAGTGCTCCTTTAAGTGGGCTCTCCTCCACATCAACTTCAACATCACAAATACTCCAGTCCTCAAAGGTGTCACCCCAATCGCACTTGCTTCCTCACAGCTCCCAAATCTCCAGCTCCCCGTCTGAGTATGAGGTAGAACAGATGGTTGAGTCTGCAGAGCTGTTTACTCATACTATAGCCTGGGAATCAGAGGGCGACTCCAGCGCTTCTGTGAATCCAGACGAGGAAATGATGCCCAGAATCTTTATGAGTCGGATCCAGGACCGGACGCAGAAGGTTCTGACCATAATGTAGACCCTCATTCCCAAACTGTAACTCCTGTTGGTGGAGACAATGAGGAAGACGATGATGAGACTCAAATACCTGATTGGAGCGACAACTTTAGTTTTTTGCCAGGGCAGGAACAGGTTGGCTCTGAGGACGACGGGTGTGATAACGCACAGGATGAGGATGATGAGGTTGGAGATCCCACTTACTGTCAACCCACAGTCAGCCAAGAGATGAGGTCAGCAGAGGAGGTGGAGGAAGATGCTAGTGACGACGAGGTCAGGTTGCGCCTTCCTGGACAGAGACGTAGTACTGGAATCACGTCAACAACTGCATCCTCAAACACAACTCTGCCTCTCACCACAAGTCGTGGTGGCTCTTCAGGTCGCATGGGTGCTAAGCCTTGCATAGCCTGGGCATTTTTTCAGATCGATAAAGATGACCCAACTCGTGTTATCTGTAACATTTGTCAGCAAAAGCTAAGTAGAGGCCAAAAAAATACATAGTTTGAGTACTTCATGCATGAACCGGCACATGGACATGAAGCATAAGTTGCAGTGGGAAGCTCAGTGTGCTACAATGCGGCCTAGCCGGCCGGGCCAGCCACCGTCTGCCATATCTTGTGCATCCGCGGCCTCTTCATCCTCTGAGACTGGGGGGACAGCAGTCACACATGTTTTGGAGCGCAGACCTGCCACCTCTTTACCCGCAACAGCCAGCGTGATTGGCAGGTCATCATTTTCTTTGGAGGTGGTAACACCAGCTGGTGTTGAGCGCTGTCCGACATCGATAGCACCACCTTTGGATCAAGGCAACCTAACATGTCCGCCTGCATCTTCCTCACAGACCGGCAGTTTGCCGGGGACACCCTTATCAACCCCGTCTAAGCACAATAGCCAGCCCTCGGTCCCTCAGATGTGGACAAGTAAAAGACCATTTCCTCCTAGCCATGAGAAAGCTAAGAGGTTGAATTTCACCATCTGCCAGCTCTTGGCTACAGAAATGCTGATTTTCCGCCTGGTGGACACAGAGGATTTTCGAGACCTTATGTCCGTCGCAGTGCCCCAGTACCAGATGCCCAGTCGGCACTACTTTTCAAAGAAAGGTGTGCCTGCGCTCCACCAGCATGTCGCACACAACATCACCACTTCTTTGAGAAACTCTGTGTGTGACAGGGTGCATTTCACCACAGACACTTGGACGAGTAGGCATGGACAGGGGCGTTACATGTCGCTGACTGGGCACTGGGTAACTATGGTGACAGCAGGACAAGGGGCTGCTGTCTAAGTCATGCCGTCCCCACGAGTTGTGCGTCAATCCTCTTTATCTCAAAGTTCCTCCACTGCTTCTGCCTCCTCAACCTCCTCTCGGTCTTCCACCTGCACCCAAAGCCTGTCTGGTCATGCCACAAGCTTTCTAACTGCGCAGAAGGTATCCTGCACACCTCCTTACTATGCTGGCAGTAGGGCTCAACGTCATCAGGCGGTTTTTACTTTGAAATGTCTGGGAAATGTGAGTCACACAGCTGAGGAGTTGTGGTCAGCTCTGGAGAACCAATTTCATGAATGGTTGTCTCCACTGGACCTGAAACCAGGGAAGGCCATGTGCGACAATGCTGCAAACCTGGGTGCGGCCCTTCACCGGGGCAATGTCACACATGTGCCTTGTATGGCTCACGTGTTGAACCTAGTTGTCCAGCAATTTTTAGCCCACTATACCAGACTAGATAGCCTTCTGCAGAGGGCACGGTCGCTGTGTGCTCACTTCCGCCGTTCGCATCCCTCAGCTCAGCGACTTACATCTCTACAGAAGTCGTTGGGCCTGCCACTTCACCGGCTAAAATGCGATGTGCCTACCCGGTGGAATTCAACTCTGCACATGTTGCAGCGACTGTGGCAGCACCGACAAGCCCTGGTGCAATACGTTCTGACGTATAGCCTGGGCCAACGAGATCCAGAGGTGGGGCAAATCACGCTGGAGGAGTGGTCTCAGATCAGGGACCTATGCACCCTTCTGCACAGTTTTGAAATGGCGACGAAGATGTTTAGTGCTGACGATGCCATTATCAGCATGACTATTCCGGTGATTTACATGCTGGAGCACATGTTAAACAGAATTTGGAGTCAGGTGGTGGCACAAGAGGAGGTGGAGGAAGTAGAGGAGGAGGAGTTGTATGCGGAAGGGCTAACATCTGCAAGGTCCAGACGGTCGGCAGCACCAAGGCGGCAGGCATGTGAGGGTGGGGGAGATGGTTTTACCAGGGCTCATGGTAGCAGCCAAACTAGTGAGGAAGGTGCAGGAGCCCAGGAAGAAGTGGAGGACGAACTGATGGAAGACTCATCAGATGAGGGAGACCTTGATCACATTTCTGTTGTGCGAGGTTGGGGGGAGAGGACAGAGGAAGGAAGCATGATTGTTACCTCGCCACCAACACAACAGGGACTTGGTGCTCCTGGATGCGCAACACACATGAGTGCCTTCTTGCTGCACTACCTGCAACATGACCCTCGAATTGTGAGAATTAGAAATAATCCTGACTACTGGGTTGCCACACTGTTAGATCCCCGGTACAAACGTAAATTTGCAGAAATTATTCCTGCCATAGAAAGGGATGCACGCATGCAGGAGTATCAGCAGAGACTGTTGCAGAATCTTACATGTGCTTTTGCACAAAACACCAATGGTGCACGTAGTGAATCTCACAGTTCCAACTTGCCAACCGTGGGACCGTCAAGTGTTCAGCACTCAAACCGTAACAGAACCACAGTATCTGCTGGTAACATCAATTTTGCGAAATCATTTCACCACTTTTTTAGCCCATCCTTTGCAAGGCCACAGGAGACAAGAACTCTAGACGCCTAGAGACGATGGTACAGGAGTATCTCCACGTAAACATTGAAGCCATGACTGTGTCACTGGACCCTTGCTCTTTTTGGGCTTCCAATCTGGATAAATGGCCGGAGCTAGCCACTTACGCCTTGGAGATCTTGTCATGCCCCGCAGCCAGCGTTCTGTCTGAACGTGTGTTCAGCGCTGCTGGTGGTGTGCTGACAGATAAGCGCACGCGGCTCTCCACTGATAATGTAGACAGACTCACGTTCATAAAGATGAACAAATCATGGATCCGAAACGACTTTTCTACCCCTGTGTCATCCTGGGGAGAGTAAAAGCTTGATGATTGGTTAAAATCACCCTACCAACCATTTTAAGCTTTCAAATTACTAATCATGTTTATCTGTATCTTGGCTGGAAAATAATTTGGGCTTTGTAGCAGTGTGCAGCACTGATTCTATTAGGCCATCTATAATAAGCTCCACCAGATTTAAAATTACTAATCATGTTTATCTGTATCTTGACTGGAAAATAATTTGGGCTTTGTAGCAGTGTGCAGCACTGATCCTATTAGGCCATCTATACTAAGCTCCACCAGATTTAAAATTAATAATAATTTTTAGCTGCATCTAGCCCGGAAAATAATTTTGGGCTCCGAGATGCGCAAGACACATAAGTGCCTTCTTGCTGCACTACCTGCAACATGACCCTCATATTGTCAGAATTTGAAGTAATCATGACTACTGGGTTGCCACACTCTTAGATCCCCCAAACTTTTCGATCAACCTTTTCATTTTAATAAAGACCAAAAAAATGGTCATTTTTGAAATTATAAGCATTAGCAGGTTATTAGAAACTGAAATCAAACAGTTTTCAACTCAAAACTTTATTCTAGGTGATGTTACATTTTCACATAGGACCCCTTGTTCGAAAGGAGCTTCTGAACTCTCTCGTCCATTGAATTTGTCAGGTTTTGGATGGTTTCTGCTTCAATTGTTTTGCATGAGGACAGAATACCCTCCCAGAGCTGTTGCTTAGATGTGAACTGCCTCCCGCCATCATAGACACTCCTTTTGATGATGCTCCAGAGGTTCTGAATGGGGTAGAGGTCAGGGGAGCATGGGGGTCACACCATAAGTTTGTCCCCTTTTATGCCCATATCAGCCAGAGATGCAGATGTTTTATGTTCAGCATGAGATGGTGCATTATCATGCAAAAAAATGATCTTGCTGTGAAATACACGATTCTTCTTCTTGAACCATGGCAGGAAGTGCTGTTTGAGAAAATCCACATACATTATGGAGTTCATCTTTAGCGCCTTCAGGGATCCTAAAGGGGCCGACAATCTCTCTCCCCATGATTCCAGCCCAAAACATTACTCCACCTCCTCCTTGTTGGCGCTGTAGCCGTGTTTGCGTGGGGTGTCCATCAACCAGCCATCCTCTACTTCATCCATCTGGACCATCGAGCGCTGCACGGCACTCATCCGTGAACAAAACAGTTTTGAAATCAGTCTTCATGTAATGTTTGGCCCACTGGAGCCGTTTCTGCTTGTGTGAAGTGGATAGAGGAGGTCGACAGGATGGAGTATGCACAGCTGCAAACCTCTGAAAGACCCTGCATCTTGTTGTTCGGGGGACGTTGGAGGCACCAGCAGCTTCAAAAACTTGTCTGCTGCTATGACAAGGCTTTTTTGCCGCTGCTCTTTTAACCTGAAGTAATTGCCTGTAGGAAAGAGTCCTCAATTTGCCCTTATCAGCACGTACACGTGTGTACTGTGAATCAGCTACATACTTCTTGATTGCCAAGACACTTTATCCTGATCATCGCACAATGTTGATTGTAGTCATGCCTTGACCTAAACACTCCACAATTTGTTGCTTCTCAGCAGCCGACACATCCTTTTTCTTTCCCATTTTGGCAGAAAATGTAGGCTGCTTAATAATGTGAGACAGCCTTCTTAAGTAGTCTTGCCTTTCATTGGACACACCTGCCAAACTAATTAGCACAGGTGTCTGCAATTGCTTACAGTGATATAAAGAGCCCTGACACACATCACCATCAATGAGTTTAACTGACAAACAAACAAATTCTTCCCTTATCACTCCTAAACACTTTTTGCATAATAATTTGGAACACAGTGTACATGTGCTTTTCCACAAAACACCAGTGGTTCACGTAGTGAATCTTACAGTTCTAACCTGCCAATCGTGGTCTGTATGGAGTTGTTCAATAAAGGGCCCAAAATTAAGATAACATAGATGGGAGAGGTCTCTATGAATAGGAATTCCTAAGTATTTGATACCCTGTGAGGGCCAGGCAAAGGGAAAGTTGGACTGGATGGAATCCTATATGGATTTGGGGAGGGAGACATCGAGGGCCTCAGACTTCGCTGCATTGATTTTAAAATTTGACCATGTAACAAAGTGATCTATTTCAGCCATAACAGCATGGATGGATATATGTGATTGAGTGATATATACTAGGACATCATCAGCAAATAGAGAGCACTTGTACTCGGTGCCTCCCACCTCAATCGACCTAATATTGGGGTTATGGCGAATTGATGAGAGCAGGTGCTCCATCACTAGGATGTATAAGAGAGGGGACAGAGGACATCCCTGCCTTGTCCCATTGGTGATTGTGAAAGGTGATGAAAATGTTCTGATGCACCCCCTGGGCCTTGGGACACCTGGAGCCGGACCCTTTTTGGTGGATGCTGGTGGTTGTAGTCTTCGTGGCGGCGACCCGGTTCCGTGGCTCAGGGTGGTCAAACCAGTGGCGGAACTATTTATATGGTTTTGATGTTTAAATGTCCGACTAATCCAGCCGTGGATGGCGGTCAGAGTGAACCGCCACTGCAGGGCAGACCGCTGAGGCTGGTGTTGTGGGTGCAGCAGAGCGTAGCATAACTCCCCAAGGGAGGAGTATAGCCTCAGGGCAGTGTATGCGGATGATGGGGGTGATGGTGCAGGGCAGCAGCAGTAACGACACGGAGTCAGTGATGCAGTCCAGGGCCTTTACTCACAGTTCTTATTATCCAGACCACGTCTGCAGGTAATGGCTGCCCACGTCGTACTGTGCTCACCAGGTGAGGGGCTCAGACAACTCCCAGATAACTTTGGAGCGCTTCACAGGACCCCCTTTGTGTGTCCTTTGTCTGGCCTTTCTAACCAACCCTTCTGTCCGGCTGCCTCGGGCCTCCTCTTGGTAAACTTGGCGCCAGTTTCCCTGACCCTATGTGGTGCCTTCCTAGCGGGTGTAGCGAGGGGCTGCGCCACATAAAATGTCACAGTCTCCAGTTTCTAGCTGAGGGTCGTTTCCTGCCTCCACTAGTTTCGGGGACCGGTCTCCCCCTTTGGCCTGACCCCTCCACGCAGGTGGATTCGGGCGTGCGGTGGCGACTCGCCCGTCCGCACCCCTTGGATCCCTTCATTCCTCGTTCCTGGAGCCTTCTCCGCTCCTCTTCCTTCCTTCTCCCTCTTCCAGGCCTGGGCCTCTGTTACTAGGCCCGCCTCCGGAGCAGAGCTCATGCAGAGCCCCTGCTCCCTGCCACTTCTGCTCAGACTTCTCTGCACTGAACTAAGATGGTGCCCACCTTTTATACTCCCTTCTCAATGCACCCAGGAACTGCTTCCTCCCTGCTCCTGCACTACAGGGTTCCCCTTCCTCAGTGTTCCCTCCCCCCACTCCAGCCAGGGACAGGGACTGTCATGCCCATCTCAGAGGCATATTGGTCGCCCTGCCCCACGGCAATGTGGTGTAATGCATGCAGGTGTCGGGTCCTGATCCACACTCCATCCTTACCTGAGAGTGAGATATCACACCTCTGGGTGAGGTGCAATACCTCTGTAGCAACCGAGCCCTCAGGGTGCTACAGTTCCATTTATCTTCAGCCTAGGTGACGTATTGTGATACAGGGCCGTGATTTTGGCTATAAAAGGGTCCCCTAGACCCCTACCCCAAGCTTTTTAAGAGAATCATATATGGCTTGCCAGGAGACTCTATGGAATGCTTTCTCAGCATCCAACGAGAGTATCTAATTACAAATTTTTAACTGCATCTAGCCCAGGAAATACTTTGTGCCTAGTAGCAGTGTCTGCTAGTCAGCGGATTATCCCGGCTGTTAAGCAAGCTACACCACCTGTAGTTTGGACACTTAATTTTTTCAAAGGAAATGCTTCGGGACCACGGGATACTCAGTGAAGAGCATCAGGAGGCACCCCAAGGCATAGGGGCTGGGACTGGCAGTAGGATGCCTTGCGGTGGACAGCCGAGCTCGATCCTTATAAAAGCTTTTTAACTGCAGCAGCTTTAGTGGACGCTACTGGAGCTGGAATTACGCGGCTGCTGGCTTGAGACTTGCCCTCCAATAGATCCTTGTAAATGGATTTAAAGTGTATTCATTCAAATTAGAGAAACAATTTAAATTAAAAAGCTTAGAGCTGCCTCCACCACAGGGGGGCTCGCTCGACCCACCAGCGGACAGGCACCAGTATTGGGAGAGGGGGGCTGGCCGTCAGGGTTCACCGCGGCTCTGGCACAAACCCGGCGACATGGAGGTGGCACGAGCAGGAGCGGACTGAACGTGTCGGCTTCTCACTTTTTGGATTTAAGAAGGGCATGACATGCCTATATCTGTGTCTCCCCCTCCTTTTACTCCTCCACCTCTTTTCTTTTCGCATGACTATATGTACTTGTCACTTTTCCATGTGTTAGTTGTGTCTTCTGAGCAGTTTGTCAGCTTTTGGACACCTTTGAAGGTGTTTTCTATGTGTTTCTATGTGTTTTTGTTTGCCTGCCATTGGTTTTAATGGTGTTCGAAGGTGTTCGACGAAAATTTCGACGAACAGTTCGGCGAACACACGGGTGTTCGACGAACCGAACCGAACTCGAACACTACGGGGGTGGCTCAACACTAATAATAATTTAATTTTGACATCATCAGATGACATAAGTGGATTTTGATATCATCAGATGACATCATCAGTTGATTATGACATCATCAGATGACATCATCAGATGACCTCATCAGTTGATTATGACATCACCAGATGACAACATTATTTGATTATGATATCATTTGATGAGATTACTATTTGATTATGACATCAACAGATGACATCATCGAATGACTTCAGCAATTGTTTATGACATCAGAAGATGACATCATCGAATGACATCATCAGTTGATTATGACATCATTGAATGATATCACATGAAATCAGCTGATTATGACATCATCAGATGACATAATAATTTAATTTTGACATCATCAGATGACATCATTAGTTGATTATAACATCATCAGATGACATCATCATTTGATTATGATATCATCAGATGACATCATCAGATGAGATCATCGTTTGATTATGACATCAACAGATCACATCACTGAATGACATCAGTTGATTATGACATGCTTAGTTGACATCATTTTTTGATTATGACATGACGAGGTGACATTATCATTTGATTATGAATTCACCAGATGACATCATCAGATGACATCTTCATTTGATTATGACATCATCAGATAACATCAACAGATGAGATCATCATTTGATTATGACATCAACAGATGACATCATCAAATGACATCATCATTTGATTATGACATCATCAGATGAGATCATCAGATGAGATAATCATTTGAATATGACATCATCAGATGACATCAGTTGATTATGACGTCATCAGATTTCAACATTGTTTGATTATGACATCATCAGATGATACGATCCTTTGCTTATGACATCATCAGATGAGATCATCAATTTATTATGACATCAGATGACATCATCATATGACATCTTCATTTGATTATGAAATCATCAGATAACATTATCAGATGACATCATCAGTTGATTATCACATCATCAAATGATATCACATGAAATCAGCTGATTATGACATCATCAGTTGACATAATAATTTGATTTTGACATCATCAGATGACATAATCAGTTGATTATGACATCATCGAATGATAGCACATGAAGTCCGCTGATTATGACATCATCAGATGACATAATAGGTTGATTTTGACATCATCAGATGACATAATCAGTTGATTTTGACATCATCGGATGACATCATCAGTTGATTATGACATAATCAGATGACATCATCATTTGATTATGACATCATCAGATGACATCATTAGATGAGATCAGAATTTGATCATAACTTCACCAGATGACATCATCAGATAACATCTTCATTTGATTATGACATCATCAGATAACATTATCAGATGATATCATCAGTTGATTATGACATCATCGAATGATATCGCATGAAATCAGCTAATTATGACATAATCAGAAGACATAATAATTTGATTTTGACACCATCAGATGACATCATCAGTTGATTATGACATGATCATATGACATCATCATTTGATTATGACACCATTAGATGACATCATCATTTGATTATGACATCATAAGATGACTTCATCATTTGATTATTACATCATCAGAGGACATCATCAGTTGATTATGACATCGTCAGATGAGATAATCATTTGATTATTACATCATCATATGACATCATCAGATGACATCATCAGTTGATTATGACATCACAAGAATTCAATATTATTTGATTATGGCATCACAAGATGACATCATCATGTAATTATGACATCATTTGATGAGATCATCATTTGATTATGACATTAACAGATGACATCATCGAAAGACATCACCATTTGATCATGACATCAAAAGATGACATCATTGAATGACATCATCAATTGATTATGACATCATCGATTGATATCACATTAAATCAGCTGATTATGACATCATCAGATGACATAATAAGTTGATTTTGACATCATCTGATGACATGATCATTTGATTATAACATCATCAGATGAGATCATCATTTGATTATGCCATCATCATATGACATCATCAGATGAGATCATCATTTGATTATGACATCAACAGATGACATTTATGAATGACATCATCAGTTGATTATGACATGACCAGATGATATTATTTTTTCATCATGACTTCACTAGATGACGTCATCATTTGATTATGACATCATCAGATGCCTTCATCATTTGATTATGACATCATCAGATGACATTATCATTGATTATGACATCACCAGCTTAAAATATTATTCGATTATGACATCATCAGATGACATCATCATTTGATTATGACATCATCAGATGAGATCATCATTTGCTTATGACATCATCAGATGACATCATCATTTGACATCTTCATTTTATTAAGACATCATCAGATAACATTATCAGATGACATCATCAGTTGATTATCACATCATCGAATGATATCACATGAAATCATATGATTATCACATCATCAGTTGACATAATAACTTGATTTTGACATCATCAGATGATATAATAAGTTGATTTTGACATAATCAGATGACATCATTAGTTGATTATGACATCATCAGATGACATCATCATTTTATTATGACATCATCAGATTACATCATCAGTTGATTATGACATTACCAGATGACAACATTATTTGATTATGACATCATGAGATGACATCATCATTTGATTATGACATCATCAGATGACATCATCACATTAGATTATCATTTGATTATGACATCATCAGATAACATTATCATATGACATCATCAGTTGATTATCACATCATCGAATGATGTCACATGAAATCAGCTGATTATGACATCATCAGTTGACATAGTAATTTGATTTTGACATCATCAGATGACATAATCAGTTGATTATGACATCATCGAATGATAGCACATGAAATCAGCTGATTATGACATCATCAGATGACATAATAAGTTGATTTTGACATCAGATGACATAATCAGTTGATTTTGACATCAGACGACATCATCAGATGACATCATCATTTGATTATGACATAATCAGATGACATCATCATTTGATTATGACATCATTAGATGACATCATCAGCTGAGATCATTTGATCATGACATCAACAGATGACATCATCGAATGACATCAGCAGTTGATTCTGACATGACCAGCTGACATCATTTTTTGATCATAACTTTACCAGATGTCATCATCAGATGACATCTTCATTTGATTATGACATCATCAGAAAACATTATCAGATGACATCATCAGTTGATTATGACATCATCAAATGATATCACATGAAATCAGCTGATTATGACATCATCACATGACATAATAATTTGATTTTGACACCATCAGATGACATAATAAGTGTATTTTGATATCATCAGATGACGTCATCAGTTGATTATGACATCATAAGATGACATCATCAGAAGACATCATCAGTTGATTTTGACATCAAATGATATCACATGAAAGCAGCTGATTATCACATCATCAGATGACATAATAAGTTGATTTGGACATCATCAGATGACATCATCAGTTGATTATGACATCATCAGATGACATCATCAGATGACCTCATCAGTTGATTATGACTAGTGTTGAGCCACCCCCGTAGTGTTCGAGTTCGGTTCGGTTCGTCGAACACCCGTGTGTTCGCCGAACTGTTCATCGAACTGTTCTTCGAACACCTTCGAACACCGTTAAAACCAATGGCAGGCAAACAAAAACACATAGAAACACATAGAAAACACCTTCAAAGGTGTCCAAAAGCTGACAAACTGCTCAGAAGACACAACTAACACATGGAAAAGTGACAAGTACATATAGTCATGCGAAAAAAAAAGAGTTGGAGGAGTAAAAGGAGGGGGAGACACAGATATAGGCATGTCATGCCCTTCTAAAATCCAAAAAGTGAGAAGCCGACACGTTCAGTCCGCTCCTGCCCGTGCAACCTCCGTGTCGCCGGGTTTGTGCCAGAGCCGCGGTGAACCCTGACGGCCAGCCCCCCTCTCCCAATACTGGTGCCTGTCCGCTGGTGGGTCGAGCGAGCCCCCATGTGGTGGAGGCAGCTCTAAGCTTTTTAATTTAAATTGTCTCTCTAATTTGAATGAATACACTTTAAATCCATTTACAAGGATCTATTGGAGGGCAAGTCTCATGCCAGCAGCCGCATAATTCCAGCTCCAGTAGCGTCCACTAAAGCTGCTGCAGTTAAAAAGCTTTTATAAGGATCGAGCTCGGCTGTCCACCGAAAGGCATCCTACTGCCAGTCCCAGCCCCTATGCCTTGGGGTGCCTCCTGATGCTCTTCACTGAGTATCCCGTGGTCCCTAAGCATTTCCTTTGAAAAAATTAAGTGTCCAAACTACAGGTGGTGTAGATTGCTTAACACTTGGGATAATCCGCTGACTAGCAGACACTGCTACTAGGCACAACGTATTTCCTGGGCTAGATGCAGTTAAAAATTTGTAATTAGATACTCTCATTGCATGCTTAGAAAGCATTCCATAGAGTCTCCTGGCACGCCATATATGATTCTCTTAAAAAGCTTGGGGTAGGGGTCTAGGGGACCCTTTTATAGCCAAAATCACGGCCCTGTATCACAATATGTCACCTAGGCTGAAGATAAATGGAACTGTAGCACCCTGAGGGCTCGGTTGCTACAGAAGTATTGCACCTCACCCAGAGGTGTGATATCTCACTCTCAGGTAAGGATGGAGTGTGGATCAGGACCCGACACCTGCATGCATTACACCACATTGCCGTGGGGCAGGGCGACCAATATGCCTCTGAGATGGGCACGACAGTCCCTGTCCCTGGCTGGAGTGGGGGGAGGGAACACTGAGGAAGGGGAACCCTGTAGTGCAGGAGCAGGGAGGAAGCAGTTCCTGGGTGCATTGAGAATGGAGTATAAAAGGTGGGCACCATCTTAGTTCAGTGCAGAGAAGTCTGAGCAGAAGTGGCAGGGAGCAGGGGCTCTGCATGAGCTCTGCTCCGGAGGCGGGCCTAGTAATAGAGGCCCAGGCCTGGAAGAGGGAGAAGGAAGGAAGAGGAGCGGAGAAGGCTCCAGGAACAAGGAATGAAGGGATCCCAGGGGTGCGGACGGGCGAGTCGCCACTGCACGCCCGAATCCACCTGCGTGGAGGGGTCAGGCCAAAGGGGGAGACCGGTCACCGAAACTAGTGGAGGCAGGAAACGACCCTCAGCTAGAAACCGGAGGCTGTGACATTTTATGTGGCGCAGCCCCTCGCTACACCCGCTAGGAAGGCACCACATAGGGTCAGGGAAACTGGCACCAAGTTTACCAAGAGGAGGCCCGAGGCAGCCGGACAGAAGGGTTGGTAAGAAAGGCCAGACTAAGGACACACAAAGGGGGTCCTGTGAAGCGCTCCAAAGTTATCTGGGAGTTGTCTGTGCCCCTTACCTGGTGAGCACAGTACGACGTGGGCAGCCGTTACCTGCAGACGTGGTCTGGATAATAAGAACTGTTAGTAAAGGCCCTGGACTGCATCACTGACTCCGTGTCATTACTGCTGCTGCCCTGCACCATCACCCCCATCCTCCGCATACACTGCCCTGAGGCTATACTCCTCCCGTGGGGAGTTATGCTACGCTCTGCTGCACCCACAACACCAGCCTCAGCGGTCTGCCCTGCAGCGGCGGTTCACTCTGACCGCAATCCACGGGTGGCGTAGTCGGACATTTAAACATCAAAACCACATAAATAGTTCCGCCACTGGTTTGACCACCCTGAGCCACGGAACCGGGTCGCCGCCACGAAGACTACAACCACCAGCATCCACCAAAAAGGGTCCGGCTCCAGGTGTCCCAAGGCCCAGGGGGTGCATCAGAACATTTTCATCACCTTTCACAATCACCAATGGGACAAGGCAGGGATGTCCTCTGTCCCCTCTCTTATACATCCTAGTGACGGAGCACCTGCTCTCATCAATTCGCCATAACCCCAATATTAGGTGGATTGAGGTGGGAGGCACCGAGTACAAGTGCTCTCTATTTGCTGATGATGTCCTAGTATATATCACTCAATCACATATATCCATCCATGCTGTTATGGCTGAAATAGATCACTTTGTTACATGGTCAAATTTTAAAATCAATGCAGCGAAGTCTGAGGCCCTCGATGTCTCCCTCCCCAAATCCATATAGGATTCCATCCAGTCCAACTTTCCCTTTGCCTGGCCCTCACAGGGTATCAAATACTTAGGAATTCCTATTCATAGAGACCTCTCCCATCTATGTTATCTTAATTTTGGGCCCTTTATTGAACAACTCCATACAGACTATGGTTGGCAAGTTAGAACTGTAAGACTCACTACGAGAACCACTGGTGTTTTGTGGAAAAGCACATGTACACTGTGTTCCAAATTATTATGCAAAAAAGTGTTTAGGAGTGATAAGGGAAGAATTTGTTTGTTTGTCAGTTAAACTCATTGATGGTGATGTGTGTCAGGGCTCTTTATATCACTGTAAGCAATTGCAGACACCTGTGCTAATTAGTTTGGCAGGTGTGTCCAATGAAAGGCAAGACTTCTTAAGAAGGCTGTCTCACATTGTTAAGCAGCCTACATTTTCTGCCAAAATGGGAAAGAAAAAGGATGTGTCGGCTGCTGAGAAGCAACAAATTGTGGAGTGTTTAGGTCAAGGCATGACTACAATCAACATTGTGCGATGATCAGGATGAAGTGTCTTGGCAATCAAGAAGTATGTAGCTGATTCACAGTACACACGTGTGCGTGCTGAAAAGGGCAAATTGAGGACTCTTTCCTACAGACAATTACGTCAGGTTAAAAGAGCAGCGGCAAAAAAGCCTTGTCATAGCAGCAGACAAGTTTTTGAAGCTGCTGGTGCCTCCAACGTCCCCCGAACAACAAGATGCAGGGTCCTTCAGAGGTTTGCAGCTGTGCATACGCCATCCTGTCGACCTCCTCTATCCACTTCACACAAGCAGAAACGGCTCCAGTGGGCCAAACATTACATGAAGGCTGATTTCAAAACTGTTTTGTTCACGGATGAGTGCCGTGCAGCGCTCGATGGTCCAGATGGATGGAGTGGAGGATGGCTGGTTGATGGACACCCCACGCAAACACGGCTACAGCGCCAACAAGGAGGAGGTGGAGTAATGTTTTGGGCTGGAATCATGGGGAGAGAGATTGTCGGCCCCTTTAGGATCCCTGAAGGCGCTAAAGATGAACTCCATAATGTATGTGGATTTTCTCAAACAGCACTTCCTGCCATGGTTCAAGAAGAAGAACCGTGTATTTCACAGCAAGATCATTTTTTTGCATGATAATGCACCATCTCATGCTGCACATAAAACATCTGCATCTCTGGCTGATATGGGCATAAAAGGGGACAAACTTATGGTGTGACCCCCATGCTCCCCTGACCTCTACCCCATTCAGAACCTCTGGAGCATCATCAAAAGGAGTGTCTATGATGGCGGGAGGCAGTTCACATCTAAGCAACAGCTCTGGGAGGGTATTCTGTCCTCATGCAAAACAATTGAAGCAGAAACCATCCAAAACCTGACAAATTCAATGGACGAGAGAGTTCAGAAGCTCCTTTCGAACAAGGGGTCCTATGTGAAAATGTAACATCACCTAGAATAAAGTTTTGAGTTGAAAACTGTTTGATTTCAGTTTCTAATAACCTGCTAATGCTTATAATTAGAGATGAGCGCTGTTCTACTCGAACTGTTCGCCAATCTCAAATTCGAGCTGTTTTGGGCGGTGTTCGAGCCGTTCGGCGAACACGAACAATTTGAGAAAAATTCGGCTGTTCGAGGTTATGTTCGATAATTTCGTGCACCAAAATCATAACTGGATTTTTTCTCAGTAATGATGAAAATTAATGTTAATACGCAGTTTGAGTGTACAGCGGGGTGGGGGGAGGGGCAGGGGATGGATCTCTGCAGGAACAATGAAGATCTCCATTTTTTTTTCTCTTTCCCGCATTTGCAGTGGGGAGGTGCAATCTGTCAGCCTATCAGCAGCGCACACACGGAGCGAAGTGCTTTTTTTCACACAAACAATGGCATGTGTCATTGGCAGTGTATGTCACATGTCCTTGCCCTATAAGACCAAGACATTTTCCCCGTCGCCACCATTTTCTCACTGCTGCAGCTGCGTGTTAGACGGCACCGCTGTTGCTGTGTGCGCTATACCTTGTTAATTTCAAGCCAATTTTCGCACAAATATACAGATAGCTTGGGAGTAGGGAATAGTTGTGATTGCAGTCCTTTTAAGGACTAGGTTACAGCATTTCCTACGACTTTTATCAGGGAGGTCTGTGCTCTTAAATAGATAGGTTGTGGGAGTAAAGACTAATTGTAATTGGAGTCCTTTTCAGGACTAGGTTACATGAGTTCCTATCAGTTTTTGCCAGGCAGGTCTGTGCCAGTGCTGTGCAAGTTTTTTTCACAGCATTTGGCTGAATCTAGCAAAGCTAATCCTTTTTGGCCTATTGCAGAGTGTGTTAGTCAGTGGAGTAGCCTATCTGTGTTGCAAGATATAACACCTGTGTATAGAATACCAATTTTTTTACTGCACCTAGTGAAGTAAAATCTTTTGGGCATAGCATCATTCTATTAGTCCATGTTTACTGACCTCCATCAGGTTGCAAACTGAATATAATTTTTTTCTGCATCTAGAGCTCTGAAAAAATATTTGGGCTTCTAGCAGTGTGTGGGACTTGGTCTATTAGTCCATCTATACTGACCTCCATCAGGTTGCAAATTAAAAACAATTTTTTTCTTCATTTAGCTCTGAAAAAATATTTGGGCTTCTAGCAGTGTGTGGGACTTGTTCTATTAGTCCTTCTATACTGACCTCCAGCAGGTTGCAAATTGAATATAATTTTTTTCTGCATCTAGCTCTGAAAAAATAGTTGGGCTTCTAGCGGTGTGTGGGACTTGGTCTATTAGTCCATCTATACTGACCTCCATCAGGTTGCAAATTAAAAATAATTTTTTTCTGCATCTAGCTCTGCAAAAATTCTTGGGCTTCTAGCAGTGTGTGGGACTTGGTCTATTAGTCCATCTATACTGACCTCCATCAGGTTGCAAATTAAAAATAATTTTTTTCTTCATTTAGCTCTGAAAAAATATTTGGGCTTCTAGCAGTGTGTGGGACTTGTTCTATTAGTCCTTCTATACTGACCTCCAGCAGGTTGCAAATTGAATATAATTTTTTTCTGCATCTAGCTCTGAAAAAATAGTTGGGCTTCTAGCGGTGTGTGGGACTTGGTCTATTAGTCCATCTATACTGACCTCCATCAGGTTGCAAATTAAAAATAATTTTTTTCTGCATCTAGCTCTGAAAAAATATTTGGGCTTCTAGCAGTGTGTGGGACTTGGTCTATTAGTCCATCTATACTGACCTCCATCAGGTTGCAAATTAAAAATAATTTTTTTCTGCATCTAGCTCTGAAAAAATATTTGTGCTTCTAGCGGTGTGTGGGACTTGGTCTATTAGTCCATCTATACTGACCTCCATCAGGTTGCAAATTAAAAATAATTTTTTTCTGCATCTAGCTCTGAAAAAATATTTGGCCTTCTATCAGTGTGTGGGACTTGGTCTATTTGTCCATCTATACTGACCTCCATCAGGTTGCAAATTAAAAATAATTATTTTCTTCATTTAGCACTGAAAAAATATTTGGGCTTCTAGCAGTGTGTGGGACTTGTTCTATTAGTCCTTGTATACTGACCTCCAGCAGGTTGCAAATTGAATATAATTTTTTTCTGCATCTAGCTCTGAAAAAATAGTTGGGCTTCTAGCGGTGTGTGGGACTTGGTCTATTAGTCCATCTATACTGACCTCCATCAGGTTGCAAATTAAAAATAATTTTTTTCTGCATCTAGCTCTGAAAAAATATTTGGGCTTCTAGCAGTGTGTGGGACTTGGTCTATTAGTCCATCTATACTGACCTCCATCAGGTTGCAAATTAAAAATAATTTTTTTCTGCATCTAGCTCTGAAAAAATATTTATGCTTCTAGCGGTGTGTGGGACTTGGTCTATTAGTCCATCTATACTGACCTCCATCAGGTTGCAAATTAAAAATAATTTTTTTCTGCATCTAGCTCTGAAAAAATATTTGGGCTTCTTGCAGTGTGTGGGACTTGGTCTATTAGTCCATCTATACTGACCTCCATCAGGTTGCAAATTAAAAATAATTTTTTTCTTCATTTAGCTCTGAAAAAATATTTGGGCTTCTAGCGGTGTGTGGGACTTGTTCTATTAGTCCTTCTATACTGACCTCCAGCAGGTTGCAAATTGAATATAATTTTTTTCTGCATCTAGCTCTGAAAAAATAGTTGGGCTTCTAGCGGTGTGTGGGACTTGGTCTATTAGTACATCTATACTGACCTCCATCAGGTTGCAAATTAAAAATAATTTTTTTCTGCATCTAGCTCTGAAAAAATATTTGGGCTTCTAGCAGTGTGTGGGACTTGGTCTATTAGTCCATCTATAATGACCTCCATCAGGTTGCAAATTAAAAATAATTTTTTTCTGCATCTAGCTCTGAAAAAATATTTGGGCTTCTAGCGGTGTGTGGGACTTGGTCTATTAGTCCATCTATACTGACCTCCATCAGGTTGCAAATTAAAAATATTTTTTTTCTGCATCTAGCTCTGAAAAAATATTTGGGCTTCTAGCAGTGTGTGGAACTTGGTCTATTAGTCCATCTATACTGACCTCCATCAGGTTGCAAATTAAAAATAATTTTTTTCTTCATTTAGCTCTGAAAAAATATTTGGGCTTCTAGCAGTGTGTGGGACTTGTTCTATTAGCCCTTCTATACTGACCTCCAGCAGGTTGCAAATTGAATATAATTTTTTTCTGCATCTAGCTCTGAAAAAATAGTTGGGCTTCTAGCGGTGTGTGGGACTTGGTCTATTAGTCCATCTATACTGACCTCCATCAGGTTGCAAATTAAAAATAATTTTTTTCTGCATCTAGCTCTGAAAAAATATTTGGGCTTCTAGCAGTGTGTGGGACTTGGTCTATTAGTCCATCTATACTGACCTCCATCAGGTTGCAAATTAAAAATAATTTTTATCTGCATCTACAGTACCTCTGAAAAAATATTTGGGCTTCTAGCAGTGTGTGGGACTATTTGTATTAGTCCATCTATACCGACCTCCATCAGGTTGCAAATTCAAAATAATTTTTTTCTGCATCTAACCCAGCCAATAGTTTAGGCCTAATACCACAGTTTGGCCACTCAGCTCTGCTCGGTTACCATCCATTGTTTTTTTGTGCAAACAACTCCAGAGTTGTGAATTAGTTAACCACCAAAATGAGTGGAAAAAGGCCTGCTGCTGGTGGAAAGGGGAATAGGCGTGTTGGGAAGGGGAAAAAAGGTTGTGTCCGTGGGGTAGGTGTTAAAGCAACAGTAACATCTGCAGAAGAAAGACCATCTTCCAGCCAAACTAAAATGTCTACTTCTTTTAGCGGACAATGTGATAAGATCCCTTTCTTACGGCCACGCCAATCGCTACAAATTCCAGATGAGGCACAAAAACAGCAGGTGCTTCAACGGATATCAAGTGCTCCTTTAAGTGGGCTCTCCTCCACATCAACTTCAACATCACAAATACTCCAGTCCTCAAAGGTGTCACCCAAATCGCACTTGCTTCCTCACAGCTCCCAAATCTCCAGCTGCCCGTCTGAGTATGAGGTAGAACAGATGGTTGAGTCTGCAGAGCTGTTTACTCGTACTATAGCCTGGGAATCAGAGGTCGACTCCAGCGCTTCTGTGAATCCAGACGAGGAAATGATCTGCACTGATGCCCAGAATCTTTATGAGTCGGATCCAGGACCAGACGCAGAAGGTTCTGACCATAATGTAGACCCTCATTCCCAAACTGTAACTCCTGTTATTGGAGACAATGAGGAAGACGATGATAAGACTCAAATACCTGATTGGAGCGACAACTTTAGTTTTTTGTCAGGGCAGGAACAAGTTGGCTCTGAGGACGACGGGTGTGATAACGCACAGGGTGATGATGATGAGGTCGGAGATCCCACTTACTGTCAACCCACAGTCAGCCAAGAGATGAGGTCAGCAGAGGAGGTGGAGGAAGATGCTAGTGACGACGAGGTCAGGTTGCGCCTTCCTGGACAGAGACGTAGTACTGGAAGCACGTCAACAACTGCATCCTCAAACACAACTCTGCCTCTCACCACAAGTCGTGGTGGCTCTTCAGGTCGCATGGGTGCTAAGCCTTGCATAGCCTGGGCATTTTTTCAGATCGATAAAGATGACCCAACTCGTGTTATCTGTAACATTTGTCAGCAAAAGCTAAGTAGAGGCCAAAAAATACATAGTTTGAGTACTTCATGCATGAACCGGCACATGGACATGAAGCATAAGTTGCAGTGGGAAGCTCAGTGTGCTACAATGCGGCCTAGCCGGCCGGGCCAATCACCGTCTGCCATATCTTGTGCATCCGCGGCCTCTTCATCCTCTGTGACTGGGGGGACAGCAGTCACACCTGTTTTGGGGCGCAGACCTGCCACCTCTTTACCCGCAACAGCCAGCGTGATTGGCAGGTCATCATTTTCTTTGGAGGTGGTAACACCAGCTGGTGTTGAGCGCTGTCCGACATCGATAGCACCACCTTTGGATCAAGGCAACCTAACATGTCCGCCTGCATCTTCCTCACAGACCGGCAGTTTGCCGGGGACACCCTTATCAACCCCGTCTAAGCACAATAGCCAGCCCTCGGTCCCTCAGATGTGGACAAGTAAAAGACCATTTCCTCCTAGCCATGAGAAAGCTAAGAGGTTGAATTTCACCATCTGCAAGCTCTTGGCTACAGAAATGCTGCCTTTCCGCCTGGTGGACACAGAGGATTTTCGAGACCTTATGTCCATTGCAGTGCCCCAGTACCAGATGCCCAGTCGGCACTACTTCTCAAAGAAAGGTGTGCCTGCGCTCCACCAGCATGTCACACACAACATCACCGCTTCTTTGAGAAACTCTGTGTGTGACAGGGTGCATTTCACCACAGACACTTGGACGAGTAGGCATGGACAGGGGCGTTACATGTCGCTGACTGGGCACTGGGTAACTATGGTGACAGCAGGACAAGGGGCTGCTGTCCAAGTATTGCCGTCCCCACGAGTTGTGCGTCAATCCTCTTTATGTCAAAGTTCCTCCACTGCTTCTGCCTCCTCAACCTCCTCTCGGTCTTCCACCTGCACCCAAAGCCTGTCTGGTCATGCCACAAGCTTTCTAACTGCGCAGAAGGGATCCTGCACACCTCCTTACTATGCTGGCAGTAGGGCTCAACGTCATCAGGCGGTTTTTACATTGAAATGTCTGGGAAATGTGAGTCACACAGCTGAGGAGTTGTGGTCAGCTCTGGAGAACCAATTTCATGAATGGTTGTCTCCACTGGACCTGAAACCAGGGAAGGCCGTGTGCGACAATGCTGCAAACCTGGGTGCGGCCCTTCGCCGGGGCAATGTCACACACGTGCCTTGTATGGCTCACGTGTTGAACCTGGTTGTCCAGCAATTTTTAGCCCACTATCCCAGACTAGATGGCCTTCTGCAGAGGGCACGGTCGCTGTGTGCTCACTTCCGCCGTTCGCATCCCGCAGCTCAGCGACTTACATCTCTACAGAAGTCGTTGGGCCTGCCACTTCATCGGCTAAAATGCGATGTGCCTACCCGGTGGAATTCAACTCTGCACATGTTGCAGCGACTGTGGCAGCACCGACAAGCCCTGGTGCAATACGTTCTGACGTATAGCCTGGGCCAACGAGATTCAGAGGTGGGGCAAATCACGCTGGAGGAGTGGTCTCAGATCAGGGACCTATGCACCCTTCTGCACAGTTTTGAAATGGCGACGAAGATGTTTAGTGCTGACGATGCCATTATCAGCATGACTATTCCGGTGATTTACATGCTGGAGCACATGTTAAACAGAATTCGGAGTCAGGTGGTGGCACAAGAGGAGGTGGAGGAAGTAGAGGAGGAGGAGTTGTATGCGGAAGGGCTAACATCTGCAAGGTCCAGACGGTCGGCAGCACCAAGGCGGCAGGCATGTGAGGGTGGGGGAGATGGTTTTACCAGGGCGCATGGTAGCAGCCAAACTAGTGAGGAAGGTGCAGGAGCCCAGGAAGAAGTGGAGGACGAACTGATGGAAGACTCATCAGATGAGGGAGACCTTGATCACATTTCTGTTGTGCGAGGTTGGGGGGAGAGGACAGAGGAAGGAAGCATGATTGTTACCTCGCCACCAACACAACAGGGACTTGGTGCTCCTGGATGCGCAACACACATGAGTGCCTTCTTGCTGCACTACCTGCAACATGACCCTCGAATTGTGAGAATTAGAAATAATCCTGACTACTGGGTTGCCACACTGTTAGATCCCCGGTACAAAAGTAAATTTGCCGAAATTATTCCTGCCATAGAAAGGGATGCACGCATGCAGGAGTATCAGCAGAGACTGTTGCAGAATCTTACATGTGCTTTTCCACAAAATACCAGTGGTGCACGTAGTGAATCTCACAGTTCCAACTTGCCAACCGTGGGACCGTCAAGTGTTCAGCACTCAAACCGTAACAGAACCACAGTATCTGCTGGTAACATCAATTTTGCGGAATGATTTCACCACTTTTTTAGCCCATCCTTTGCAAGGCCACAGGAGACAAGAAGTCTGACACATAGTCAACGCCTAGAGACGATGGTACAGGAGTATCTCCAAGTAAACATTGAAGCCACGACTGTGTCACTGGACCCTTGCTCTTTTTGGGCTTCCAATCTGGATAAATGGCCGGAGCTAGCCACTTACGCCTTGGAGATCTTGTCATGCCCCGCAGCCAGCGTTCTGTCTGAACGTGTGTTCAGCGCTGCTGGTGGTGTGCTGACAGATAAGCGCACGCGGCTCTCCACTGATAATGTAGACAGACTCACGTTCATAAAGATGAACAAATCATGGATCCGAAACGATTTTTCTACCCCTGTGTCATCCTGGGGAGAGTAAAAGCTTGATGATTGGTTAAAATCACCCTACCAACCATTTTAAGCTTTCAAATTACTAATCATGTTTATCTGTATCTTGACTGGAAAATAATTTGGGCTTTGTAGCAGTGTGCAGCACTGATCCTATTAGGCCATCTATACTAAAGCTTCACCAGATTTAAAATTAAAAATAATTTTTAGCTGCATCTAGCCCGGAAAATAATTTTGGGGCTCCGAGATGCGCAAGGCACATAAGTGCCTTCTTGCTGCACTACCTGCAGCATGACCCTCATATTGTCAGAATTCGAAGTAATCATGACTACTGGGTTGCCACACTCTTAGATCCCCCAAACTTTTCGATCAACCTTTTCATTTTAATAAAGACCAAAAAAATGGTCATTTTTGAAATTATAAGCATTAGCAGGTTGTTAGAAACTGAAATCAAACAGTTTTCAACTCAAAACTTTATTCTAGGTGATGTTACATTTTCACATAGGACCCCTTGTTCGAAAGGAGCTTCTGAACTCTCTCGTCCATTGAATTTGTCAGGTTTTGGATGGTTTCTACTTCAATTGTTTTGCATGAGGACAGAATACCCTCCCAGAGCTGTTGCTTAGATGTGAACTGCCTCCCGCCATCATAGACACTCCTTTTAATGATGCTCCAAAGGTTCTGAATGGGGTAGAGGTCAGGGGAGCATGGGGGTCACACCATAAGTTTGTCCCCTTTTATGCCCATATCAGCCAGAGATGCAGATGTTTTATGTGCAGCATGAGATGGTGCATTATCATGCAGAAAAATGATCTTGCTGTGAAATACACAGTTCTTCTTCTTGAACCATGGCAGGAAGTGCTGTTTGAGAAAATCCACATACATTATGGAGTTCATCTTTAGCGCCTTCAGGGATCCTAAAGGGGCCGACAATCTCTCTCCCCATGATTCCAGCCCAAAACATTACTCCACCTCCTCCTTGTTGGCGCTGTAGCCGTGTTTGCGTGGGGTGTCCATCAACCAGCCATCCTCCACTCCATCCATCTGGACCATCGAGCGCTGCACGGCACTCATCCGTGAACAAAACAGTTTTGAAATCAGTCTTCATGTAATGTTTGGCCCACTGGAGCCGTTTCTGCTTGTGTGAAGTGGATAGAGGAGGTCGACAGGATGGCGCATGCACAGCTGCAAACCTCTGAAGGACCCTGCATCTTGTTGTTCGGGGGACGTTGGAGGCACAAGCAGCTTCAAAAACTTGTCTGCTGCTATGACAAGGCTTTTTTGCCGCTGCTCTTTCAACCTGACGTAATTGCCTGTAGGAAAGAGTCCTCAATTTGCCCTTATCAGCACGCACACATGTGTACTGTGAATCAGCTACATACTTCTTGATTGCCAAGACACTTCATCCTGATCATCGCACAATGTTGATTGTAGTCATGCCTTGACCTAAACACTCCACAATTTGTTGCTTCTCAGCAGCCGACACATCCTTTTTCTTTCCCATTTTGGCAGAAAATGTAGGCTGCTTAATAATGTGAGAGAGCCTTCTTAAGTAGTCTTGCCTTTCATTGGACACACCTGCCAAACTAATTAGCACAGGTGTCTGCAATTGCTTACAGTGATATAAAGAGCCCTGACACACATCACCATCAATGAGTTTAACTGACAAACAAACAAATTCTTCCCTTATCACTCCTAAACACTTTTTGTATAATAATTTGGAACGCAGTGTACATGTGCTTTTCCACAAAACACCAGTGGTTCACGTAGTGAATCTTACAGTTCTAACTTGCCAACCGTGGTCTGTATGGAGTTGTTCAATAAAGGGCCCAAAATTAAGATAACATAGATGGGAGAGGTCTCTATGAATAGGAATTCCTAAGTATTTGATACCCTGTGAGGGCCAGGCAAAGGGAAAGTTGGACTGGAAGGAATCCTATATGGATTTGGGGAGGGAGACATCGAGGGCCTCAGACTTCGCTGCATTGATTTTAAAATTTTACCATGTAACAAAGTGATCTATTTCAGCCATAACAGCATGGATGGATATATGTGATTGAGTGATATATACTAGGACATCATCAGCAAATAGAGAGCACTTGTACTCGGTGCCTCCCACCTCAATCCACCTAATATTGGGGTTGAGGCGAATTGATGAGAGCAGGTGCTCCGTCACTAGGATGTATAAGAGAGGGGACAGAGGACATCACTGCCTTGTCCCATTGGTGATTGTGAAAGGTGATGAAAATGTTCTGACGCACCCCCTGGGCCTTGGGACACCCGGAGCCGGACCCTTTTTGGTCGATGCTGGTGGTTGTAGTCTTCGTGGCGGCGACCTAGTTCCGTGGCTCAGGGCGGTCAAACCAGTGGCGGAACTATTTATGTGGTTTTCATGTTTAAATGTCCGACTACGCCACCCGTGGATTGCGGTCAGAGTGAACCGCCGCTACAGGGCAGACCACTGAGGCTGGTGTTGTGGGTGCAGCAGAGCGTAGCATAACTCCCCACGGGAGGAGTATAGCCTCAGGGCAGTGTATGCGGAGGATGGGGATGATGGTGCAGGGCAGCAGCAGTAACGACACGGAGTCAGTGATGCAGTTCAGGGCCTTTACTCACAGTTCTTATTATCCAGACCACGTCTGCAGGTAACGGCTGCCCACGTCGTACTGTGCTCACCAGGTGAGGGGCTCAGACAACTCCCAGATAACTTTGGAGCACTTCACAGGACCCCCTTTGTGTGTCCTTTGTCTGGCCTTTCTTACCAACACTTCTGTCCGGCTGCCTCGGGCCTCCTCTTGGTAAACTTGGCGCCAGTTTCCCTGACCCTATGTGGTGCCTTCCTAGCGGGTGTAGCGAGGGGCTGCGCCACATAAAATGTCAGAGCCTCCGGTTTCTAGCTGAGGGTCGTTTCCTGCCTCCACTAGTTCGGGGACCGGTCTCCCCCTTTGGCCTGACCCCTCCACGCAGGTGGATTCGGGCGTGCGGTGGCGACTCGCCCGTCCGCACCCCTGGGATCCCTTCATTCCTCGTTCCTGGAGCCTTCTCCGCTCCTCTTCCTTCCTTCTCCCTCTTCCAGGCCTGGGCCTCTGTTACTAGGCCCGCCTCCGGAGCAGAGCTCATGCAGAGCCCCTGCTCCCTGCCACTTCTGCTCAGACTTCTCTGCACTGAACTAAGATGGTGCCCACCTTTTATACTCCCTTCTCAATGCACCCAGGAACTGCTTCCTCCCTGCTCCTGCACTACAGGGTTCCCCTTCCTCAGTGTTCCCTCCCCCCACTCCAGCCAGGGACAGGGACTGTCGTGCCCATCTCAGGGGCATATTTGTCGCCCTGCCCCACGGCAATGTGGTGTAATGCATGCAGGTGTCGGGTCCTGATCCACACTCCATCCTTACCTGAGAGTGAGATATCACACCTCTGGGTGAGGTGCAATACGTCTGTAGCAACCGAGCCCTCAGGGTGCTACAGTTCCATTTATCTTCAGCCTAGGTGACGTATTGCGATACAGGGCCGTGATTTTGGCTATAAAAGGGTCCCCTAGACCCCTACCCCAAGCTTTTTAAGAGAATCATATATGGCGTGCCAGGAGACTCTATGGAATGCTTTCTCAGCATCCAACGAGAGTATCTAATTACAAATTTTTAACTGCATCTAGCCCAGGAAATACTTTGTGCCTAGTAGCAGTGTCTGCTAGTGAGCGGATTATCCCGGCTGTTAAGCAAGCTGCACCACCTGTAGTTTAGACACTTAATTTTTTCAAAGGAAATGCTTCGGGACCATGGGATACTTAGTGAAGAGCATCAGGAGGCACCCCAAGGCATAGGGGCTGGGACTGGCAGTAGGATGCCTTGCGGTGGACAGCCGAGCTCGATCCTTATAAAAGCTTTTTAACTGCAGCAGCTTTAGTGGACGCTACTGGAGCTGGAATTACCGCGGCTGCTGGCATGAGACTTGCCCTCCAATAGATCCTTGTAAATGGATTTAAAGTGTATTCATTCAAATTAGAGAGACAATTTAAATTAAAAAGCTTAGAGCTGCCTCCACCACAGGGGGGCTCGCTCGACCCACCAGCGGACAGGCACCAGTATTGGGAGAGGGGGGCTGGCCGTCAGGGTTCACCGCGGCTCTGGCACAAACCCGGCGACACGGAGGTGGCACGGGCAGGAGCAGACTGGCCGTGTCGGCTTCTCACTTTTTGGATTTTAGAAGGGCATGACATGCCTATATCTGTGTCTCCCCCTCCTTTTACTCCTCCACCTCTTTTATTTTCGCATGACTATATGTACTTGTCACTTTTCCATGTGTTAGTTATGTCTTCTGAGCAGTTTGTCAGCTTTTGGACACCTTTGAAGGTGTTTTCTATGTGTTTCTATGTGTTTTTGTTTGCCTGCCATTGGTTTTAACGGTGTTCGAAGGTGTTCGACGAACAGTTCGACGAACAGTTCGGCGAACACACGGGTGTTCGACGAACCGAACCGAACTCGAAGACTACGGGGGTGGCTCAACACTACTTATAATTTCAAAAATGACCATTTTTTTGGTCTTTATTAAAATGAAAAGGTTGATCGAAAAGTTTGGGGGATCTAAGAGTGTGGCAACCCAGTAGTCATGATTACTTCGAATTCTGACAATATGAGGGTCATGTTGCAGGTAGTGCAGCAAGAAGGCACTTATGTGTCTTGCGCATCTCGGAGCCCCAAAATTATTTTCCGGGCTAGATGCAGCTAAAAATTATTATTAATTTTAATTCTGGTGGAGCTTAGTATAGATGGCCTAATAGGATCAGTGCTGCACACTGCTACAAAGCCCAAATTATTTTCCAGTCAAGATACAGATAAACATGATTAGTAATTTTAAATCTGGTGGAGCTTATTATAGATGGCCTAATAGAATCAGTGCTGCACACTGCTACAAAGCCCAAATCATTTTCCACCAAGATACAGATAAACATGATTAGTAATTTGAAAGCTTAAATCGGTTGGTAGGGTGATTTTAACCAATCATCAAGCTTTTACTCTCCCCAGGATAACACAGGGGTAGAAAAGTCATTTCGGATCCATGATTTGTTCATCTTTATGAACGTGAGTCTGTCTACATTATCAGTGGAGAGCCGCGTGCGCTTATCTGTCAGCACACCACCAGCAGCGCTGAACACACGTTCAGACAGAACGCTGGCTGCGGGGCATGACAAGATCTCCAAGGCGTAAGTGGCTAGCTCCGGCCATTTATCCAGATTGGAAGCCCAAAAAGAGCAAGGGTCCAGTGACACAGTCATGGCTTCAATGTTTACTTGGAGATACTCCTGTACCATCGTCTCTAGGCGTTGACTATGTGTCAGACTTCTTGTCTCCTGTGGCCTGGCAAAGGATGGGCTAAAAAAGTGGTGAAATGATTCTGCAAAATTGATGTTACCAGCAGATACTGTGGTTCTGTTACGGTTTGAGTGCTGAACACTTGACGGTCCCACGGTTGGCAAGTTGGAACTGTGAGATTCACTATGTGCACCACTGGTGTTTTGTGGAAAAGCACATGTAAGATTCTGCAACAGTCTCTGCTGATACTCCTGCATGCGTGCATCCCTTTCTATGGCAGGAATAATTTCTGCAAATTTACTTTTGTACCGGGGATCTAACAGTGTGGCAACCCAGTAGTCAGGATTATTTCTAATTCTCACAATTCGAGGGTCATGTTGCAGGTAGTGCAGCAAGAAGGCACTCATGTGTGTTGCGCATCCAGGAGCACCAAGTCCCTGTTGTGTTGGTGGCGAGGTAACAATCATGCTTCCTTCCTCTGTCCTCTCCCCCCAACCTCGCACAACAGAAATGTGATCAAGGTCTCCCTCATCTGATGAGTCTTCCATCAGTTCGTCCTCCACTTCTTCCTGGGCTCCTGCACCTTCCTCACTAGTTTGGCTGCAACCATGCGCCCAGGTAAAACCATCTCCCCCACCCTCACATGCCTGCCGCCTTGGTGCTGCCGACAGTCTGGACCTTGCAGATGTTAGCCCTTCAGCATACAACTCCTCCTCCTTAACTTCCTCCACCTCCTTTTGTGCCACCACCTGACTCCGAATTCTGTTTAACATGTGCTCCAGCATGTAAATCACCTGAATAGTCATGCTGATAATGGCATCGTCAGCACTAAACATCTTCGCCGCCATTTCAAAACTGTGCAGAAGGGTGCATAGGTCCCTGATCTGAGACCACTCCTCCAGCGTGATTTGCCCCACCTCTGGATCTCGTTGGCCCAGGCTATACATCAGAACGTATTGCACCAGGGCTTGTCGGTGCTGCCACAGTCGCTGCAACATGTGCAGAGTTGAATTCCACCGGGTAGGCACATCGCATTTTAGCCGGTGAAGTGGCAGGCCCAACGACTTCTGTAGAGATGTAAGTCGCTGAGCTGCGGGATGCGAACGGCGGAAGTGAGCACACAGCGACTGTGCCCTCTGCAGAAGGCCATCTAGTCTGGGATAGTGGGCTAAAAATTGCTGGACAACCAGGTTCAACACGTGAGCCATACAAGGCACGTGTGTGACATTGCCCCGGCGAAGGGCCGCACCCAGGTTTGCAGCATTGTCGCACACGGCCTTCCCTGGTTTCAGGTCTAGTGGAGACAACCATTCATGAAATTGGTTCTCCAGAGCTGACCACAACTCCTCAGCTGTGTGACTCACATTTCCCAGACATTTCAAAGTAAAAACCGCCTGATGACGTTGAGCCCTACTGCCAGCATAGTAAGGAGGTGTGCAGGATCCCTTCTGCGCAGTTAGAAAGCTTGTGGCATGACCAGACAGGCTTTGGGTGCAGGTGGAAGACCGAGAGGAAGTTGAGGAGGCAGAAGCAGTGGAGGAACTTTGACATAAAGAGGATTGACGCACAACTCGTGGGGACGGCAAGACTTGGACAGCAGCCCCTTGTCCTGCTGTCACCATAGTTACCCAGTGCTCAGTCAGCGACATGTAACGCCCCTGTCCATGCCTACTCGTCCAAGTGTCTGTGGTGAAATGCACCCTGTCACACACAGAGTTTCTCAAAGAAGCGGTGATGTTGTGTGCGACATGCTGGTGGAGCGCAGGCACACCTTTCTTTGAGAAGTAGTGCCGACTGGGCATCTGGTACTGGGGCACTGCGACGGACATAAGGTCTCAAAAATCCTCTGTGTCCACCAGGCGGAAAGGCAGCATTTCTGTAGCCAAGAGCTTGCAGATGGTGAAATTCAACCTCTTAGCTTTCTCATGGCTAGGAGGAAATGGTCTTTTTCTTGTCCACATCTGAGGGACCGAGGGCTGGCTATTGTGCTTAGACGGGGTTGATAAGGGTGTCCCCGGCAAACTGCCGGTCTGTGAGGAAGATGCAGGTGGACATGTTAGGTTGCCTTGATCCAAAGGTGGTGCTATCGATGTCGGACAGCGCTCAACACCAGCTGGTGTTACCACCTCCAAAGAAAATGATGACCTGCCAATCACGCTGGCTGTTGCGGGTAAAGAGGTGGCAGGTCTGCGCCCCAAAGCAGGTGTGACTGCTGTCCCCCCAGTCACAGAGGATGAAGAGGCCGCGGATGTACAAGAAATGTCAGACGGTGGTTGGCCCGGCCGGCTAGGCCGCATTGTAGCACAATGAGCTTCCCACTGCAACTTAAGCTTCATGTCCATGTGCCGGCTCATGCATGAAGTACTCAAACTATGTATTTTTTGGCCTCAACTTAGCTTTTGCTGACAAATGTTACAGATAACACGAGTTGGGTCATCTTTATCGATCTGAAAAAATGCCCAGGCTATGCAAGGCTTAGCACCCATGCGACCTGAAGAGCCACCACGACTTGTGGTGAGAGGCAGAGTTGTGTTTGAGGATGCAGTTGTTGACATGCTTCCAGTACTACGTCTCTGTCCAGGAAGGCGCAACCTGACCTCGTCGTCACTAGCATCTTCCTCCACCTCCTCTGCTGACCTCATCTCTTGGCTGACTGTGGGTTGACAGTAAGTGGGATCTCCAACCTCATCATCATCACCCTGTGCGTTATCACACCCGTCGTCCTCAGAGCCAACCTGTTCCTGCCCTGACAAAAAACTAAAGTTGTCGCTCCAATCAGGTATTTGAGTCTCATCATCGTCTTCCTCATTGTCTCCACCAACAGGAGTTACAGTTTGGGAATGAGGGTCTACATTATGGTCAGAAACTTCTGCGTCTGGTCCTGGATCCGACTCATAAAGATTCTGGGCATCAGTGCAGATCATTTCCTCGTCTGGATTCACAGAAGCGCTGGAGTCGACCTCTGATTCCCAGGCTATAGTATGAGTAAACAGCTCTGCAGACTCAACCATCTGTTCTACCTCATACTCAGACGGGCAGCTGGAGATTTAGGAGCTGTGAGGAAGCAAGTGCGATTGGGGTGACACCTTTGAGGACTGGAGTATTTGTGATGTTGAAGTTGATGTGGAGGAGAGCCCACTTAAAGGAGCACTTGATATCCGTTGAAGCACCTGCTGTTTTTGTGCCTCATCTGGAATTTGTAGCGATTGGTGTGGCCGTAAGAAAGGGATCTTATCACATTGTCCGCTAAAAGAAGTAGACATTTTAGTTTGGCTGGAAGATGGTCTTTCTTCTGCAGATGTTACTGTTGTTTTAACACCTAGCCCACGGACACAAACTTTTTTCCCCTTCCCAACACGCCTATTCCCCTTTCCACCAGCAGCAGGCCTTTTTCCACTCATTTTGGTGGTTAACTAATTCACAACTCTGGAGTTGTTTGCACAAAAAAACAATGGATGGGAACCGAGCAGAGCTGAGTGGCCAAACGGTGGTATTAGGCCAAAACTATTGGCTGGGTTAGATGCAGAAAAAAATTATATTCAATTTGCAACCTGATGGAGGTCAATATAGATGGACTAATAGAACAAGTCCCACACACAGCTAGAAGCCCAAATATTTTTTCAGAGGTAGATGCAGAAAAAAATTGTATTCAGTTTGCAACCTGATGGAGGTCAGTATAGATGGACTAATAGAACAAGTCCTACACACAGCTAGAAGCCCAAATATTTTTTCAGAACTAGATGCAGAAAAAAAATATATTCAGTTTGCAACCTGATGGAGGTCAGTATAGATGGACTAATAGAGAAAGTCCCACACACTGCTAGAAGGCCAAATATTTTTTCAGAGCTAGATGCAGATATAAATTATTTTTAATTTGCAACCTGATGGAGGTCAGTATAGATGGACTAATAGAGAAAGTCCCACACACTGCTAGAAGGCCAAATATTTTTTCAGAGCTAGATGCAGAAAAAAATTCTATTCAGTTTGCAACCTGATGGAGGTCAGTATAGATGGACTAATATAACAAGTCCCACACACAGCTAGAAGGCCAAATATTTTTTCATAGGTAGATGCAGATAAAAATTATTTTTAATTTGCAGCCTGATGGAGGTCAGTATAGATGGACTAATAGAGAAAATCCCACACACTGCTAGAAGGCCAAATATTTTTTTCAGAGCTAGATGCAAACAAAAAATTATTTTGAATTTGCAACCTGATGGAGGTCAGTATAGATGGACTAATAGAGAAAGTCCCACACACTGCTAGAAGGCCAAATATTTTTTCAGAGCTAGATGCAGACAAAAAAATATTTTTAATTTGCAACCTGATGGAGGTCAGTATAGATGGACTAATAGAGAAAGTCCCACACACTGCTAGAAGGCCAAATATTTTTTCAGAGCTAGATGCAGATAAAAATAATTTTTAATTTGCAACCTGATGGAGGTCAGTATAGATGGACTAATAGAGAAAGTCCCACACACTGCTAGAAGGCCAAATATTTTTTCAGAGCTAGATGCAGAAAGAAATTATATTCAGTTTGCAACCTGATGGAGGTCAGTATAGATGGACTAATGGAACAAGTCCCACACACAGCTAGAAGCCCAATATTTTTTCAGAGGTAGATGCAGAAAAAAAATATATTCAGTTTGCAACCTGATGGAAGTCTGTATAGATGGATTAATAGAACAAGTCCCTCACACAGCTAGAAGCCCAAATATTTTTTCAGAGGTAGATGCAGAAAAAATTTATATTCAGTTTGCAACCTGATGGAGGTCTGTATAGATGGATTAATAGAACAAGTCCCACACACAGCTAGAAGCCCAATATTTTTTCAGAGGTAGATGCAGAAAAAAAATATATTCAGTTTGCAACCTGATGGAGGTCAGCATAGATGGACTAATAGAGAAAGTCCCACACACTGCTAGAAGGCCAAATATTTTTTCCGAGCTAGATGCAGACAAAAAAATATTTTTAATTTGCAACCTGATGGAGGTCAGTATAGATGGACTAATAGAGAAAGTCCCACACACTGCTAGAAGGCCAAATATTTTTTTCAGAGCTAGATGCAGATATAAATTATTTTTAATTTGCAACCTGATGGAGGTCAGTATAGATGGACTAATAGAGAAAGTCCCACACACTGCTAGAAGGCCAAATATTTTTTCAGAGCTAGATGCAGAAAAAAATTATATTCAGTTTGCAACCTGATGGAGGTCAGTATAGATGGACTAATAGAACAAGTCCCACACACAGCTAGAAGCCCAAATATTTTTTCAGAGGTAGATGCAGAAAAAAATTATATTCAGTTTGCAACCTGATGGAGGTCTGTATAGATGGATTAATAGAACAAGTCCCACACACAGCTAGAAGCCCAATATTTTTTCAGAGGTAGATACAGAAAAAAAATATATTCAGTTTGCAACCTGATGGAGGTCAGTATAGATGGACTAATAGAGAAAGTCCCACACACTGCTAGAAGGCCAAATATTTTTTCAGAGCTAGATGCGGACAAAAAATTATTTTTAATTTGCAACCTGATGGAGGTCAGTATAGATGGACAAATAGAGAAAGTCCCACACACTGCTAGAAGGCCAAATATTTTTTCAGAGGTAGATGCAGATATAAGTTATTTTTAATTTGCAACCTGATGGAGGTCAGTATAGATGGACTAATAGAGAAAGTCCCACACACTGCTAGAAGGCCAAATATTTTTTCAGAGCTAGATGCAGACAAAAAATTATTTTGAATTTGCAACCTGATGGAGGTCAGTATAGATGGACTAATAGAGAAAATCCCACACACTGCTAAAAGGCCAAATATTTTTTCAGAGCTAGAGGCAGACAAAAAATTATTTTTAATTTGCAACCTGATGGAGGTCAGTATAGATGGACTAATAGAGAAAGTCCAACACACTGCTAGAAGGCCAAATATTTTTTCAGAGCTAGATGCAGATAAAAAATATTTTTAATTTGCAACCTGATGGAGGTCAGTATAGATGGACTAATAGAGAAAGTCCCACACACTGCTAGAAGGCCAAATATTTTTTCAGAGCTAGATGCAGAAAAAAATTATATTCAGTTTGCAACCTGATGGAGGTCAGTATAGATGGACTAATAGAACAAGTCCCACACACTGCTAGAAGGCCAAATATTTTTTCAGAGCTAGATGCAGACAAAAAAATATTGTTAATTTGCAACCTGATGGAGGTCAGTATAGATGGACTAATAGAGAAAGTCCCACACACTGCTAGAAGGACAAATATTTTTTCAGAGCTAGATGCAGATAAAACTTATTTTTAATTTGCAACCTGATGGAGGTCAGTATAGATGGACTAATAGAGAAAGTCCCACACACTGCTAGAAGGCCAAATATTTTTTCAGAGCTAGATGCAGAAATAAATTATATTCTGTTTGCAACCTGATGGAGGTCAGTATAGATGGACTAATAGAACAAGTCCCACACACAGCTAGAAGCCCAAATATTTTTTCAGAGGTAGATGCAGAAAAAAATTATATTCAGTTTGCAACCTGATGGAGGTCTGTATAGATGGATTAATAGAACAATTCCCACACACAGCTAGAAGCCCAAATATTTTTTCAGAGGTAGATGCAGAAAAAAATTATATTCAGTTTGCAACCTGATGGAGGTCTGTATAGATGGATTAATAGAACAAGTGCCACACACAGCTAGAAGCCCAATATTTTTTCAGAGGTAGATGCAGAAAAAAAATATATTCAGTTTGCAACCTGATGGAGGTCAGTATAGATGGACTAATAGAGAAAGTCCCACACACTGCTAGAAGGCCAAATATTTTTTCAGAGCTAGATGCATACAAAAAATTATTTTTAATTTGCAACCTGATGGAGGTCAGTATAGATGGACTAATAGAGAAAGTCCCACACACTGCTAGAAGGCCAAATATTTTTTCAGAGCTAGATGCAGATATAAATTATTTTTAATTTGCAACCTGATGGAGGTCAGTATAGATGGACTAATAGAGGAAGTCCCACACACTGCTAGAAGTCCAAATATTTTTTCAGAGCTAGATGCAGAAAAAAATTATATTCAGTTTGCAACCTGATGGAGGTCAGTATAGATGGACTAATAGAACAAGTCCCACACACAGCTAGAAGCCCAAATATTTTTTCAGAGGTAGATGCAGAAAAAAATTATATTCAGTTTGCAACCTGATGGAGGTCTGTATAGATGGATTAATAGAACAAGTCCCACACACAGCTAGAAGCCCAATATTTTTTCAGAGGTAGATGCAGAAAAAAAATATATTCAGTTTGCAACCTGATGGAGGTCAGTATAGATGGACTAATAGAGAAAGTCCCACACACTGCTAGAAGGCCAAATATTTTTTCAGAGCTAGATGGGGTCAAAAAATTATTTTTAATTTGCAACCTGATGGAGGTCAGTATAGATGTACTAATAGAGAAAGTCCCACACACTGCTAGAAGGCCAAATATTTTTTCAGAGCTAGATGCAGATATAAATTATTTTTAATTTGCAACCTGATGGAGGTCAGTATAGATGGACTAATAGAGAAAGTCCCACACACTGCTAGAAGGCCAAATATTTTTTCAGAGCTAGATGCAGAAAAAAAATATATTCAGTTTGCAACCTGATGGAGGTCAGTATAGATGGACTAATAGAACAAGTCCCACACACAGGTAGAAGGCCAAATATTTTTTCAGAGGTAGATGCAGATAAAAATTATTTTTAATTTGCAGCCTGATGGAGGTCAGTATAGATGGACTAATAGAGAAAGTCCCACAAACTGCTAGAAGGCCAAATATTTTTTCAGAGCTAGATGCAGACAAAAAATTATTTTGAATTTGCAACCTGATGGAGGTCAGTATAGATGGACTAATAGAGAAAGTCCCACACACTGCTAAAAGGCCAAATATTTTTTCAGAGCTATATGCAGACAAAAAATTATTTTTAATTTGCAACCTGATGGAGGTCAGTATAGATGGACTAATAGAGAAAGTCCCACACACTGCTAGAAGGCCAAATATTTTTTCAGAGCTAGATGCAGATAAAAATTATTTTTAATTTGCAACCTGATGGAGGTCAGTATAGATGGACTAATAGAGAAAGTCCCACACACTGCTAGAAGGCCAAATATTTTTTCAGAGCTAGATGCAGAAAAAAATTATATTCAGTTTGCAACCTGATGGAGGTCAGTATAGATGGACTAATAGAACAAGTCCCACACACAGCTAGAAGCCCAAATATTTTTTCAGAGGTAGATGCAGATAAAAATTATTTTGAATTTGCAACCTGATGGAGGTCAGTATAGATGGACTAATAGAGAAAGTCCCACACACTGCTAGAAGGCCAAATATTTTTTCAGATGCAGAAAAAAATTATTTTGAATTTGCAGCGTGATGGAGGTCAGTATAGATGGACTAATAGAACAAGTCCCACACACTGCTAGAAGCCCAAATATTTTTTCAGAGCTAGGTGCAGAAAAAAATTATATTCAGTTTGCAACCTGATGGAGGTCAGTATAGATGGACTAATAGAACAAGTCCCACACACTGCTAGAAGCCCAAATATTTTTTCAGAGCTAGATGCAGGAAAAAATTATATTCAATTTGCAACCTGGTGGAGGTCAGTATAGATGGACTAATAGAATGATGCTATGCCCAAAAGATTTTACTTCACTAGGTGCAGTAAAAAAATTGGTATTCTATACACAGGTGGTATATCTTGCAACACAGATAGGCTACTCCACTGACTAACAAACTCTGCAATAGGCCAAAAAGGATTAGCTTTGCTAGATTCAGCCAAATGCTGTGAAAAAAACTTGCACATCACTGGCACAGACCTGCCTGGCAAAAACTGATAGGAACTGATGTAACCTAGTCCTGAAAAGGACTGCAATTACAATTAGTCTTTACTCCCACAATCTATCTATTTAAGAGCACAGACCTGCCTGATAAAAGTCGTAGGAAATGCTGTAACCTAGTCCTTAAAAGGACTGCAATCACAACTATTCCCTACTCCCAAGCTATTTGTAGATTTGTGCGAAAATTGGCTTGAAATTAACAAGGTATAGCGCACACAGCAACAGCGGTGCCGTCTAACACGCAGCTGCAGCAGTGAGAAAATGGTGGCAACGGGGAAAATGGCTTGGTCTTATAGGGCAAGGACATGTGACATACACTGCCAATGACACATGCCCTTGCTTGTGTGAAAAAGCACTTCGCTCCGTGTGTGCGCTGCTGATAGGCTGACAGATTGCACCTCCCCACTGTAAATGTGGGAAAGAGAAAAAAAAATGGAGATCTTCATTATTCCTGCAGAGATCCATCCCCTGCCCCTCCCCCCACCCCGCTGTACACTCAAACTGCGTATTAACATTAATTTTCATCATTACTGAGAAAGAATCCAGTTATGATTTTGGTGCACGAACAGTTATCGAACATAACCTCGAACAGCAGAATTTTTCTCAAACCGTTCGTGTTCGCCGAACGGCTCGAACACCGCCCAAAACAGCTCGAATTTGAGATTGGCGAACAGTTCGAGTCGAACAACGCTCATCTCTAATCATCAGTTGATTAAAACATCATCAGATGACATCATCAGATGATATCCTCAGTTGATTATGACATCATCGAATGATATCGCATGAAATTGATGATTATAATATCATCAGATGACTTAATAAGTTGATTTTGACATAATCAGATGGCATCATCAGTTGATTATGACATCATTAGATGACATCATCAGATGACAACTTCATTTGATTATGACATCAACAGATGAAATCTTCATTTGATTATCACATCTTTGAATAATATCACATGAAATCAGCTGATTATGACATCATCAATTGACATAATAAGTTGATTTTGACATCATCAGATGACATCATCATTTGATTATGACATCATCAGATGAGATCATCATTTGATTATGACATCATCAGATGACATCATCAGATGAGATCTTCATTTGATTATGACATCAACACATGACATCATCGTATGACATCATCAGTTGATTTTGACATCACCAGATGACATCATTTTTTGATTATGACTTCATCGGATGACATCAGAATTTGATTATGACATCATCAGATGACATCATCAGATGACATCTTCATTTGATTATGACATCATCAGATAACATTTTCAGATGACATCATCAGTTGACTATGACATCATCGAATGATATCACATGCAATCAGCTGTTTATGACATCATCAGATGACATAATAAGTTGATTTTGACATCATCAGATAACATCATAAGTTGATTAAGACATCATCAGATGACATCAACAGATGACATCATCAGTTGATTATGACATCATCAGATGACATCATCATTTGATTACGACATCATCAGATGAGATCATCATTTGATTATGACATCAACAGATTACATCATCGAATGACATCATCATTTGATTATAACATCAACAGATGACATCATCGAATGACATCATCAGTTGATTATGACATCATCGAATGATATCACATGAAATCAGCTGATTATGCCATCATCAGATGACATAATAGGTTGATTTTGACATAGTCAGATGACTTCAACAGTTGAATATGACATCATCAGATCACATCATCAGATGACATCTTCATTTGATTATGACATCATCAGATAACATTATCAGATGATATCATCAGTTGATTATGACATCATCGATTGATATCACATGAAATCAGCTGATTATGACATCATCAGATGACATAATAAGTAGATTTTGACATTATCAGATGACATCATCATTTGATTATGACATCATCAGATGACATCATTGAATGACATCATCAGTTGATTATGACATGACTAGATGACATCATTTTTTGATTATGACTTCACCAGATGACGTCATCATTTGATTATGACTTGACCAGATGCCATCATGAGATGACATCTTCATTTGATTATGACATCATCAGATAACATTATCAGATGACATCATCAGTTGATCATGACACCATCAGATGACAACATTATTTGATCATGACATCATCAGATGACATCATCACATGACATCTTCATTTGATTATGACATCATCAGATAACATTATCAAATGACATCATCAGTTGATTATCACATCATCGAATGATATGACATGAAATCAGGTGATTATGACATCATCAGTTGACATAATATGTTGATTTTGACATCATCAGATGACATCATCAGTTGATTAAGACATCATCAGATGACATCATCAGATGACATCAAGTGATTATGACATCATCAAGAGATATCACATGAAATCAGCTTATTATAACATCATCAGATGACATAAAAAGTTGATTTTGACATAATCAGATGACATCATCAGATGACATCATCATTTGATTATGACATCATCAGATGACATCATCAGATGACATCATCAGTTGATTATGACATCATCGAATGATATCACATGAAATCAGCTGATTATTACATCATCAGATGACATGATAAGTTGATTTTGACATCATCAGATAGCATCATAAGTTGATTAAGACATCATCAGATGACATCAACAGATGACATCATCAGTTGATTATGACATCATCAGATGACATCATCATTTGATTACGACATCATCAGATGAGATCATCATTTGATTATGACATCAACAGATTACATCATCGAATGACATCATCAATTGATTATAACATCAACAGATGACAACATCGAATGACATCATCACTTGATTATGACATCATCGAATGATATCACATGAAATCAGCTGATTATGCCATCATCAGATGACATAATAAGTTGATTTTGACATAGTCAGATGACTTCAACAGTTGAATATTACATCATCATATGACATCTTCATTTGATTATGACATCATCAGATAACATTATCAGATGATATCATCAGTTGATTACGACATCGTCGAATGATATCTCATGAAATCAGCTGATTATGACATCATCAGATGACATAATAAGTAGATTTTGACATTATCAGATGATATCATCATTTGATTATGACATCATCAGATTACATCATCAGATGAGATCATCATTTGATTTTGACATCAACAGATGACATCATGGAATGACATCATCAATTGATTATGACATGACTAAATGACATCATTTTTTGATTATGACTTCACCAGATGACGTCATCATTTGATTATGACTTGACCAGATGCCATCTTGAGATGACATCTTCATTTGATTATGACATCATCAGATAACATTATCAGATGACATCATCAGTTGATTATGACATCATCAGATGACAACATTATTTGATTATGACATCATCAGATGACAACATCATATGATTATGACATCATCAGATGAGATCATCATTTGATTATGACATCATCAGATGACATCATCAGATGACATCTTCATTTGATTATGACATCATCAGATAACATTATCAAATGACATCATCAGATAACATTATCAAATGACATCATCAGTTGATTATCACATCATCGAATGATATGACATGAAATCAGGTGATTATAACATCATCAGTTGACATAATATGTTGATTTTGACATCATCAGATGACATCATTAGTTGATTAAGACATCATCAGATGACATCATCAGATGACATCATCAAGTGATTATGACATCATCAAAAGTTATCACATGAAATCTGCTTATTATAAGATCATCAGATGACATAAAAAGTTGATTTTGACATAATCAGATGACATCATCAGATGACATCATCATTTGATTATGACATCATCAGATGACATCATCAGATGACATCATCAGTTGATTATGACATCATTGAATGATATCACATGAAATCAGCTGATTATTACATCATCAGATGACATAATAAGTTGATTTTGACATCATCAGATAACATCATAAGTTGATTAAGACATCATCAGATGACATCAACAGATGACATCATCAGTTGATTATGACATCATCAGATGACATCATCATTTGATTACGACATCATCAGATGAGATCATCATTTGATTATGACATCAACAGATTACATCATCGAATGACATCATCATTTGATTATAACATCAACAGATGACATCATCGAATGACATCATCAGTTGATTATGACATCATCGAATGATATCACATGAAATCAGCTGATTATGCCATCATCAGATGATATAATAAGTTGATTTTGACATAGTCAGATGACTTCAACAGTTGAATTTGACATCATCATATGACATCATCAGATGACATCTTCATTTGATTATGACATCATCAGATAACATTATCAGATGATATCATCAGTTGATTACGACATCATTGAATGATATCACATGAAATCAGCTGATTATGACATCATCAGATGACATAATAAGTAGATTTTGACATTATCAGATGACATCATCATTTGATTATGACATCATCAGATTACATCATCAGATGAGATCATCATTTGATTATGACATCAACAGATGACATCATGGAATGACATCATCAGTTGATTATGACATGACTAGATGACATCATTTTTTGATTATGACTTCACCAGATGACATCATTATTTGATTATGACTTGACCAGATGCCATCTTGAGATGACATCTTCATTTGGTTATGACATCATCAGATAACATTATCAGATGTCATCATCAGTTGATTATGACACCATCAGATGACAACATTATTTGATTATGACATCATCAGATGACAACATCATATGATTATGACATCATCAGATGAGATCATCATTTGATTATGACATCATCAGATGACATCATCAGATGACATCTTCATTTGATTATGACATCATCAGATAACATTATCAAATGACATCATCAGTTGATTATCACATCATCGAATGATATGACATGAAATCAGGTGATTATGACATCATCAGTTGACATAATAAGTTGATTTTGACATCATCAGATGACATCATCAGTTGATTAAGACATCATCAGATGACATCATCAGATGACATCATCAAGTGATTATGACATCATCAAAAGATATCACATGAAATCAGCTTATTATGACATCATCAGATGACATAAAAAGTTGATTTTGACATAATCAGATGACATCATCAGATGACATCATCATTTGATTATGACATCATCAGATGACATCATCAGATGACATCATCAGTTGATTATGACATCATCGAATGATATCACATGAAATCAGCTGATTATTACATCATCAGATGACATGATAAGTTGATTTTGACATCATCAGATAACATCATAAGTTGATTAAGACATCATCAGATGACATCAACAGATGACATCATCAGTTGATTATGACATCATCAGATGACATCATCATTTGATTACGACATCATCAGATGAGATCATCATTTGATTATGACATCAACAGATTACATCATCGAATGACATCATCAATTGATTATAACATCAACAGATGACATCATCGAATGACATTATCAGTTGATTATGACATCATCGAATGATATCACATGAAATCAGCTGATTATGCCATCATCAGATGACATAATAAGTTGATTTTGACATAGTCAGATGACTTCAACAGTTGAACATGACATCATCATATGACATCATCAGATGACATCTTCATTTGATTATGACATCATCAGATAACATTATCAGATGATACCATCAGTTGATTACGACATCATCGAATGATATCACATGAAATCAGCTGATTATGACATCATCAGATGACATAATAAGTAGATTTTGACATTATCAGATGACATCATCATTTGATTATGACATCATCAGATTACATCATCAGATGAGATCATCATTTGATTATGACATCAACAGATGACATCATGGAATGACATCATCAGTTGATTATGACATGACTAGATGACATCATTTTTTGATTATGACTTCACCAGATGACGTCATCATTTGATTATGACTTGACCAGATGCCATCTTGAGATGACATCTTCATTTGATTATGACATCATCAGATAACATTATCAGATGACATCATCAGTTGATTATGACATCATCAGATGACAACATTATTTGATTATGACATCATCAGATGACAACATCATATGATTATGACATCATCAGATGAGATCATCATTTGATTATGACATCATCAGATGACATCATCAGATGACATCTTCATTTGATTATGACATCATCAGATAACATTATCAAATGACATCATCAGTTGATTATCACATCATCAAATGATATGACATGAAATCAGGTGATTATGACATCATCAGTTGACATAATAAGTTGATTTTGACATCATCAGATGACATCATCAGTTGATTAAGACATCATCAGATGACATCATCAGATGACATCATCAAGTGATTATGACATCATCAAAAGATATCACATGAAATCAGCTTATTATAACATCATCAGATGACATAAAAAGTTGATTTTGACATAATCAGATGACATCATCAGATGACATCATCATTTGATTATAACATCATCAGATGACAACATCAGATGACATCATCAGTTGATTATGACATCATCGAATGATAGCACATGAAATCAGCTGATTTCGACATCATCATATTACATAATACGTGGATTTTGACATCATCAGATGACATCATCAGTTGTTTATGACATCATCAGATGACATCATCAGAAGACATCATCAGTTGATTATGACATCATCGAATGATATCACATGAAATCAGCTGATTTCAACATCATTAGATGACATAATAAGTTGATTTTGACATCATCAGATGACATCCTAAGTGAGTATGACATCATCAGATAACAATATTACTTGATTATGAGATCATCAGATGACATCATCAATTGATTATGACATCAGCAGATGACATCATCGTATGTCATCATCATTTGATTATGACTAGTGTTGAGCGAACATGCTCGACACTGCTCGGTACTCGCCCGAGCATCACGCTGCTCGGGATGTTCGGCGAGCACCGAGCATTTCTGGGTTACTCGGGTGGGAGCTCGGTTCTCCGCACTGCATGTTTGGCGCTCTTTACAGAGCCAATGAACATGCAGGGATTGTCAGCCAGTCACTGTAATGCCGCAGCCATGTTGTTTGTGGGCATTACAGTGATTGGCTGGCCGCACAGCATCACCTCGAGTATTTAAAACCGGCGCCGCCATCTTGGACACAGTCGCTCCGGATCAGACAGTGTAGGGACAGCGCTGCTGATTTAGGGAGAGATATATCCTGCAAAATAGTTAGTGTAGGGTCTGTAAAGGCTGCCAGATCAAACAAACAGTCCTTCTCAGGACTAATATCCATCCCAGGTATATCAGGCAGGCAGGCAGGCTGTATAGGAGACGCAGTGGTTATACCAGCAAATGCTGCATTACAGTCCTGTGTGCGCCTCCTGTTGCTGAAATTGCTGGACTTAGCTCTAGGTCCCGGGGGCCAGGAAAAATCCTTTTTTTTTATCTAAATCCTCTTTTTTCTTTCCTCCTTCACAATGTACAAATACCCATCTTATTAACCTTTTGGTGCCCCACCCCCCCCCCCAAAAAAAAAGTGTGCCTCTGATTTTTCAGACACAAATATATCTGTTGAAAATAGTCTGGTGTAGGCCAGAGAAATAGAAGTGTGGTTTTGCAGTTCTATGGGCCATTTGTATCTAAAAAAAACAGTTTGAGTGTGTTGCTCACTGTTCATCCGCAAATATATATATATTTTAAAAAGCCTGGTATACACCAGTAAATTATTACTGTGGTTTTGATGTTCCACGGTAAAACATCTCTATTATCCTGTTTTTGGCATTTTTTGCTGTATAAAAATAATAATAGTGTCTCCCTGATTTTTCAGACACAAATATATCTGTTGAAAAAAGTCTGGTGTAGGCCAGAGAGAGAGAAGTGTGCTTTTGCTGTTCCACGGTAAAAAATCTCTATTATCCTGCTTTTTGCATTTTTTGCTGTAAAAAAAAAAAAAATAGTATCTCCCTGATTTTTCAGACACAAATATATCTGTTGAAAATAGTCTGGTGTAGGCCCGAGAAATACAAGTGTGGTTTTGCAGTTCCACGGTACAAACCTCTGTATTATCCACTTTTGGGCCATTTGTATATAAAAAAAAAACAGTTTTAGTGTGTCGCTCACTGTTCAGCCGCAAATATATATATATTTTAAAAAGCCTGGTATACACCAGTAAATTATTACTGTGGTTTTGATGCTCCACGGTAAAACATCTTTATTATCCTGTTTTTGGCATTTTTTGCTGTATAAAAATAATAATAGTGTCTCCCTGATTTTTCAGACACAAATATATCTGTTGAAAATAGTCTGGTGTAGGCCAGAGAGACAGAAGTGTGCTTTTGCTATTCCACGGTAAAAAATCTCTATTATCCTGCTTTTTGCATTTTTTGCTGTAAAAAAAAAAAAAAAAATAGTGTCTCCCTGATTTTTCAGACACAAATATATCTGTTGAAAATAGTCTGGTGTAGGCCCGAGAAATACAAGTGTGGTTTTGCAGTTCCACCGTACAAACCTCTGTATTATCCACTTTTGGTACCATTTGTATCTAAAAAAAACAGTTTGAGTGTGTTGCTCAATGTTCAGCCGCAAATATATATATATTTTAAAAAGCCTGGTATACACCAGTAAATTATAACTGTGGTTTTGCTGTTCCACGGTAAAAAATCTCTATTATTCAGGTTTTGGTATTTTTTTCCATAAAGAAAAACAGTAGTGTCTCCTGACTGTTGTGACACAAAAATATATCTGTTGAGAATAGTCTTGTGTAGGCCCGACATCCCAGTGTGGTTTCGCAGTTCCACGGGTCAAATCGCTGTACTATCCAGTTTTGGGCCTTTGGTATCTAAAAAAAGCAGTTTGAGTGTGTCGCTCACTGTTCAGCCGCAAATATCTCTATTTAAAAAAGTGTGGTATACCCCAGTAAACAATAACTGTGGTTTTCCTCTTCCACGGTTCTAATCTACTCTTTATTACCCTTTTTCCATTGATAGTGCAAGTGTAAGCTATTTTACTTCATTTACAATGGGCAAGGCGCGTGGCAAGGGACGTGGAAGTGGACGTTCTGGTGATGGTTCGTGCAGAGGACGGGGCCGTGGCCAAGGTGAAAATGTGCCACAACCAACAGCCACATCTTCTCGCTCCCGCTTCTTGACCGAATTACTAGGGAAGCACAGAACAACACCAGTATTGAGAACTGATCAGGGTGAACAGGTTATTAATTGGATAGCAGACAATACTTCCAGTTACCTGGGCACCACCGCCTCCAGTCTGTCTTCCACACGGTCAACTGTTAGTAGCCGTGAGTCTCGACCGCATACTCCTCCTCGCCCTGATGCTCCTTCCTCCCACCATGCCGAGTGTCGTCAGACAGCAAGTGATCCCACACTTGGACACTCTGAAGAGCTGTTCACTGGTCCATTTCCATATTTGGGCACCTCGCCTGATACGCTTAAAGTGGTGGAAGAGGAGATCCCATGTTGCGATGCCCAAATATTTGAACAGCCACGGCCACAGGAAGTCGACGTTGGCAATCTGTCACAAGAGGTGGACGATGACGAGACACAATTGCCAGGAAGTGAGGAGGAGGATCGTGGTGCGCAAGTGGAAGAGGAGGAGGTGGTGGATGATCTAGTAACTGACCCAACGTGGAAGGAGGACATGCAGAGTGAGGCCAGCAGCACACAGGGGGAGGGAGGCAGAGTACCCCAACAGGCAGGAAGAAGCAGTGTGGTGGCCGCAGACAAAAGGCAGGCAACCGTTCCCCGTAACACCAACACGAGGGACGTTGCCAGTACAACCGGTAGGTCTGCCAGAGTCTGGAATTTTTTTAAAGACTCTGCTGATAACCCCAAAAAGGCCATATGTTCCACCTGCCATGCCAGCATCAGCAGGGGTGACAAAACTACCAGCCTGACCACCACCAGCATGATCAGGCACATGGCAGCAAAGCACCCGACTTTGTGGGGCGAAACCCAGGGTCCACGACCAGTGTCAGCGGGTGTCACCACTGCTTCTTCCACTGTTGTGCGTGCAATAGAACCCCCTGTTGTGTGTGCAAGGCAATCCCCTGTCCATACTGCATGTAAAGATGCCCCTTCCTCTCAGTCTTCACTTGTTATGGCAGTTTCTCAAGAAACAGCATCAACGTCCACATCCACGTCCCACTGCAGCGATCAATTGTCCATATCCCAGACCTTTGAACGAAAGCGGAAATTCGCAGCTAACGCCCCACAGGCCACAGTCCTAAATTCGCACATTTCACGACTGCTTGTATTGGAAATGCTGCCTTTTAGGCTGGTGGAGACGGAATCCTTCCGCAATCTTATGGCGGTGGCCGTCCCTCGGTACTCGGTCCCCAGCCGACACTATTTTGCCCGGTGTGCCATCCCCGCACTACACAAGCACGTGTCCCAAAGCATCTGCCATGCCCTCAACAACGCAGTTACTGGGAGAGTCCACCTGACAACGGACACGTGGACAAGTGCTTGTGGCCAGGGACGGTACATCTCTCTGACGGCACACTGGGTAAACATAGTGGAAGCCCGGACCCAGTCGGACCTTGGGACGGAACACATCCTCCCCACACCGAGGATTGCGGGCCCTATGTCAGTCAGAGTTGCCCTCACAGTGTACAGCTCCTGCGCATCCTCCTCCTCCTCCACTTCCTCATGTTCAGCCTCCATCTCAGAAATCTCCACATCAGTTACAAGCTGGAAGCATTGCAGTACTGCCTCCGCCAAGCGGCAACAGGCTGTGCTGAAACTCATAAGCTTAGGTGATAAACCTCACACTGCTTGTGAGTTGTGGACAGCTGTGAAAGAGCAGGCAGATCTGTGGCTGAGACCGCTGAACCTACATCCCGGCATGGTCGTGTGTGACAATGGCCGTAACCTGGTGGTGGCTCTGAGGCGAGGTGAGATCACACACGTACCATGCCTGGCTCATGTGCTTAACCTCGTGGTTCAGCGGTTTCTTAAATCATACCCCGAGTTGACAGATCTGCTCGTGAAAGTACGCCGCCTGTCAGCTCATTTTCACAAGTCGGCTACAGCTTCCGCCGCCCTTGCTGTGTTGCAGCAGCGTTTGCAGCTTCCGGCACACCGACTGGTGTGTGATGTCCCCACACGTTGGAACTCTACCCTCCACATGTTGCAAAGGATTTGTGAGCAGAATAGAGCAGTTGTGGAGTACCAGCTGCAACAAGGCCGTTGATATTCAGGTCAGACTCCACACATAAGACATCAGGAGTGGACCTGGATGTCTGACATATGTACCATCCTGACAAACTTTGAAGAGGCCACCAAGATGGTGAGTGGCGATGACGCCATCATTAGTGTCAGCATCCCACTTGTCTGTCTTTTGCAACGCTCTCTGCAGAGAATTAAAGAGGAGGCATTGCAGCCAGAGTATGATGAGATGGATCAAGAAGCCGTAGCGGGCGATTACACACAGCCCAGCCTCATCTCATCCCAACGTGCATTGGGGGACAATGAGGGAGAGGAGGAGGAGGAGGAGGAGGAAGAACAGGAGCTGCTATCATGCATTGTAGACGGTAGTACCTGTACAAGTGTCATACCGTCGGTTCAGCGTGGGTGGCCTGAGGACAGGGGGGGGGAGGAAGAGGAGGAGGAGAGCATGGTCAGTCGTCATCTTGGTGAGGACACGGAAATCTTGCCCGTTACCAGTCTGGCACACATGGCTGACATTATGTTACGCTGCCTTAACCGTGACCCTCGCGTTGTCAAAATGTTGGGTGACAGTCATTACTGGTTGGTGACACTTGTAGACCCCCGCTACAAGGAGAACTTTCACTCTCTTATTCCTGAGGTGGAGAGGTCTACAAAAATGGGGCAATACCAGAAGGCCCTTGCTGCAGAACTCTTAAAAAAATTCCCATCTGAACACGCTAGTGGCAGAGGTCACAGTTCGTTGCCCAACCAAGGCGTACAGGCGAGAGAGATGCAACTCCAATCCAGCAGAGGCAGGGGAACACGGTCAACGTTCTGGGACAGTTTTCTGACACCCGCCCAGCTTACAGGCCCTGAGGCGCGGGGTACTCTCACAAGGAGTGGAAAGTTTCAAAAGATGGTGAGGGAGTACCTTGCCGATCGTACCAGCGTCCTCCGTGATTCCTCTGTGCCTTTTAATTATTGGGTATCCAAGCTGGACACTTGGAATGAACTCGCTCTGTACGCCTTGGAGGTCCTGGCCTGCCCTGCCGCTAGCGTGTTATCGGAGCGTGTTTTTAGTGCCGCTGGGGGAATTATAACTGATAAGCGCACTCGCCTGTCAACTGACAATGCTGACAAGCTGACCCTTATCAAAATGATCAAGGGCTGGATTGGGCCAGACTTCTCATCACCACCAAATGACAGCAGAGTAACATAAAGTCAAATCCACTGTGTTATTCCCGGAGGTGTATTCACATGCACCGCTTCACACACACACATGGGTATACGCTTCCTCGTTTCGGCTGTTTAATCTTCTTCTCCTTATCCTCAGCCTCCACCACCACTATACCACCAGGGTGCCAGCATTGCAAGTTCCTCCGTCCTAATTTTTGGCAGCTTTTGCTTGCAAGGCATAAGCAAATACTATGGGACACCCACTCCCCAATAATGGGACTTATGTTTGTAATATGCTGTACTGCATGGCTCTTGTAAGGGGCATTGCAAGTTGCTCCGTCCTACTTTTTGGCAGCTTTTGCTGGGAAAGCATAAGCAAATACTATGGAAGACCCACTCCCCAATAATGGGACTTATGTTTGTAATATGCTGTACTGCATGGCTCTTGTAAGGGGCATTGCAAGTTGCTCCATCCTAATTTTTGGCAGCTTTTGCTTGCAAGGCATAAGCAAATACTATGGGAGACCCACTCCCCAATAATGGGACATATGTTAGTAATATGCTGTACTGCATGGCTCTTGTAAGGGGCATTGCAAGTTGCTCCGTCCTAATTTTTGGCAGCTTTTGCTTGCAAGGCATAAGCAAATACTATGGGACACTCACTCCCCAATAATGGGACTTATGTTTGTAATATGCTGTACTGCATCTGACGCGCCCCCTGGGCCGTGTGTACACGTGTGTGGGATACCCGGTGCCGGGTCTCTGGGGTCTGTAGTCTCCGTGGCGGTGACCCGGTCCCGTGGCTCAGGCTGGTCAAACCAGTGGCAGTCTTTCTTAGGTTTTGAGGTTAATTGTCCGACTGCGCCACCCGTGGATTGCGGTCAGGGAGTACCACCGCTGCGAGGCAGACCGCTGAGGCTGGTGTTGTGTGTGCAGCATAGAATGGGATAACTCCCCTTGGGAGGAGTATAGACTCAGGTCAGTGAGTGTGGATGATGGGGGTGATGGTGCACGAGCGCAGCAGGAACGACTCAGAGTCTTTGCAGTGCAGTTCAGGGTCTTTACTGATGATTATAAGGTAGACCCGTCCGGGAGTACTGGCTAGCATAAGAGGCCTGGTCAGTCTGTGAGCAAGCAGGAGTTCCCCTGGCCAGGTGGAGTTGTAGGCCTCCCCGTCTGTCTGCACTCTTCCTGGCTATATTGCTGTAAGTGGGTAGAAGTAGCCCACGTCCCTGAGTGTACCGTGTAGTGCTCACCCGTATGGCTGGTGACTTGGGGCCTTCTGTTAGCCTCCGCTCCACGACGGAGGTGCTGGTCCCTTGCTTGTGACTGAGCTCCGGGGCTTCTATGGCCAGAGGACCTGAAATCCCCTGCCGGCTGGTTTCTGCTGCTGGATATTTAAGTCCTCACAGCTTCGGACTCCTGTGTCCGGTTCCTATTGTCTTCTGCCAGGGCGATCTCTGCTCAGCTTCCAGCCCCTGGTCTTTAGCTCCTAGCTCCTACAGAGCTCCTTGCTGTTACTTTCCCTTGCTCTCACTCTGACTCTGACTGCTCTCTGACTCACTCAACCCCGCCCCAGATCCAGTTTATAAGGGCAGAATTCTCCCCTCCCAGGACTGGGGCAGGAGGATGTTGCATGTTTAAGGGATCCTGACCAGGAAACCTCCCACTTGCTCTCCGACGTAATATCTCTATTACTGTGGTGACCAGACCCCTGGGGTGCCACACTTGGCTCTTGTAAGGGGCATTGCAGTTCCTCATAATTTTTTCGAAAGCCTTCCATTCACTGCTTAGGCCAACAGTGCACGGGAGACCCAGTTGCTATAAATCGAAAAAAAGGTTTAGTTAACGCCCTCTGACCTCCATGTCATTTCCAAGGGGCATTGGAGTGGCTCGAAATTTTTGGTAGGCATTGCACTCACTGTATGCCCTATAACTGTGTAGCCGAACTGCTCCTTTTGTTACAGAAACATATCCTACAAGACATATCTGGTTGACTGGCCTGATATTGATGTGAATGGTCCCTGTTCCTCCTGCTCTTTCTCCTTTGCCACCACCTCATCCATCATTTATCACCTGAAGCTTTGTTTTAACGGGAGTCATAGAACTGGGATAGTAGCAGGAAAACATCCAGCAATCCTCGGAGGAGGTAGGATATGCGCCAAAACGCGGACCACCTCAGGCCTAGCCGCTACTACATACATGTGCTTGCATTCCAAGAAAACAAAGCAGATGCTAACTTCTATCATCATCATCATGCTCCACACCTAGGCACTCTCAACTCCCCTGATGGAGAAGCCAGGGCCCACCGGAGGAGTCTGGTTCTCTGGTGGGCTCATCCAATGCTGCCCTAAAGCAGGCCAGGCTAAGAAAAGTGTGGGGGAAGGTGACAGGAGAAATCAGGGTGGCTGGGGACCGAGTATGGACACCTGGCCGCCACCTGGCGGCTGGGGACCGAGCGTGGACACCCGATTGCCGGGCGGCTGGGGACAGAGGATGGATACCTCGCTGCCGAAGCGGCCATGAGGTAGTGGCCAGCTTCGGCCTCCTCCAAACTAAAAGGCGCCATTTCAAGTGAAAGCTAGCAGTATGGTATTGCAGCCTGCAGGTGGGTGGGTGGTTGGCTGCATATTTTCGCTTGCATTGCAAGGAATGGGGGAAGTACAATTGAACACTGCCCTGGGACAAGGACTTGCATGGGGATAGTTGCAAGTCTGCATCTTCTGATGTGGCAAGGATCACTTCTGATGGGCACACTTTTAGACAGTGACCTGGGGGTCAGAGATGCTTCCAGGGGTCTTCCCCATGCTGATCCCTTGTCTTTTCAGCACTGTATGCATGTGTCACACAGCACATGGCCAGATAAGGTTGTAAAATGTTAAAATGACATTTCCCGGTGAATGTATTTGTCACGGTTGAAAGCAATACAAAAGTGCAAAAACGCATGAAAAATGCTACTTGTGAACATAGCCCAAGGTGTGGAGGAGTATTTTTGTTTTTGGTTATTTATTTTACCTTATACACAAGTTTTTACCCTGGAAAGGAAATTCCTTAACATATTTCACAGGAAAACCGTTTCAGTTTCGTTTTTGAACGTTTTATTGTGAGCCCGTAAAAGTGGCTTAATACCTCTGACCACGTTGTTGACAGCAGTGACCTGGGGGTCAGAAATGCTTCCAGGGGCGATTCCCATGCTGCCCCCATGTCTCTTGAGCACTGTCACTATCGTTTTGGGCACTTTTTAGGCTTTCTACAGACTTCCGGGGGTGCTGCCGCAAAAATGCTCGGGTCTCTCATAGTCTAACATTGGGCTCGTTGCTCAGGTCGAGCACCCGAGTATCACGGTAAGCTCGGCCCGAGCTTCGAGCACCCGAGCATTTTAGTGATCGCTCAACACTATCAGTCGTCATCTTGGTGAGGACACGGAAGTCTTGCCCGTTACCAGTCTGGCACCCATGGATGACTTTATGTTATGCTGCCTTAAACGTGACCCTCGCATTGTCAAAATGTTGGGTGACAGTCATTACTGGTTGATGACACTTTTAGACCCCCTCTACAAGGAGAACTTTCACTCTCTTATTCCTGAATTGGAGAGGTCTACAAAAATGGGGCAGTACCAGAAGGCCCTTGCTGCAGAACTATTAAAAAAATTCCCATCTGAACACGGTAGCGACAGAGGTCACAGTTCGCTGCCCAACTAAGGCATACAGGCGAGAGAGACGCAACTCCAATCCAGCAGAGGCAGGGGAACACTGTCAATGTTCTAGGACAGTTTTCTGAGACCCTGCCCAGCTTACAGGCTCTGAGGCGCAGGGTACTCTCACAAGGAGTGGAAAGTTTCAAAAGATGGTGAGGGAGTACCAGCGTCCTCCGTGATTCCTCTGTGCCTTTTAATTATTGGGTATCCAAGCTGGACACTTGGAATGAACTCACTCTGTATGCCTTGGAGGTCCTGGCCTGCCCTGCCGCTAGCGTGTTATCGGAGCGTGTTTTTAGTGCAGCTGGGGGAATTATAACTGATAAGCGCACTCGCCTGTCAACTGACAATGCTGACAAGCTGACCCTTATCAAAATGAACAAGGGCTGGATTGGGCCAGACTTCTCATCATCACCAAATGACAGCAGAGTAACATAAAGTCAAATCCACTGTGTTATTTCGGGAGGTGTATTCCCATGCATCGCTTCACACCCACACATGGGTATACGCTTCCTCATTTCGGCTGTTTTTTGCTCTTCTCCTTATCCTCAGCCTCCACGACCACTATACCACCAGTGTGACCGTGGTCCTTGTTGCCAGCATTGCAAGTTCCTCTGTCCTAATTTTTGGCAGCTTTTGCTTGGAAGGCATAGGCAAAGACTATGGGAGACCCACTCCCCAATAATGGGAATAATGTTTTTAATATGCTGTACTGCAAGGCTCTTGTAAGGGGCATTAAAATTGTCTTGTTAAGCTACTGTGACCTCCACGTCTCTTCCAAGGGTCGTTAATATTGTCTTTTTATTCCACTGCGACCTCCACCACTCTTCCAAGGGGCATTAAAAGCGTCTTGTTAAGCTACTGTGATCTCCACGTCTCTTCCACAGGGCGTTGATATTGTCTTTTTATTCCACTGCGACCTCCACCACTCTTCCAAGGGGCATTAAAACTGTCTTGTTAAGCTACTGCAACCTCCATATCTCTTCCAAGGGGCATTAAAACTGTCTTGTTAAACCACTCTGAACTCCACGTCTCTTCTAAGGGGCATTAAAACCGTCTTGTTAAACCACTCTGAACTCCACAGCTCTTCCAAGGGGAATTGACATGTTGTTTTTAATTACCTCTAACCTCCACGACTCTTGCAACGGGCATTGCATTTCCTCCTAATTTTTGTCAACTTTTGCTTTTCAATGCATAGGCGAACACTAAGGGAGACCCACTCCCCAATAATGGGTAGAAGGTTTTTAATATGCTGTAATCCACGTCTGTTTCAAGGGGCATTGCATTGCCTAATAATTTTTGGAAAGCCTTCCATTCCCTGCTTAGGCCAACAGTGTACAGGAGACCCAGTTGCTATAAATGGAAAAAACGGTTTAGTTAAGGCCCTCTGACCTCCATGTCACTTCCAAGGGGCATTGGAGTGCCTTGAAATTTTTGGTAGGCATTGCATTCACTGTATGCCTTATAACTGTGTAGCTGAACCCCTCCTTTTGGTACAGAAACATACCCTACAAGACATGTGTTGTGGGCTGGCCTGATATTGATGTGAATGGTCCCTGTTCCTCCTGCTCTTTCTCCTTTGCCACCACCTCATCCATCATTCATCACCTGAAGCTTTGTTTTAACAGGAGTCATAGAACTGGGATAGTAGCAGGAAAACATCCCGCAATCCTCGAAGGAGGTAGAATATGCGCCAAAACGCTGACCACCTCAGGCCTAGCTGCTACTACATACATGCGCTTGCATTCCAAGGAACAGAAAGCTAAGGAGGAGGATGGCCTCATGATCATGAATAATTTACTCGTTGTGTAGGAGGCCGACCACTGCTGCTGTCTACCTTCTGAACTTTGTGTTGAAGCCTGATTGACCCAGGACCCGCAATCCTCTATGTCTGGAGGACGTGTTGCATCCCAGTGTCCAACTGTGTCCCGGCTTCCACAATATTAACCCAGTGTGAAGGCGTCAGTGAGATGGGCCATTCCTGGCCACATTCACTTGTCCACGTGTTTGTGGTTAGGCTGTCCTTCCCACTAAATGCACTGGGGAGGGCACAGGTAATGTTTTGGTATGCGCGCTTGTGTATAAGGTGCACCGGGACAAATAGGGGCGGCTGGGGACCGTTTATGGACACCCGGCCACCCCCACGTGGCTGGGGACTGTGTGTGGGCACCCGGCCGCGGGGCGGCTGGGGACTGAGTATGGACACCCGGCCGCCCCCTGGCGGCTGGGGACCAAGCGTGGACACCCGGCCGCCGGGCGGCTGGGGACTGAGTATGAATACTAGGCTACCGACGCAGCCATGACGTGGTGGCCAGATTCCACCTCCACATGCCTAAAAGGCCCAATTTCAAGTGCAAGCAAGCTAGCAGTATGGTATTGCAGCCAGGGGGTGGGTGGGTGGCAGGCTGCATACTTGCGCTTGTATTGCAAGTTATGGGGGAGGTACAATTGAACACTGCCCTGGGACAAGGACTTGCACGGGGATAGTTGCAAGTCTGCATCTTCTGATGCGGCAAGGATCACTTCTGATGGGCACACTTTTAGGCAGTGACCTGGGTGTCAGAGATGCTTCCAGGGGTCTTCCCCATGCTGTTCCCATGTCTTTTTAGCACTGTATGCATGTGTGACACAGCACATGGCCAGATAAGGTTGTAAAATGTTAAAATGACATTTCCCGGTGAATGCATTTGTCACGGTTGAAAGCAATACAAACGTGCAAAAACGCATAAAAAATGCTACTTGTGAACATAGCCCAAGGTGTGGAGGAGTATTTTTGTTTTTGGTTATTTATTTTACCTTATACACAAGTCTTTACCCTGGAAAGGATGTTCCTTAACCCCTTTCCGACCTGGTCAGTAATAGTACGCACCAGGTCGGGAAGGCCGATTCAGCGGGGGCTCCGGCGGTGAGCCCGCACTGAAGCGAGCACATGTCAGCTGATTATTGGAATCGCAATCCACCGCCGGCTGTTAACATGTTAAATCTCTGACAGTGGCATTTATCTCGCGCTTCCGGGAGTCCTAACCCCCGCCCATCAGTGACCCCGTCACATGATCGCGGGTCACCAATGGGTGGGCATGACAACTCAGGGTCTGCAGCAAACGCCTGTGGTTGTCATGTCTCAATTGCTATGAGCGCCACCTAGTGGTCAGCGCTCATAGCAAGTGAGCATTTCTCCTGCATACAAGCGATCTGCTCATCGCTTGTATGCAGTAGAAGCAATCAGACAACTGCTGCTTCTAGTCTCCTCTGGAGACTATAGAAGCAAGCAGAAAGTGTAAAAAAAAAGTTTTTAAAAAAATAAAAAAATAAAAAATATATAAAAGTTTAAGTCACCCCCCTTTCGCCCCATTCAAAATAAAATATATATATATAAAAAAAAAACACATACACATATTTGGTATCGCCGCGTTCAGAATCGCCCGATCTATCAATATAAAAGAAGAATTAATACAATCAGTATACGGCGTAATGAGAAAAAAAAATTAAACGCCAGAATTAAGTTTTTTTGGTCTCTACAACTTTGCAATAAAATGCAATAACGGGCGATCAAAACATCGGATCTACCCCAAAATGGTATCAATAAAAACGTCACCCCGGCACACAAAAAATAAGCCCTCACCTGGCCCCAGATCCAGAAAAATGGAGAAGCTAAGGGTCTCGGAAAATGGCATCATTTTTTTTGTTTTTTTAGCAAGCTTTGGATTTTTTTTTCACCACTTAAATAAAAAAGAACCTATACATGTTTGGTGTCTATGAACTCGTAACGACCTGGAAAATAATGATGGCAGGTCAGTTTTAGCAATCTGTGAACGTGGTAAAAAAAGGACCCAAAAAACAACTGTGGAATTGCATTTTTTTTGCAGTTTCACTGCACTTGGATTTTTTTTACCATTTTCCAGCACACGATATGGTAAAACCAGTGATGGTGTTTAAAAGTACAACTCTTCCCGCAAAAAATAAGCCCTCACATGGCCATATTGAACGAAAATTAAAAAAAGTTCTGGCTCTGGGAAGAAGGGGAGCAAAAAAGGAAAACACAAAAACAGAAAGACCCATGGTCGTTAAGGGGTTAACATATTTCACAGGAAAGCACTTTCACTTTTGTTTTTGAACATTTTATTGTGAGCCTGTAAAAGTGGCTTAATTCCTCTGACCACGTTGTTGACAGCAGTGACCTGGGGGTCAGAAATGCTTCCAGGGGCGATCCCCATGCTGTCCCCATGTCATTTGAGCACTGTCACTATCGTTTTGGGCACTTTTTAGGCTTTCTACAGACTGCCGGGGGAGCCGCCACAAAAATGTTCGGGTCTTCCATAGACTAACATTGGGCTCATTGCTCGGGTCGAGCACCCGAGTATCACAGTGAGCTCGGCCCGAGCTTCGAGCACCCGAGCATTTTAGTGCTCGCTCAACACTAGTTGTCATCTGATGATGTCATAATCAACTGATGATGTCATCTGATGATGTCATCTGATGATTTCATAATCAAATGATGATCTCATCTGATGATGCCATCTGATGATGTCATAATCAAATGATGATGTCATCTGGTGTAGTCATAATAAATAATGATGTCATCTCCTGATGTCATAATCAGCTGATGATGTCATTCGATGATGTTCACTGTTGATGTCATAATCAAATGATGATGTCATCTGGTGAAGTAATAATCAAAAAATGATGTCATCTGGTCATGTCATAATCAACTGATGATGAAATTCGATGATGTCATCTGTTGATGTCATAATCAAATGATGATCTCATCTGATGATGTCATCTGATGATGTCATAATCAAATGATGATGTCATCTGATGATGTCATCTGGTGAAGTCATAATCAAATGATGATGTCATCTGGTGAAGTAATAATCAAAAAATGATGTTATCTGTAGAGATGAGCGGTGTTCGAATCAAACTGTTCGCCCATCTCAAATTCGAGCTGTTTTGGGCGGTGTTCGAGCCGTTCAGCGAACACGAACGATTTGAAAAAAATTTGGCTGTTTGAGGTTATATCGAACATAACCTCAAACAGCCAAATTTCGTGCACCAAAATCATAACTGGATTTTTTTCTCAGTAATGCTGAAAATTAATGTTAATACGCAGTTTGAGTGTACAGCGGGGCAGGGGGAGGGGCAGGGGATGGATCTCTGCAGGAATTGTGAAGATCTCCATTTTTTTTTCTCTTTCCCGCATTTACAGTGGGGAGGTGCAATCTGTCAGCCTATCAGCAGCGCACACACGGAGCGAAGTGCTTTTTTTCACACAAGCAAGGGCATGTGTCATTGGCAGTGTATGTCACATGTCCTTGCCCTATAAGACCCAGCCATTTTCCCCGTCGCCACCATTTTCTCAATGCTGCAGCTGTGTGTTAGATGACACCGCAGTTGCTGTATGCGCTATACTTTCAGTGTTAATTTCAAGCCAATTTTTGCACAAATCTACAGATAGCTTGGGAGTAGGGAATAGTTGTGATTGGAGTCCTTTTAAGGACTAGGTTACATCATTTCATACGACTTTTATAAGGCAGGTCTGTGCTCTTAAATAGATAGGTTGGGAGTAAAGACTAATTGTAATTGCAGACCTTTTCAGGACTAAGTTACATCATTTCCTACCACTTTTTGGCAGGTAGGTCTGTGCCAGTGCTGTGCAAGTTTTTTCACAGCATTTGGCTATATTTAGCAAAGCAAATCCTTTTTGGCCTATTGCAAAGTGTGTTAGTCAGTGGAGTAGCCTATCTGTGTTGCAAGCTACACCACCTGTGTATAGAATACAATTTTTTTTACTGCACCTAGTGAAGTAAAACCTTTTGGGCATATCATCACTCTACTAGTCCATCTATACTGACCTCCACCAGGTTGCAAATTCAATATAATTTTTTTCTCCATCAAACTCTGAAAAAATATTTCAGCTTCTAGCAGTGTGTGGGACTTGTTCTATTAGTCCGTCTATACTGACCTCCATCAGGTTGCAAATTCAATCTAATTTTTTTCTGCATCTAGCTCTGAAAAAATATTTAGGCTTCTAGAAGTGTGTGGGACTTGTTCTATTAGTCCATCTATACTGACCTCCATCAGTTTGCAAATTCAATCTAATTTTTTTCTGCATCTAGCTCTGAAAAAATATTTTGGCTTCTAGCAGTGTGTGAGACATGTTCTATTAGACCATCTATACTGACCTCCATCAGGTTGCAAATTCAATATAATTTTTTTTCTGCATCTAGCTCTGAAAAAATATTTAGGCTTCTAGCAGTGTGTGGGACTTGTTCTATTAGTCCATGTCTACTGACCTACTTGATGTTGCAAATTCAATCTATTTTTTTTCTGCATCTAACTCTGAAAAAATATTTAGGCTTCTAGCAGTGTGTGGGACTTGTTCTATTAGTCCATCTATACTGACCTCCATCAGGTTGCAAATTCAATCTATTTTTTTTCTGCATCTAGCTCTGAAAAAATAATTCAGCTTCTAGCAGTGTGTGGGACTTGTTCTATTAGTCCATCTATACTGACCTCCATCAGGTTGCAAATTCAATCTAATTTTTTTCTGCATCTATCTCTGAAAAAATATTTAGGCTACTAGCAGTGTGTGGGACTTGTTCTATTAGTCCATCTATACTGACCTCCATCAGGTTGCAAATTCAATCTAATTTTTTTTTGCATCTAGCTCTGAAAAAATATTTCAAATTCTAGCAGTGTGAGGGATTTGTTCTATTAGTCCATCCATACTAACCTCCATCAGGTTGCAAATTCAATCTAATTTTTTTCTGCATCTAGCTCTGAAAAAATATTTTGGCTACTAGCAGTGTGTGAGACTTGTTCTATTAGTCCATCTATACTGACCTCCATCAGTGTTGCAAATTCAATCTAATTTTTTTCTGCATCTAGCTCTGAAAAAATATTTCGGCTTCTAGCAGTGTGTGAGACATGTTCTATTAGACCATCTATACTGACCTCCATCAGGTTGCAAATTCAATATAATTTTTTTCTGCATCTAGCTCTGAAAAAATATTTAGGCTTCTAGCAGTGTGTGGGACTTGTTCTATTAGTCCATGTCTACTGACCTACTTAATGTTGCAAATTCAATCTATTTTTTTTCTGCATCTAACTCTGAAAAAATATTTAGGCTTCTAGCAGTGTGTGGGACTTGTTCTATTAGTCCATATATACTGACCTCCATCAGGTTGCAAATTCAATCTATTTTTTTCGGCATCTAGCTCTGAAAAAATAATTCAGCTTCTAGCAGTGTGTGGGACTTGTACTATTAGTCCATCTATACTGACCTCCATCAGGTTGCAAATTCAATCTAATTTTTTTCTGCATCTATCTCTGAAAAAATATTTAGGCTTCTAGCAGTGTGTGGGACTTGTTCTATTAGTCGATCTATACTTACCTCCATCAGGTTGCAAATTCAATCTAATTTTTTATTGCATCTAGCTCTGAAAAAATATTTCAACTTCTAGCAGTGTGTGGGATTTGTTCTATTAGTCCATCCATACTAACCTCCATCAGGTTGCAAATTCAATCTAATTTTTTTCTGCATCTGGCTCTGAAAAAATATTTTGGCTACTAGCAGTGTGTGAGACTTGTTCTATTAGTCCATCTATACTGACCTCCATCAGTGTTGCAAATTCAATCTAATTTTTTTCTGCATCTAGCTCTGAAAAAATATTTCGGCTTCTAGCAGTGTGTGAGACATGTTCTATTAGACCATCTATACTGACCTCCATCAGGTTGCAAATTCAATATAATTTTTTTCTGCATCTAGCTCTGAAAAAATATTTAGGCTTCTAGCAGTGTGTGGGACTTGTTCTATTAGTCCATGTCTACTGACCTACTTGATGTTGCAAATTCAATCTATTTTTTTTCTGCATCTAACTCTGAAAAAATATTTAGGCTTCTAGCAGTGTGTGGGACTTGTTCTATTAGTCCATCTATACTGACCTCCATCAGGTTGCAAATTCAATCTATTTTTTTCGGCATCTAGCTCTGAAAAAATAATTCAGCTTCTAGCAGTGTGTGGGACTTGTTCTATTAGTCCATCTATACTGACCTCCATCAGGTTGCAAATTCAATCTAATTTTTTTCTGCATCTATCTCTGAAAAAATATTTAGGCTCCTAGCAGTGTGTGGGACTTGTTCTATTAGTCCATCTATACTTACCTCCATCAGGTTGCAAATTCAATCTAATTTTTTTTTGCATCTAGCTCTGAAAAAATATTTCAACTTCTAGCAGTGTGTGGGATTTGTTCTATTAGTCCATCCATACTAACCTCCATCAGGTTGCAAATTCAATCTAATTTTTTTCTGCATCTAGCTCTGAAAAAATATTTTGGCTACTAGCAGTGTGTGAGACTTGTTCTATTAGTCCATCTATACTGACCTCCATCAGGTTGCAAATTCAATCTAATTTTTATCGGCATCTAGCTCTGAAAAAATATTTAGGCTTCTAGCAGTGTGTGGGACTTGTTCTCTTAGTCCATCTATACTAACCTCCATCAGGTTGCAAATTCAATCTAAATTTTTTTCTGCATCTAGCTCTGAAAAAATATTTCGGCTTCTAGCACTGTGTGGGACTTGTTCTATTAGTCCATCTATACTGACCTCCATCAGGTTGCAAATTCAATCTAATTTTTTTCTGCATCTAGCTCTGAAAAAATATTTCGGCTTCTAGCAGTGTGTGGGACTTGTTCTATTACTCCATCTATACTGACCTCCATCACGTTGCAAATTCGATCTAATTTTTTTCTGCATCTCTCTCTGAAAAAATATTTCGGCTTGTAGCAGTGTGTGGGACTTGTTCTATTTGTCCATCTATACTGACCTCCATCAGGTTGCAAATTCAATCAAATATTTTTTTGCATCTAGCTCTGAAAAAATATTTAGGCTTCTAGCAGTTAGTGGGACTTGTTCTATTAGTCCATCTATACTAACCTCCATCAGGTTGCAAATTCAATATAATTTTTTTCTGCATCTAGCTCTGAAAAAATATTTCGGCTTCTAGCAGTGTGTGGGACTTGATCTATTATTCCTTCTAAAATTACCTCCATCAGGTTGCAAATTCAATTTAATTTTTTTCTGCATCTAGCTTTGAAAAAATATTTCGCTACTAGCAGTGTGTGAGACTTGTTCTATTAATTCATCTATACTGACCTCCATCAGGTTGCAAATTCAATCTAATTTTTTTCTGCATCTAGCTCTGAAAAAATATTTCGGCTTCTAGCAGTGTGTGGGACTTGTTCTATTAGTCAATCTATACTGACCTCCATCAGGTTGCAAATTCAATCTAATTTTTTTCTGCATCTAGCTCTGAAAAAATATTTTAGCTTCTAGCAGTGTGTGGAACTTGTTCTATTAGTCCATCTATGCTGACCTCCATCAGGTTGCAAATTCAATTTAATTTTTTTCGGCATCTAGCTCTGAAAAAATATTTCGGCTTCTAGCACTGTGTGGTACTTGTTCTATTAAGCCATCAATACTAACCTCCATCAGGTTGCAAATTCAATCTATTTTTTTCTGCATCTAGCTCTGAAAAAATATTTCAGCTTGTAGCAGTTAGTTGGACTTGTTCTATTAGTCCATCTATACTAACCTCCATCAGGTTGCAAATTCAATATAATTTTTTTCTGTATTTAGCTCTGAAAATTATTTCGGCTTCTACCAGTGTGTGGGAATTGATCTATTAGTCCATCTATAATGCTCTCCATCAGGTTGCAAATTCAATCTAATTTTTTTCTGCATCTAGATCTTAAAAAATATTTTGGCTTCTAGCAGTGTGTGGGACTAGTTCTATTAGTCCATCTATACTGACCTCCATCAGGTTGCAAATTCAATCTAAATTTGTCTGAATCTAGCTCTGAAAAAATATTTCAGCTTGTAGCAGTGTGTGGGAATTGTTCTATTAGTCCATCTATACTGACCTCCATCAGGTTGCAAATTCAATCAAATTTTTTTCTGCATCTAGCTCTGAAAAAATATTTAGGCTTCTAGCAGTGTGTGGGACTTGTTCTATTTGTCCATCTATACTGACCTCCATCAGGTTGCAAATTCAATCAAATTTTTTTTTGCATCTAGCTCTGAAAAAATATTTAGGCTTCTAGCAGTTAGTGGGACTTGTTCTATTAGTCCATCTATACTAACCTCCATCAGGTTGCAAATTCAATATAATTTTTTTCTGCATCTAGCTCTGAAAAAATATTTCGGCTTCTAGCAGTGTGTGGGACTTGATCTATTATTCCTTCTAAAATTACCTCCATCAGGTTGCAAATTCAATCTAATTTTTTTCTGCATCTAGCTTTGAAAAAATATTTGGCTACTAGCAGTGTGTAAGACTTGTTCTATTAATTCATCTATACTGACCTCCATCAGGGTGCAAATTCAATCTAATTTTTTTCTGCATCTAGCTCTGAAAAAATATTTCGGCTTCTAGCAGTGTGTGGGACTTGTTCTATTAGTCCATCTATACTGACCTCCATCAGTTTGCAAATTCAATCTAATTTTTTTCTGCATCTAGCTCTGAAAAAATATTTCGGCTTCTAGCAGTGTGTGGGACTTGTTCTATTAGTCAATCTATACTGACCTCCCTCAGGTTGCAAATTCAATCAAATTTTTTTCTGCATCTATCTCTGAAAAAATATTTCGGCTTCTAGCAGTGTGTGGGTCTTGTTCTATTAGTCCATCTATACTGACCTCCATCAGGTTGCAAATTTAATCTAATTTTTTTTTGCATCTAGCTCTGAAAAAATATTTAGGCTTCTAGCAGTTAGTGGGACTTGTTCTATTAGTCCATCTATACTAACCTCCATCAGGTTGCAAATTCAATATAATTTTTTTCTGCATCTAGCTCTGAAAAAAGATTTCGACTTCTAGCAGTGTGTGGGACTTGATCTATTATTCCATCTAAAATTACCTCCATCAGGTTGTAAATTCAATCTAATTTTTTTCTGCATCTAGCTTTGAAAAAATATTTTGGCTTCTAGCAGTGTGTGAGACTTGTTCTATTAGTCCATCTATACTAACCTCCATCAGGTTGCAAATTCAGTCTAATTTTTTTCTGAATCTAGCTCTGAAAAAATATTTCAGCTTGTAGCAGTGTGTGGGACTTCTTCTATTAGTCCATCTATACTGACCTCCATCAGGTTGCAAATGCAATCTAATTTTTTTCTGCATCTAGCTCTGAAAAAATATTTCGGCTTCTAGCAGTGTGTGGGACTTGTTCTATTAGTCCATCTATACTGACCTCCATCAGGTTGCAAATTCAATCAAATTTTTTTCTGCATCTAGCACTGAAAAAATATTTCGGCTTCTAGCAGTGTGTGGGACTTGTTCTATTAGTCCATCTATACTAACCTCCATCAGGTTGCAAATTCAATCTATTTTTTTTCTGCATCTAGCTCTGAAAAAATGTTTCAGCTTGTAGCATTGTGTGTGACATGTTCTATTAGTCAATCTATACTGACCTCCATCAGGTTGCAAATTCAATCTAATTTTTTTCTGCATCTAGCTCTGAAAAAATATTTTAGCTTCTAGCAGTGTGTAGAACTTGTTCTATTAGTCCATCTATGCTGACCTCCATCAGGTTGCAAATTCAATCTAATTTTTTTCGGCATCTAGCTCTGAAAAAATATTTTGGCTTCTAGCACTGTGTGGTACTTGTTCTATTAAGCCATCAATACTAACCTCCATCAGGTTGCAAATTCAATCTATTTTTTTCTGCATCTAGCTCTGAAAAAATATTTCAGCTTGTAGCAGTTAGTTGGACTTGTTCTATTGGTCCATCTATACTAACCTCCATCAGGTTGCAAATTCAATATAATTTTTTTCTGCATTTAGCTCTGAAAATTATTTCGGCTTCTAGCAGTGTGTGGGAATTGATCTATTAGTCCATCTATATTGCTCTCCATCAGGTTGCAAATTCAATCTAATTTTTTTCTGCATCTAGCTCTTAAAAAATATTTCGGCTTCTAGCAGTGTGTGGGACTAGTTCTATTAGTCCATCTATAATGACCTCCATCAGGTTGCAAATTCAATCAAATTTTTTTTTGCATCTAGCTCTGAAAAAATATTTAGGCTTCTAGCAGTTAGTGGGACTTGTTCTATTAGTCCATCTATACTAACCTCCATCAGGTTGCAAATTCAATATAATTTTTTTCTGCATCTAGCTCTGAAAAAATATTTCGGCTTCTAGCAGTGTGTGGGACTTGATCTATTATTCCTTCTAAAATTACCTCCATCAGGTTGCAAATTCAATTTAATTTTTTTCTGCATCTAGCTTTGAAAAAATATTTGGCTACTAGCAGTGTGTGAGACTTGTTCTATTAATTCATCTATACTGACCTCCATCAGGTTGCAAATTCAATCTAATTTTTTTCTGCATCTAGCTCTGAAAAAATATTTCGGCTTCTAGCAGTGTGTGGGACTAGTTCTATTAGTCCAACTATACTGACCTCCATCAGGTTGCAAATTCAATCTAATTTTTTTCTGCATCTAGCTCTGAAAAAATATTTCGGCTTCTAGCAGTGTGTGGGACTTGTTCTATTAGTCAATCTATACTGACCTCCCTCAGGTTGCAAATTCAATCAAATTTTTTTCTGCATCTATCTCTGAAAAAATATTTCGGCTTCTAGCAGTGTGTGGGACTTGTTCTATTAGTCCATCTATACTGACCTCCATCAGGTTGCAAATTTAATCTAATTTTTTTTTGCATCTAGCTCTGAAAAAATATTTAGGCTTCTAGCAGTTAGTGGGACTTGTTCTATTAGTCCATCTATACTAACCTCCATTAGGTTGCAAATTCAATATAATTTTTTTCTGCATCTAGCTCTGAAAAAAGATTTCGACTTCTAGCAGTGTGTGGGACTTGATCTATTATTCCATCTAAAATTACCTCCATCAGGTTGTAAATTAAATCTAATTTTTTTCTGCATCTAGCTTTGAAAAAATTTTTGGCTTTTAGCAGTGTGTGAGACTTGTTCTATTAATCCATCTATACTGACCTCCATCAGGTTGCAAATTCAATCTAATTTTTTCTGCATCTAGCTCTTAAACAATTTTTCGGCTTCTAGCAGTGTGTGGGACTTGTTCTATTAGTCCATCTATACTAACCTCCATTAGGTTGCAAATTCAATCTAATTTTTTTCTGAATCTAGCTCTGAAAAAATATTTCAGCTTGTAGCAGTGTGTGGGACTTGTTCTATTAGTCCATCTATACTGACCTCCATCAGGTTGCAAATTCAATCAAATTTTTTTCTGCATCTAGCTCTGAAAAAATATTTCGACTTCTAGCAATGTGTGGGACTTGTTCTATTAGTCCATCTATACTGACCTCCATCAGTGTTGCAAATTCAATCTAATTTTTTTCTGCATCTAGCTCTGAAAAAATATTTAGGCTTCTAGCAGTGTGTGGGACTTGTTCTATTAGTCCATCTATACTGACCTCCATCAGTTTGCAAATTCAATCTAATTTTTTTCTGCATCTAGTTCTGAAAAAAAAAATTTCGGCTTCTAGCAGTGTGTGAGACTTGTTCTATTAGTCCATCTATACTGACCTCCATCAGGTTGCAAATTCAATCTAATTTTTTTCTGCATCTAGCTCTGAAAAACTATTTCGGCTTCTAGCGGTGTGTGGGACTTGTTCTATTAGTCCATCTATACTGATCTCCATCAGGTTGCAAATTCAATCAAATTTTTTTCTGCATCTAGCACTGAAAAAATATTTCGGCTTCTAGCAGTGTGTGGGACTTGTTCTATTAGTCCATCTATACTAACCTCCATCAGGTTGCAAATTCAATCTATTTTTTTTCTGCATCTAGCTCTGAAAAAATGTTTCAGCTTGTAGCAGTGTGTGGGAATTGTTCTATTAGTCCATCTATACTAACCTCCATCAGGTTGCAAATTCAATCAAATTTTTTTCTGCATCTAGCTCTGAAAAAATATTTAGGCTTCTAGCAGTGTGTGGGACTTGTTCTATTTGTCCATCTATACTGACCTCCATCAGGTTGCAAATTCAATCAAATTTTTTTTTGCATCTAGCTCTGAAAAAATATTTAGGCTTCTAGCAGTTAGTGGGACTTGTTCTATTAGTCCATCTATACTAAAATCCATCAGGTTGCAAATTCAATATAATTTTTTTCTGCATCTAGCTCTGAAAAAATATTTCGGCTTCTAGCAGTGTGTGGGACTTGATCTATTATTCCTTCTAAAATTACCTCCATCAGGTTGCAAATTCAATCTAATTTTTTTCTGCATCTAGCTTTGAAAAAATATTTGGCTACTAGCAGTGTGTGAGACTTGTTCTATTAATTCATCTATACTGACCTCCATCAGGTTGCAAATTCAATCTAATTTTTTTCTGCATCTAGCTCTGAAAAACTATTTCGGCTTCTAGCAGTGTGTGGGACTTGTTCTATTAGTCCATCTATACTGACCTCCATCAGGTTGCAAATTCAATCAAATTTTTTTCTGCATTTAGCACTGAAAAAATATTTCGGCTTCTAGCAGTGTGTGGGACTTGTTCTATTAGTCCATCTATACTAACCTCCATCAGGTTGCAAATTCAATCTATTTTTTTTCTGCATCTAGCTCTGAAAAAATGTTTCAGCTTGTAGCATTGTGTGGGACTTGTTCTATTAGTCAATCTATACTGACCTCCATCAGGTTGCAAATTCAATCTAATTTTTTTCTGCATCTAGCTCTGAAAAAATATTTTAGCTTCTAGCAGTGTGTGGAACTTGTTCTATTAGTCCATCTATGCTGACCTCCATCAGGTTGCAAATTCAATCTAATTTTTTTCTGCATCTAGCTCTGAAAAAATATTTCGGCTTCTAGCAGTGTGTGGGACTTGTTCTATTAGTCAATCTATACTGACCTCCATCAGGTTGTAAATTCAATCTAATTTTTTTCTGCATCTAGCTTTGAAAAAATATTTTGGCTTCTAGCAGTGTGTGAGACTTGTTCTATTAATCCATCTATACTGACCTACATCAGGTTGCAAATTCAATCTAATTTTTTTCTGCATCTAGCTCTTAAACAATTTTTCGGCTTCTAGCAGTGTGTGGGGCTTGTTCTATTAGTCCATCTATACTAACCTCCATCAGGTTGCAAATTCAGTCTAATTTTTTTCTGAATCTAGCTCTGAAAAAATATTTCAGCTTGTAGCAGTGTGTGGGACTTCTTCTATTAGTCCATCTATACTGACCTCCATCAGGTTGCAAATGCAATCTAATTTTTTTCTGCATCTAGCTCTGAAAAAATATTTCGGCTTCTAGCAGTGTGTGGGACTTGTTCTATTAGTCCATCTATACTGACCTCCATCAGGTTGCAAATTCAATCAAATTTTTTTCTGCATCTAGCACTGAAAAAATATTTCGGCTTCTAGCAGTGTGTGGGACTTGCTCTATTAGTCCATCTATACTAACCTCCATCAGGTTGCAAATTCAATCTATTTTTTTTCTGCATCTAGCTCTGAAAAAATGTTTCAGCTTGTAGCATTGTGTGGGACTTGTTCTATTAGTCAATCTATACTGACCTCCATCAGTTTGCAAATTCAATCTAATTTTTTTCTGCATCTAGCTCTGAAAAAATATTTTAGCTTCTAGCAGTGTGTGGAACTTGTTCTATTAGTCCATCTATGCTGACCTCCATCAGGTTGCAAATTCAATCTAATTTTTTTCGGCATCTAGCTCTGAAAAAATATTTCGGCTTCTAGCACTGTGTGGTACTTGTTCTATTAAGCCATCAATACTAACCTCCATCAGGTTGCAAATTCAATCTATTTTTTTCTGCATCTAGCTCTGAAAAAATATTTCAGCTTGTAGCAGTTAGTTGGACTTGTTCTATTAGTCCATCTATACTAACCTCCATCAGGTTGCAAATTCAATATAATTTTTTTCTGTATTTAGCTCTGAAAATTATTTCGGCTTCTAGCAGTGTGTGGGAATTGATCTATTAGTCCATCTATAATGCTCTCCATCAGGTTGCAAATTCAATCTAATTTTTTTCTGCATCTAGCTCTTAAAAAATATTTCGGCTTCTAGCAGTGTGTGGGACTAGTTCTATTAGTCCATCTATACTGACCTCCATCAGGTTGCAAATTCAATCTAATTTTTTTCTGAATCTAGCTCTGAAAAAATATTTCAGCTTGCAGCAGTGTGTGGGAATTGTTCTATTAGTCCATCTATACTGACCTCCATCAGGTTGCAAATTCAATCAAATTTTTTTCTGCATCTAGCTCTGAAAAAATATTTAGGCTTCTAGCAGTGTGTGGGACTTGTTCTATTTGTCCATCTATACTGACCTCCATCAGGTTGCAAATTCAATCAAATTTTTTTTTGCATCTAGCTCTGAAAAAATATTTAGGCTTCTAGCAGTTAGTGGGACTTGTTCTATTAGTCCATCTATACTAACCTCCATCAGGTTGCAAATTCAATATAATTTTTTTCTGCATCTAGCTCTGAAAAAATATTTCGGCTTCTAGCAGTGTGTGGGACTTGATCTATTATTCCTTCTAAAATTACCTCCATCAGGTTGCAAATTCAATCTAATTTTTTTCTGCATCTAGCTGTGAAAAAATATTTGGCTACTAGCAGTGTGTGAGACTTGTTCTATTAATTCATCTATACTGACCTCCATCAGGTTGCAAATTCAATCTAATTTTTTTCTGCATCTAGCTCTGAAAAACTATTTCGGCTTCTAGCAGTGTGTGGGACTTGTTCTATTAGTCCATCTATACTGACCTCCATCAGGTTGCAAATTCAATCAAATTTTTTTCTGCATCTAGCACTGAAAAAATATTTCGGCTTCTAGCAGTGTGTGGGACTTGTTCTATTAGTCCATCTATACTAACCTCCATCAGGTTGCAAATTCAATCTATTTTTTTTCTGCATCTAGCTCTGAAAAAATGTTTCAGCTTGTAGCATTGTGTGGGACTTGTTCTATTAGTCAATCTATACTGACCTCCATCAGGTTGCAAATTCAATCTAATTTTTTTCTGCATCTAGCTCTGAAAAAATATTTTAGCTCCTAGCAGTGTGTGGAACTTGTTCTATTAGTCCATCTATGCTGACCTCCATCAGGTTGCAAATTCAATCAAATTTTTTTCTGCATCTAGCTTTGAAAAAATATTTTGGCTTCTAGCAGTGTGTGAGACTTGTTCTATTAATCCATCTATACTGACCTACATCAGGTTGCAAATTCAATCTAATTTTTTTCTGCATCTAGCTCTTAAACAATTTTTCGGCTTCTAGCAGTGTGTGGGACTTGTTCTATTAGTCCATCTATACTAACCTCCATCAGGTTGCAAATTCAGTCTAATTTTTTTCTGAATCTAGCTCTGAAAAAATATTTCAGCTTGTAGCAGTGTGTGGGACTTCTTCTATTAGTCCATCTATACTGACCTCCATCAGGTTGCAAATGCAATCTAATTTTTTTCTGCATCTAGCTCTGAAAAAATATTTCGGCTTCTAGCAGTGTGTGAGACTTGTTCTACTAATTCATCTATACTGACCTCCATCAGGTTGCAAATTCAATCTAATTTTTTTCTGCATCTAGCTCTGAAAAACTATTTCGGCTTCTAGCAGTGTGTGGGACTTGTTCTATTAGTCCATCTATACTGACCTCCATCAGGTTGCAAATTCAATCAAATTTTTTTCTGCATCTAGCACTGAAAAAATATTTCGGCTTCTAGCAGTGTGTGGGACTTGTTCTATTAGTCCATCTATACTAACCTCCATCAGGTTGCAAATTCAATCTATTTTTTTTCTGCATCTAGCTCTGAAAAAATGTTTCAGCTTGTAGCATTGTGTGGGACTTGTTCTATTAGTCAATCTATACTGACCTCCATCAGGTTGCAAATTCAATCTAATTTTTTTCTGCATCTAGCTCTGAAAAAATATTTTAGCTTCTAGCAGTGTGTGGAACTTGTTCTATTAGTCCATCTATGCTGACCTCCATCAGGTTGCAAATTCAATCTAATTTTTTTCTGCATCTAGCTCTGAAAAAATATTTCGGCTTCTAGCAGTGTGTGGGACTTGTTCTATTAGTCAATCTATACTGACCTCCATCAGGTTGTAAATTCAATCTAATTTTTTTCTGCATCTAGCTTTGAAAAAATATTTTGGCTTCTAGCAGTGTGTGAGACTTGTTCTATTAATCCATCTATACTAACCTACATCAGGTTGCAAATTCAATCTAATTTTTTTCTGCATCTAGCTCTTAAACAATTTTTCGGCTTCTAGCAGTGTGTGGGACTTGTTCTATTAGTCCATCTATACTAACCTCCATCAGGTTGCAAATTCATTCAAATTTTTTTCTGAATCTAGCTCTGAAAAAATCTTTCAGCTTGTAGCAGTGTGTGGGACTTCTTCTATTAGTCCATCTATACTGACCTCCATCAGGTTGCAAATGCAATCTAATTTTTTTCTGCATCTAGCTCTGAAAAAATATTTCGGCTTCTAGCAGTGTGTGGGACTTGTTCTATTAGTCCATCTATACTGACCTCCATCAGGTTGCAAATTCAATCAAATTTTTTTCTGCATCTAGCACTCAAAAAATATTTCGGCTTCTAGCAGTGTGTGGGACTTGTTCTATTAGTCCACCTATACTAACCTCCATCAGGTTGCAAATTCAATCTATTTTTTTTCTGCATCCAGCTCTAAAAAAATGTTTCAGCTTGTAGCATTGTGTGGGACATGTTCTATTAGTCAATCTATACTGACCTCCATCAGGTTGCAAATTCAATCTAATTTTTTTCTGCATCTAGCTCTGAAAAAATATTTTAGCTTCTAGCAGTGTGTGGAACTTGTTCTATTAGTCCATCTATGCTGACCTCCATCAGGTTGCAAATTCAATCTAATTTTTTTCGGCATCTAGCTCTGAAAAAATATTTTGGCTTCTAGCACTGTGTGGGACTTGTTCTATTAGTCCATCTATACTGACCTCCATCAGTTTGCAAATTCAGTCTAATTTTTTCTGCATCTAGCTCTGAAAAAATATTTCGGCTTCTAGCAGTGTGTGGGACTTGTTCTATTAGTCCATCTATACTGACCTCCATCAGGATGGAAATTAAATCAAATTTTTTTCTGCATCTAGCTCTGAAAAAATATTTTGGCTTCTAGCAGTGTGTGGGACTTGTTCTATTAGTCCATCTATACTCACCTCCATCAGGTTGCAAATTCAATCTAATTTTTTTCTTCATCTAGCTCTGAAAAATATTTCGGCTTCTAGCAGTGTGTGGGACTTGTTCTATTAGTCCATCTATACTAACCTCCATCAGGTTGCAAATTCAATCTAATTTTTTTCTGCATCTAGCTCTGAAAAAATATTTCAGCTTGTAGCAGTGTGTGGGACTTGTTCTATTAGTCAATCTATACTGACCTCCATCAGGTTGCAAATTCAATCTAATTTTTTTCTGCATCTAGCTCTGAAAAAATATTTTAGCTTCTAGCAGTGTGTGGAACTTGTTCTATTAGTCCATCTATACTGACCTCCATCAGGTTGCAAATTCAATCTAATTTTTTTCTGCATCTAGCTCTGAAAAAATATTTCGGCTTCTAGCACTGTGTGGGACTTGTTCTATTAAGCCATCTATACTAACCTCCATCAGGTTGCGAATTCAATCTATTTTTTTCTGCATCTAGCTCTGAAAAAATATTTCAGCTTGTAGCAGTGTGTGGGACATGTTCTATTAGTCCATCTATACTGACCTCCATCAGTTTGCAAATTCAGTCTAATTTTTTTGTGCATCTAGCTCTGAAAAAATATTTTCTCTTCTAGCAGTGTGTGGGACTTGTTCTATTACTCCATCTATACTGACCTCCATCAGGATGGAAATTCAATCTATTTTTTTTCTGCATCTAGCTCTGAAAAAATATTTCGGCTTCTAGCAGTGTGTGGGACTTGTTCTATTAGTCCATCTATACTGACCTCCATCAGATTGCAAATTCAATCTAATTTTTTTGTGCATCTAGCTCTTAAAAAATATTTCGGCTTCTAGCAGTGTGTGGGACTTGTTCTATTAGTCCATCTATACTAACCTCCATCAGGTTGCAAATTCAATCTAATTTTTTTCTGCATCTAGCTCTGAAAAAATATTTCAGCTTGTAGCAGTGGGTGGGACTTGTTCTATTAGTCAATCTATAATGAGCTCCATCAGGTTGCAAATTCAATCTAATTTTTTTCTGCATCTAGCTCTGAAAAAATATTTCGGCTTCTAGCAGTGTGTGGGACTTGTTCTATTAGTCCATCTATACTAACCTCCATCAGGTTGCAAATTCAATCTAATTTTTTCTGCATCTAGCTCTGAAAAAATATTTCGGCTTCTAGCAGTGTGTGTGACTTGTTCTATTAGTCCATCGATACTGACCTCCATCAGGTTGCAAATTCAATCTAATTTTTTTCTGCATCTAGCTCTGAAAAAATATTTCAGCTTCTAGCAGTGTGTGGGACTTGTTCTATTAGTCCATTTATACTGACCTCCATCAGGTTGCAAATTCAATCTAATTTTTTTCTGCATCTAGCTCTGAAAAATATTTAGGCTTCTAGCAGATAGTGGGACTTGTTCTATTAGTCCATCTATACTAACCTCCATCAGGTTACAAATTCAATCTAATTTTTTTCTGAATCTAGCTCTGAAAAAATATTTCAGCTTGTAGCAGTGTGTGGGACTTGTTCTATTAGTCCATCTATACTGACCTCCATCAGGTTGCAAAATTCAATCTAATTTTTTTCTGCATCTAGCTCTGAAAAAATATTTAGGCTTCTAGCAGTGAGTGTGACTTATTCTATTAGTCCATCTATACTGACCTCCATCAGTGTTGCAAATTCAATCTAATTTTTTTCTGCATCTAGCTCTGAAAAAATATTTAGGCTTCTAGCAGTGTGTGGGACTTGTTCTATTAGTCCACCTATACTGACCTCCATCAGTTTGCAAATTCAGTCTAATTTTTTGCTGCATCTAGATCTGAGAAAATATTTCGGCTTCTAGCAGTGTGTGGGACTTGTTCTATTAGTCCATCTATATTGACCTCCATCAGGATGGAAATTCAATCTAATTTTTTTCTGCATCTAGCTCTGAAAAAATATTTCGGCTTCTAGCAGTGTGTGGGACTTGTTCTATTAGTCCACCTATACTGACCTCCATCAGTTTGCAAATTCAGTCTAATTTTTTGCTGCATCTAGATCTGAGAAAATATTTCGGCTTCTAGCAGTGTGTGGGACTTGTTCTATTAGTCCATCTATATTGACCTCCATCAGGATGGAAATTCAATCTAATTGTTTTCTGCATCTAGCTCTGAAAAAATATTTAGGCTTCTAGCAGTGTGTGGGAATTGATCTATTAGTCCATCTATACTGACCTCCATCAGGCTGCAAAATTCAATCTAATTTTTTTCTGCATCTAGCTCTGAAAAAATATTTAGGCTTCTAGCAGTGAGTGTGACTTATTCTATTAGTCCATCTATACTGACCTCCATCAGTGTTGCAAATTCAATCTAATTTTTTTCTGCATCTAGCTCTGAAAAAATATTTAGGCTTCTAGCAGTGTGTGGGACTTGTTCTATTAGTCCACCTATACTGACCTCCATCAGTTTGCAAATTCAGTCTAATTTTTTGCTGCATCTAGATCTGAGAAAATATTTCGGCTTCTAGCAGTGTGTGGGACTTGTTCTATTAGTCCATCTATATTGACCTCCATCAGGATGGAAATTCAATCTAATTTTTTTCTGCATCTAGCTCTGAAAAAATATTTCGGCTTCTAGCAGTGTGTGGGACTTGTTCTATTAGTCCATCTATACTGACCTCCATCAGGTTGCAAATTCAATCAAATTTTTTTCTGCATCTAGCACTGAAAAAATATTTCGGCTTCTAGCAGTGTGTGGGACTTGTTCTATTAGTCCATCTATACTAACCTCCATCAGGTTGCAAATTCAATCTATTTTTTTTCTGCATCTAGCTCTGAAAAAATGTTTCAGCTTGTAGCATTGTGTGGGACATGTTCTATTAGTCAATCTATACTGACCTCCATCAGGTTGCAAATTCAATCTAATTTTTTTCTGCATCTAGCTCTGAAAAAATATTTTAGCTTCTAGCAGTGTGTGGAACTTGTTCTATTAGTCCATCTATGCTGACCTCCATCAGGTTGCAAATTCAATCTAATTTTTTTCGGCATCTAGCTCTGAAAAAATATTTTGGCTTCTAGCACTGTGTGGTACTTGTTCTATTAAGCCATCAATACTAACCTCCATCAGGTTGCAAATTCAATCTATTTTTTTCTGCATCTAGCTCTGAAAAAATATTTCAGCTTGTAGCAGTTAGTTGGACTTGTTCTATTGGTCCATCTATACTAACCTCCATCAGGTTGAAAATTCAATATAATTTTTTTCTGTATTTAGCTCTGAAAATTATTTCGGCTTCTAGCAGTGTGTGGGAATTGATCTATTAGTCCATCTATAATGCTCTCCATCAGGTTGCAAATTCAATCTAATTTTTTTCTGCATCTAGCTCTTAAAAAATATTTCGGCTTCTAGCAGTGTGTGGGAGTAGTTCTATTAGTCCATCTATACTGACCTCCATCAGGTTGCAAATTCAATCTAATTTTTTTCTGAATCTAGCTCTGAAAAAATATTTCAGCTTGTAGCAGTGTGTGGGAATTGTTCTATTAGTCCATCTATACTGACCTCCATCAGGTTGCAAATACAATCAAATTTTTTTCTGCATCTAGCTCTGAAAAAATATTTAGGCTTCTAGCAGTGTGTGTGACTTGTTCTATTAGTCCATCTATACTGACCTCCATCAGTGTTGCAAATTCAATCTCATTTTTTTCTGCATCTAGCTCTGAAAAAATATTTAGGCTTCTAGCAGTGTGTGGGACTTGTTCTATTAGTCCATCTATACTGACCTCCATCAGTTTGCAAATTCAGTCTAATTTTTTCTGCATCTAGCTCTGAAAAAATATTTCGGCTTCTAGCAGTGTGTGGGACTTGTTCTATTAGTCCATCTATACTGACCTCCATCAGGATGGAAATTAAATCTAATTTTTTTCTGCATCTAGCTTTGAAAAAATATTTTGGCTTCTAGCAGTGTGTGGGACTTGTTCTATTAGTCCATCTATACTCACCTCCATCAGGTTGCAAATTCAATCTAATTTTTTTCTTCATCTAGCTCTGAAAAATATTTCGGCTTCTAGCAGTGTGTGGGACTTGTTCTATTAGTCCATCTATACTAACCTCCATCAGGTTGCAAATTCAATCTAATTTTTTTCTGCATCTAGCTCTGAAAAAATATTTCAGCTTGTAGCAGTGTGTGGGACTTGTTCTATTAGTCAATCTATACTGACCTCCATCAGGTTGCAAATTCAATCTAATTTTTTTCTGCATCTAGCTCTGAAAAAATATTTTAGCTTCTAGCAGTGTGTGGAACTTGTTCTATTAGTCCATCTATACTGACCTCCATCAGGTTGCAAATTCAATCTAATTTTTTTCTGCATCTAGCTCTGAAAAAATATTTCGGCTTCTAGCACTGTGTGGGACTTGTTCTATTAAGCCATCTATACTAACCTCCATCAGGTTGCGAATTCAATCTATTTTTTTCTGCATCTAGCTCTGAAAAAATATTTCAGCTTGTAGCAGTGTGTGGGACATGTTCTATTAGTCCATCTATACTGACCTCCATCAGTTTGCAAATTCAGTCTAATTTTTTTGTGCATCTAGCTCTGAAAAAATATTTTCTCTTCTAGCAGTGTGTGGGACTTGTTCTATTACTCCATCTATACTGACCTCCATCAGGATGGAAATTCAATCTATTTTTTTTCTGCATCTAGCTCTGAAAAAATATTTCGGCTTCTAGCAGTGTGTGGGACTTGTTCTATTAGTCCATCTATACTGACCTCCATCAGATTGCAAATTCAATCTAATTTTTTTGTGCATCTAGCTCTTAAAAAATATTTTGGCTTCCAGCAGTGTGTGGGACTTGTTCTATTAGTCCATCTATACTAACCTCCATCAGGTTGCAAATTCAATCTAATTTTTTTCTGCCTCTAGCTCTGAAAAAATATTTCAGCTTGTAGCAGTGGGTGGGACTTGTTCTATTAGTCAATCTATAATGAGCTCCATCAGGTTGCAAATTCAATCTAATTTTTTTCTGCATCTAGCTCTGAAAAAATATTTTAGCTTCTAGCAGTGTGTGGAACTTGTTCTATTAGTCCAACTATACTGACCTCCATCAGGTTGCAAATTCAATCTAATTTTTTTCTGCATCTAGCTCTGAAAAAATATTTCGGCTTCTAGCACTGTGTGGGACTTGTTCTATTAAGCCATCTATACTAACCTCCATCAGGTTGCGAATTCAATCTATTTTTTTCTGCATCTAGCTCTGAAAAAATATTTCAGCTTGTAGCAGTGTGTGGGACATGTTCTATTAGTCCATCTATACTGACCTCCATCAGTTTGCAAATTCAGTCTAATTTTTTTGTGCATCTAGCTCTGAAAAAATATTTTCTCTTCTAGCAGTGTGTGGGACTTGTTCTATTACTCCATCTATACTGACCTCCATCAGGATGGAAATTCAATCTATTTTTTTTCTGCATCTAGCTCTGAAAAAATATTTCGGCTTCTAGCAGTGTGTGGGACTTGTTCTATTAGTCCATCTATACTGACCTCCATGAGATTGCAAATTCAATCTAATTTTTTTGTGCATCTAGCTCTTAAAAAATATTTCGGCTTCTAGCAGTGTGTGGGACTTGTTCTATTAGTCCATCTATACTAACCTCCATCAGGTTGCAAATTCAATCTAATTTTTTTCTGCATCTAGCTCTGAAAAAATATTTCAGCTTGTAGCAGTGGGTGGGACTTGTTCTATTAGTCAATCTATAATGAGCTCCATCAGGTTGCAAATTCAATCTAATTTTTTTCTGCATCTAGCTCTGAAAAAATATTTCGGCTTCTAGCAGTGTGTGGGACTTGTTCTATTAGTTCATCTATACTAACCTCCATCAGGTTGCAAATTCAATCTAATTTTTTCTGCATCTAGCTCTGAAAAAATATTTCGGCTTCTAGCAGTGTGTGTGAATTGTTCTATTAGTCCATCGATACTGACCTCCATCAGGTTGCAAATTCAATCTAATTTTTTTCTGCATCTAGCTCTGAAAAAATATTTCAGCTTCTAGCAGTGTGTGGGACTTGTTCTATTAGTCCATTTATACTGACCTCCATCAGGTTGCAAATTCAATCTAATTTTTTTCTGCATCTAGCTCTGAAAAATATTTAGGCTTCTAGCAGATAGTGGGACTTGTTCTATTAGTCCATCTATACTAACCTCCATCAGGTTACAAATTCAATCTAATTTTTTTCTGAATCTAGCTCTGAAAAAATATTTCAGCTTGTAGCAGTGTGTGGGACTTGTTCTATTAGTCCATCTATACTGACCTCCATCAGGTTGCAAAATTCAATCTAATTTTTTTCTGCATCTAGCTCTGAAAAAATATTTAGGCTTCTAGCAGTGAGTGTGACTTATTCTATTAGTCCATCTATACTGACCTCCATCAGTGTTGCAAATTCAATCTAATTTTTTTCTGCATCTAGCTCTGAAAAAATATTTAGGCTTCTAGCAGTGTGTGGGACTTGTTCTATTAGTCCACCTATACTGACCTCCATCAGTTTGCAAATTCAGTCTAATTTTTTGCTGCATCTAGATCTGAGAAAATATTTCGGCTTCTAGCACTGTGTGGGACTTGTTCTATTAGTCCATCTATATTGACCTCCATCAGGATGGAAATTCAATCTAATTTTTTTCTGCATCTAGCTCTGAAAAAATATTTCGGCTTCTAGCAGTGTGTGGGACTTATTCTATTAGTCCATCTATACTGACCTCCATCAGGTTGCAAATTCAATCTAATTTTTTTTGGCATCTAGCTCTGAAAAAATATTTAGGCTTCTAGCAGTGTGTGGGAATTGATCTATTAGTCCATCTATACTGACCTTCATCAGTTTGCAAATTCAGTCTAATTTTTTTCTGCATCTAGCTCTGAAAAAATATTTCAGCTTCTAGCAGTGTGTTGGACTTTTTCTATTAGTGCATCTATACTGACCTCCATCAGGTTGCAAATTCAATCTAATTTTTTTCTGCATCTAGCTCTGAAAAAATATTTGGGCTTCTAGCAGTGTGTGGAATTTGTTCTATTAATCCATCTATACTAACCTCCATCAGGTTGCAAATTCAATCTATTTTTTTTCTGCATCTAGTTCTGAAAAAATATTTCAGCTTGTAGCAGTTAGTGGGACTTGTTCTATTAGTCCATCTATACTGACCTCCATCAGGTTGCAAAATTCAATCTATTTTTTTTCTGCATCTAGCTCTGAAAAAATATTTCAGCTTGTAGCAGTTAGTGTGACTTGTTCTATTAGTCCATCTATACTGACCTCCATCAGTGTTGCAAATTCAATCTAATTTTTCTCTGCATCTAGCTCTGAAAAAATATTTAGGCATCTTGCAGTGTGTGGGACTTGTTCTATTAGTCCATCTATACTGACCTCCATCAGTTTGCAAATTCAGTCTAATTTTTTTCTGCATCTAGCTCTGAAAAAATATTTCGGCTTCTAGCAATGTGTGGGACTTGTTCTATTAGTCCATCTATACTGACCTCCATCAGGATGGAAATTCAATCTAATTTTTTTCTGCATCTAGCTCTGAAAAAATATTTCGGCTTCTAGCAGTGTGTGGGACTTGTTGTATTAGTCGATCTATACTGACCTCCATCAGGTTGCAAATTCAATCTAATTTTTTTCTGCATCTAGCTCCGACAAAATATTTGGGCTTCTAGCAGTGTGTGGGACTTGTTCTACTAATCCATCTATACTAACCTCCATCAGGTTGCAAATTCAATCTATTTTTTTTCTGCATCTAGCTCTGAAAAAATATTTCAGCTTGTAGCAGTGTGTGGGACTTGTTCTATTAGTCCATCTATACTGACCTCCATCAGGTTACAAATTCAATCTAATTTTTTTTTGCATCCAGCTCTGAAAAATATTTAGGCTTCTAGCAGATAGTGGGACTTGTTCTATTAGTCCATCTATACTAACCTCCATCAGGTTACAAATTCAATCTAATTTTTTTCTGAATCTAGTTCTGAAAAAATATTTCAGCTTGTAGAAGTGTGTGGGACTTGTTCTATTAGTTCATCTATACTGACCTCCATCAGTGTTGCAAATTCAATCTAATTTTTCTCTGCATCTAGCTCTGAAAAAATATTTAGGCTTCTAGCAGTGTGTGGGACTTGTTCTATTAGTCCATCTATACTGACCTCCATCAGTTTGCAAATTCAGTCTAATTTATTTCTGCATCTAGCTCTGAAAAAATATTTCGGCTTCTAGCAATGTGTGGGACTTGTTCTATTAGTCCATCTATACTGACCTCCATCAGGATGGAAATTCAATCTAATTTTTTTCTGCATCTAGCTCTGAAAAAATATTTCAGCTTCTAGCAGTGTGTGTGACTTGTTGTATTAGTCCATCTATACTGACCTCCATCAGGTTGGAAATTCAATCTAATTTTTTTCTGCATCTAGCTCTGAAAAAATATTTCGGCTTCTAGCAGTGTGTGGGACTTGTTGTATTAGTCCATCTATACTGACCTCCATCAGGTTGCAAATTAAATCTAATTTTTTTCTGCATCTAGCTCCGACAAAATATTTGGGCTTCTAGCAGTGTGTGGAACTTGTTCTATTAATCCATCTATACTAACCTCCATCAGGTTGCAAATTCAATCTATTTTTTTTCTGCATCTAGCTCTGAAAAAATATTTCAGCTTGTAGCAGTTAGTGGGACTTGTTCTATTAGTCCATCTATACTGACCTCCATCAGGTTGCAAAATTCAATCTAATTTTTTCTGCATCTAGCTCTGAAAAAATATTTAGGCTTCTAGCATTGAGTGTGACTTGTTCTATTAGTCCAGCTATACTGACCTCCATCAGTGTTGCAAATTCAATCTAATTTTTCTCTGCATCTAGCTCTGAAAAAATATTTCGGCTTCTAGCACTGTGTGGGACTTGTTCTATTAAGCCGTCTATACTAACCTCCATCAGGTTGCAAATTCAATCTATTTTTTTCTGCTTCTAGCTCTGAAAAAATATTTCAGCTTGTACCAGTGTGTGGGACATGTTCTATTAGTCCATCTATACTGACCTCCATCAGTTTGCAAATTCAGTCTAATTTTTTTCTGCATCTAGCTCTGAAAAAATATTTTGGCTTCTAGCAGTGTGTGGGACTTGTTCTATTAGTCCATCTATACTGACCTCCATCAGGATGGAAATTCAATCTAATTTTTTTCTGCATCTAGCTCTGAAAAAATATTTCAGCTTCTAGCAGTGTGTGTGACTTGTTGTATTAGTCCATCTATACTGACCTCCATCAGGTTGGAAATTCAATCAAATTTTTTTCTGCATCTAGCTCTGAAAAAATATTTCGGCTTCTAGCAGTGTGTGGGACTTGTTGTATTAGTCCATCTATACTGACCTCCATCAGGTTGCAAATTCAATCTAATTTTTTTCTGCATCTAGATCCGACAAAATATTTGGGCTTCTAGCAGTGTGTGGAACTTGTTCTATTAATCCATCTATACTAACCTCCATCAGGTTGCAAATTCAATCTATTTTTTTTCTGCATCTAGCTCTGAAAAAATATTTCAGCTTGTAGCAGTTAGTGGGACTTGTTCTATTAGTCCATCTATACTGACCTCCATCAGGTTGCAAAATTCAATCTAATTTTTTTCTGCATCTAGCTCTGAAAAAATATTTAGGCTTCTAGCATTGAGTGTGAATTGTTCTATTAGTCCATCTATACTGACCTCCATCAGTGTTGCAAATTCAATCTAATTTTTCTCTGCATCTAGCTCTGAAAAAATATTTCGGCTTCTAGCACTGTGTGGGACTTGTTCTATTAAGCCGTCTATACTAACCTCCATCAGGTTGCAAATTCAATCTATTTTTTTCTGCATCTAGCTCTGAAAAAATATTTCAGCTTGTAGCAGTGTGTGGGACATGTTCTATTAGTCCATCTATACTGACCTCCATCAGTTTGCAAATTCAGTCTAATTTTTTTGTGCATCTAGCTCTGAAAAAATATTTTGGCTTCTAGCAGTGTGTGGGACTTGTTCTATTAGTCCATCTATACTGACCTCCATCAGGATGGAAATTCAATCTAATTTTTTTCTGCATCTAGCTCTGAAAAAATATTTCGGCTTCTAGCAGTGTGTGGGACTTGTTCTATTAGTCCATCTATACTGACCTCCATCAGGTTGCAAATTCAATCTAATTTTTTTCTGCATCTAGCTCTGAAAAAATATTTCGGCTTCTAGCAGTGTGTGGGACTTGTTCTATTAGTCCATCTATACTAACCTCCATCAGGTTGCAAATTCAATCTAATTTTTTCTGCATCTAGCTCTGAAAAAATATTTCGGCTTCTAGCAGTGTGTGTGACTTGTTCTATTAGTCCATCGATACTGACCTCCATCAGGTTGCAAATTCAATCTAATTTTTTTCTGCATCTAGCTCTGAAAAAATATTTCAGCTTCTAGCAGTGTGTGGGACTTGTTCTATTAGTCCATTTATACTGACCTCCATCAGGTTGCAAATTCAATCTAATTTTTTTCTGCATCTAGCTCTGAAAAATATTTAGGCTTCTAGCAGATAGTGGGACTTGTTCTATTAGTCCATCTATACTAACCTCCATCAGGTTACAAATTCAATCTAATTTTTTTCTGAATCTAGCTCTGAAAAAATATTTCAGCTTGTAGCAGTGTGTGGGACTTGTTCTATTAGTCCATCTATACTGACCTCCATCAGGTTGCAAAATTCAATCTAATTTTTTTCTGCATCTAGCTCTGAAAAAATATTTAGGCTTCTAGCAGTGAGTGTGACTTATTCTATTAGTCCATCTATACTGACCTCCATCAGTGTTGCAAATTCAATCTAATTTTTTTCTGCATCTAGCTCTGAAAAAATATTTAGGCTTCTAGCAGTGTGTGGGACTTGTTCTATTAGTCCACCTATACTGACCTCCATCAGTTTGCAAATTCAGTCTAATTTTTTGCTGCATCTAGATCTGAGAAAATATTTCGGCTTCTAGCAGTGTGTGGGACTTGTTCTATTAGTCCATCTATATTGACCTCCATCAGGATGGAAATTCAATCTAATTTTTTTCTGCATCTAGCTCTGAAAAAATATTTCGGCTTCTAGCAATGTGTGGGACTTATTCTATTAGTCCATCTATACTGACCTCCATCAGGTTGCAAATTCAATATAATTTTTTTTGGCATCTAGCTCTGAAAAAATATTTAGGCTTCTAGCAGTGTGTGGGAATTGATCTATTAGTCCATCTATACTGACCTTCATCAGTTTGCAAATTCAGTCTAATTTTTTTCTGCATCTAGCTCTGAAAAAATATTTAGGCTTCTAGCATTGAGTGTGACTTGTTCTATTAGTCCATCTATACTGACCTCCATCAGTGTTGCAAATTCAATCTAATTTTTTTCTGCATCTAGCTCTGAAAAAATATTTCGGCTTCTAGCAGTGTGTGGGACTTGTTCTATTAGTCCATCTATACTGACCTCCATCAGGATGGAAATTCAATCTAATTTTTTTCTGCATCTAGCTCTGAAAAAATATTTCAGCTTCTAGCAGTGTGTGGGACTTGTTGTATTAGTCCGTCTATACTGACCTCCATCAGGTTGGAAATTCAATCTAATTTTTTTCTGCATCTAGCTCTGAAAAAATATTTCGGCTTCTAGCAGTGTGTGGGACTTGTTGTATTAGTCGATCTATACTGACCTCCATCAGGTTGCAAATTCAATCTAATTTTTTTCTGCATCTAGCTCCGACAAAATATTTGGGCTTCTAGCAGTGTGTGGGACTTGTTCTATTAATCCATCTATACTAACCTCCATCAGGTTGCAAATTCAATCTAATTTTTTTCTGCATCTAGCTCTGAAAAAATATTTCAGCTTGTAGCAGTGTGTGGGACTTGTTCTATTAGTCCATCTATACTGACCTCCATCAGGTTACAAATTCAATCTAATTTTTTTTTGCATCCAGCTCTGAAAAATATTTAGGCTTCTAGCAGATAGTGGGACATGTTCTATTAGTCCATCTATACTAACCTCCATCAGGTTACAAATTCAATCTAATTTTTTTCTGAATCTAGTTCTGAAAAAATATTTCAGCTTGTAGCAGTGTGTGGGACTTGTTCTATTAGTTCATCTATACTGACCTCCATCAGTGTTGCAAATTCAATCTAATTTTTCTCTGCATCTAGCTCTGAAAAAATATTTAGGCTTCTAGCAGTGTGTGGGACTTGTTCTATTAGTCCATCTATACTGACCTCCATCAGTTTGCAAATTCAGTCTAATTTATTTCTGCATCTAGCTCTGAAAAAATATTTCGGCTTCTAGCAATGTGTGGGACTTGTTCTATTAGTCCATCTATACTGACCTCCATCAGGATGGAAATTCAATCTAATTTTTTTCTGCATCTAGCTCTGAAAAAATATTTCAGCTTCTAGCAGTGTGTGTGACTTGTTGTATTAGTCCATCTATACTGACCTCCATCAGGTTGCAAAATTCAATCTATTTTTTTTCTGCATCTAGCTCTGAAAAATTTTTTCAGCTTGTAGCAGTTAGTGTGACTTGTTCTGTTAGTCCATCTATACTGACCTCCATCAGTGTTGCAAATTCAATCTAATTTTTCTCTGCATCTAGCTCTGAAAAAATATTTAGGCTTCTTGCAGTGTGTGGGACTTGTTCTATTAGTCCATCTATACTGACCTCCATCAGTTTGCAAATTCAGTCTAATTTTTTTCTGCATCTAGCTCTGAAAAAATATTTCGGCTTCTAGCAATGTGTGGGACTTGTTCTATTAGTCCATCTATACTGACCTCCATCAGGATGGAAATTCAATCTAATTTTTTTCTGCATCTAGCTCTGAAAAAATATTTCAGCTTCTAGCAGTGTGTGTGAATTGTTGTATTAGTCCATCTATACTGACCTCCATCAGGTTGGAAATTCAATCTAATTTTTTTCTGCATCTAGCTCTGAAAAAATATTTCGGCTTCTAGCAGTGTGTGGGACTTGTTGTATTAGTCCATCTATACTGACCTCCATCAGGTTGCAAATTCAATCTAATTTTTTTCTGCATCTAGCTCCGACAAAATATTTGGGCTTCTAGCAGTGTGTGGAACTTGTTCTATTAATCCATCTATACTAACCTCCATCAGGTTGCAAATTCAATCTATTTTTTTTCTGCATCTAGCTCTGAAAAAATATTTCAGCTTGTAGCAGTTAGTGGGACTTGTTCTATTAGTCCATCTATACTGACCTCCATCAGGTTGCAAAATTCAATCTAATTTTTTTCTGCATCTAGCTCTGAAAAAATATTTAGGCTTCTAGCATTGAGTGTGACTTGTTCTATTAGTCCATCTATACTGACCTCCATCAGTGTTGCAAATTCAATCTAATTTTTTTCTGCATCTAGCTCTGAAAAAATATTTCGGCTTCTAGCAGTGTGTGGGACTTGTTCTATTAGTCCATCTATACTGACCTCCATCAGGATGGAAATTCAATCTAATTTTTTTCTGCATCTAGCTCTGAAAAAATATTTCAGCTTCTAGCAGTGTGTGGGACTTGTTGTATTAGTCCATCTATACTGACCTCCATCAGGTTGGAAATTCAATCTAATTTTTTTCTGCATCTAGCTCTGAAAAAATATTTCGGCTTCTAGCAGTGTGTGGGACTTGTTGTATTAGTCGATCTATACTGACCTCCATCAGGTTGCAAATTCAATCTAATTTTTTTCTGCATCTAGCTCCGACAAAATATTTGGGCTTCTAGCAGTGTGTGGGACTTGTTCTATTAATCCATCTATACTAACCTCCATCAGGTTGCAAATTCAATCTATTTTTTTTCTGCATCTAGCTCTGAAAAAATATTTCAGCTTGTAGCAGTGTGTGGGACTTGTTCTATTAGTCCATCTATACTGACCTCCATCAGGTTACAAATTCAATCTAATTTTTTTTTGCATCCAGCTCTGAAAAATATTTAGGCTTCTAGCAGATAGTGGGACATGTTCTATTAGTCCATCTATACTAACCTCCATCAGGTTACAAATTCAATCTAATTTTTTTCTGAATCTAGTTCTGAAAAAATATTTCAGCTTGTAGCAGTGTGTGGGACTTGTTCTATTAGTTCATCTATACTGACCTCCATCAGTGTTGCAAATTCAATCTAATTTTTCTCTGCATCTAGCTCTGAAAAAATATTTAGGCTTCTAGCAGTGTGTGGGACTTGTTCTATTAGTCCATCTATACTGACCTCCATCAGTTTGCAAATTCAGTCTAATTTATTTCTGCATCTAGCTCTGAAAAAATATTTCGGCTTCTAGCAATGTGTGGGACTTGTTCTATTAGTCCATCTATACTGACCTCCATCAGGATGGAAATTCAATCTAATTTTTTTCTGCATCTAGCTCTGAAAAAATATTTCAGCTTCTAGCAGTGTGTGTGACTTGTTGTATTAGTCCATCTATACTGACCTCCATCAGGTTGGAAATTCAATCTAATTTTTTTCTGCATCTAGCTCTGAAAAAATATTTCGGCTTCTAGCAGTGTGTGGGACTTGTTGTATTAGTCCATCTATACTGACCTCCATCAGGTTGCAAATTAAATCTAATTTTTTTCTGCATCTAGCTCAGACAAAATATTTGGGCTTCTAGCAGTGTGTGGAACTTGTTCTATTAATCCATCTATACTAACCTCCATCAGGTTGCAAATTCAATCTATTTTTTTTCTGCATCTAGCTCTGAAAAAATATTTCAGCTTGTAGCAGTTAGTGGGACTTGTTCTATTAGTCCATCTATACTGACCTCCATCAGGTTGCAAAATTCAATCTAATTTTTTCTGCATCTAGCTCTGAAAAAATATTTAGGCTTCTAGCATTGAGTGTGACTTGTTCTATTAGTCCATCTATACTGACCTCCATCAGTGTTGCAAATTCAATCTAATTTTTCTCTGCATCTAGCTCTGAAAAAATATTTCGGCTTCTAGCACTGTGTGGGACTTGTTCTATTAAGCCGTCTATACTAACCTCCATTAGGTTGCAAATTCAATCTATTTTTTTCTGCTTCTAGCTCTGAAAAAATATTTCAGCTTGTAGCAGTGTGTGGGACATGTTCTATTAGTCCATCTATATACTGACCTCCATCAGTTTGCAAATTCTGTCTAATTTTTTTCTGCATCTAGCTCTGAAAAAATATTTCGGCTTCTAGCAGTGTGTGGGACTTGTTGTATTAGTCCATCTATACTGACCTCCATCAGGTTGCAAATTCAATCTAATTTTTTTCTGCATCTAGATCCGACAAAATATTTGGGCTTCTAGCAGTGTGTGGAACTTGTTCTATTAGTTCATCTATACTGACCTCCATCAGTGTTGCAAATTCAATCTAATTTTTCTCTGCATCTAGCTCTGAAAAAATATTTCGGCTTCTAGCACTGTGTGGGACTTGTTCTATTAGTCCATCTATACTAACCTCCATCAGGTTGCAAATTCAATCTAATTTTTTCTGCATCTAGCTCTGTAAAAATATTTCGGCTTCTAGCAGTGTGTGTGACTTGTTCTATTAGTCCATCGATACTGACCTCCATCAGGTTGCAAATTCAATCTAATTTTTTTCTGCATCTAGCTCTGAAAAAATATTTCGGCTTCTAGCAGTGTGTGGGACTTGTTCTATTAGTCCATTTATACTGACCTCCATCAGGTTGCAAATTCAATCTAATTTTTTTCTGCATCTAGCTCTGAAAAATATTTAGGCTTCTAGCAGATAGTGGGACTTGTTCTATTAGTCCATCTATACCAACCTCCATCAGGTTACAAATTCAATCTAATTTTTTTCTGAATCTAGCTCTGAAAAAATATTTCAGCTTGTAGCAGTGTGTGGGACTTGTTCTATTAGTCCATCTATACTGACCTCCATCAGGTTGCAAAATTCAATCTATTTTTTTTCTGCATCTAGCTCTGAAAAAATATTTCAGCTTGTAGCAGTTAGTGGGACTTGTTCTATTAGTCCATCTATACTGACCTCCATCAGGTTGCAAAATTCAATCTAATTTTTTTCTGCATCTCGCTCTGAAAAAATATTTAGGCTTCTAGCAGTGAGTGTGACTTGTTCTATTAGTCCATCTATACTGACCTCCATCAGTGTTGCAAATTCAATCTAATTTTTCTCTGTATCTAGCTCTGAAAAAATATTTAGGCTTCTAGCAGTGTGTGGGACTTGTTCTATTAGTCCATCTATACTGACCTCCATCAGTTTGCAAATTCAGTCTAATTTTTTTCTGCATCTAGCTCTGTAAAAATATTTCGGCTTCTAGCAATGTGAGGGACTTGTTCTATTAGTCCATCTATACTGACCTCCATCAGAATGGAAATTCAATCTAATTTTTTTCTGCATCTAGCTCTGAAAAAATATTTCAGCTTCTAGCAGTGTGTGTGACTTGTTGTATTAGTCCATCTATACTGACCTCCATCAGGTTGGAAATTCAATCCAATTTTTTTCTGCATCTAGCTCTGAAAAAATATTTCGGCTTCTAGCAGTGTGTGGGACTTGTTGTATTAGTCCATCTATACTGACCTCCATCAGGTTGCAAATTCAATCTAATTTTTTTCTGCATCTAGCTCCGACAAAATATTTGGGCTTCTAGCAGTGTGTGGAACTTGTTCTATTAATCCATTTATACTAACCTCCATCAGGTTGCAAATTCAATCTAATTTTTTTCTGCATCTAGCTCTGAAAAAATATTTCAGCTTGTAGCAGTTAGTGGGACTTTTTCTATTAGTCCATCTATACTGACCTCCATCAGGTTGCAAAATTCAATCAAATTTTTTTCTGCATCTAGCTCTGAAAAAATATTTAGGCTTCTAGCATTGAGTGTGACTTGTTCTATTAGTCCATCTATACTGACCTCCATCAGTGTTGCAAATTCAATCTAATTTTTCTCTGCATCTAGCTCTGAAAAAATATTTAGGCTTCTAGCAGTGTGTGGGACTTGTTCTATTAGTCCATCTATACTGACCTCCATCAGTTTGCAAATTCAGTCTAATTTTTTTCTGCATCTAGCTCTGAAAAAATATTTCGGCTTCTAGCAGTGTGTGGGACTTGTTCTATTAGTCCATCTATACTGACCTCCATCAGGATGGAAATTCAATCTAATTTTTTTCTGCATCTAGCTCTGAAAAAATATTTCAGCTTCTAGCACTGTGTGGGACTTGTTGTATTAGTCCATCTATACTGACCTCCATCAGGTTGGAAATTCAATCAAATTTTTTTCTGCATCTAGCTCTGAAAAAATATTTCGGCTTCTAGCAGTGTGTGGGACTTGTTGTATTAGTCGATCTATACTGACCTCCATCAGGTTGCAAATTCAATCTAATTTTTTTCTGCATCTAGCTCCGACAAAATATTTGGGCTTCTAGCAGTGTGTGGGACTTGTTCTATTAGTCCATCTATACTAACCTCCATCAGGTTACAAATTCAATCTAATTTTTTTTTGCATCCAGCTCTGAAAAATATTTAGGGTTCTAGCAGATAGTGGGACTTGTTCTATTAGTCCATCTATACTAACCTCCATCAGGTTACAAATTCAATCTAATTTTTTTCTGAATCTAGCTCTGAAAAAATATTTCAGCTTGTAGCAGTGTGTGGGACTTGTTCTATTAGTCCATCTATACTGACCTCAATCAGGTTGCAAAATTCAATCTAATTTTTTTCTGCATCTAGCTCTGAAAAAATATTTAGGCTTCTAGCAGTGAGTGTGACTTGTTCTATTAGTCCATCTATACTGACCTCCATCAGTTTGCAAATTCAGTCTAATTTTTTGCTGCATCTAGCTCTGAAAAAATATTTCGGCTTCTAGCAGTGTGTGGGACTTGTTCTATTAGTTCATGTATATTGACCTCCATCAGTATGGAAATTCAATCTAATTTTTTTCTGCATCTAGCTCTGAAAAAATATTTCGGCTTCTAGCAGTGTGGGGGACTTATTCTATTAGTCCATCTATACTGACCTCCATCAGGTTGCAAATTCAATCTAATTTTTTTCGGCATCTAGCTCTGAAAAAATATTTAGGCTTCTAGCAGTGTGTGGGAATTGATTTATTAGTCCATCTATACTGACGTCCATCAGTTTGCAAATTTAGGCTAATTTTTTTCTGCATCTAGCTCTGAAAAAATATTGCGGCTTCTAGCAGTGTGTGGGACTTGTTCTATTAGTCCATCTATACTGACCTCCATCAGGATGGAAATTCAATCTAATTTTTTTCTGCATCTAGCTCTGAAAAAATATTTCAGCTTCTAGCAGTGTGTGGGACTTGTTCTATTAGTCCATCTATACTGTCCTCCATCAGGTTGCAAATTCAATCTAATTTTTTTCTGCATCTAGCTCTGAAAAAATATTTGGGCTTCTAGCAGTGTGTGGGACTTGTTCTATTAGTCCATCTATACTAACCTCCATCAGGTAGCAAATTCAATCTAATTTTTTTCTGCATCTAGCTCTGAAAAAATATTTCAGCTTGTAAGAGTGTGTGGGACTTGTTCTATTAGTCAAACTATACTGACCTCCATCAGGTTGCAAATTCAATCTAATTTTTTTCTGCATCTAGCTCTGAAAAAATATTTCGGCTTCTAGCAGTGTGTGGGACTTGTTCTATTAGTCCATCTATACTAGCCTCCATCAGGTTGCAAATTCAATCTAATTTTTTCTGCATCTAGCTCTGAAAAAATATTTCGGCTTCTAGCAGTGTGTGTGACTTGTTCTATTAGTCCATCGATACTGACCTCCATCAGGTTGCAAATTCAATCTAATTTTTTTCTGCATCTAGCTCTGAAAAAATATTTCAGCTTCTAGCAGTGTGTTGGACTTGTTCTATTAGTCCATCTATACTGACCTCCATCAGGTTGCAAATTCAATCTAATTTTTTTCTGCATCTAGCTCTGAAAAAATATTTGGGCTTCTAGCAGTGTGTGGGACTTGTTCTATTAATCCATCTATACTAGCCTCCATCAGGTTGCAAATTCAATCTATTTTTTTTCTGCATCTAGCTCTGAAAAAATATTTCAGCTTGTAGCAGTTAGTGGGACTTGTTCTATTAGTCCATCTATACTGACCTCCATCAGTGTTGCAAATTCAATCTAATTTTTCTCTGCATCTAGCTCTGAAAAAATATTTAGGCTTCTAGCAGTGTGTGGGATTTGTTCTATTAGTCCATCTATACTGACCTCCATCAGTTTGCAAATTCAGTCTAATTTTTTTCTGCATCTAGCTCTGAAAAAATATTTAGGCTTCTAGCAGTGTGTGGGACTTGTTCTATTAGTCCATCTATACTGACCTCCATCAGGATGGATATTCAATCTAATTTTTTTCTGCATCTAGCTCTGAAAAAATATTTCGGCTTCTAGCAGTGTGTGGGACTTGTTCTATTAGTCCATCTATACTGACCTCCATCAGGTTGCAAATTCAATCTATTTTTTTTCTGCATCCAACTCTGAAAAAATATTTCAGCTTGTAGCAGTGTGTGGGACTTGTTCTGTTAGTCCATCTATACTGACCTCCATCAGGTTGCAAAATTCAATCTAATTTTTTTCTGCATCTAGCTCTGAAAAAATATTTAGGCTTCTAGCAGTGAGTGTGACTTGTTCTATTAGTCCATCTATACTGACCTCCATCAGTGTTGCAAATTCAATCTAATTTTTTTCTGCATCTAGCTCTGAAAAAATATTTAGGCTTCTAGCAGTGTGTGGGACTTCTTCTATTATTCCATCTATACTGACCTCCATCAGTTTGCAAATTCAGTCTAATTTTTTGCTGCATCTAGCTCTGAAAAAATATTTCGGCTTCTAGCAGTGTGTGGGACTTGTTCTATTAGTTCATGTATATTGACCTCCATCAGTATGGAAATTCAATCTAATTTTTTTCTGCATCTAGCTCTGAAAAAATATTTCGGCTTCTAGCAGTGTGGGGGACTTATTCTATTAGTCCATCTATACTGACCTCCATCAGGTTGCAAATTCAATCTAATTTTTTTCGGCATCTAGCTCTGAAAAAATATTTAGGCTTCTAGCAGTGTGTGGGAATTGATTTATTAGTCCATCTATACTGACGTCCATCAGTTTGCAAATTTAGGCTAATTTTTTTCTGCATCTAGCTCTGAAAAAATATTGCGGCTTCTAGCAGTGTGTGGGACTTGTTCTATTAGTCCATCTATACTGACCTCCATCAGGATGGAAATTCAATCTAATTTTTTTCTGCATCTAGCTCTGAAAAAATATTTCAGCTTCTAGCAGTGTGTGGGACTTGTTCTATTAGTCCATCTATACTGTCCTCCATCAGGTTGCAAATTCAATCTAATTTTTTTCTGCATCTAGCTCTGAAAAAATATTTGGGCTTCTAGCAGTGTGTGGGACTTGTTCTATTAGTCCATCTATACTAACCTCCATCAGGTAGCAAATTCAATCTAATTTTTTTCTGCATCTAGCTCTGAAAAAATATTTCAGCTTGTAAGAGTGTGTGGGACTTGTTCTATTAGTCAAACTATACTGACCTCCATCAGGTTGCAAATTCAATCTAATTTTTTTCTGCATCTAGCTCTGAAAAAATATTTCGGCTTCTAGCAGTGTGTGGGACTTGTTCTATTAGTCCATCTATACTAGCCTCCATCAGGTTGCAAATTCAATCTAATTTTTTCTGCATCTAGCTCTGAAAAAATATTTCGGCTTCTAGCAGTGTGTGTGACTTGTTCTATTAGTCCATCGATACTGACCTCCATCAGGTTGCAAATTCAATCTAATTTTTTTCTGCATCTAGCTCTGAAAAAATATTTCAGCTTCTAGCAGTGTGTTGGACTTGTTCTATTAGTCCATCTATACTGACCTCCATCAGGTTGCAAATTCAATCTAATTTTTTTCTGCATCTAGCTCTGAAAAAATATTTGGGCTTCTAGCAGTGTGTGGGACTTGTTCTATTAATCCATCTATACTAGCCTCCATCAGGTTGCAAATTCAATCTATTTTTTTTCTGCATCTAGCTCTGAAAAAATATTTCAGCTTGTAGCAGTTAGTGGGACTTGTTCTATTAGTCCATCTATACTGACCTCCATCAGTGTTGCAAATTCAATCTAATTTTTCTCTGCATCTAGCTCTGAAAAAATATTTAGGCTTCTAGCAGTGTGTGGGATTTGTTCTATTAGTCCATCTATACTGACCTCCATCAGTTTGCAAATTCAGTCTAATTTTTTTCTGCATCTAGCTCTGAAAAAATATTTAGGCTTCTAGCAGTGTGTGGGACTTGTTCTATTAGTCCATCTATACTGACCTCCATCAGGATGGATATTCAATCTAATTTTTTTCTGCATCTAGCTCTGAAAAAATATTTCGGCTTCTAGCAGTGTGTGGGACTTGTTCTATTAGTCCATCTATACTGACCTCCATCAGGTTGCAAATTCAATCTATTTTTTTTCTGCATCCAACTCTGAAAAAATATTTCAGCTTGTAGCAGTGTGTGGGACTTGTTCTGTTAGTCCATCTATACTGACCTCCATCAGGTTACAAATTCAATCTAATTTTTTTTCGCATCCAGCTCTGAAAAATATTTAGGCTTCTAGCAGATAGTGGGACTTGATCTATTAGTCCATCTATACTGACCTCCACCAGGTTGCAAAATTCAATCTAATTTTTTTCTGCATCTAGCTCTGAAGAAATATTTAGGCTTCAAGCAGTGTGTGGGACTTGGTCTATTAGTCCATCTCTACTGACCTCCATCAGTGTTGCAAATTCAATCTAATTTTTTTCTGTATCTAGCTCTGAAAAAATATTTAGGCTTCTAGCAGTGTGTGGGAATTGATCTATTAGTCTATCTATGCTAACCTCCATCAGGTAGCAAATTCAATCTAATTTTTTTCTGCATCTAGCTCTGAAAAAATATTTCAGCTTGTAGCAGTGTGTGGTACTTGTTCTATTAGTCAATCTATACTGACCTCTATCAGGTTGCAAATTCATTCTAATTTTTTTCTGCATCTAGCTCTGAAAAAATATTTTGGCTTCTAGCAGTGTGTGGGACTTGTTCTATTAGTCCATCTATACTAGCCTCCATCAGGTTGCAAATTCAATCTAATTTTTTCTGCATCTAGCTCTGAAAAAATATTTCGGCTTCTAGCAGTGTGTGTGACTTGTTCTATTAGTCCATCGATACTGACCTCCATCAGGTTGCAAATTCAATCTAATTTTTTTCTTCATCTAGCTCTGAAAGAATATTTCACCCTCTAGCAGTGTGTTGGACTTGTTCTATTAGTCCATCTATACTGACCTCCATCAGGTTGCAAATTCAATCTAATTTTTTTCTGCATCTAGCTCTGAAAAAATATTTGGGCTTCTAGCAGTGTGTGGGACTTGTTCTATTAATCCATCTATACTGACCTCCATCAGGTTGTAAAATTCAATCTAATTTTTTTCTGCATCTAGCTCTGAAAAAATATTTAGGCTTCTAGCAGTGAGTGTGACTTGTTCTATTAGTCCATCTATACTGACCTCCATCAGTGTTGCAAATTCAATCTAATTTTTCTCTGCATCTAGCTCTGAAAAAATATTTAGGCTTCTAGCAGTGTGTGGGACTTGTTCTATTAGTCCATCTATACTGACCTCCATCAGTGTGCAAATTCAGTCTACTTTTTTTCTGCATCTAGCTCTGTAAAAATATTTCGGCTTCTACCAGTGTGTGGAACTTGTTCTATTAGTCCATCTATACTGACCTCCATCAGGATGGAAATTCAATCTAATTTTTTTCTGCATCTAGCTCTGAAAAAATATTTCGGCTTCTAGCAGTGTGTGGGACTTGTTGTATTAGTCCATCTATACTGACCTCCATCAGGTTGCAAATTCAATCTAATTTTTTTCTGCATCTAGCTCTGAAAAAATATTTCAGCTTCTAGCAGTGTGTGGGACTTGTTCTGTTAGTCGATCTATACTGACCTCCATCAGGTTACAAATTCAATCTAATTTTTTTTCGCATCCAGCTCTGAAAAATATTTAGGCTTCTAGCAGATAGTGGGACTTGATCTATTAGTCCATCTATACTGACCTCCACCAGGTTGCAAAATTCAATCTAATTTTTTTCTGCATCTAGCTCTGAAGAAATATTTAGGCTTCAAGCAGTGTGTGGGACTTGGTCTATTAGTCCATCTCTACTGACCTCCATCAGTGTTGCAAATTCAATCTAATTTTTTTCTGTATCTAGCTCTGAAAAAATATTTAGGCTTCTAGCAGTGTGTGGCAATTTATCTATTAGTCCATCTATGCTAACCTCCATCAGGTAGCAAATTCAATCTAATTTTTTTCTGCATCTAGCTCTGAAAAAATATTTCAGCTTGTAGCAGTGTGTGGTACTTGTTCTATTAGTCAATCTATACTGACCTCCATCAGGTTGCAAATTCATTCTAATTTTTTTCTGCATCTAGCTCTGAAAAAATATTTCGGCTTCTAGCAGTGTGTGGGACTTGTTCTATTAGTCCATCTATACTAGCCTCCATCAGGTTGCAAATTCAATCTAATTTTTTCTGCATCTAGCTCTGAAAAAATATTTCGGCTTCTAGCAGTGTGTGTGACTTGTTCTATTAGTCCATCGATACTGACCTCCATCAGGTTGCAAATTCAATCTAATTTTTTTCTTCATCTAGCTCTGAAAGAATATTTCAGCCTCTAGCAGTGTGTTGGACTTGTTCTATTAGTCCATCTATACTGACCTCCATCAGGTTGCAAATTCAATCTAATTTTTTTCTGCATCTAGCTCTGAAAAAATATTTGGGCTTCTAGCAGTGTGTGGGACTTGTTCTATTAATCCATCTATACTGACCTCCATCAGGTTGTAAAATTCAATCTAATTTTTTTCTGCATCTAGCTCTGAAAAAATATTTAGGCTTCTAGCAGTGAGTGTGACTTGTTCTATTAGTCCATCTATACTGACCTCCATCAGTGTTGCAAATTCAATCTAATTTTTCTCTGCATCTAGCTCTGAAAAAATATTTAGGCTTCTAGCAGTGTGTGGGACTTGTTCTATTAGTCCATCTATACTGACCTCCATCAGTGTGCAAATTCAGTCTACTTTTTTTCTGCATCTAGCTCTGAAAAAATATTTCGGCTTCTACCAGTGTGTGGAACTTGTTCTATTAGTCCATCTATACTGACCTCCATCAGGATGGAAATTCAATCTAATTTTTTTCTGCATCTAGCTCTGAAAAAATATTTCGGCTTCTAGCAGTGTGTGGGACTTGTTGTATTAGTCCATCTATACTGACCTCCATCAGGTTGCAAATTCAATCTAATTTTTTTCTGCATCTAGCTCTGAAAAAATATTTCAGCTTCTAGCAGTGTGTTGGACTTGTTCTATTAGTCCATCTATACTGACCTCCATCAGGTTGCAAATTCAATCTAATTTTTTTCTGCATCTAGCTCTGAAAAAATATTTGGGCTTCTAGCAGTGTGTGGGACTTGTTCTATTAACCCATCTATACTAACCTCCATCAGGTTGCAAATTCAATCTATTTTTTTTCTGCATCTAGCTCTGAAAAAATATTTCAGCTTGTAGCAGTGTGTGGGACTTGTTCTATTAGTCCATCTATACTGACCTCCATCAGGTTGCAAAATTCAATCAAATTTTTTTCTGCATCTAGCTCTGAAAAAATATTTAGGCTTCTAGCAGTGAGTGTGACTTGTTCTATTAGTCCATCTATGCTGACCTCCATCAGGTTGCAAATTCAATCTAATTTTTTTTTGCATCTAGCTCTGAAAAATATTTAGGCTTCTAGCAGAAAGTGGGACTTGGTCTATTAGTCCATCTATACTAACCTCCATCAGGGTACAAATTCAATCTAATTTTTTTCTGAATCTAGCTCTGAAAAAATATTTCAGCTTGTAGCAGTGTGTGCGACTTGTTTTATTAGTCCATCTATACTGATCTCCACCAGGGTGCAAAATTCAATCTAATTTTTTTCTGCATCTAGCTCTGAAAAAATATTTAGGCTTCTAGCAGTGTGTGGGACTGGGTCTATTAGTCCATCTCTACTGACCTCCATCAGTGTTGCAAATTCAATCTAATTTTTTTCTGCATCTAGCTCTGAAAAAAATATATAGGCTTCTAGCAGTGTGTGGGAATTGATCTATTAGTCCATCTATACTGACCTGCATCAGTTTGCAAATTCAGTCTAATTTTTTTCTGCATCTAGCTCTGAAAAAATATTTCGGCTTCTAGCAGTGTGTGGGACTTGTTCTATTAGTCCATCGATACTGACCTCCATCAGGATGGAAATTCAATCTAATTTTTTTCTGCATCTAGCTCTGAAAAAATATTTCGGCTTCTAGCAGTGTGTTGGACTTGTTCTATTAGTCCATCTATACTAACCTCCATCAGGTAGCAAATTCAATCTAATTTTTTTCTGCATCTAGCTCTGAAAAAATATTTCAGCTTCTAGCAGTGTGTGGGACTTGTTCTATTAGTCAATGTATACTGACCTCCATCAGGTTGCAAATTCAATCTAATTTTTTCTGCATCTAGCTCTGAAAAAATATTTTGGCTTCTAGCAGTGTGTGGGACTTGTTCTAATAGTCCATCTATACTAGCCTCCATCAGGTTGCAAATTCAATCTAATTTTTTCTGCATCTAGCTCTGAAAAAATATTTCGGCTTCTAGCAGTGTGTGTGACTTGTTCTATTAGTCCATCGATACTGACCTCCATCAGGTTGCAAATTCAATCTAATTTTTTTCTGCATCTAGCTCTGAAAAAATATTTCAGCTTCTAGCAGTGTGTTGGACTTGTTCTATTAGTCCATCTATACTGACCTCCATCAGGTTGCAAATTCAGTCTAATTTTTTTCTGCATCTAGCTCTGAAAAAATATTTAGGCTTCTAGCAGTGTGTGGGACTTGTTCTATTAGTCCATCTATACTGACCTCCATCAGGATGGATATTCAATCTAATTTTTTTTTGCATCTAGCTCTGAAAAAATATTTCGGCTTCTAGCAGTGTGTGGGACTTGTTCTATTAGTCCATCTATACTGACCTCCATCAGGTTGCAAATTCAATCTATTTTTTTTCTGCATCCAACTCTGAAAAAATATTTCAGCTTGTAGCAGTGTGTGGGACTTGTTCTGTTAGTCCATCTATACTGACCTCCATCAGGTTACAAATTCAATCTAATTTTTTTTCGCATCCAGCTCTGAAAAATATTTAGGCTTCTAGCAGATAGTGGGACTTGTTCGTTTAGTCCATCTATACTAACCTCCATCAGGTTACAAATTCAATCTAATTTTTTTCTGAATCTAGCTCTGAAAAAATATTTCAGCTTGTAGCAGTGTGTGGGACTTGATCTATTAGTCCATCTATACTGACCTCCACCAGGTTGCAAAATTCAATCTAATTTTTTTCTGCATCTAACTCTGAAGAAATATTTAGGCTTCAAGCAGTGTGTGGGACTTGGTCTATTAGTCCATCTCTACTGACCTCCATCAGTGTTGCAAATTCAATATAATTTTTTTCTGTATCTAGCTCTGAAAAAATATTTAGGCTTCTAGCAGTGTGTGGGAATTGATCTATTAGTCCATCTATGCTAACCTCCATCAGGTAGCAAATTCAATCTAATTTTTTTCTGCATCTAGCTCTGAAAAAATATTTCAGCTTGTAGCAGTGTGTGGTACTTGTTCTATTAGTCAATCTATACTGACCTCCATCAGGTTGCAAATTCATTCTAATTTTTTTCTGCATCTAGCTCTGAAAAAATATTTCGGCTTCTAGCAGTGTGTGGGACTTGTTCTATTAGTCCATCTATACTAGCCTCCATCAGGTTGCAAATTCAATCTAATTTTTTCTGCATCTAGCTCTGAAAAAATATTTCGGCTTCTAGCAGTGTGTGTGACTTGTTCTATTAGTCCATCTATACTAGCCTCCATCAGGTTGCAAATTCAATCTAATTTTTTCTGCATCTAGCTCTGAAAAAATATTTCGGCTTCTAGCAGTGTGTGTGACTTGTTCTATTAGTCCATCGATACTGACCTCCATCAGGTTGCAAATTCAATCTAATTTTTTTCTTCATCTAGCTCTGAAAGAATATTTCAGCCTCTAGCAGTGTGTTGGACTTGTTCTATTATTCCATCTATACTGACCTCCATCAGGTTGCAAATTCAATCTAATTTTTTTCTGCATCTAGCTCTGAAAAAATATTTGGGCTTCTAGCAGTGTGTGGTACTTGTTCTATTAATCCATCTATACTGACCTCCATCAGGTTGTAAAATTCAATCTAATTTTTTTCTGCATCTAGCTCTGAAAAAATATTTAGGCTTCTAGCAGTGAGTGTGACTTGTTCTATTAGTCCATCTATACTGACCTCCATCAGTGTTGCAAATTCAATCTAATTTTTCTCTGCATCTAGCTCTGAAAAAATATTTAGGCTTCTAGCAGTGTGTGGGACTTGTTCTATTAGTCCATCTATACTGACCTCCATCAGTGTGCAAATTCAGTCTACTTTTTTTCTGCATCTAGCTCTGAAAAAATATTTCGGCTTCTACCAGTGTGTGGAACTTGTTCTATTAGTCCATCTATACTGACCTCCATCAGGATGGAAATTCAATCTAATTTTTTTCTGCATCTAGCTCTGAAAAAATATTTCGGTTTCTAGCAGTGTGTGGGACTTGTTGTATTAGTCCATCTATACTGACCTCCATCAGGTTGCAAATTCAATCTAATTTTTTTCTGCATCTAGCTCTGAAAAAATATTTCAGCTTCTAGCAGTGTGTTGGACTTGTTCTATTAGTCCATCTATACTGACCTCCATCAGGTTGCAAATTCAATCTAATTTTTTCCTGCATCTAGCTCTGAAAAAATATTTGGGCTTCTAGCAGTGTGTGGGACTTGTTCTATTAACCCATCTATACTAACCTCCATCAGGTTGCAAATTCAATCTATTTTTTTTCTGCATCTAGCTCTGAAAAAATATTTCAGCTTGTAGCAGTGTGTGGGACTTGTTCTATTAGTCCATCTATACTGACCTCCATCAGGTTGCAAAATTCAATCAAATTTTTTTCTGCATCTAGCTCTGAAAAAATATTTAGGCTTCTAGCAGTGAGTGTGACTTGTTCTATTAGTCCATCTATGCTGACCTCCATGAGGTTGCAAATTCAATCTAATTTTTTTTTGCATCTAGCTCTGAAAAATATTTAGGCTTCTAGCAGAAAGTGGGACTTGGTCTATTAGTCCATCTATACTAACCTCCATCAGGTTACAAATTCAATCTAATTTTTTTCTGAATCTAGCTCTGAAAAAATATTTCAGCTTGTAGCAGTTTGTGCGACTTGTTTTATTAGTCCATCTATACTGATCTCCACCAGGGTGCAAAATTCAATCTAATTTTTTTCTGCATCTAGCTCTGAAAAAATATTTAGGCTTCTAGCAGTGTGTGGGACTTGGTCTATTAGTCCATCTCTACTGACCTCCATCAGTGTTGCAAATTCAATCTAATTTTTTTCTGCATCTAGCTCTGAAAAAATATATAGGCTTCTAGCAGTGTGTGGGAATTGATCTATTAGTCCATCTATACTGACCTGCATCAGTTTGCAAATTCAGTCTAATTTTTTTCTGCATCTAGCTCTGAAAAAATATTTCAGCTTGTAGCAGTGTGTGGGACTTGTTCTATTAGTCAATCTATACTGACCTCCATCAGGTTGCAAATTCAATCTAATTTTTTCTGCATCTAGCTCTGAAAAAATATTTTGGCTTCTAGCAGTGTGTGGGACTTGTTCTAATAGTCCATCTATACTAGCCTCCATCAGGTTGCAAATTCAATCTAATTTTTTCTGCATGTAGCTCTGAAAAAATATTTCGGCTTCTAGCAGTGTGTGTGACTTGTTCTATTAGTCCATCGATACTGACCTCCATCAGGATGGAAATTCAATCTAATTTTTTTCTGCATCTAGCTCTGAAAAAATATTTCGGCTTCTAGCAGTGTGTTGGACTTATTGTATTAGTCCATCTATACTGACCTCCATCAGGTTGCAAATTCAATCTAATTTTTTTCTGCATCTAGCTCTGAAAAAATATTTCAGGTTCTAGCAGTGTGTTGGACTTGTTCTATTAGTCCATCTATACTGACCTCCATCAGGTTGCAAATTCAATCTAATTTTTTTCTGCATCTAGCTCTGAAAAAATATTTGGGCTTCTAGCAGTGTGTGGGACTTGTTCTATTAACCCATCTATACTAACCTCCATCAGGTTGCAAATTCAATCTATTTTTTTTCTGCATCTAGCTCGGAAAAAATATTTCAGCTTGTAGCAGTGTGTGGGACTTGTTCTATAAGTCCATCTATACTGACCTCCATCAGGTTGCAAAATTCAATCAAATTTTTTTCTGCATCTAGCTCTGAAAAGATATTTAGGCTTCTAGCAGTGAGTGTGACTTGTTCTATTAGTCCATCTATGCTGACCTCCATCAGGTTGCAAATTCAATCTAATATTTTTTTGCATCTAGCTCTGAAAAATATTTAGGCTTCTAGCAGAAAGTGGGACTTGGTCTATTAGTCCATCTATACTAACCTCCATCAGGTAGCAAATTCAATCTAATTTTTTTCTGCATCTAGCTCTGAAAAAATATTTCAGCTTGTAGCAGTGTGTGGGACTTGTTCTATTAGTCCATCGATACTGACCTCCATCAGGTTGCAAATTCAATCTAATTTTTTTCTGCATCTAGCTCTGAAAAAATATTTTGGCTTCTAGCAGTGTGTGGGACTTATTCTATTAGTCCATCTATACTGACCTCCATCAGGTTGCAAATTCAATCTATTTTTTTTCTGCATCTAGCTCTGAAAAAATATTTCAGCTTGTAGCAGTGTGTGGGACTTGTTCTGTTAGTCCATCTATACTGACCTCCATCAGGTTACAAATTCAATCAAATTTTTTTTCGCATCCAGCTCTGAAAAATATTTAGGCTTCTAGCAGATAGTGGGACTTGTTCTATTAGTCCATCTATACTAGCCTCCATCAGGTTGCAAATTCAATCTAATTTTTTCTGCATCTAGCTCTGAAAAAATATTTCGGCTTCTAGCAGTGTGTGTGACTTGTTCTATTAGTCCATCGATACTGACCTCCATCAGGTTGCAAATTCAATCTAATTTTTTTCTGCATCTAGCTCTGAAAAAATATTTCAGCTTCTAGCAGTGTGTTGGACTTGTTCTATTAGTCCATCTATACTGACCTCCATCAGGTTGCAAATTCAATCTAATTTTTTTCTGCATCTAACTCTGAAAAAATATTTGGGCTTCTAGCAGTGTGTGGGACTTGTTCTATTAATCCATCTATACTAACCTCCATCAGGTTGCAAATTCAATCTATTTTTTTTCTGCATCTAGCTTGAAAAAATATTTCAGCTTGTAGCAGTTAGTGGGACTTGTTCTATTAGTCCATCTATACTGACCTCCATCAGTGTTGCAAATTCAATCTAATTTTTCTCTGCATCTAGCTCTGAAAAAATATTTAGGCTTCTAGCATTGTGTGGGATTTGTTCTATTAGTCCATCTATAATGACCTCCATCAGTTTGCAAATTCAATCTAATTTTTTTCTGCATCTAGTTCTGAAAAAATATTTCGGCTTCTAGCAGTGTGTGGGACTTGTTCTATTAGTCCATCTATACTGACCTCCATCAGGATGGAAATTCAATCTAATTTTTTTCTGCATCTAGCTCTGAAAAAATATTTCAGCTTCTAGCAGTGTGTGGGACTTGTTGTATTAGTCCATCTATACTGACCTCCATCAGGTTGGAAATTCAATCTTATTTTTTTCTGCATCCAGCTCTGAAAAATATTTAGGCTTCTAGCAGTTAGTGGGACTTGTTCTATTAGTCCATCTATACTAACCTCCATCAGGTTACAAATTCAATCTAATTTTTTTCTGAATCTAGCTCTGAAAAAATATTTCAGCATGTAGCAGTGTGTGGTACTTGTTCTATTAGTCCATCTAAACTGACCTCCACCAGGTTGCAAAATTCAATCAAATTTTTTTCTGCATCTAGCTCTGAAGAAATATTTCGGCTTCTAGCAGTGTGTGGGACTTGGTCTATTAGTCCATCTCTACTGACCTCCATCAGTGTTGCAAATTCAATCTAATTTTTTTCTGTATCTAGCTCTGAAAAAATATTTAGGCTTCTAGCAATGTGTGGGAATTGATCTATTAGTCCATCTATACTGACCTCCATCAGTGTTGCAAATTCAGTCTAATTTTTTTCTGCATCTAGCTCTGAAAAAATATTTCGGCTTCTAGCAGTGTGTGGAACTTGTTCTATTAGTCCATCTATACTGACCTCCATCAGGATGGAAATTCAATCTAATTTTTTTCTGCATCTAGCTCTGAAAAAATATTTCGGCTTCTAGCAGTGTGTGGGACTTGTTCTATTAGTCCATCTATACTGACCTCCATCAGGATGGAAATTCAATCTAATTTTTTTCTGCATCTAGCTCTGAAAAAATATTTCGGCTTCTAGCAGTGTGTGGGACTTGTTCTATTAGTCCATCTATACTGACCTCCATCAGGTTGCAAATTCAATCTAATTTTTTTCTGCATCTAGCTCTGAAAAAATATTTCAGGTTCTAGCAGTGTGTTGGACTTGTTCTATTAGTCCATCTATACTGACCTCCATCAGGTTGCAAATTCAATCTAATTTTTTTCTGCATCTAGCTCTGAAAAAATATTTGGGCTTCTAGCAGTGTGTGGGACTTGTTCTATTAACCCATCTATACTAACCTCCATCAGGTTGCAAATTCAATCTATTTTTTTTCTGCATCTAGCTCTGAAAAAATATTTCAGCTTGTAGCAGTGTGTGGGACTTGTTCTATAAGTCCATCTATACTGACCTCCATCAGGTTGCAAAATTCAATCAAATTTTTTTCTGCATCTAGCTCTGAAAAGATATTTAGGCTTCTAGCAGTGAGTGTGACTTGTTCTATTAGTCCATCTATGCTGGCCTCCATCAGGTTGCAAATACAATCTAATATTTTTTTGCATCTAGCTCTGAAAAATATTTAGGCTTCTAGCAGAAAGTGGGACTTGGTCTATTAGTCCATATATACTAACCTCCATCAGGTAGCAAATTCAATCTAATTTTTTTCTGCATCTAGCTCTGAAAAAATATTTCAGCTTGTAGCAGTGTGTGGGACTTGTTCTATTAGTCAATCTATACTGACCTCCATCAGGTTGCAAATTCAATCTAATTTTTTCTGCATCTAGCTCTGAAAAAATATTTTGGCTTCTAGCAATGTGTGGGACTTGTTCTATTAGTCCATCTATACTAGCCTCCATCAGGTTGCAAATTCAATCTAATTTTTTCTGCATCTAGCTCTGAAAAAATATTTCGGCTTCTAGCAGTGTGTGTGACTTGTTCTATTAGTCCATCCATACTGACCTCCATCAGGTTGCAAATTCAATCTAATTTTTTTCTGCATCTAGCTCTGAAAAAATATTTTGGCTTCTAGCAGTGTGTGGGACTTATTCTATTAGTCCATCTATACTGACCTCCATCAGGTTGCAAATTCAATCTATTTTTTTTCTGCATCTAGCTCTGAAAAAATATTTCAGCTTGTAGCAGTGTGTGGGACTTGTTCTGTTAGTCCATCTATACTGACCTCCATCAGGTTACAAATTCAATCAAATTTTTTTTCGCATCCAGCTCTGAAAAATATTTAGGCTTCTAGCAGATAGTGGGACTTGTTCTATTAGTCCATCTATACTAGCCTCCATCAGGTTGCAAATTCAATCTAATTTTTTCTGCATCTAGCTCTGAAAAAATATTTCGGCTTCTAGCAGTGTGTGTGACTTGTTCTATTAGTCCATCGATACTGACCTCCATCAGGTTGCAAATTCAATCTAATTTTTTTCTGCATCTAGCTCTGAAAAAATATTTCAGCTTCTAGCAGTGTGTTGGACTTGTTCTATTAGTCCATCTATACTGACCTCCATCAGGTTGCAAATTCAATCTAATTTTTTTCTGCATCTAGCTCTGAAAAAATATTTGGGCTTCTAGCAGTGTGTGGGACTTGTTCTATTAATCCATCTATACTAACCTCCATCAGGTTGCAAATTCAATCTATTTTTTTTCTGCATCTAGCTTGAAAAAATATTTCAGCTTGTAGCAGTTAGTGGGACTTGTTCTATTAGTCCATCTATACTGACCTCCATCAGTGTTGCAAATTCAATCTAATTTTTCTCTGCATCTAGCTCTGAAAAAATATTTAGGCTTCTAGCATTGTGTGGGATTTGTTCTATTAGTCCATCTATACTGACCTCCATCAGTTTGCAAATTCAATCTAATTTTTTTCTGCATCTAGTTCTGAAAAAATATTTCAGCTTCTAGCAGTGTGTGGGACTTGTTCTATTAGTCCATCTATACTGACCTCCATCAGGATGGAAATTCAATCTAATTTTTTTCTGCATCTAGCTCTGAAAAAATATTTCAGCTTCTAGCAGTGTGTGGGACTTGTTGTATTAGTCCATCTATACTGACCTCCATCAGGTTGGAAATTCAATCTTATTTTTTTCTGCATCCAGCTCTGAAAAATATTTAGGCTTCTAGCAGTTAGTGGGACTTGTTCTATTAGTCCATCTATACTAACCTCCATCAGGTTACAAATTCAATCTAATTTTTTTCTGAATCTAGCTCTGAAAAAATATTTCAGCATGTAGCAGTGTGTGGTACTTGTTCTATTAGTCCATCTAAACTGACCTCCACCAGGTTGCAAAATTCAATCAAATTTTTTTCTGCATCTAGCTCTGAAGAAATATTTCGGCTTCTAGCAGTGTGTGGGACTTGGTCTATTAGTCCATCTCTACTGACCTCCATCAGTGTTGCAAATTCAATCTAATTTTTTTCTGTATCTAGCTCTGAAAAAATATTTAGGCTTCTAGCAATGTGTGGGAATTGATCTATTAGTCCATCTATACTGACCTCCATCAGTGTTGCAAATTCAGTCTAATTTTTTTCTGCATCTAGCTCTGAAAAAATATTTCGGCTTCTAGCAGTGTGTGGAACTTGTTCTATTAGTCCATCTATACTGACCTCCATCAGGATGGAAATTCTATCTAATTTTTTTCTGCATCTAGCTCTGAAAAAATATTTCGGCTTCTAGCAGTGTGTGGGACTTGTTCTATTAGTCCATCTATACTGACCTCCATCAGGATGGAAATTCAATCTAATTTTTTTCTGCATCTAGCTCTGAAAAAATATTTCGGCTTCTAGCAGTGTGTGGGACTTGTTCTATTAGTCCATCTATACTGACCTCCATCAGGTTGCAAATTCAATCTATTTTTTTTCTGCATCTAGCTCTGAAAAAATATTTCAGCTTGTAGCAGTGTGTGGGACCTGTTCTGTTAGTCCATCTATACTGACCTCCATCAGGTTACAAATTCAATCTAATTTTTTTTCGCATCCAGCTCTGAAAAATATTTAGGCTTCTAGCAGATAGTGGGACTTGCTCTATTAGTCCATCTATACTAGCCTCCATCAGGTTGCAAATTCAATCTAATTTTTTCTGCATCTAGCTATGAAAAAATATTTCGGCTTCTAGCAGTGTGTGTGACTTGTTCTATTAGTCCATCGATACTGACCTCCATCAGGTTGCAAATTCAATCTAATTTTTTTCTTCATCTAGCTCTGAAAAAATATTTCAGCCTCTAGCAGTGTGTTGGACTTGTTCTATTAGTCCATCTATACTGACCTCCATCAGGTTGCAAATTCAATCTAATTTTTTTCTGCATCTAGCTCTGAAAAAATATTTGGGCTTCTAGCAGTGTGTGGGACTTGTTCTATTAATCCATCTATACTAACCTCCATCAGGTTGCAAATTCAATCTATTTTTTTTCTGCATCTAGCTCTGAAAAAATATTTCAGCTTGTAGCAGTGTATGGGACTTGTTCTATTAGTCCATCTATACTGACCTCCATCAGGTTGCAAAATTCAATCTAATTTTTTTCTGCATCTAGCTCTGAAAAAATATTTAGGCTTCTAGCAGTGAGTGTGACTTGTTCTATTAGTCCATCTATACTGACCTCCATCATGGTTGCAAATTCAATCTAATTTTTCTCTGCATCTAGCTCTGAAAAAATATTTAGGCTTCTAGCAGTGTGTGAGACTTGTTCTATTAGTCCATCTATACTGACCTCCATCAGTTTGCAAATTCAGTCTACTTTTTTTCTGCATCTAGCTCTTAAAAAATATTTTGGCTTCTAGCAGTGTGTGGAACTTGTTCTATTAGTCCATCTATACTGACCTCCATCAGGATGGAAATTCAATCTAATTTTTTTCTGCATCTAGCTCTGAAAAAATATTTCGGCTTCTAGCAGTGTGTGGGACTTGTTGTATTAGTCCATCTATACTGACCTCCATCAGGTTGCAAATTCAATCTAATTTTTTTCTGCATCTAGCTCTGAAAAAATATTTCAGCTTCTAGCAGTGTGTTGGACTTGTTCTATTAGTCCATCTATACTGACCTCCATCAGGTTGCAAATTCAATCTAATTTTTTTCTGCATCTAGCTCTGAAAAAACATTTGGGCTTCTAGCAGTGTGTGGGACTTGTTCTATTAACCCATCTATACTAACCTCCATCAGGTTGCAAATTCAATCTATTTTTTTTCTGCATCTAGCTCTGAAAAAATATTTCAGCTTGTAGCAGTGTGTGGGACTTGTTCTATAAGTCCATCTATACTGACCTCCATCAGGTTGCAAAATTCAATCAAATTTTTTTCTGCATCTAGCTCTGAAAAGATATTTAGGCTTCTAGCAGTGAGTGTGACTTGTTCTATTAGTCCATCTATGCTGACCTCCATCAGGTTGCAAATTCAATCTAATATTTTTTTGCATCTAGCTCTGAAAAATATTTAGGCTTCTAGCAGAAAGTGGGACTTGGTCTATTAGTCCATCTATACTAACCTCCATCAGGTAGCAAATTCAATCTAATTTTTTTCTGCATCTAGCTCTGAAAAAAATATTTCAGCTTGTAGCAGTGTGTGGGACTTGTTCTATTAGTCAATCTATACTGACCTCCATCAGGTTGCAAATACAATCTAATTTTTTCTGCATCTAGCTCTGAAAAAATATTTTGGCTTCTAGCAATGTGTGGGACTTGTTCTATTAGTCAATCTATACTGACCTCCATCAGGTTGCAAATTCAATCTAATTTTTTTCTACATCTAGCTCTGAAAAAATATTTCAGCTTCTAGCAGTGTGTGGGACTTATTCTATTAGTCCATCTATACTGACCTCCATCAGGTTGCAAATTCAATCTATTTTTTTTCTGCATCTAGCTCTGAAAAAATATTTCAGCTTGTAGCAGTGTGTGGGACTTGTTCTGTTAGACCATCTATACTGACCTCCATCAGGTTACAAATTCAATCAAATTTTTTTTCGCATCCAGCTCTGAAAAATATTTAGGCTTCTAGCAGATAGTGGGACTTGTTCTATTAGTCCATCTATACTAGCCTCCATCAGGTTGCAAATTCAATCTAATTTTTTCTGCATCTAGCTCTGAAAAAATATTTCGGCTTCTAGCAGTGTGTGTGACTTGTTCTATTAGTCCATCGATACTGACCTCCATCAGGTTGCAAATTCAATCTAATTTTTTTCTTCATCTAGCTCTGAAAAAATATTTCAGCCTCTAGCAGTGTGTTGGACTTGTTCTATTAGTCCATCTATACTGACCTCCATCAGGTTGCAAATTCAATCTAATTTTTTTCTGCATCTAGCTCTGAAAAAATATTTGGGCTTCTAGCAGTGTGTGGGACTTGTTCTATTAATCCATCTATACTAACCTCCATCAGGTTGCAAATTCAAGTTATTTTTTTTCTGCATCTAGCTCTGAAAAAATATTTCAGCTTGTACCAGTGTGTGGGACTTGTTCTATTAGTCCATCTATACTGACCTCCATCAGGTTGCAAAATTCAATCAAATTTTTTTCTGCATCTAGCTCTGAAAAAATATTTAGGCTTCTAGCAGTGAGTGTGACTTGTTCTATTAGTCCATCTATACTGACCTCCATCAGTGTTGCAAATTCAATCTAATTTTTCTCTGCATCTAGCTCTGAAAAAATATTTAGGCTTCTAGCAGTGTGTGGGACTTGTTCTACTAGTCCATCTATACTGACCTCCATCAGTTTGCAAATTCAGTCTACTTTTTTTCTGCATCTAGCTCTGAAAAAATATTTCGGCTTCTAGCAGTGTGTGGAACTTGTTCTATTAGTCCATCTATACTGACCTCCATCAGGATGGAAATTCAATCTAATTTTTTTCTGCATCTAGCTCTGAAAAAATATTTCGGCTTCTAGCAGTGTGTGGGACTTGTTCTATTAGTCCATCTATACTGACCTCCATCAGGATGGAAATTCAATCTAATTTTTTTCTGCGTCTAGCTCTGAAAAATGATTTCGGCTTCTAGCAGTGTGTTGGACTTGTTCTATTAGTCCATCTATACTAACCTCCATCAGGTTGCAAATTCAATCTAATTTTTTTCTGCATCTAGCTCTGAAAAAATATTTCAGCTTGTAGCAGTGTGTGGGACTTGTTCAATTAGTCAATCTATACTGACCTCCATCAGGTTGCAAATTCAATCTAATTTTTTCTGCATCTAGCTCTGAAAAAATATTTTGGCTTCTAGCAGTGTGTGGGACTTGTTCTATTAGTCCATCTATACTAGCCTCCATCAGGTTGCAAATTCAATCAAATTTTTTTCTGCATCTAGCTCTGAAGAAATATTTCGGCTTCTAGCAGTGTGTGGGACTTGGTCTATTAGTCCATCTCTACTGACCTCCATCAGTGTTGCAAATTCAATCTAATTTTTTTCTTTATCTAGCTCTGAAAAAATATTTAGGCTTCTAGCAATGTGTGGGAATTGATCTATTAGTCCATCTATACTGACCTCCATCAGTTTGCAAATTCAGTCTAATTTTTTTCTGCATCTAGCTCTGAAAAAATATTTCGGCTTCTAGCAGTGTGTGGGACTTGTCCTATTAGTCCATCTATACTGACCTCCATCAGGATGGAAATTCAATCTAATTTTTTTCTGCATCTAGCTCTGAAAAAATATTTCGGCTTCTAGCAGTGTGTGGGACTTGTTCTATTAGTCCATCTATACTGACCTCCATCAGGTTACAAATTCAATCTAATTTTTTTTCGCATCCAGCTCTGAAAAATATTTAGACTTCTAGCAGATAGTTGGACTTGTTCTATTAGTCCATCTATACTAGCCTCCATCAGGTTGCAAATTCAATCTAATTTTTTCTGCATCTAGCTCTGAAAAAATATTTCGGCTTCTAGCAGTGTGTGTGACTTGTTCTATTAGTCCATCGATACTGACCTCCATCAGGTTGCAAAATCAATCTAATTTTTTTCTTCATCTAGCTCTGAAAAAATATTTCAGCCTCTAGCAGTGTGTTGGACTTGTTCTATTAGTCCATCTATATTGACCTCCATCAGGTTGCAAATTCAATCTAATTTTTTTCTGCATCTAGCTCTGAAAAAATATTTGGGCTTCTAGCAGTGTGTGGGACTTGTTCTATTAATCCATCTATACTAACCTCCATCAGGTTGCAAATTCAATCTATTTTTTTTCTGCATCTAGCTCTGAAAAAATATTTCAGCTTGTAGCAGTGTGTGGGACATGTTCTATTAGTCCATCTATACTGAACTCCATCAGGTTGCAAAATTCAATCTAATTTTTTTCTGCATCTAGCTCTGAAAAAATATTTAGGCTTCTAGCAGTGAGTGTGACTGGTTCTATTAGTCCATCTATACTGACCTCCATCAGTGTTGCAAATTCAATCTAATTTTTCTCTGCATCTAGCTCTGAAAAAATATTTAGGCTTCTAGCAGTGTGTGGGACTTGTTCTATTAGTCCATCTATACTGACCTCCATCAGTTTGCAAATTCAGTCTACTTTTTTTCTGCATCTAGCTCTGAAAAAATATTTCGGCTTCTAGCAGTATGTGGAACTTGTTCTATTAGTCCATTTATACTGACCACCATCAGGATGGAAATTCAATCTAATTTTTTTCTGCATCTAGCTCTGAAAAAATATTTCGGCTTCTAGCAGTGTGTGGGACTTGTTGTATTAGTCCATCTATACTGACCTCCATCAGGTTGCAAATTCAATCTAATTTTTTTCTACATCTAGCTCTGAAAAAATATTTCAGCTTCTAGCAGTGTGTGGGACTTGTTCTATTAGTCCATCTATACTGATCTCCACCAGGGTGCAAAATTCAATCTAATTTTTTTTTGCATCTAGCTTTGAAAAATATTTAGGCTTCTAGCAGAAAGTGGGACTTGGTCTATTAGTCCATCTATACTAACCTCCATCAGGTTACAAATTCAATCTAATTTTTTTCTGAATCTAGCTCTGAAAAAATATTTCAGCTTGTAGCAGTGTGTGCGACTTGTTTTATTAGTCCATCTATACTGATCTCCACCAGGGTGCAAAATTCAATCTAATTTTTTTCTGCATCTAGCTCTGAAAAAATATTTAGGCTTCTAGCAGTGTGTGGGAATTGATCTATTAGTCCATCTATACTGACCTCCATCAGTTTGCAAATTCAGTCTAATTTTTTTCTGCATCTAGCTCTGAAAAAATATTTCGGCTTCTAGCAGTGTGTGGGACTTGTTCTATTAGTCCATCTATACTGACCTCCATCAGGATGGAAATTCAATCTAATTTTTTTCTGCATCTAGCTCTGAAAAAATATTTCGGCTTCTAGCAGTGTTTTGGACTTGTTCTATTAGTCCATCTATACTAACCTCCATCAGGTAGCAAATTCAATCTAATTTTTTTCTGCATCTAGCTCTGAAAAAATATTTCAGAATGTAGCAGTGAGTGTGACTTGTTCTATAAGTCCATCTATACTGACCTCCATCAGTGTTGCAAATTCAATCTAATTTTTTTCTGCATCTAGCTCTGAAAAAATATTTCGGCTTCTAGCAGTGTGTGGGACTTGTTCTATTAGTCCATCTATACTGACCTCCATCAGGTTGCAAATTCAATCTAATTTTTTTCTGCATCTAGCTCTGAAAAAATATTTCAGCTTCTAGCAGTGTGTGTGACTTGTTCTATTAGTCCATCGATACTGACCTCCATCAGGTTGCAAATTCAATCTAATTTTTTTCTGCATCTAGCTCTGAAAAAATATTTCAGCTTCTAGCAGTGTGTGGGACTTGTTCTATTAGTCCATCTATACTGACCTCCATCAGGTTGCAAATTCAATCTATTTTTTTTCTGCATCTAGCTCTGAAAAAATATTTCAGCTTGTAGCAGTGTGTGGGACTTGTTCTATTAGTCCATCTATACTGACCTCCATCAGGTTGCAAATTCAATCTAATTTTTTTCTGCATCTAGCTCTGAAAAAATATTTGGGCTTCTAGCAGTGTGTGGGACATGTTCTATTAATCCACCTATACTAACCTCCATCAGGTTGCAAATTCAATCTATTTTTTTTCTGCATCTAGCTCTGAAAAAATATTTCAGCTTGTAGCAGTGTGTGGGACTTGTTCTATTAGTCCATCTATACTGACCTCCATCAGGTTGCAAAATTCAATCTAATTTTTTTCTGCATCTAGCTCTGAAAAAATATTTAGGCTTCTAGCAGTGAGTGTGACTTGTTCTATTAGTCCATCTATGCTGACCTCCATCAGTGTTGCAAATTCAATCTAATTTTTTTCTGCATCTAGCTCTGAAAAAATATTTGGGCTTCTAGCAGTGTGTGGAACTTGTTCTATTAGTACATCTATACTGACCTCCATCAGGATGGAAATTCAATCTAATTTTTTTCTGCATCTAGCTCTGAAAAAGTATTTCGGCTTCTAGCAGTGTGTGGGACTTGTTGTATTAGTCCATCTATACTGACCTCCATCAGGTTGCAAATTCAATCTAATTTTTTTCTGCATCTAGCTCTGAAAAAATATTTCAGCTTCTAGCAGTGTGTTGGACTTGTTCTATTAGTCCATCTATACTGTCCTCCATCAGGTTGCAAATTCAATCTAATTTTTTTCTGCATCTAGCTCTGAAAAAATAATTCAGCTTGTAGCAGTGTGTGGGACTTGTTCTATTAGTCCATCTATACTGACCTCCATCAGGTTGCAAAATTCAATCTAATTTTTTTCTGCATCTAGCTCTGAAAAAATATTTCAGCTTCTAGCAGTGTGTTGGACTTGTTCTATTAGTCCATCTATACTGACCTCCATCAGGTTGCAAATTCAATCTAATTTTTTTCTGCATCTAGCTCTGAAAAAATATTTGGGCTTCTAGCAGTGTGTGGGACTTGTTCTATTAATCCATCTATACTAACCTCCATCAGGTTGCAAATTCAATCTAATTTTTTTCTGCATCTATCTCTGAAAAAATATTTGGGCTTCTAGCAGTGTGTGGGACTTGTTCTATTAGTCCATCTATACTAACCTCCATCAGTTAGCAAATTCAATCTAATTTTTTTCTGCATCTACCTCTGAAAAAATATTTCAGCTTGTAGCAGTGTGTGGGACTTGTTCTATTAGTCAATCTATCCTGACCTCCATCAGGTTGCAAATTCAATCTATTTTTTTTCTGCATCTAGCTCTGAAAAAATATTTCAGCTTGTAGCAGTGTGTGGGACTTGTTCTATAAGTCCATCTATACTGACCTCCATCAGGTTGCAAAATTCAATCAAATTTTTTTCTGCATCTAGCTCTGAAAAGATATTTAGGCTTCTAGCAGTGAGTGTGACTTGTTCTATTAGTCCATCTATGCTGACCTCCATCAGGTTGCAAATTCAATCTAATATTTTTTTGCATCTAGCTCTGAAAAATATTTAGGCTTCTAGCAGAAAGTGGGACTTGGTCTATTAGTCCATCTATACTAACCTCCATCAGGTAGCAAATTCAATCTAATTTTTTTCTGCATCTAGCTCTGAAAAAATATTTCAGCTTGTAGCAGTGTGTGGGACTTGTTCTATTAGTCCATCGATACTGACCTCCATCAGGTTGCAAATTCAATCTAATTTTTTTCTGCATCTAGCTCTGAAAAAATATTTTGGCTTCTAGCAGTGTGTGGGACTTATTCTATTAGTCCATCTATACTGACCTCCATCAGGTTGCAAATTCAATCTATTTTTTTTCTGCATCTAGCTCTGAAAAAATATTTCAGCTTGTAGCAGTGTGTGGGACTTGTTCTGTTAGTCCATCTATACTGACCTCCATCAGGTTACAAATTCAATCAAATTTTTTTTCGCATCCAGCTCTGAAAAATATTTAGGCTTCTAGCAGATAGTGGGACTTGTTCTATTAGTCCATCTATACTAGCCTCCATCAGGTTGCAAATTCAATCTAATTTTTTCTGCATCTAGCTCTGAAAAAATATTTCGGCTTCTAGCAGTGTGTGTGACTTGTTCTATTAGTCCATCGATACTGACCTCCATCAGGTTGCAAATTCAATCTAATTTTTTTCTGCATCTAGCTCTGAAAAAATATTTCAGCTTCTAGCAGTGTGTTGGACTTGTTCTATTAGTCCATCTATACTGACCTCCATCAGGTTGCAAATTCAATCTAATTTTTTTCTGCATCTAACTCTGAAAAAATATTTGGGCTTCTAGCAGTGTGTGGGACTTGTTCTATTAATCCATCTATACTAACCTCCATCAGGTTGCAAATTCAATCTATTTTTTTTCTGCATCTAGCTTGAAAAAATATTTCAGCTTGTAGCAGTTAGTGGGACTTGTTCTATTAGTCCATCTATACTGACCTCCATCAGTGTTGCAAATTCAATCTAATTTTTCTCTGCATCTAGCTCTGAAAAAATATTTAGGCTTCTAGCATTGTGTGGGATTTGTTCTATTAGTCCATCTATAATGACCTCCATCAGTTTGCAAATTCAATCTAATTTTTTTCTGCATCTAGTTCTGAAAAAATATTTCGGCTTCTAGCAGTGTGTGGGACTTGTTCTATTAGTCCATCTATACTGACCTCCATCAGGATGGAAATTCAATCTAATTTTTTTCTGCATCTAGCTCTGAAAAAATATTTCAGCTTCTAGCAGTGTGTGGGACTTGTTGTATTAGTCCATCTATACTGACCTCCATCAGGTTGGAAATTCAATCTTATTTTTTTCTGCATCCAGCTCTGAAAAATATTTAGGCTTCTAGCAGTTAGTGGGACTTGTTCTATTAGTCCATCTATACTAACCTCCATCAGGTTACAAATTCAATCTAATTTTTTTCTGAATCTAGCTCTGAAAAAATATTTCAGCATGTAGCAGTGTGTGGTACTTGTTCTATTAGTCCATCTAAACTGACCTCCACCAGGTTGCAAAATTCAATCAAATTTTTTTCTGCATCTAGCTCTGAAGAAATATTTCGGCTTCTAGCAGTGTGTGGGACTTGGTCTATTAGTCCATCTCTACTGACCTCCATCAGTGTTGCAAATTCAATCTAATTTTTTTCTGTATCTAGCTCTGAAAAAATATTTAGGCTTCTAGCAATGTGTGGGAATTGATCTATTAGTCCATCTATACTGACCTCCATCAGTGTTGCAAATTCAGTCTAATTTTTTTCTGCATCTAGCTCTGAAAAAATATTTCGGCTTCTAGCAGTGTGTGGAACTTGTTCTATTAGTCCATCTATACTGACCTCCATCAGGATGGAAATTCAATCTAATTTTTTTCTGCATCTAGCTCTGAAAAAATATTTCGGCTTCTAGCAGTGTGTGGGACTTGTTCTATTAGTCCATCTATACTGACCTCCATCAGGATGGAAATTCAATCTAATTTTTTTCTGCATCTAGCTCTGAAAAAATATTTCGGCTTCTAGCAGTGTGTGGGACTTGTTCTATTAGTCCATCTATACTGACCTCCATCAGGTTGCAAATTCAATCTAATTTTTTTCTGCATCTAGCTCTGAAAAAATATTTCAGGTTCTAGCAGTGTGTTGGACTTGTTCTATTAGTCCATCTATACTGACCTCCATCAGGTTGCAAATTCAATCTAATTTTTTTCTGCATCTAGCTCTGAAAAAATATTTGGGCTTCTAGCAGTGTGTGGGACTTGTTCTATTAACCCATCTATACTAACCTCCATCAGGTTGCAAATTCAATCTATTTTTTTTCTGCATCTAGCTCTGAAAAAATATTTCAGCTTGTAGCAGTGTGTGGGACTTGTTCTATAAGTCCATCTATACTGACCTCCATCAGGTTGCAAAATTCAATCAAATTTTTTTCTGCATCTAGCTCTGAAAAGATATTTAGGCTTCTAGCAGTGAGTGTGACTTGTTCTATTAGTCCATCTATGCTGGCCTCCATCAGGTTGCAAATACAATCTAATATTTTTTTGCATCTAGCTCTGAAAAATATTTAGGCTTCTAGCAGAAAGTGGGACTTGGTCTATTAGTCCATCTATACTAACCTCCATCAGGTAGCAAATTCAATCTAATTTTTTTCTGCATCTAGCTCTGAAAAAATATTTCAGCTTGTAGCAGTGTGTGGGACTTGTTCTATTAGTCAATCTATACTGACCTCCATCAGGTTGCAAATTCAATCTAATTTTTTCTGCATCTAGCTCTGAAAAAATATTTTGGCTTCTAGCAATGTGTGGGACTTGTTCTATTAGTCCATCTATACTAGCCTCCATCAGGTTGCAAATTCAATCTAATTTTTTCTGCATCTAGCTCTGAAAAAATATTTCGGCTTCTAGCAGTGTGTGTGACTTGTTCTATTAGTCCATCCATACTGACCTCCATCAGGTTGCAAATTCAATCTAATTTTTTTCTGCATCTAGCTCTGAAAAAATATTTTGGCTTCTAGCAGTGTGTGGGACTTATTCTATTAGTCCATCTATACTGACCTCCATCAGGTTGCAAATTCAATCTATTTTTTTTCTGCATCTAGCTCTGAAAAAATATTTCAGCTTGTAGCAGTGTGTGGGACTTGTTCTGTTAGTCCATCTATACTGACCTCCATCAGGTTACAAATTCAATCAAATTTTTTTTCGCATCCAGCTCTGAAAAATATTTAGGCTTCTAGCAGATAGTGGGACTTGTTCTATTAGTCCATCTATACTAGCCTCCATCAGGTTGCAAATTCAATCTAATTTTTTCTGCATCTAGCTCTGAAAAAATATTTCGGCTTCTAGCAGTGTGTGTGACTTGTTCTATTAGTCCATCGATACTGACCTCCATCAGGTTGCAAATTCAATCTAATTTTTTTCTGCATCTAGCTCTGAAAAAATATTTCAGCTTCTAGCAGTGTGTTGGACTTGTTCTATTAGTCCATCTATACTGACCTCCATCAGGTTGCAAATTCAATCTAATTTTTTTCTGCATCTAGCTCTGAAAAAATATTTGGGCTTCTAGCAGTGTGTGGGACTTGTTCTATTAATCCATCTATACTAACCTCCATCAGGTTGCAAATTCAATCTATTTTTTTTCTGCATCTAGCTTGAAAAAATATTTCAGCTTGTAGCAGTTAGTGGGACTTGTTCTATTAGTCCATCTATACTGACCTCCATCAGTGTTGCAAATTCAATCTAATTTTTCTCTGCATCTAGCTCTGAAAAAATATTTAGGCTTCTAGCATTGTGTGGGATTTGTTCTATTAGTCCATCTATACTGACCTCCATCAGTTTGCAAATTCAATCTAATTTTTTTCTGCATCTAGTTCTGAAAAAATATTTCGGCTTCTAGCAGTGTGTGGGACTTGTTCTATTAGTCCATCTATACTGACCTCCATCAGGATGGAAATTCAATCTAATTTTTTTCTGCATCTAGCTCTGAAAAAATATTTCAGCTTCTAGCAGTGTGTGGGACTTGTTGTATTAGTCCATCTATACTGACCTCCATCAGGTTGGAAATTCAATCTTATTTTTTTCTGCATCCAGCTCTGAAAAATATTTAGGCTTCTAGCAGTTAGTGGGACTTGTTCTATTAGTCCATCTATACTAACCTCCATCAGGTTACAAATTCAATCTAATTTTTTTCTGAATCTAGCTCTGAAAAAATATTTCAGCATGTAGCAGTGTGTGGTACTTGTTCTATTAGTCCATCTAAACTGACCTCCACCAGGTTGCAAAATTCAATCAAATTTTTTTCTGCATCTAGCTCTGAAGAAATATTTCGGCTTCTAGCAGTGTGTGGGACTTGGTCTATTAGTCCATCTCTACTGACCTCCATCAGTGTTGCAAATTCAATCTAATTTTTTTCTGTATCTAGCTCTGAAAAAATATTTAGGCTTCTAGCAATGTGTGGGAATTGATCTATTAGTCCATCTATACTGACCTCCATCAGTGTTGCAAATTCAGTCTAATTTTTTTCTGCATCTAGCTCTGAAAAAATATTTCGGCTTCTAGCAGTGTGTGGAACTTGTTCTATTAGTCCATCTATACTGACCTCCATCAGGATGGAAATTCTATCTAATTTTTTTCTGCATCTAGCTCTGAAAAAATATTTCGGCTTCTAGCAGTGTGTGGGACTTGTTCTATTAGTCCATCTATACTGACCTCCATCAGGATGGAAATTCAATCTAATTTTTTTCTGCATCTAGCTCTGAAAAAATATTTCGGCTTCTAGCAGTGTGTGGGACTTGTTCTATTAGTCCATCTATACTGACCTCCATCAGGTTGCAAATTCAATCTATTTTTTTTCTGCATCTAGCTCTGAAAAAATATTTCAGCTTGTAGCAGTGTGTGGGACCTGTTCTGTTAGTCCATCTATACTGACCTCCATCAGGTTACAAATTCAATCTAATTTTTTTTCGCATCCAGCTCTGAAAAATATTTAGGCTTCTAGCAGATAGTGGGACTTGCTCTATTAGTCCATCTATACTAGCCTCCATCAGGTTGCAAATTCAATCTAATTTTTTCTGCATCTAGCTATGAAAAAATATTTCGGCTTCTAGCAGTGTGTGTGACTTGTTCTATTAGTCCATCGATACTGACCTCCATCAGGTTGCAAATTCAATCTAATTTTTTTCTTCATCTAGCTCTGAAAAAATATTTCAGCCTCTAGCAGTGTGTTGGACTTGTTCTATTAGTCCATCTATACTGACCTCCATCAGGTTGCAAATTCAATCTAATTTTTTTCTGCATCTAGCTCTGAAAAAATATTTGGGCTTCTAGCAGTGTGTGGGACTTGTTCTATTAATCCATCTATACTAACCTCCATCAGGTTGCAAATTCAATCTATTTTTTTTCTGCATCTAGCTCTGAAAAAATATTTCAGCTTGTAGCAGTGTATGGGACTTGTTCTATTAGTCCATCTATACTGACCTCCATCAGGTTGCAAAATTCAATCTAATTTTTTTCTGCATCTAGCTCTGAAAAAATATTTAGGCTTCTAGCAGTGAGTGTGACTTGTTCTATTAGTCCATCTATACTGACCTCCATCATGGTTGCAAATTCAATCTAATTTTTCTCTGCATCTAGCTCTTAAAAAATATTTTGGCTTCTAGCAGTGTGTGGAACTTGTTCTATTAGTCCATCTATACTGACCTCCATCAGGATGGAAATTCAATCTAATTTTTTTCTGCATCTAGCTCTGAAAAAATATTTCGGCTTCTAGCAGTGTGTGGGACTTGTTGTATTAGTCCATCTATACTGACCTCCATCAGGTTGCAAATTCAATCTAATTTTTTTCTGCATCTAGCTCTGAAAAAATATTTCAGCTTCTAGCAGTGTGTTGGACTTGTTCTATTAGTCCATCTATACTGACCTCCATCAGGTTGCAAATTCAATCTAATTTTTTTCTGCATCTAGCTCTGAAAAAACATTTGGGCTTCTAGCAGTGTGTGGGACTTGTTCTATTAACCCATCTATACTAACCTCCATCAGGTTGCAAATTCAATCTATTTTTTTTCTGCATCTAGCTCTGAAAAAATATTTCAGCTTGTAGCAGTGTGTGGGACTTGTTCTATAAGTCCATCTATACTGACCTCCATCAGGTTGCAAAATTCAATCAAATTTTTTTCTGCATCTAGCTCTGAAAAGATATTTAGGCTTCTAGCAGTGAGTGTGACTTGTTCTATTAGTCCATCTATGCTGACCTCCATCAGGTTGCAAATTCAATCTAATATTTTTTTGCATCTAGCTCTGAAAAATATTTAGGCTTCTAGCAGAAAGTGGGACTTGGTCTATTAGTCCATCTATACTAACCTCCATCAGGTAGCAAATTCAATCTAATTTTTTTCTGCATCTAGCTCTGAAAAAAATATTTCAGCTTGTAGCAGTGTGTGGGACTTGTTCTATTAGTCAATCTATACTGACCTCCATCAGGTTGCAAATACAATCTAATTTTTTCTGCATCTAGCTCTGAAAAAATATTTTGGCTTCTAGCAATGTGTGGGACTTGTTCTATTAGTCAATCTATACTGACCTCCATCAGGTTGCAAATTCAATCTAATTTTTTTCTACATCTAGCTCTGAAAAAATATTTCAGCTTCTAGCAGTGTGTGGGACTTATTCTATTAGTCCATCTATACTGACCTCCATCAGGTTGCAAATTCAATCTATTTTTTTTCTGCATCTAGCTCTGAAAAAATATTTCAGCTTGTAGCAGTGTGTGGGACTTGTTCTGTTAGTCCATCTATACTGACCTCCATCAGGTTACAAATTCAATCAAATTTTTTTTCGCATCCAGCTCTGAAAAATATTTAGGCTTCTAGCAGATAGTGGGACTTGTTCTATTAGTCCATCTATACTAGCCTCCATCAGGTTGCAAATTCAATCTAATTTTTTCTGCATCTAGCTCTGAAAAAATATTTCGGCTTCTAGCAGTGTGTGTGACTTGTTCTATTAGTCCATCGATACTGACCTCCATCAGGTTGCAAATTCAATCTAATTTTTTTCTTCATCTAGCTCTGAAAAAATATTTCAGCCTCTAGCAGTGTGTTGGACTTGTTCTATTAGTCCATCTATACTGACCTCCATCAGGTTGCAAATTCAATCTAATTTTTTTCTGCATCTAGCTCTGAAAAAATATTTGGGCTTCTAGCAGTGTGTGGGACTTGTTCTATTAATCCATCTATACTAACCTCCATCAGGTTGCAAATTCAAGTTATTTTTTTTCTGCATCTAGCTCTGAAAAAATATTTCAGCTTGTACCAGTGTGTGGGACTTGTTCTATTAGTCCATCTATACTGACCTCCATCAGGTTGCAAAATTCAATCAAATTTTTTTCTGCATCTAGCTCTGAAAAAATATTTAGGCTTCTAGCAGTGAGTGTGACTTGTTCTATTAGTCCATCTATACTGACCTCCATCAGTGTTGCAAATTCAATCTAATTTTTCTCTGCATCTAGCTCTGAAAAAATATTTAGGCTTCTAGCAGTGTGTGGGACTTGTTCTACTAGTCCATCTATACTGACCTCCATCAGTTTGCAAATTCAGTCTACTTTTTTTCTGCATCTAGCTCTGAAAAAATATTTCGGCTTCTAGCAGTGTGTGGAACTTGTTCTATTAGTCCATCTATACTGACCTCCATCAGGATGGAAATTCAATCTAATTTTTTTCTGCATCTAGCTCTGAAAAAATATTTCGGCTTCTAGCAGTGTGTGGGACTTGTTCTATTAGTCCATCTATACTGACCTCCATCAGGATGGAAATTCAATCTAATTTTTTTCTGCGTCTAGCTCTGAAAAATGATTTCGGCTTCTAGCAGTGTGTTGGACTTGTTCTATTAGTCCATCTATACTAACCTCCATCAGGTTGCAAATTCAATCTAATTTTTTTCTGCATCTAGCTCTGAAAAAATATTTCAGCTTGTAGCAGTGTGTGGGACTTGTTCAATTAGTCAATCTATACTGACCTCCATCAGGTTGCAAATTCAATCTAATTTTTTCTGCATCTAGCTCTGAAAAAATATTTTGGCTTCTAGCAGTGTGTGGGACTTGTTCTATTAGTCCATCTATACTAGCCTCCATCAGGTTGCAAATTCAATCAAATTTTTTTCTGCATCTAGCTCTGAAGAAATATTTCGGCTTCTAGCAGTGTGTGGGACTTGGTCTATTAGTCCATCTCTACTGACCTCCATCAGTGTTGCAAATTCAATCTAATTTTTTTCTTTATCTAGCTCTGAAAAAATATTTAGGCTTCTAGCAATGTGTGGGAATTGATCTATTAGTCCATCTATACTGACCTCCATCAGTTTGCAAATTCAGTCTAATTTTTTTCTGCATCTAGCTCTGAAAAAATATTTCGGCTTCTAGCAGTGTGTGGGACTTGTCCTATTAGTCCATCTATACTGACCTCCATCAGGATGGAAATTCAATCTAATTTTTTTCTGCATCTAGCTCTGAAAAAATATTTCGGCTTCTAGCAGTGTGTGGGACTTGTTCTATTAGTCCATCTATACTGACCTCCATCAGGTTACAAATTCAATCTAATTTTTTTTCGCATCCAGCTCTGAAAAATATTTAGACTTCTAGCAGATAGTTGGACTTGTTCTATTAGTCCATCTATACTAGCCTCCATCAGGTTGCAAATTCAATCTAATTTTTTCTGCATCTAGCTCTGAAAAAATATTTCGGCTTCTAGCAGTGTGTGTGACTTGTTCTATTAGTCCATCGATACTGACCTCCATCAGGTTGCAAAATCAATCTAATTTTTTTCTTCATCTAGCTCTGAAAAAATATTTCAGCCTCTAGCAGTGTGTTGGACTTGTTCTATTAGTCCATCTATATTGACCTCCATCAGGTTGCAAATTCAATCTAATTTTTTTCTGCATCTAGCTCTGAAAAAATATTTGGGCTTCTAGCAGTGTGTGGGACTTGTTCTATTAATCCATCTATACTAACCTCCATCAGGTTGCAAATTCAATCTATTTTTTTTCTGCATCTAGCTCTGAAAAAATATTTCAGCTTGTAGCAGTGTGTGGGACATGTTCTATTAGTCCATCTATACTGAACTCCATCAGGTTGCAAAATTCAATCTAATTTTTTTCTGCATCTAGCTCTGAAAAAATATTTAGGCTTCTAGCAGTGAGTGTGACTGGTTCTATTAGTCCATCTATACTGACCTCCATCAGTGTTGCAAATTCAATCTAATTTTTCTCTGCATCTAGCTCTGAAAAAATATTTAGGCTTCTAGCAGTGTGTGGGACTTGTTCTATTAGTCCATCTATACTGACCTCCATCAGTTTGCAAATTCAGTCTACTTTTTTTCTGCATCTAGCTCTGAAAAAATATTTCGGCTTCTAGCAGTATGTGGAACTTGTTCTATTAGTCCATTTATACTGACCACCATCAGGATGGAAATTCAATCTAATTTTTTTCTGCATCTAGCTCTGAAAAAATATTTCGGCTTCTAGCAGTGTGTGGGACTTGTTGTATTAGTCCATCTATACTGACCTCCATCAGGTTGCAAATTCAATCTAATTTTTTTCTACATCTAGCTCTGAAAAAATATTTCAGCTTCTAGCAGTGTGTGGGACTTGTTCTATTAGTCCATCTATACTGATCTCCACCAGGGTGCAAAATTCAATCTAATTTTTTTTTGCATCTAGCTTTGAAAAATATTTAGGCTTCTAGCAGAAAGTGGGACTTGGTCTATTAGTCCATCTATACTAACCTCCATCAGGTTACAAATTCAATCTAATTTTTTTCTGAATCTAGCTCTGAAAAAATATTTCAGCTTGTAGCAGTGTGTGCGACTTGTTTTATTAGTCCATCTATACTGATCTCCACCAGGGTGCAAAATTCAATCTAATTTTTTTCTGCATCTAGCTCTGAAAAAATATTTAGGCTTCTAGCAGTGTGTGGGAATTGATCTATTAGTCCATCTATACTGACCTCCATCAGTTTGCAAATTCAGTCTAATTTTTTTCTGCATCTAGCTCTGAAAAAATATTTCGGCTTCTAGCAGTGTGTGGGACTTGTTCTATTAGTCCATCTATACTGACCTCCATCAGGATGGAAATTCAATCTAATTTTTTTCTGCATCTAGCTCTGAAAAAATATTTCGGCTTCTAGCAGTGTTTTGGACTTGTTCTATTAGTCCATCTATACTAACCTCCATCAGGTAGCAAATTCAATCTAATTTTTTTCTGCATCTAGCTCTGAAAAAATATTTCAGAATGTAGCAGTGAGTGTGACTTGTTCTATAAGTCCATCTATACTGACCTCCATCAGTGTTGCAAATTCAATCTAATTTTTTTCTGCATCTAGCTCTGAAAAAATATTTCGGCTTCTAGCAGTGTGTGGGACTTGTTCTATTAGTCCATCTATACTGACCTCCATCAGGTTGCAAATTCAATCTAATTTTTTTCTGCATCTAGCTCTGAAAAAATATTTCAGCTTCTAGCAGTGTGTGTGACTTGTTCTATTAGTCCATCGATACTGACCTCCATCAGGTTGCAAATTCAATCTAATTTTTTTCTGCATCTAGCTCTGAAAAAATATTTCAGCTTCTAGCAGTGTGTGGGACTTGTTCTATTAGTCCATCTATACTGACCTCCATCAGGTTGCAAATTCAATCTATTTTTTTTCTGCATCTAGCTCTGAAAAAATATTTCAGCTTGTAGCAGTGTGTGGGACTTGTTCTATTAGTCCATCTATACTGACCTCCATCAGGTTGCAAATTCAATCTAATTTTTTTCTGCATCTAGCTCTGAAAAAATATTTGGGCTTCTAGCAGTGTGTGGGACATGTTCTATTAATCCACCTATACTAACCTCCATCAGGTTGCAAATTCAATCTATTTTTTTTCTGCATCTAGCTCTGAAAAAATATTTCAGCTTGTAGCAGTGTGTGGGACTTGTTCTATTAGTCCATCTATACTGACCTCCATCAGGTTGCAAAATTCAATCTAATTTTTTTCTGCATCTAGCTCTGAAAAAATATTTAGGCTTCTAGCAGTGAGTGTGACTTGTTCTATTAGTCCATCTATGCTGACCTCCATCAGTGTTGCAAATTCAATCTAATTTTTTTCTGCATCTAGCTCTGAAAAAATATTTGGGCTTCTAGCAGTGTGTGGAACTTGTTCTATTAGTACATCTATACTGACCTCCATCAGGATGGAAATTCAATCTAATTTTTTTCTGCATCTAGCTCTGAAAAAGTATTTCGGCTTCTAGCAGTGTGTGGGACTTGTTGTATTAGTCCATCTATACTGACCTCCATCAGGTTGCAAATTCAATCTAATTTTTTTCTGCATCTAGCTCTGAAAAAATATTTCAGCTTCTAGCAGTGTGTTGGACTTGTTCTATTAGTCCATCTATACTGTCCTCCATCAGGTTGCAAATTCAATCTAATTTTTTTCTGCATCTAGCTCTGAAAAAATAATTCAGCTTGTAGCAGTGTGTGGGACTTGTTCTATTAGTCCATCTATACTGACCTCCATCAGGTTGCAAAATTCAATCTAATTTTTTTCTGCATCTAGCTCTGAAAAAATATTTCAGCTTCTAGCAGTGTGTTGGACTTGTTCTATTAGTCCATCTATACTGACCTCCATCAGGTTGCAAATTCAATCTAATTTTTTTCTGCATCTAGCTCTGAAAAAATATTTGGGCTTCTAGCAGTGTGTGGGACTTGTTCTATTAATCCATCTATACTAACCTCCATCAGGTTGCAAATTCAATCTAATTTTTTTCTGCATCTATCTCTGAAAAAATATTTGGGCTTCTAGCAGTGTGTGGGACTTGTTCTATTAGTCCATCTATACTAACCTCCATCAGTTAGCAAATTCAATCTAATTTTTTTCTGCATCTACCTCTGAAAAAATATTTCAGCTTGTAGCAGTGTGTGGGACTTGTTCTATTAGTCAATCTATCCTGACCTCCATCAGGTTGCAAATTCAATCTAATTTTTTTCTGCATCTAGCTCTGATAAAATATTTCGGCTTCTAGCAGTGTGTGGGACTTGTTCTATTAGTCCATCTATACTAACCTCCATCAGGTTGCAAATTCAATCTAATTTTTTCTGCATCTAGCTCTGAAGAAATATTTTGGCTTCTAGCAGTGTGTGTGACTTGTTCTATTAGTCCATCGATACTGATCTCCATCAGGTTGCAAATTCAATCTATTTTTTTTCTGCATCTAGCTCCGAAAAATATTTGGGCTTCTAGCAGTGTTTGGGACTTGTTCTATTAATCCATCTATACTAACCTCCATCAGGTTGCAAATTCAATCTATTTTTTTTCTGCATCTAGCTCTGAAAAAATATTTCAGCTGGTAGCAGTGTGTGGGACTTGTTCTATTGGTCCATCTATACTGGCCTCCATCAGGTTGCAAATTCAATCTAATTTTTTTTTGCATCTAGCTCTGAAAAGTATTTAGGCTTCTAGCAGAGAGTGGGACTTGTTCTATTAGTCCATCTATACTAACCTCCATCAGGTTACAAATTCAATCTAATTTTTTTCTGAATCTAGCTCTGAAAAAATATTTCAGCTTGTAGCAGTGTGTGGGACTTGTTCTCTTAGTCCATCTATACTGAACTCCACCAGGTTGCAAAATTCAATCAAATTTTTTTCTGCATCTAGCTCTGAAAAAATATTTAGGCTTCTAGCAGTGTGTGGGACTTGGTCTATTAGTCCATCTCTGCTGACCTCCATCAGTGTTGCAAATTCAATCTAATTTTTTTCTGTATCTAGCTCTGAAAAAATATTTCGGCTTCTAGCAGTGTGTGGGAATTGATCTATTAGTCCATCTATACTGACCTCCATCAGTTTGCAAATTCAGTCTAATTTTTTTCTGCATCTAGCTCTGAAAAAATATTTCGGCTTCTAGCAGTTTGTGGGACTTGTTCTTTTAGTCCATCTATACTGACCTCCATCAGGATGGAAATTCAATCTAATTTTTTTCTGCATCTAGCTCTGAAAAAATATTTCGGCTTCTAGCAGTGTGTGGGACTTGTTCTATTAGTCCATCTATACTGACCTCCATCAGGTTGCAAATTCAATCTAATTTTTTTCTGCATCTAGCTCTGAAAAAATATTTGGGCTTCTAGCAGTGTGTGGGACTTGTTCTATTAGTCCATCTATACTAACCTCCATCAGGTAGCAAATTCAATCTAATTTTTTTCTGCATCTAGCTCTGAAAAAATATTTCATCTTGTAGCAGTGTGTGGGACTTGTTCTATTAGTCAATCTATACTGACCTCCATCAGGTTGCAAATTCAATCTAATTTTTTTCTTCATTTAGCTCTGAAAAAATATTTTGGCTTCTAGCACTGTGTGGGACTTGTTCTATTAGTCCATCTATTCTAACCTCCATCAGGTTGCAATTTCAATCTAATTTTTTTCTGCATCTAGCTCTGAAAAAATATTGCGGCTTCTAGCAGTGTGTGGAACTTGTTCTATTAGTCCATCTATACTGACCTCCACCAGGTTGCAAAATTCAATCTAATTTTTTTCTGCATCTAGCTCTGAATAAATATTTAGGCTTCTAGCAGTGTGTGGGACTTGGTCTATTAGTCCATCTCTACTGACCTCCATCAGTGTTGCAAATTCTATCTAATTTTTTTCTGCATCTAGCTCTGAAAAAATATTTCGGCTTCTAGCAGAGTGTGGGAATTGATCTATTAGTCCATCTATACTGACCTCCATCAGTTTGCAAATTCAGTCTAATTTTTTTCTGCATCTAGCTCTGAAAAAATATTTGGGCTTCTAGCAGTGTGTGGGACTTGTTCTATTAGTCCATCTATACTGACCTCCATCAGGATGGAAATTCAATCTAATTTTTTTCTGCATCTAGCTCTGAAAAAATATTTCGACTTCTAGCAGTGTGTGGGACTTGTTCTATTAGTCCATCTATACTGACCTCCATCAGGTTGCAAATTCAATCTAATTTTTTTCTGCATCTAGCTCTGAAAAAAAATTTGGGCTTCTAGCAGTGTGTGGGACTTGTTCTATTAGTCCATCTATACTAACCTCCATTAGGTAGCAAATTCAATCTAACTTTTTCTGCATCTAGCTCTGAAAAAATATTTCAGCTTGTAGCAGTGTGTGGGACTTGTTCTATTAGTCAATCTATACTGACCTCCATCAGGTTGCAAATTCAATCTAATTTTTTTCTGCATCTAGATCTCAAAAAATATTTCGGCTTCTAGCAGTGTGTGGGACTTGTTCTATCAGTCCATCTATACTGACCTCCATCAGTGTTGCAAATTCAATCTATTTTTTTCTGCATCTAGCTCTGAAAAAATATTTAGGCTTCTAGCAGTGTGTGGGACTTGTTCTATTAGTCCATCTATACTGACCTCCATCAGTTTGCAAATTCAGTCTAATTTTTTTCTGCATCTAGCTCTGAAAAAATATTTCGGCTTCTAGCAGTGTGTGGGACTTGTTCTATTAGTCCATCTATACTGACCTCCATCAGGTTGCAAATTCAATCTAATTTTTTTCTGCATCTAGCTCTGAAAAAATATTTGGGCTTCTAGCAGTGTGTGGGACTTGTTCTATTAGTCCATCTATACTAACCAACATCAGGTAGCAAATTCAATCTAATTTTTTTCTGCATCTAGCTCTGAAAAAATATTTCAGCTTGTAGCAGTGTGTGGGACTTGTTCTATTAGTCAATCTATACTGACCTCCATCAGGTTGCAAATTCAATCTAATTTTTTTCTGCATTTAGCTCTGAAAAAATATTTCGGCTTCTAGCAGTGTGTGGGACTTGTTCTATTAGTCGATCTATACTAACCTCCATCAGGTTGCAAATTCAATCAAATTTTTTTCTGCATCTAGCTCTGAAAAAATATTTCGGCTTCTAGCAGTGTGTGGGACTTGTTCTATCAGTCCATCTATACTGACCTCCATCAGTATTGCAAATTCAATCTAATTTTTTCTGCATCTAGCTCTGAAAAAATATCTAGGTTTCTAGCAGTGTGTGGGACTTGTTCTATTAGTCCATCTATACTGACCTCCATCAGTTTGCAAATTCAGTCTAATTTTTTACTGCATCTAGCTCTGAAAAAATATTTCGGCTTCTAGCAGTGTGTGGGACTTGTTCCATTAGTCCATCTATACTGACCTCCATCAGAATGGAAATTCAATCTAATTTTTTTTTTAATCTAGCTCTGAAAAAATCTTTAGGCTTCTTGCAGTTAGTGGGACTTGTTCTATCAGTTCATCTATACTAACCTCCATCAGGTTGCAAATTCAATCTAATTTTTTTCTGCATCTAGCTCTGAAAAAATTTTTCAGCTTCTAGCAGTGTGTGGGACTTGTTCTATTAGTCCATCTATACTGACCTCCTTCAGGTTGCAAATTCAATCTAATTTTTTTCTGCATCTAGCTCTGAAAAAATATTTCGGCTTCTAGCAGTGTGTGGGACTTGTTCTATTAAGCGATCTATACTAACCTCCATCAGGATGCAAATTCAATCTATTTTTTTCTGCATCTAGCTCTGAAAAAATATTTCAGCTTGTAGCAGTGTGTGGGACTTGTTCTATTAGTCCATCTATACTGACCTCCATCAGGTTGCAAATTCAATCTAATTTTTTTTCATCTAGCTCTGAAAAAATATTTAGGCTACTAGCAGTTAGTGGGACTTGTTCTTTTAGCCAATCTATACTAACCTCCATCAGGTTGCAAATTCAATATAAATTTTTTCTGCATCTAGCTCTGAAAAAATATTTCGGCTTCTAGCAGTGTGTGGGAATTGATCTATTAGTCCATCTATAATGACCTCCATCAGTTTGCAAATTCAATCTAATTTTTTTCTGCATCTAGCTCTTAAAAAATATTTCGGCTTCTAGCAGTGTGTGGGACTTGTTCTATTAGTCCATCTATACTAACCTCCATCAGGTTGCAAATTCAATCTAATTTTTTTCTGCATCTACCTCTGAAAAAATATTTCAGCTTGTAGCAGTGTGTGGGACTTGTTCTATTAGTCAATCTATACTGACCTCCATCAGGTTGCAAATTCAATCTAATTTTTTTCTTCATTTAGCTCTGAAAAAATATTTTGGCTTCTAGCACTGTGTGGGACTTGTTCTATTAGTCCATCTATTCTAACCTCCATCAGGTTGCAATTTCAATCTAATTTTTTTCTGCATCTAGCTCTGAAAAAATATTGCGGCTTCTAGCAGTGTGTGGGACTTGTTCTATTAGTCCATCTATACTGACCTCCACCAGGTTGCAAAATTCAATCTAATTTTTTTCTGCATCTAGCTCTGAATAAATATTTAGGCTTCTAGCAGTGTGTGGGACTTGGTCTATTAGTCCATCTCTACTGACCTCCATCAGTGTTGCAAATTCTATCTAATTTTTTTCTGCATCTAGCTCTGAAAAAATATTTCGGCTTCTAGCAGAGTGTGGGAATTGATCTATTAGTCCATCTATACTGACCTCCATCAGGTTGCAAATTCAATCTAATTTTTTTTTGCATCTAGCTCTGAAAAAATATTTAGGCTACTAGCAGTTAGTGGGACTTGTTCTTTTAGCCAATCTATACTAACCTCCATCAGGTTGCAAATTCAATATAAATTTTTTCTGCATCTAGCTCTGAAAAAATATTTCGGCTTCTAGCAGTGTGTGGGAATTGATCTATTAGTCCATCTATAATGACCTCCATCAGTTTGCAAATTCAATCTAATTTTTTTCTGCATCTAGCTCTTAAAAAATATTTCGGCTTCTAGCAGTGTGTGGGACTTGTTCTATTAGTCCATCTATACTAACCTCCATCAGGTTGCAAATTCAATCTAATTTTTTTCTGCATCTACCTCTGAAAAAATATTTCAGCTTGTAGCAGTGTGTGGGACTTGTTCTATTAGTCAATCTATACTGACCTCCATCAGGTTGCAAATTCAATCTAATTTTTTTCTTCATTTAGCTCTGAAAAAATATTTTGGCTTCTAGCACTGTGTGGGACTTGTTCTATTAGTCCATCTATTCTAACCTCCATCAGGTTGCAATTTCAATCTAATTTTTTTCTGCATCTAGCTCTGAAAAAATATTGCGGCTTCTAGCAGTGTGTGGGACTTGTTCTATTAGTCCATCTATACTGACCTCCACCAGGTTGCAAAATTCAATCTAATTTTTTTCTGCATCTAGCTCTGAATAAATATTTAGGCTTCTAGCAGTGTGTGGGACTTGGTCTATTAGTCCATCTCTACTGACCACCATCAGTGTTGCAAATTCTATCTAATTTTTTTCTGCATCTAGCTCTGAAAAAATATTTCGGCTTCTAGCAGAGTGTGGGAATTGATCTATTAGTCCATCTATACTGACCTCCATCAGTTTGCAAATTCAGTCTAATTTTTTTCTGCATCTAGCTCTGAAAAAATATTTGGGCTTCTAGCAGTGTGTGGGACTTGTTCTATTAGTCCATCTATACTGACCTCCATCAGGATGGAAATTCAATCTAATTTTTTTCTGCATCTAGCTCTGAAAAAATATTTCGACTTCTAGCAGTGTGTGGGACTTGTTCTATTAGTCCATCTATACTGACCTCCATCAGGTTGCAAATTCAATCTAATTTTTTTCTGCATCTAGCTCTGAAAAAAAATTTGGGCTTCTAGCAGTGTGTGGGACTTGTTCTATTAGTCCATCTATACTAACCTCCATTAGGTAGCAAATTCAATCTAATTTTTTTCTGCATCTAGCTCTGAAAAAATATTTCAGCTTGTAGCAGTGTGTGGGACTTGCTCTATTAGTCAATCTATACTGACCTCCATCAGGTTGCAAATTCAATCTAATTTTTTTCTGCATCTAGATCTCAAAAAATATTTCGGCTTCTAGCAGTGTGTGGGACTTGTTCTATCAGTCCATCTATACTGACCTCCATCAGTGTTGCAAATTCAATCTATTTTTTTCTGCATCTAGCTCTGAAAAAATATGTAGGCTTCTAGCAGTGTGTGGGACTTGTTCTATTAGTCCATCTATACTGACCTCCATCAGTTTGCAAATTCAGTCTAATTTTTTTCTGCATCTAGCTCTGAAAAAATATTTCGGCTTCTAGCAGTGTGTGGGACTTGTTCTATTAGTCCATCTATACTGACCTCCATCAGGTTGCAAATTCAATCTAATTTTTTTCTGCATCTAGCTCTGAAAAAATATTTGGGCTTCTAGCAGTGTGTGGGACTTGTTCTATTAGTCCATCTATACTAACCTCCATCAGGTAGCAAATTCAATCTAATTTTTTTCTGCATCTAGCTCTGAAAAAATATTTCAGCTTGTAGCAGTGTGTGGGACTTGTTCTATTAGTCAATCTATACTGACCTCCATCAGGTTGCAAATTCAATCTAATTTTTTTCTGCATTTAGCTCTGAAAAAATATTTCGGCTTCTAGCAGTGTGTGGGACTTGTTCTATTAGTCGATCTATACTAACCTCCATCAGGTTGCAAATTCAATCAAATTTTTTTCTGCATCTAGCTCTGAAAAAATATTTCGGCTTCTAGCAGTGTGTGGGACTTGTTCTATCAGTCCATCTATACTGACCTCCATCAGTATTGCAAATTCAATCTAATTTTTTCTGCATCTAGCTCTGAAAAAATATCTAGGTTTCTAGCAGTGTGTGGGACTTGTTCTATTAGTCCATCTATACTGACCTCCATCAGTTTGCAAATTCAGTCTAATTTTTTACTGCATCTAGCTCTGAAAAAATATTTCGGCTTCTAGCAGTGTGTGGGACTTGTTCCATTAGTCCATCTATACTGACCTCCATCAGAATGGAAATTCAATCTAATTTTTTTTTTAATCTAGCTCTGAAAAAATCTTTAGGCTTCTTGCAGTTAGTGGGACTTGTTCTATCAGTTCATCTATACTAACCTCCATCAGGTTGCAAATTCAATCTAATTTTTTTCTGCATCTAGCTCTGAAAAAATTTTTCAGCTTCTAGCAGTGTGTGGGACTTGTTCTATTAGTCCATCTATACTGACCTCCTTCAGGTTGCAAATTCAATCTAATTTTTTTCTGCATCTAGCTCTGAAAAAATATTTCGGCTTCTAGCAGTGTGTGGGACTTGTTCTATTAAGCGATCTATACTAACCTCCATCAGGATGCAAATTCAATCTATTTTTTTCTGCATCTAGCTCTGAAAAAATATTTCAGCTTGTAGCAGTGTGTGGGACTTGTTCTATTAGTCCATCTATACTGACCTCCATCAGGTTGCAAATTCAATCTAATTTTTTTTCATCTAGCTCTGAAAAAATATTTAGGCTACTAGCAGTTAGTGGGACTTGTTCTTTTAGCCAATCTATACTAACCTCCATCAGGTTGCAAATTCAATATAAATTTTTTCTGCATCTAGCTCTGAAAAAATATTTCGGCTTCTAGCAGTGTGTGGGAATTGATCTATTAGTCCATCTATAATGACCTCCATCAGTTTGCAAATTCAATCTAATTTTTTTCTGCATCTAGCTCTTAAAAAATATTTCGGCTTCTAGCAGTGTGTGGGACTTGTTCTATTAGTCCATCTATACTAACCTCCATCAGGTTGCAAATTCAATCTAATTTTTTTCTGCATCTACCTCTGAAAAAATATTTCAGCTTGTAGCAGTGTGTGGGACTTGTTCTATTAGTCAATCTATACTGACCTCCATCAGGTTGCAAATTCAATCTAATTTTTTTCTTCATTTAGCTCTGAAAAAATATTTTGGCTTCTAGCACTGTGTGGGACTTGTTCTATTAGTCCATCTATTCTAACCTCCATCAGGTTGCAATTTCAATCTAATTTTTTTCTGCATCTAGCTCTGAAAAAATATTGCGGCTTCTAGCAGTGTGTGGGACTTGTTCTATTAGTCCATCTATACTGACCTCCACCAGGTTGCAAAATTCAATCTAATTTTTTTCTGCATCTAGCTCTGAATAAATATTTAGGCTTCTAGCAGTGTGTGGGACTTGGTCTATTAGTCCATCTCTACTGACCTCCATCAGTGTTGCAAATTCTATCTAATTTTTTTCTGCATCTAGCTCTGAAAAAATATTTCGGCTTCTAGCAGAGTGTGGGAATTGATCTATTAGTCCATCTATACTGACCTCCATCAGGTTGCAAATTCAATCTAATTTTTTTTTGCATCTAGCTCTGAAAAAATATTTAGGCTACTAGCAGTTAGTGGGACTTGTTCTTTTAGCCAATCTATACTAACCTCCATCAGGTTGCAAATTCAATATAAATTTTTTCTGCATCTAGCTCTGAAAAAATATTTCGGCTTCTAGCAGTGTGTGGGAATTGATCTATTAGTCCATCTATAATGACCTCCATCAGTTTGCAAATTCAATCTAATTTTTTTCTGCATCTAGCTCTTAAAAAATATTTCGGCTTCTAGCAGTGTGTGGGACTTGTTCTATTAGTCCATCTATACTAACCTCCATCAGGTTGCAAATTCAATCTAATTTTTTTCTGCATCTACCTCTGAAAAAATATTTCAGCTTGTAGCAGTGTGTGGGACTTGTTCTATTAGTCAATCTATACTGACCTCCATCAGGTTGCAAATTCAATCTAATTTTTTTCTTCATTTAGCTCTGAAAAAATATTTTGGCTTCTAGCACTGTGTGGGACTTGTTCTATTAGTCCATCTATTCTAACCTCCATCAGGTTGCAATTTCAATCTAATTTTTTTCTGCATCTAGCTCTGAAAAAATATTGCGGCTTCTAGCAGTGTGTGGGACTTGTTCTATTAGTCCATCTATACTGACCTCCACCAGGTTGCAAAATTCAATCTAATTTTTTTCTGCATCTAGCTCTGAATAAATATTTAGGCTTCTAGCAGTGTGTGGGACTTGGTCTATTAGTCCATCTCTACTGACCACCATCAGTGTTGCAAATTCTATCTAATTTTTTTCTGCATCTAGCTCTGAAAAAATATTTCGGCTTCTAGCAGAGTGTGGGAATTGATCTATTAGTCCATCTATACTGACCTCCATCAGTTTGCAAATTCAGTCTAATTTTTTTCTGCATCTAGCTCTGAAAAAATATTTGGGCTTCTAGCAGTGTGTGGGACTTGTTCTATTAGTCCATCTATACTGACCTCCATCAGGATGGAAATTCAATCTAATTTTTTTCTGCATCTAGCTCTGAAAAAATATTTCGACTTCTAGCAGTGTGTGGGACTTGTTCTATTAGTCCATCTATACTGACCTCCATCAGGTTGCAAATTCAATCTAATTTTTTTCTGCATCTAGCTCTGAAAAAAAATTTGGGCTTCTAGCAGTGTGTGGGACTTGTTCTATTAGTCCATCTATACTAACCTCCATTAGGTAGCAAATTCAATCTAATTTTTTTCTGCATCTAGCTCTGAAAAAATATTTCAGCTTGTAGCAGTGTGTGGGACTTGCTCTATTAGTCAATCTATACTGACCTCCATCAGGTTGCAAATTCAATCTAATTTTTTTCTGCATCTAGATCTCAAAAAATATTTCGGCTTCTAGCAGTGTGTGGGACTTGTTCTATCAGTCCATCTATACTGACCTCCATCAGTGTTGCAAATTCAATCTATTTTTTTCTGCATCTAGCTCTGAAAAAATATGTAGGCTTCTAGCAGTGTGTGGGACTTGTTCTATTAGTCCATCTATACTGACCTCCATCAGTTTGCAAATTCAGTCTAATTTTTTTCTGCATCTAGCTCTGAAAAAATATTTCGGCTTCTAGCAGTGTGTGGGACTTGTTCTATTAGTCCATCTATACTGACCTCCATCAGGTTGCAAATTCAATCTAATTTTTTTCTGCATCTAGCTCTGAAAAAATATTTGGGCTTCTAGCAGTGTGTGGGACTTGTTCTATTAGTCCATCTATACTAACCTCCATCAGGTAGCAAATTCAATCTAATTTTTTTCTGCATCTAGCTCTGAAAAAATATTTCAGCTTGTAGCAGTGTGTGGGACTTGTTCTATTAGTCAATCTATACTGACCTCCATCAGGTTGCAAATTCAATCTAATTTTTTTCTGCATTTAGCTCTGAAAAAATATTTCGGCTTCTAGCAGTGTGTGGGACTTGTTCTATTAGTCGATCTATACTAACCTCCATCAGGTTGCAAATTCAATCAAATTTTTTTCTGCATCTAGCTCTGAAAAAATATTTCGGCTTCTAGCAGTGTGTGGGACTTGTTCTATCAGTCCATCTATACTGACCTCCATCAGTATTGCAAATTCAATCTAATTTTTTCTGCATCTAGCTCTGAAAAAATATCTAGGTTTCTAGCAGTGTGTGGGACTTGTTCTCTTAGTCCATCTATACTGACCTCCATCAGTTTGCAAATTCAGTCTAATTTTTTACTGCATCTAGCTCTGAAAAAATATTTCGGCTTCTAGCAGTGTGTGGGACTTGTTCCATTAGTCCATCTATACTGACCTCCATCAGAATGGAAATTCAATCTAATTTTTTTTTTAATCTAGCTCTGAAAAAATATTTAGGCTTCTTGCAGTTAGTGGGACTTGTTCTCTCAGTTCATCTATACTAACCTCCATCAGGTTGCAAATTCAATCTAATTTTTTTCTGCATCTAGCTCTGAAAAAATATTTCAGCTTCTAGCAGTGTGTGGGACTTGTTCTATTAGTCCATCTATACTGACCTCCATCAGGTTGCAAATTCAATCTAATTTTTTTCTGCATCTAGCTCTGAAAAAATATTTCGGCTTCTAGCAGTGTGTGGGACTTGTTCTATTAAGCGATCTATACTAACCTCCATCAGGTTGCAAATTCAATCTATTTTTTTCTGCATCTAGCTCTGAAAAAATATTTCAGCTTGTAGCAGTGTGTGGGACTTGTTCTATTAGTCCATCTATACTGACCTCCATCAGGTTGCAAATTCAATCTAATTTTTTTTTGCATCTAGCTCTGAAAAAATATTTAGGCTACTAGCAGTTAGTGGGACTTGTTCTTTTAGCCAATCTATACTAACCTCCATCAGGTTGCAAATTCAATATAAATTTTTTCTGCATCTAGCTCTGAAAAAATATTTCGGCTTCTAGCAGTGTGTGGGAATTGATCTATTAGTCCATCTATAATGACCTCCATCAGTTTGCAAATTCAATCTAATTTTTTTCTGCATCTAGCTCTTAAAAAATATTTCGGCTTCTAGCAGTGTGTGGGACTTGTTCTATTAGTCCATCTATACAAACCTCCATCAGGTTGCAAATTCAATCTAATTTTTTTCTGCATCTACCTCTGAAAAAATATTTCAGCTTGTAGCAGTGTGTGGGACTTGTTCTATTAGTCAATCTATACTGACCTCCATCAGGTTGCAAACTCAATCTAATTTTTTTCTGCATCTAGCTCTGAAAAAATATTTCGGCTTCTAGCAGTGTGTGGGACTTGTTCTAATAGTCCATCTATACTGACCTCCATCAGGTTGAAAATTCAATCTAACTTTTTCTGCATCTAGCTCTGAAAAAATATTTCGGCTTCTAGCAGTGTGTGTGACTTGTTCTATTAGTCCATCTATACTGACCTCCATCAGTTTGCAAATTCAATCTAATTTTTTTCTGCATCTAGCTCTGAAAAAATATTTCAGCATCTAGCAGTGTGTGGGACTTGTTCTATTAGTCCATCTTTTCTGACCTCCATCAAGTTGCAATTTCAATCTAATTTTTTTCTTCATCTAGCTCTGAAAAAATATTTGGGCTTCTAGCAGTGTGTGGGACTTGTTCTATTAGTCCATCTATACTGACCTCCATCAGGTTGCAAACTGAATATAATTTTTTTCTGCGTCTACCTCTGAAAAAATATTTGGGCTTCTAGCTGTGTGTGGGACTTGTTCTATTAGTCCATCTATACTGACCTCCATCACGTTGCAAATTCAATCTAATTTTTTTTTGCATCTAGCTTGGAAACATATTTAGGCTTCTAGCAGATAGTGGGACTTGTTCTATTAGTCCATCTATACTAACCTCTGTCAGGTTGCAAATTCAATCAAATTTTTTTCTGAATCTAGCTCTGAAAAAATATTTCAGCTTGTAGCAGTGTGTGGGACTTCTTCTATTAGTATATCTATACTGACCTCCATCAGATTGCAAAATTCAATCTAATATTTTTCTGCATCTAGCTCTGAAAAAATATTTAGGCTTCTAGCAGTGTGTGGGACTTGGTCTATTAGTCCATCTATACTGACCTCCATCAGTGTTGCAAATTCAATCTATTTTTTTTCTGTATCTAGCTTTGAAAAAATATTTAGGCTTCTAGCAGTGTGTATGATTTGTTCTATTAGTCCATGTATACTGACCTCCATCAGTTTGCAAATTCAATCTAATTTTTTTCTGCATCTAGCTCTGAAAAAATATTTTGGCTTCTAGCAGTGTGTGGGACTTGTTGTATTAGTCCATCTATACTGACCTCCATCAGGTTGCAAATTCAATCTAATTTTTTTCTGCATCTAGCACTGAAAAAATATTTCGGCTTCTAGCAGTGTGTGGGACTTGTTCTATTAGTCCATCTATACTGACCTCCATCAGGTTGCAAATTCAATCTAATTTTTTTTTGCATCTAGCTCTGAAAAAATATTTAGGCTACTAGCAGTTAGTGGGACTTGTTCTTTTAGCCCATCTATACTAACCTCCATCAGGTTGCAAATTCAATATAAAGTTCTTCTGCATCTAGCTCTGAAAAAATATTTCGGCTTCTAGCAGTGTGTGGGATTTGTTCTATTAGTCCATCTATACTGACCTCCATCAGTGTTGCCAATTCAATCTAATTTTTTTCTGCATCTAGCTCTGAAAAAATATTTAGGCTTCTAGCAGTGTGTGGGACTTGTTCTCTTAGTCCATCTATACTGACCTCCATCAGTGTTGCAAATTCAATCTAATTTTTTTCTGCATCTAGCTCTGAAAAAATATTTCAGCTTGTAGCAGTGTGTGCGACTTGTTCTATTAGTCCATCTATACTGACCTCCATCAGGTTGCAAATTCAATCTAAATTTTTTTTGCATCTTGCTCTGAAAAAATATTTAGGCTTCTAGCAGTGTGTGGGACTTGTTCTATTAGTCCATCTATACTGACCTCCATCAGGTTGCAAATTCAATCTAATTTTATTTTGCATCTAGCTCTGAAAAAATATTTAGGCTACTAGCAGTTAGTGGGACTTGTTCTTTTAGCCCATCTATACTAGCCTCCATCAGGTTGCAAATTCAATATAAATTTTTTCTGCATCTAGCTCTGAAAAAATATTTCGGCTTCTAACAGTGTGTGGGAATTGATCTATTAGTCCATCTATAATGACCTCCATCAGTTTGCAAATTCAATCTAATTTTTTTCTGCATCTAGCTCTTAAAAAATATTTCGGCTTCTAGCAGTGTGTGGGACTTGTTCTATTAGTCCATCTATACTAACCTCCATCAGGTTGCAAATTCAATCTAATTTTTTTCTGCATCTACCTCTGAAAAAATATTTCAGCTTGTAGCAGTGTGTGGGACTTGTTCTATTAGTCAAACTATACTGACCTCCATCAGGTTGCAAATTCAATCTAATTTTTTTCTCCATCTAGCTCTGAAAAAATATTTCGGCTTCTAGCAGTGTGTGGGAGTTGTTCTAATAGTCCATCTATACTGACCTCCATCAGGTTGAAAATTCAATCTAATTTTTTCTGCATCTAGCTCTGAAAAAATATTTCGGCTTCTAGCAGTGTGTGTGACTTGTTCTATTAGTCCATCTATACTGACCTCCATCAGTTTGCAAATTCAATCTAATTTTTTTCTGCATCTAGCTCTGAAAAAATATTTCAGCTTCTAGCAGTGTGTGGGACTTGTTCTATTAGTCCATCTTTTCTGAACTCCATCAGGTTGCAATTTCAATCTAATTTTTTTCTGCATCTAGCTCTGAAAAAATATTTTGGCTTCTAGCAGTGTGTGGGACTTGTTCTATTAGTCCATCTATACTGACCTCCATCAGGTTGCAAACTGAATATAATTTTTTTCTGCGTCTACCTCTGAAAAAATATTTGGGCTTCTAGCTGTGTGTGGGACTTGTTCTATTAGTCCATCTATACTGACCTCCATCACGTTGCAAATTCAATCTAATTTTTTTTTGCATCTAGCTTGGAAAAATATTTAGGCTTCTAGCAGATAGTGGGACTTGTTCTATTAGTCCATCTATACTAACATCTGTCAGGTTGCAAATTCAATCAAATTTTTTTCTGAATCTAGCTCTGAAAAAATATTTCAGCTTGTAGCAGTGTGTGGGACTTCTTCTATTAGTATATCTATACTGACCTCCATCAGGTTGCAAAATTCAATCTAATATTTTTCTGCATCTAGCTCTGAAAAAATATTTAGGCTTCTAGCAGTGTGTGGGACTTGGTCTATTAGTCCATCTATACTGACCTCCATCAGGTTGCAAATTCAATCTAATTTTTTTCTGCATCTAGCTCTGAAAAAATATTTCGGCTTCTAGCAGTGTGTGGGACTTGTTCTATTAGTCCATCTATACTGACCTCCATCAGGTTGCAAATTCAATCTAATTTTTTTCTGCATCTAGCTCTGAAAAAATATTTCGGCTTCTAGCAGTGTGTGGGACTTGTTCTATTAGTCCATCTATACTGACCTCCATCAGGTTGCAAATTCAATCTAATTTTTTTCTGCATCTAGCTCTGAAAAAATATTTCGGCTTCTAGCAGTGTGTGGGACTTGTTCTATTAGTCCATCTATACTGACCTCCATCAGTGTTGCCAATTCAATCTAATTTTTTTCTGCATCTAGCTCTGAAAAAAATATTTAGGCTTCTAGCAGTGTGTGGGACTTGTTCTATTAGTCCATCTATACTGACCTCCATCAGTTTGCAAATTCAATCTAATTTTTTTCTGCATCTAGCTCTGAAAAAATATTTTGGCTTCTAGCAGTGTGTGTGACTTGTTCTATTAGTCCATCTATACTGACCTCCATCAGGTTGCAAATTCAATCTAATTTTTTTCTGCATCTAGCTCTGAAAAAATATTTCGGCTTCTAGCAGTGTGTGGGATTTGTTCTATTAGTCCATCTATACTGACCTCCATCAGGTTGCAAATTAAATCAAATTTTTTTCTGCATCTAGCTCTGAAAAAATATTTCAGCTTGTAGCAGTGTGTGCGACTTGTTCTATTAGTCCATCTATACTGACCTCCATCAGGTTGCAAATTCAATCTAAATTTTTTTTGCATCTTGATCTGAAAAAATATTTAGGCTTCTAGCAGTTAGTGGGACTTGTTCTATCAGTCCATCTATACTAACCTCCATCAGGTTGCAAATTCAATATAATTTTTTTCTGCATTTAGCTCTGAAAAAAAATTTCGGCTTCTAGCAGTGTGTGGGACTTGTTCTATTAGTCCATCTATACTGACCTCCATCAGGTTGCAAATTCAATCTAATTTTTTTTTGCATCTTGTTCTGAAAAAATATTTCAGCTTCTAGCAGTGTGTGGGACTTGTTCTATTAGTCCATCTATACTGACCTCCATCAGTGTTGCAAATTCAATCAAATTTTTTTCTGCATCTAGCTCTGAAAAAATATTTCAGCTTCTAGCAGTGTGTGGGACTTGTTCTATTAGTCCATCTATACTGACCTCCATCAGGTTGCAAATTCAATCTAATTTTTTTCTGCATCTAGCTCTGAAAAAATATTTCGGCTTCTAGCAATGTGTGGGACTTATTCTATTAGTCCATCTATACTGACCTCCATCAGGTTGCAAATTCAATCTAATTTTTTTCTGCATCTAGCTCGGAAAAAATATTTCGGCTTCTAGCAGTGTGTGGGACTTGTTCTATTAGTCCATCTATACTGACCTCCATCAGTGTTGCCAATTCAATCTAATTTTTTTCTGCATCTAGCTCTGAAAAAATATTTAGGCTTCTAGCAGGGTGTGGGACTTGTTCTATTAGTCCATCTATACTGACCTCCATCAGTTTGCAAATTCAATCTAATTTTTTTCTGCATCTAGCTCTGAAAAAATATTTCGGCTTCTAGCAGTGTGTGGGACTTGTTCTATTAGTCCATCTATACTGACCTCCATCAGGTTGCAAATTCAATCAAATTTTTTTCTACATCTAGCTCTGAAAAAATATTTCAGCTTGTAGCAGTGTGTGCGACTTGTTCTATTAGTCCATCTATACTGACCTCCATCAGGTTGCAAATTCAATCTAATTTTTTTTTGCATCTAGCTCTGAAAAAATATTTAGGCTTCTAGCAGTTAGTGGGACTTGTTCTATCAGTCCATCTATACTAACCTCCATCAGGTTGCAAATTCAATATAATTTTTTTCTGCATCTAGCTCTGAAAAAAATTTTCGGCTTCTAGCAGTGTGTGGGACTTGATCTATTAGTCCATCTATAATGACCTCCATCAGGTTGCAAATTCAATCTAACTTTGTTCTGCATCTAGCTTTGAAAAAATATTTTGGCTACTAGCAGTGTGTGTGACTTGTTCTATTAATCCATCTATACTGACCTACATCAGGTTGCAAATTCAATCTAATTTTTTTCTGCATCTAGCTCTTAAAAAATATTTCGGCTTCTAGCAGTGTGTGGGACTTATTCTATTAGTCCTTCTATACTGACCTCCATCAGTTTGCAAATTCAATCTAATTTTTTTCTGCATTTAGCTCTGAAAAAATATTTTGACTTCTAGCAGTGTGTGGTACTTGCTCTATTAGTCCATCTATACTGACCTCCATCAGGTTGCAAATTCAATCGAGTTTTTTTCTGCATCTAGCTCTGAAAAAATATTTCGGCTTCTAGCAGTGTGTGGGACTTGTTCTATTAAGCCATCTATACTAACCTCCATCAGGTTGCAAATTCAATCTATTTTTTTCTGCATCTAGCTCTGAAAAAATATTTCAGCTTGTAGCAGTGCGTGGGACTTGTTCTATTAGTCCATCTATACTGACCTCCATCAGGTTGCAAATTCAATCTAATTTTTTTTTGCATCTAGCTCTGAAAAAATATTTATGCTACTAGCAGTTAGTGGGACTTGTTCTTTTAGTCCATCTATACTAACCTCCAACAGGTTGCAAATTCAATATAAATTTTTTCTGCATCTAGCTCTGAAAAAATATTTCGGCTTCTAGCAGTGTGTGGGAATTGATCAATTAGTCCATCTATAATGACCTCCATCAGGTTGCAAATTCAATCTAATTTTTTTCTGCATCTAGCTCTTAAAAAATATTTCGGCTTCTAGCATTGTGTGGGACTTGTTCTATTAGTCCATCTATACTAACCTCCATCAGGTTCCAAATTCAATCTAATTTTTATCTGCATCTAGCTCTGAAAAAATATTTCAGCTTGTAGCAGTGTGTGGGACTTGTTCTATTAGTCAATCTATACTGACCTCCATCAGGTTGCAAATTCAATCTAATTTTTTTCTGCATCTAGCTCTGAAAAAATATTTCGGCTTCTAGCAGTGTGTGGGACTTGTTCTATTAGTCCATCTATACTAACCTCCATCAGGCTGCAAATTCAATCTAATTTTTTCTGCATCTAGCTCTGAAAAAATATTTCGGCTTCTAGCAGTGTGTGTGACTTGTTCTATTAGTCCATCTTTTCTGACCTCCATCAGGTTGCAAATTCAATCTAATTTTTTTCTGCATCTAGCTCTGAAAAAATATTTCAGATTCTAGCAGTGTGTGGGACTTGTTCTATTAGTCCATCTTTTCTGACCTCCATCAGGTTGCAAATTCAATCTAATTTTTTTCAGCATCTAGCTCTTAAAAAATATTTCGGTTTCTAGCAGTGTGTGGGACTTGTTCTATTAGTCCATCTATACTGACCTCCATCAGGTTGCAAATTCAATCGAATTTTTTTCTGCATCTAGCTCTGAAAAAATATTTAGGCTTCTAGCAGTGTGTGGGACTTGATCTATTAGTCCTTCTATACTGACCTCCATCAGTTTGCAAATTCAATCTAATTTTTTTCTGCATCTAGCTCTGAAAAAATACTTCGGCCTCTAGCAGTGTGTGGGACTTGTTCTATTAGTCCATCTATACTGACCTCCATCAGGTTGCAAATTCAATCTAATTTTTTTCTGCATCTAGCTCTGAAAAAATATTTCGGCTTCTTCCAGTGTATGGGATTTGTTCTATTAGTCCGTCTATACTGACCTCCATCAAGTTGCAAATTCAATCAAATTTTTTTCTGCATCTAGCTCTGAAAAAATATTTCAGCTTGCAGCAGTGTGTGGGACTTTTTCTATTAGTCCATCTATACTGACCTCCATCAGGTTGCAAATTCAATCTAATTTTTTTTTGCATCTAGCTCTGAAAAAATATTTAGGCTTCTAGCAGTTAGTGGGACTTGTTCTATCAGTCCATCTATACTAACCTCCATCAGGTTGCAAATTCAATCTAATTTTTTTCTGCATCTAGCTCTGAAAAAATATTTCAGCTTCTAGCAGTGTGTGGGACTTGTTCTATTAGTCCATCTATACTGACCTCCATCAGGTTGCAAATTCAATCTAATTTTTTTCTGCATCTAGCTCTGAAAAAATATTTCGGCTTCTAGCAGTGTGTCGGACTTGTTCTATTAAGCCATCTATACTAACCTCCATCAGGTTGCAAATTAAATGTATGTTTTTCTGCATCTAGCTCTGAAAAAATATTTCAGCTTGTAGCAGTGTGTGGGACTTGTGCTATTAGTCCATCTATACTGACCTCCATCAGGTTGCAAATTCAATCTAATTTTTTTTTGCATCTAGCTCTGAAAAAATATTTAGGCTACTAGCAGTTAGTGGGACTTGATCTTTTAGTCCATCTATACTAACCTCCATCAGGTTGCAAATTCAATATAAATTTTTTCTGCATCTAGCTCTGAAAAAATATTTCGGCTTCTAGCAATGTGTGGGAATTGATCTATTAGTCCATCTATACTAACCTCCATCGGGTTGCAAATTCAATCTAATTTTTTTCTGCATCTAGCTCTGAAAAAATATTTCAGCTTGTAGCAGTGTGTGGGACTTGTTCTATTAGTCAATCTATACTGACCTCCATCAGGTTGCAAATACAATCTAATTTTTTTCTGCATCTAGCTCTGAAAAAATATTTCGGCTTCTAGCAGTGTGGGGGACTTGTTCTATTAGTCCATCTATACTAACCTCCATCAGGTTGCAAATTCAATCTAATTTTTTCTGCATCTAGCTCTGTAAAAATATTTCAGCTTCCAGCAGTGTGTGTGACTTGTTCTATTAGTCCATCTATACTGACCTCCATCAGGTTGCAAATTCAATCTAATTTTTTTCTGCATCTAGCTCTGAAAAAATATTTCAGCTTCTAGCAGTGTGTGGGACTTGTTCTATTAGTCCATCTTTTCTCACCTCCATCAGGTTGCAAATTCAATCACATTTTTTTCTGCATCTAGCTCTGAAAAAATATTTGGGCTTCTAGCAGTGTGTGGGACTTGTTCTATTAATCCATCTATACTAACCTCCATCAGGTTGCAAATTCAATCTATTTTTTTTCTGCATCTAGCTCTGAAAACATATTTCAGCTTGTACCAGTGTGTTGTACTTGTTCTATTAGTCCATCTATACTGACCTCCATCAGGTTGCAAATTCAATCTAATTTTTTTTGCATCTAGCTGTGAAAAATATTTAGGCTTCTAGCAGATAGTGGGACTTGTTCTATTAGTCCATCTATACTAACCTCGTCAGGTTGCAAATTCAATCTAATTTTTTTCTGAATCTAGCTCTGAAAAAATATTTCAGCTTGTAGCAGTGTGTAGGACTTGTTATATTAGTATATCTATACTGACCTCCATCAGGTTGCAAAATTCAATCTAATTTTTTTCTGCATCTAGCTCTGAAAAAATATTTAGGCTTCTAGCAGTGTGTGGGACTTGGTCTATTAGTCCATCTATACTGACCTCCATCAGTGTTGCAAATTCAATCTAATTTTTTTCTTTATCTAGCTCTGAAAAAATATTTAGGCTTCTAGCAGTGTGTGGGATTTGTTCTATTAGTCCATCTATACTGACCTCCATCAGTTTGCAAATTCAATCTAATTTTTTTCTGCATCTAGCTCTGAAAAAATATTTCGGCTTCTAGCAGTGTGTGGGACTTGTTCTATTAGTCCATCTATACTGACCTCCATCAGGTTGCAAACTCAATCAAATTTTTTTCTGCATCTAGCTCTGAAAAAATATTTTGGCTTCTAGCAGTGTGTGGGACTTGTTCTATTAGTCCATGTATACTGACCTCCATCAGTGTTGCAAATTCAATCTAATTTTTTTCTGCATCAAGCTCTGAAAAAATATTTCAGCTTCTAGCAGTGTGTGGGACTTGTTCTATTAGTCCATCTATACTGACCTCCATCAGGTTGCAAATTCAATCTAATTTTTTTCTGCTTCTAGCTCTGAAAAAATATTACGGCTTCTAGCAGTGTGTGGGACTTGTTCTATTACTCCATCTATACTGACCTCCATCAGGTTGCAAATTCAATCTAATTTTTTTCTGCATCTAGCTCTGAAAAAATATTTGGGCTTCTAGCTGTGTGTGGGACTTGTTCTATTAGTCCATCTATACTGACCTCCATCAGTGTTGCCAATTCAATCTAATTTTTTTCTGCATCTAGCTCTGAAAAAATATTTAGGCTTCTAGCAGTGTGTGGGACTTGTTCTATTAGTCCATCTATACTGACCTCCATCAGTGTTGCAAATTCAATCTAATTTTTTTCTGCATCTAGCTCTAAAAAAATATTTCAGCTTCTAGCAGTGTGTGGGACTTGTTCTATTAGTCCATCTATACTGACCTCCATCAGGTTGCAAATTTAATTTAATTTTTTTCTGCATCTAGCTCTGAAAAAATATTTCGACTTCTAGCAGTGTGTGGGGTTTGTACTATTAGTCCATCTATACTGACCTCCATCAGGTTGCAAATTCAATCAAATTTTTTTCTGCATCTAGCTTTGAAAAAATATTTTGGCTACTAGCAGTGTGTGGGACTTGTTCTTTTAGTCCATCTATACTGACCTCCATCAGGTTGCAAATTCAATCTAATTTTTTTCTGCATCTAGCTCTGAAAAAATATTTAGGCTTCTAGCAGTGTGTGGGACTTGTTCTATTAGTCCTTCTATACTGACCTCCATCATTTTGCAAATTCAATCTAATATTTTTCTGCATCTAGCTCTGGAAAAATATTTCGGCTTCTAGCAGTTTGTGGGACTTGTTCTATTAGTCCATCTATACTGATTTCCATCAGGTTGCAAATTCAATCTAATTTTTTTCTGCATCTAGCTCTGAAAAAATATTTCGGCTTCTAGCAGTGTTTGGGACTTGTTCTATTAGTCCATCTATACTGACCTTCATCAGGTTGCATTTTCAATCTATTTTTTTTCTGCATCTAGCTCTGAAAAAATATTTCGGCTTCTAGCAGTGTGTGGGACTTGTTCTATTAGTCCATCTATAGTGACCTCCATCAGGTTGCAAATTCAATCTAATTTTTTTTTGCATCTAGCTCTGAAAAAATATTTAGGCTTCTAGCAGTTAGTGGGACTTGTTCTATCAGTCCATCTATACTAACCTCCATCAGGTTGCAAATTCAATATAATTTTTTTCTGCATCTAGCTCTGAAAATTTTTTTCAGCTTCTAGCAGTGTGTGGGACTTGATCTATTAGTCCATCTATAATGACCTCCATCAGGTTGCAAATTCAATCTAATTTTTTTCTGCATCTAGCTTTGAAAAAATATTTTGGCTACTAGCAGTGTGTGAGACTTGTTCTATTAATCCATCTATACTGGCCTCCATCAGGTTGCAAATTCAATCAAATTTTTTTTTGCTTCTAGCTCTTAAAAAATATTTCGGCTTCTAGCAGTGTGTGGGACTTGTTCTATTAGTCCATCTATACTGACCTCCATCAGGTTGCAAATACAATCTAATTTATTTCTGCATCTAACTCTGAAAAAATATTTAGGCTTCTAGCAGTGTGTGGGACTTGTTCTATTAGTTGTTCTATACTGACCTCCATCAGTTTCCAAATTCAATCTAATTTTTTTCTGCATCTAGCTCTGAAAAAATATTTCGGCTTCTAGCAGTGTGTGGGACTTGTTCTATTAGTCCATCTTTACTGACCTCCATCAGTTTGCAAATTCAATCTAATTTTTTTCTGCATCTAGCTCTGAAAAAATATTTCAGCTTCTAGCAGTGTGTGGGACTTGTTCTATTAGTCCATCTATACTGACCTCCATCAGGTTGCAAATTCAATCTAATTTTTTTCTGCATCTAGCTCTGAAAAAATATTTCAGATTGTAGCAGTGTGTGGGACTTGTTCTATTAGTGAATCTATACTGACCTCCATCAGGTTGCAAATTCAATCTAATTTTTTTCTGCATCTAGCTCTGAAAAAATATTTCGGCTTCTAGCAGTGTGTGGGACTTGTTCTATTAGTCCATCTATACTAACCTCCATCAGGTTGCAAATTCAATCTAATTTTTTTCTGCATCTAGCTCTGAAAAAATATTTCGGCTTCTAGCAGTGTGTGTGACTTGATCTATTAGTCCATCTATACTGACCTCCATCAGGTTGCAATTTCAATCTAATTTTTTTCTGCATCTAGCTCTGAAAAAATATCTCGGCTTCTAGCAGTGTGTGGGACTTGTTCTATTAATCCATCTATACTAACCTCCATCAGGTTGCAAATTCAATTTATTTTTTTTCTGCATCTAGCTCTGAAAAAATATTTCAGCTTGTAGCAGTGTGTGGTACTTGTTCTATTATTCCATCTATACTGACCTCCATCAGGTTGCAAATTCAATCTAATTTTTTTTTGCATCTAGCTCTGAAAAAATATTTAGGCTACTAGCAGTTATTGGGACTTGTTCTATTAGTCCATCTATACTAACCTCCATCACGTTGCAAATTCAATATAATTTTTTTCTGTATCTAGTTCTGAAAAAATATTTCGGCTTCTAGCAGTGTCTGGGACTTGATCTATTAGTCCATCTATAATAACCTCCATCAGGTTGCAAATTCAATCAAATTTTTTTCTGCTTCTAGCTTTGAAAAAATATTTTGGCTACTAGCAGTGTGTGAGACTTGTTCTATTAATCCATCTATACTGACCTCCATCAGGTTGAAAATTCAATCTAATTTTTTTCTGCATCTAGCTCTGAAAAATTATTTGAGCTTCTAGCAGTGTGTGGGAGTTGTTCTATTAGTCCATCTATACTGACCTCCATCAGGTTGCAAATTAAATCTAATTTTTTTCTGCATCTAGCTCTGAAAAAATATTTCAGATTGTAGCAGTGTGTGGGACTTGTTCTATTAGTGAATCTATACTGACCTCCATCAGGTTGCAAATTCAATCTAATTTTTTTCTGCATCTAGCTCTGAAAAAATATTTAGGCTTCTAGCAGTGTGTGGGACTTGTTCTATTAGTCCATCTATACTAACCTCCATCAGGTTGCAAATTCAATCTAATTTTTTTCTGCATCTAGCTCTGAAAAAATATTTCGGCTTCTAGCAGTGTGTGTGACTTGATCTATTAGTCCATCTATACTGACCTCCATCAGGTTGCAAATTCAATCTAATTTTTTTCTGCATCTAGCTCTGAAAAAATATTTCGGCTTCTAGCAGTGTGTGGGACTTGTTCTATTAATCCATCTATACTAACCTCCATCAGGTTGCAAATTCAATCAATTTTTTTTCTGCATCTAGCTCTGAAAAAATATTTCAGCTTGTAGCAGTGTGTGGTACTTGTTCTATTATTCCATCTATACTGACCTCCATCAGGTTGCAAATTCAATCTAATTTTTTTTTGCATCTAGCTCTGAAAAAATATTTAGGCTACTAGCAGTTATTGGGACTTGTTCTATTAGTCCATCTATACTAACCTCCATCACGTTGCAAATTCAATATAATTTTTTTCTGTATCTAGTTCTGAAAAAATATTTCGGCTTCTAGCAGTGTCTGGGACTTGATCTATTACTCCATCTATAATGACCTCCATCAGGTTGCAAATTCAATCAAATTTTTTTCTGCATCTAGCTTTGAAAAAATATTTTGGCTACTAGCAGTGTGTGAGACTTGTTCTATTAATCCATCTATACTGACCTCCATCAGGTTGCAAATTCAATCTAATTTTTTTCTGCATCTAGCTCTTAAAAAATATTTCGGCTTCTAGCAGTGTGTGGGACTTGTTCTATTAGTCCATCTATACTGACCTCCATCAGGTTGCAAAATTCAATCTAATTTTTTTCTGCATCTAGCTTTTAAAATATATTTCGGCTTCTAGCATTCTAGCAGTGTGTGGGACTTGTTCTATTAGTCCATCTATACTGACCTCCATCAGGTTGAAAATTCAATCTAATTTTTTTCTGCATCTAGCTCTGAAAAAATATTTCGGCTTCTAGCAGTGTGTGGGACTTGTTCTATTAGTCCATCTATACTGACCTCCATCAGGTTGCAAATTCAATCTAATGTTTTTCTGCATCTAGCTCTGAAAAAATATTTCGGCTTCTAGCAGTGTGTGGGACTTGTTCTATTAATCCATCTATACTAACCTCCATCAGGTTGCAAATTCAATTTATTTTTTTTCTGCATCTAGCTCTGAAAAAATATTTCAGCTTGTAGCAGTGTGTGGTACTTGTTCTATTATTCCATCTATACTGACCTCCATCAGGTTGCAAATTCAATCTAATTTTTTTTTGCATCTAGCTCTGAAAAAATATTTAGGCTACTAGCAGTTATTGGGACTTGTTCTATTAGTCCATCTATACTAACCTCCATCACGTTGCAAATTCAATATAATTTTTTTCTGTATCTAGTTCTGAAAAAATATTTCGGCTTCTAGCAGTGTCTGGGACTTGATCTATTAGTCCATCTATAATAACCTCCATCAGGTTGCAAATTCATTCAAATTTTTTTCTGCATCTAGCTTTGAAAAAACATTTTGGCTGCTAGCAGTGTGTGAGACTTGTTCTATTAATCCATCTATACTGACCTCCATCAGGTTGCAAATTCAATCTAATTTTTTTCTGCATCTAGCTCTTAAAAAATATTTCGGCTTCTAGCAGTGTGTGGGACTTGTTCTATTAGTCCATCTATACTGACCTCCATCAGGTTGCAAATTCAATCTAATTTTTTCTGCATCTAGCTCTTAAAAAATATTTCGGCTTCTAGCAGTGTGTGGGACTTGTTCTGTTAGTCCATCTATACTGACCTCCATCAGGTTGCAAATTCAATCTAATTTTTTTCTGCATCTAGCTCTGAAAAAATATTTTGGCTACTAGCAGTGTGTGGGACTTGTTCTATTAGTCCTTCTATACTGACCTCCATCATTTTGCAAATTCAATCTAATATTTTTCTGCATCTAGCTCTGAAAAAATATTTCAGCTTCTAGCAGTGTGTGGGACTTGTTCTATTAGTCCATCTATACTGATTTCCATCAGGTTGCAAATTCAATCTATTTTTTTTCTGCATCTAGCTCTGAAAAAATATTTCGGCTTCTAGCAGTGTGTGGGACTTGTTCTATTAGTCCATCTATACTGACCTCCATCAGGTTGCAAATCCAATCTAATTTTTTTTTGCATCTAGCTCTGAAAAAAATATTTAGGTTTCTAGCAGTTAGTGGGACTTGTTCTATCAGTCCATCTATACTAACCTCCATCAGGTTGCAAATTCAATATAATTTTTTTCTGCATCTAGCTCTGAAAAATTTTTCGGCTTCTAGCAGTGTGTGGGACTTGATCTATTAGTCCATCTATAATGACCTCCATCAGGTTGCAAATTCAATCTAATATTTTTCTGCATCTAGCTTTGAAAAATATTTTGGCTACTAGCAGTGTGTGAGACTTGTTCTATTAATCCATCTATACTAACCTCCATCAGGTTGCAAATTCAATATAATTTTTTTCTGCTTCTAGCTCTTAAAAAATATTTCGGCTTCTAGCAGTGTGTGGGAATTGTTCTATTAGTCCATCTATACTGACCTCCATCAGGTTGCAAATTCAATCTAATTTTTTTCTGCATCTAGCTCTGAAAAAATATTTAGGCTTCTAGCAGTGTGTGGGACTTGTTCTATTAGTCGTTCTATACTGACCTCCATCAGTTTGCAAATTCAATCTAATTTTTTTCTGCATCTAGCTCTGAAAAAATATTTCGGCTTCTAGCAGTGTGTGGGACTTGTTCTATTAGTCCATCTATACTGACCTCCATCAGTTTGCAAATTCAATCTAATTTTTTTCTGCATCTAGCTCTGAAAAAATATTTCAGCTTCTAGCAGTGTGTGGGACTTGTTCTATTAGTCGATCTATACTGACCTCCATCAGGTTGCAAATTCAATCAAATTTTTTTCTGCATCTAGCTCTGAAAAAATATTTCAGATTGTAGCAGTGTGTGGGACTTGTTCTATTAGTGAATCTATACTGACCTCCATCAGGTTGCAAATTCAATCTAATTTTTTTCTGCATCTAGCTCTGAAAAAATATTTCGGCTTCTAGCAGTGTGTGGGACTTGTTCTATTAATCCATCTATACTGACCTCCATCAGGTTGCAAATTCAGTCTAATTTTTTTCTGCATCTAGCTCTTAAAAAATATTTCGGCTTCTAGCAGTGTGTGGGACTTGTTCTATTAGTCCATCTATACTGACCTCCATCAGGTTGCAAATTCAATCTAATTTTTTTCTGCATCTAGCTTTTAAAAAATATTTCGGCTTCTAGCAGTGTGTGGAACTTGTTCTATTAGTCCATCTATACTGACCTCCATCAGGTTGCAAATTCAATCTAATTTTTTTCTGCATCTAGCTCTGAAAAAATATTTCGGCTTCTAGCAGTGTGTGGGACTTGTTCTATTCGTCCATCTATACTGACCTCCATCAGGTTGCAAATTCAATCTAATGTTTTTCTGCATCTAGCTCTGAAAAAACATTTCGGCTTCTAGCAGTGTGTGCGACTTGTTCTATTATTCCATCTATACTAACCTCCATCAGGTTGCAAATTCAATCTAATTTTTTTCTGCATCTAGCTCTGAAAAAATATTTCGGCTTCTAGCAGTGTGTGGGACTTGTTCTATTAGTCCATCTATACTGACCTCCATCAGGTTGCAAATCCAATCTAATTTTTTTTTGCATCTAGCTCTGAAAAAAATATTTAGGTTTCTAGCAGTTAGTGGGATTTGTTCTATCAGTCCATCTATACTAACCTCCATCAGGTTGCAAATTCAATATAATTTTTTTCTGCATCTAGCTCTGAAAAATTTTTCGGCTTCTAGCAGTGTGTGGGACTTGATCTATTAGTCCATCTATAATGACCTCCATCAGGTTGCAAATTCAATCTAATATTTTTCTGCATCTAGCTTTGAAAAATATTTTGGCTACTAGCAGTGTGTGAGACTTGTTCTATTAATCCATCTATACTAACCTCCATCAGGTTGCAAATTCAATATAATTTTTTTCTGCTTCTAGCTCTTAAAAAATATTTCGGCTTCTAGCAGTGTGTGGGACTTGTTCTATTAGTCCATCTATACTGACCTCCATCAGGTTGCAAATTCAATCTAATTTTTTTCTGCATCTAGCTCTGAAAAAATATTTAGGCTTCTAGCAGTGTGTGGGACTTGTTCTATTAGTCGTTCTATACTGACCTCCATCAGTTTGCAAATTCAATCTAATTTTTTTCTGCATCTAGCTCTGAAAAAATATTTCGGCTTCTAGCAGTGTGTGGGACTTGTTCTATTAGTCCATCTATACTGACCTCCATCAGTTTGCAAATTCAATCTAATTTTTTTCTGCATCTAGCTCTGAAAAAATATTTCAGCTTCTAGCAGTGTGTGGGACTTGTTCTATTAGTCCATCTATACTGACCTCCATCAGGTTGCAAATTCAATCAAATTTTTTTCTGCATCTAGCTCTGAAAAAATATTTCAGATTGTAGCAGTGTGTGGGACTTGTACTATTAGTGAATCTATACTGACCTCCATCAGGTTGCAAATTCAATCTAATTTTTTTCTGCATCTAGCTCTGAAAAAATATTTCGGCTTCTAGCAGTGTGTGGGACTTGTTCTATTAATCCATCTATACTGACCTCCATCAGGTTGCAAATTCAGTCTAATTTTTTTCTGCATCTAGCTCTTAAAAAATATTTCGGCTTCTAGCAGTGTGTGGGACTTGTTCTATTAGTCCATCTATACTGACCTCCATCAGGTTGCAAATTCAATCTAATTTTTTTCTGCATCTAGCTTTTAAAAAATATTTCGGCTTCTAGCAGTGTGTGGAACTTGTTCTATTAGTCCATCTATACTGACCTCCATCAGGTTGCAAATTCAATCTAATTTTTTTCTGCATCTAGCTCTGAAAAAATATTTCGGCTTCTAGCAGTGTGTGGGACTTGTTCTATTCGTCCATCTATACTGACCTCCATCAGGTTGCAAATTCAATCTAATGTTTTTCTGCATCTAGCTCTGAAAAAACATTTCGGCTTCTAGCAGTGTGTGCGACTTGTTCTATTATTCCATCTATACTAACCTCCATCAAGTTGCAAATTCAATCTATTTTTTTTCTGCATCTAGCTCTGAAAAAATATTTCAGCTTGTAGCAGTGTGTGGTACTTGTTCTATTATTCCATCTATACTGACCTCCATCAGGTTGCAAATTCAATCTAATTTTTTTTTGCATCTAGCTCTGAAAAAATATTTAGGCTACTAGCAGTTATTGGGACTTGTTCTATTAGTCCATCTATACTAACCTCCATCACGTTGCAAATTCAATATAATTTTTTTCTGTATCTAGTTCTGAAAAAATATTTCGGCTTCTAGCAGTGTCTGGGACTTGATCTATTAGTCCATCTATAATAACCTCCATCAGGTTGCAAATTCAATCAAATTTTTTTCTGCATCTAGCTTTGAAAAAATATTTTGGCTACTAGCAGTGTGTGAGACTTGTTCTATTAATCCATCTATACTGACCTCCATCAGGTTGCAAATTCAGTCTAAGTTTATTCTGCATCTAGCTCTTAAAAAATATTTCGGCTTCTAGCAGTGTGTGGGACTTGTTCTATTAGTCCATCTATACTGACCTCCATCAGGTTGCAAATTCAATCTAATTTTTTTCTGCATCTAGCTCTTAAAAAATATTTCGGCTTCTAGCAGTGTGTGGGACTTGTTCTATTAGTCCATCTATACTGACCTCCATCAGGTTGCAAATTCAATCTAATTTTTTTCTGCATCTAGCTCTGAAAAAATATTTCGGCTTCTAGCATTGTGTGGGACTTGTTCTATTAGTCCATCTATACTGACCTCCATCAGGTTGCAAATTCAATCTAATTTTTTTCTGCATCTAGCTCTGAAAAAATATTTCGGCTCCTAGCAGTGTGTGGGACTTGTTCTATTAGTCCATCTATACTGACCTCCATCAGGTTGGAAATTCAATCTAATTTTTTTCTGCATCTAGCTCTGAAAAAATATTTCAGCTTCTAGCAGTGTGTGGGACTTGTTCTATTAGTCCATCTATGCTGACGTCCATCAGGTTGCAAATTCAATGTAATTTTTTTTTGCATCTTGCTCTGAAAAAATATTTAGGCTTCTAGCAGTTAGTGGGACTTGTTCTATCAGTCCATCTATACTAACCTCCATCAGGTTGCAAATTCAATATAATTTTTTTCTGCATCTAGCTCTGAAAATTTTTTTCGGCTTCTAGCAGTGTGTGGGACTTGTTCTATTAGTCCATCTATACTGACCTCCATCAGGTTGCAAATTCAATCTAATTTTTTTCTGCATCTAGCTCTGAAAAAATATTTCGGCTTCTAGAAATGTGTGTGACTTGTTCTATTAGTCCATCTATACTGACCTCCATCAGGTTGCAAATTCAATCTAATTTTTTTCTGCATCTAGCTATGAAAAAATATTTAGGCTACTAGCAGTTATTGGGACTTGTTTTATTAGTCCATCTATAATAACCTCCATCAGTTTGCAAATTCAATCTAATTTTTTTCTGCATCTAGCTCTGAAAAAATATTTAGGCTACTAGCAGTTATTGGGACTTGTTCTATTAGTCCATCTATACTAACCTCCATCAGTTTGCAAATTCAATCTAATTTTTTTCTGCATCTAGCTCTGAAAAAATATTTCAGCTTCTAGCAGTGTGTGGGACTTGTTCTATTAGTCCATCTATACTGACCTCCATCAGGTTGCAAATTCAATCTAATTTTTTTCTGCATCTAGCTCTGAAAAAATATTTCAGATTGTAGCAGTGTGTGGGACTTGTTCTATTAGTGAATCTATACTGACCTCCATCAGGTTGCAAATTCAATCTAATTTTTTTCTGCATCTAGCTCTGAAAAAATATTTCGGCTTCTAGCAGTGTGTGGGACTTGTTCTATTAGTCCATCTATACTAACCTCCATCAGGCTGCAAATTCAATCTAATTTTTTTCTGCATCTAGCTCTGAAAAAATATTTAGGCTTCTAGCAGTGTGTGTGACTTGATCTATTAGTCCATCTATACTGACCTCCATCAGGTTGCAAATTCAATCTAATTTTTTTCTACATCTAGCTCTGAAAAAATATTTCAGCTTGTAGCAGTGTGTGGTACTTGTTCTATTATTCCATCTATACTGACCTCCATCAGGTTGCAAATTCAATATAATTTTTTTCTGTATCTAGTTCTGAAAAAATATTTCGGCTTCTAGCAGTGTCTGGGACTTGATCTATTAGTCCATCTATAATAACCTCCATCAGGTTGCAAATTCAATAAAAAATTTTTCTGCATCTAGCTCTGAAAAAATATTTCGGCTTCTAGCAGTGTGTGGGACTTGTTCTATTAGTCCATCTATACTGACCTCCATCAGGTTGCAAATTCAATCGAATTTTTTTCTGCATCTATCTCTGAAAAAATATTTCGGCTCCTAGCAGTGTGTGGGACTTGTTCTTTTAGTCTATCTATACTGACCTACATCAGGTTGCAAATTCAATCAAATTTTTTTCTACATCTAGCTCTGAAAAAATATTTCAGCTTCTAGCAGTGTGTGGGACTTGTTCTATTAGTCCATCTATGCTGACCTCCATCAGGTTGCAAATTCAATCTAATTTTTTTTTGCATCTTGCTCTGAAAAAATAATTAGGCTTCTAGCAGTTAGTGGGACTTGTTCTATCAGTCCATCTATACTAACCTCCATCAGGTTGCAAATTCAATATAATTTTTTTCTGCATCTAGCTCTGAAAATTTTTTTCGGCTTCTAGCAGTGTGTGGGACTTGATCTATTAGTCCATCTATAATGACCTCCATCAGGTTGCAAATTCAATCTAATTTTTTTCTGCATCTAGCTTTGAAAAAATATTTTGGCTACTAGCAGTGTGTGAGACTTGTTCTATTAATCCATCTATACTGACCTCCATCAGGTTGCAAATTCAATCTAATTTTTTTCTGCATCTAGCTCTTAAAAAATATTTTGGCTTCTAGCAGTGTGTGGGACTTGTTCTATTAGTCCATCTATACTGACCTCCATCAGTTTGCAAATTCAATCTAATTTTTTTCTGCATCTAGCTCTGAAAAAATATTTAGGCTTCTAGCAGTGTGTGGGACTTGTTCTTTTAGTCCTTGTATACTGACCTCCATCAGTTTGCAAATTCAATCTAATTTTTTTCTGCACCTAGCTCTGAAAAAATATTTCTGCTTCTAGCAGTGTGTGGGACTTGTTCTATTAGTCCATCTATACTGACCTCCATCAGGTTGCAAATTCAATCTAATTTTTTTCTGCATCTAGCTCTGAAAAAATATTTCGGCTTCTAGAAATGTGTGTGACTTGTTCTATTAGTCCATCCATACTGACCTCCATCAGGTTGCAAATTCAATCTAATTTTTTTCTGCATCTAGCTCTGAAAAAATATTTTGGCTTCTAGCAGTGTGTGGGACTTGTTCTATTAATCCATCTATACTAACCTCCATCAGGTTGCAAATTCAATCTATTTTTTTTCTGCATCTAGCTCTGAAAAAATATTTCAGCTTGTAGCAGTGTGTGGTACTTGTTCTATTAGTCCATCTATACTGACATCCATCAGGTTGCAAATTCAATCTAATTTTTTTTTGCATCTAGCTCTGAAAAAATATTTAGGCTACTAGCAGTTATTTGGACTTGTTCTATTAGTCCATCTATACTAACCTCCATCAGGTTGCAAATTCAATCTAATTTTTTTCTGCATCTAGCTCTGAAAAAATATTTCGGCTTCTAGCAGTGTGTGTGACTTGATCTATTAGTCCATCTATACTGACCTCCATCAGGTTGCAAATTCAATCTAATTTTTTTCTGCATCTAGCTCTGAAAAAATATTTCGGCTTCTAGCAGTGTGTGGGACTTGTTCTATTAGTCCATCTATGCTAACCTCCATCAGGTTGCAAATTCAATCTAATTTTTTTCTGCATCTAGCTCTGAAAAAATATTTCAGCTTGTAGCAGTGTGTGGTACTTGTTCTATTATTCCATCTATACTGACCTCCATCAGGTTGCAAATTCAATCTAATTTTTTTTTGCATCTAGCTCTGAAAAAATATTTAGGCTACTAGCAGTTATTGGGACTTGTTCTATTAGTCCATCTATACTAACCTCCATCACGTTGCAAATTCAATATAATTTTTTTCTGTATCTTGTTCTGAAAAAATATTTCGGCTTCTAGTAGTGTCTGGGACTTGATCTATTACTCCATCTATAATGACCTCCATCAGGTTGCAAATTCAATCAAATTTTTTTCTGCATCTAGCTTTGAAAAAATATTTTGGCTACTAGCAGTGTGTGAGACTTGTTCTATTAATCCATCTATACTGACCTCCATCAGGTTTCAAATTCAATCTAATTTTTTTCTGCATCTAGCTCTTAAAAAATATTTCGGCTTCTAGCAGTGTGTGGGTCTTGTTCTATTAGTCCATCTATACTGAACTCCATCAGGTTGCAAATTCAATCTAATTTTTTTCTACATCTAGCTCTTAAAAAATATTTCGGCTTCTAGCAGTGTGTGGGACTTGTTCTATTAGTCCATCTATACTGAACTCCATCAGGCTGCAAATTCAATCTAATTTTTTTCTGCATCTAGCTCTGAAAAAATATTTAGGCTTCTAGCAGTGTGTGTGACTTGATCTATTAGTCCATCTATACTGACCTCCATCAGGTTGCAAATTCAATCTAATTTTTTTCTACATCTAGCTCTGAAAAAATATTTCAGCTTGTAGCAGTGTGTGGTACTTGTTCTATTATTCCATCTATACTGACCTCCATCAGGTTGCAAATTCAATATAATTTTTTTCTGTATCTAGTTCTGAAAAAATATTTCGGCTTCTAGCAGTGTCTGGGACTTGATCTATTAGTCCATCTATAATAACCTCCATCAGGTTGCAAATTCAATAAAAAATTTTTCTGCATCTAGCTCTGAAAAAATATTTCGGCTTCTAGCAGTGTGTGGGACTTGTTCTATTAGTCCATCTATACTGACCTCCATCAGGTTGCAAATTCAATCGAATTTTTTTCTGCATCTATCTCTGAAAAAATATTTCGGCTCCTAGCAGTGTGTGGGACTTGTTCTTTTAGTCTATCTATACTGACCTACATCAGGTTGCAAATTCAATCAAATTTTTTTCTACATCTAGCTCTGAAAAAATATTTCAGCTTCTAGCAGTGTGTGGGACTTGTTCTATTAGTCCATCTATGCTGACCTCCATCAGGTTGCAAATTCAATCTAATTTTTTTTTGCATCTTGCTCTGAAAAAATAATTAGGCTTCTAGCAGTTAGTGGGACTTGTTCTATCAGTCCATCTATACTAACCTCCATCAGGTTGCAAATTCAATATAATTTTTTTCTGCATCTAGCTCTGAAAATTTTTTTCGGCTTCTAGCAGTGTGTGGGACTTGATCTATTAGTCCATCTATAATGACCTCCATCAGGTTGCAAATTCAATCTAATTTTTTTCTGCATCTAGCTTTGAAAAAATATTTTGGCTACTAGCAGTGTGTGAGACTTGTTCTATTAATCCATCTATACTGACCTCCATCAGGTTGCAAATTCAATCTAATTTTTTTCTGCATCTAGCTCTTAAAAAATATTTTGGCTTCTAGCAGTGTGTGGGACTTGTTCTATTAGTCCATCTATACTGACCTCCATCAGTTTGCAAATTCAATCTAATTTTTTTCTGCATCTAGCTCTGAAAAAATATTTAGGCTTCTAGCAGTGTGTGGGACTTGTTCTTTTAGTCCTTGTATACTGACCTCCATCAGTTTGCAAATTCAATCTAATTTTTTTCTGCACCTAGCTCTGAAAAAATATTTCTGCTTCTAGCAGTGTGTGGGACTTGTTCTATTAGTCCATCTATACTGACCTCCATCAGGTTGCAAATTCAATCTAATTTTTTTCTGCATCTAGCTCTGAAAAAATATTTCGGCTTCTAGAAATGTGTGTGACTTGTTCTATTAGTCCATCCATACTGACCTCCATCAGGTTGCAAATTCAATCTAATTTTTTTCTGCATCTAGCTCTGAAAAAATATTTTGGCTTCTAGCAGTGTGTGGGACTTGTTCTATTAATCCATCTATACTAACCTCCATCAGGTTGCAAATTCAATCTATTTTTTTTCTGCATCTAGCTCTGAAAAAATATTTCAGCTTGTAGCAGTGTGTGGTACTTGTTCTATTAGTCCATCTATACTGACATCCATCAGGTTGCAAATTCAATCTAATTTTTTTTTGCATCTAGCTCTGAAAAAATATTTAGGCTACTAGCAGTTATTTGGACTTGTTCTATTAGTCCATCTATACTAACCTCCATCAGGTTGCAAATTCAATCTAATTTTTTTCTGCATCTAGCTCTGAAAAAATATTTCGGCTTCTAGCAGTGTGTGTGACTTGATCTATTAGTCCATCTATACTGACCTCCATCAGGTTGCAAATTCAATCTAATTTTTTTCTGCATCTAGCTCTGAAAAAATATTTCGGCTTCTAGCAGTGTGTGGGACTTGTTCTATTAGTCCATCTATGCTAACCTCCATCAGGTTGCAAATTCAATCTAATTTTTTTCTGCATCTAGCTCTGAAAAAATATTTCAGCTTGTAGCAGTGTGTGGTACTTGTTCTATTATTCCATCTATACTGACCTCCATCAGGTTGCAAATTCAATCTAATTTTTTTTTGCATCTAGCTCTGAAAAAATATTTAGGCTACTAGCAGTTATTGGGACTTGTTCTATTAGTCCATCTATACTAACCTCCATCACGTTGCAAATTCAATATAATTTTTTTCTGTATCTTGTTCTGAAAAAATATTTCGGCTTCTAGTAGTGTCTGGGACTTGATCTATTACTCCATCTATAATGACCTCCATCAGGTTGCAAATTCAATCAAATTTTTTTCTGCATCTAGCTTTGAAAAAATATTTTGGCTACTAGCAGTGTGTGAGACTTGTTCTATTAATCCATCTATACTGACCTCCATCAGGTTTCAAATTCAATCTAATTTTTTTCTGCATCTAGCTCTTAAAAAATATTTCGGCTTCTAGCAGTGTGTGGGTCTTGTTCTATTAGTCCATCTATACTGAACTCCATCAGGTTGCAAATTCAATCTAATTTTTTTCTACATCTAGCTCTTAAAAAATATTTCGGCTTCTAGCAGTGTGTGGGACTTGTTCTATTAGTCCATCTATACTGAACTCCATCAGGTTGCAAATTCAATCTAATTTTTTTCTGCATCTAGCTTTTAAAAAATATTTCGGCTTCTAGCAGTGTGTGCGACTTTTTCTATTAGTCCATCTATACTGACCTCCATCAGGTTGCAAATTCAATCTAATTTTTTTCTGCATCTAGCTCTGAAAAAATATTTCGGCTTCTAGCAGTGTGTGGGACTTGTTCTATTCGTCCATCTATACTGACCTCCATCAGGTTGCAAATTCAATCTAATGTTTTTCTGCATCTAGCTCTGAAAAAATATTTCGGCTTCTAGCAGTGTGTGGGACTTGTTCTATTAATCCATCTATACTAACCTCCATCAGGTTGCAAATTCAATCTATTTTTTTTCTGCATCCAGCTCTGAAAAAATATTTCAGCTTGTAGCAGTGTGTGGGACTTGTTCTATTAGTCCATCTATACTGACCTCCATCAGGTTGCAAATTCAATCAAATTTTTTTCTGCATCTAGCTCTGAAAAAATATTTCAGCTTCTAGCAGTGTGTGGGACTTGTTCTATTAGTCCATCTATGCTGACCTCCATCAGGTTGCAAATTCAATCTAATTTTTTTTTGCATCTTGCTCTGAAAAAATATTTAGGCTTCTAGCAGTTAGTGGGACTTGTTCTATCAGTCCATCTATACTAACCTCCATCAGGTTGCAAATTCAATATAATTTTTTTCTGCATCTAGCTCTGAAAATTTTTTTCGGCTTCTAGCAGTGTGTGGGACTTGATCTATTAGTCCATCTATAATGACCTCCATCAGGTTGCAAATTCAATCTAATTTTTTTCTGCATCTAGCTTTGAAAAAATATTTTGGCTACTAGCAGTGTGTGAGACTTGTTCTATTAATCCATCTATACTGACCTCCATCAGGTTGCAAATTCAATCTAATTTTTTTCTGCATCTAGCTATTAAAAAATATTTTGGCTTCTAGCAGTGTGTGGGACTTGTTCTATTAGTCCATCTATACTGACCTCCATCAGGTTGCAAATTCAGTCTAAGTTTATTCTGCATCTAGCTCTTAAAAAATATTTCGGCTTCTAGCAGTGTGTGGGACTTGTTCTATTAGTCCATCTATACTGACCTCCATCAGGTTGCAAATTCAATCTAATTTTTTTCTGCATCTAGCTCTTAAAAAATATTTCGGCTTCTAGCAGTGTGTGGGACTTGTTCTATTAGTCCATCTATACTGACCTCCATCAGGTTGCAAATTCAATCTAATTTTTTTCTGCATCTAGCTCTGAAAAAATATTTCGGCTTCTAGCAGTGTGTGGGACTTGTTCTATTAGTCCATCTATACTGACCTCCATCAGGTTGCAAATTCAATCTAATTTTTTTCTGCATCTAGCTCTGAAAAAATATTTCGGCTCCTAGCAGTGTGTGGGACTTGTTCTATTAGTCCATCTATACTGACCTCCATCAGGTTGCAAATTCAATCTAATTTTTTTCTGCATCTAGCTCTGAAAAAATATTTCAGCTTCTAGCAGTGTGTGGGACTTGTTCTATTAGTCCATCTATGCTGACGTCCATCAGGTTGCAAATTCAATGTAATTTTTTTTTGCATCTTGCTCTGAAAAAATATTTAGGCTTCTAGCAGTTAGTGGGACTTGTTCTATCAGTCCATCTATACTAACCTCCATCAGGTTGCAAATTCAATATAATTTTTTTCTGCATCTAGCTCTGAAAATTTTTTTCGGCTTCTAGCAGTGTGTGGGACTTGTTCTATTAGTCCATCTATACTGACCTCCATCAGGTTGCAAATTCAATCTAATTTTTTTCTGCATCTAGCTCTGAAAAAATATTTCGGCTTCTAGAAATGTGTGTGACTTGTTCTATTAGTCCATCTATACTGACCTCCATCAGGTTGCAAATTCAATCTAATTTTTTTCTGCATCTAGCTATGAAAAAATATTTAGGCTACTAGCAGTTATTGGGACTTGTTTTATTAGTCCATCTATACTAACCTCCATCAGTTTGCAAATTCAATCTAATTTTTTTCTGCATCTAGCTCTGAAAAAAATATTTAGGCTACTAGCAGTTATTGGGACTTGTTCTATTAGTCCATCTATACTAACCTCCATCAGTTTGCAAATTCAATCTAATTTTTTTCTGCATCTAGCTCTGAAAAAATATTTCAGCTTCTAGCAGTGTGTGGGACTTGTTCTATTAGTCCATCTATACTGACCTCCATCAGGTTGCAAATTCAATCTAATTTTTTTCTGCATCTAGCTCTGAAAAAATATTTCAGATTGTAGCAGTGTGTGGGACTTGTTCTATTAGTGAATCTATACTGACCTCCATCAGGTTGCAAATTCAATCTAATTTTTTTCTGCATCTAGCTCTGAAAAAATATTTCGGCTTCTAGCAGTGTGTGGGACTTGTTCTATTAGTCCATCTATACTAACCTCCATCAGGCTGCAAATTCAATCTAATTTTTTTCTGCATCTAGCTCTGAAAAAATATTTAGGCTTCTAGCAGTGTGTGTGACTTGATCTATTAGTCCATCTATACTGACCTCCATCAGGTTGCAAATTCAATCTAATTTTTTTCTACATCTAGCTCTGAAAAAATATTTCAGCTTGTAGCAGTGTGTGGTACTTGTTCTATTATTCCATCTATACTGACCTCCATCAGGTTGCAAATTCAATATAATTTTTTTCTGTATCTAGTTCTGAAAAAATATTTCGGCTTCTAGCAGTGTCTGGGACTTGATCTATTAGTCCATCTATAATAACCTCCATCAGGTTGCAAATTCAATCAAATTTTTTTCTGCATCTAGCTCTGAAAAAATATTTCGGCTTCTAGCAGTGTGTGGGACTTGTTCTATTAGTCCATCTATACTGACCTCCATCAGGTTGCAAATTCAATCGAATTTTTTTCTGCATCTATCTCTGAAAAAATATTTCGGCTCCTAGCAGTGTGTGGGACTTGTTCTTTTAGTCTATCTATACTGACCTACATCAGGTTGCAAATTCAATCAAATTTTTTTCTACATCTAGCTCTGAAAAAATATTTCAGCTTCTAGCAGTGTGTGGGACTTGTTCTATTAGTCCATCTATGCTGACCTCCATCAGGTTGCAAATTCAATCTAATTTTTTTTTGCATCTTGCTCTGAAAAAATAATTAGGCTTCTAGCAGTTAGTGGGACTTGTTCTATCAGTCCATCTATACTAACCTCCATCAGGTTGCAAATTCAATATAATTTTTTTCTGCATCTAGCTCTGAAAATTTTTTTCGGCTTCTAGCAGTGTGTGGGACTTGATCTATTAGTCCATCTATAATGACCTCCATCAGGTTGCAAATTCAATCTAATTTTTTTCTGCATCTAGCTTTGAAAAAATATTTTGGCTACTAGCAGTGTGTGAGACTTGTTCTATTAATCCATCTATACTGACCTCCATCAGGTTGCAAATTCAATCTAATTTTTTTCTGCATCTAGCTCTTAAAAAATATTTTGGCTTCTAGCAGTGTGTGGGACTTGTTCTATTAGTCCATCTATACTGACCTCCATCAGTTTGCAAATTCAATCTAATTTTTTTCTGCATCTAGCTCTGAAAAAATATTTAGGCTTCTAGCAGTGTGTGGGACTTGTTCTTTTAGTCCTTGTATACTGACCTCCATCAGTTTGCAAATTCAATCTAATTTTTTTCTGCACCTAGCTCTGAAAAAATATTTCTGCTTCTAGCAGTGTGTGGGACTTGTTCTATTAGTCCATCTATACTGACCTCCATCAGGTTGCAAATTCAATCTAATTTTTTTCTGCATCTAGCTCTGAAAAAATATTTCGGCTTCTAGAAATGTGTGTGACTTGTTCTATTAGTCCATCCATACTGACCTCCATCAGGTTGCAAATTCAATCTAATTTTTTTCTGCATCTAGCTCTGAAAAAATATTTTGGCTTCTAGCAGTGTGTGGGACTTGTTCTATTAATCCATCTATACTAACCTCCATCAGGTTGCAAATTCAATCTATTTTTTTTCTGCATCTAGCTCTGAAAAAATATTTCAGCTTGTAGCAGTGTGTGGTACTTGTTCTATTAGTCCATCTATACTGACCTCCATCAGGTTGCAAATTCAATCTAATTTTTTTTTGCATCTAGCTCTGAAAAAATATTTAGGCTACTAGCAGTTATTGGGACTTGTTCTATTAGTCCATCTATACTAACCTCCATCAGGTTGCAAATTCAATCTAATTTTTTTCTGCATCTAGCTCTGAAAAAATATTTCGGCTTCTAGCAGTGTGTGTGACTTGATCTATTAGTCCATCTATACTGACCTCCATCAGGTTGCAAATTCAATCTAATTTTTTTCTGCATCTAGCTCTGAAAAAATATTTCGGCTTCTAGCAGTGTGTGGGACTTGTTCTATTAGTCCATCTATGCTAACCTCCATCAGGTTGCAAATTCAATCTAATTTTTTTCTGCATCTAGCTCTGAAAAAATATTTCAGCTTGTAGCAGTGTGTGGTACTTGTTCTATTATTCCATCTATACTGACCTCCATCAGGTTGCAAATTCAATCTAATTTTTTTTTGCATCTAGCTCTGAAAAAATATTTAGGCTACTAGCAGTTATTGGGACTTGTTCTATTAGTCCATCTATACTAACCTCCATCACGTTGCAAATTCAATATAATTTTTTTCTGTATCTTGTTCTGAAAAAATATTTCGGCTTCTAGTAGTGTCTGGGACTTGATCTATTACTCCATCTATAATGACCTCCATCAGGTTGCAAATTCAATCAAATTTTTTTCTGCATCTAGCTTTGAAAAAATATTTTGGCTACTAGCAGTGTGTGAGACTTGTTCTATTAATCCATCTATACTGACCTACATCAGGTTTCAAATTCAATCTAATTTTTTTCTCCATCTAGCTCTTAAAAAATATTTCGGCTTCTAGCAGTGTGTGGGTCTTGTTCTATTAGTCCATCTATACTGAACTCCATCAGGTTGCAAATTCAATCTAATTTTTTTCTACATCTAGCTCTTAAAAAATATTTCGGCTTCTAGCAGTGTGTGGGACTTGTTCTATTAGTCCATCTATACTGAACTCCATCAGGTTGCAAATTCAATCTAATTTTTTTCTGCATCTAGCTTTTAAAAAATATTTCGGCTTCTAGCAGTGTGTGCGACTTTTTCTATTAGTCCATCTATACTGACCTCCATCAGGTTGCAAATTCAATCTAATTTTTTTCTGCATCTAGCTCTGAAAAAATATTTCGGCTTCTAGCAGTGTGTGGGACTTGTTCTATTCGTCCATCTATACTGACCTCCATCAGGTTGCAAATTCAATCTAATGTTTTTCTGCATCTAGCTCTGAAAAAATATTTCGGCTTCTAGCAGTGTGTGGGACTTGTTCTATTAATCCATCTATACTAACCTCCATCAGGTTGCAAATTCAATCTATTTTTTTTCTGCATCCAGCTCTGAAAAAATATTTCAGCTTGTAGCAGTGTGTGGGACTTGTTCTATTAGTCCATCTATACTGACCTCCATCAGGTTGCAAATTCAATCAAATTTTTTTCTGCATCTAGCTCTGAAAAAATATTTCAGCTTCTAGCAGTGTGTGGGACTTGTTCTATTAGTCCATCTATGCTGACCTCCATCAGGTTGCAAATTCAATCTAATTTTTTTTTGCATCTTGCTCTGAAAAAATATTTAGGCTTCTAGCAGTTAGTGGGACTTGTTCTATCAGTCCATCTATACTAACCTCCATCAGGTTGCAAATAAAATATAATTTTTTTCTGCATCTAGCTCTGAAAATTTTTTTCGGCTTCTAGCAGTGTGTGGGACTTGATCTATTAGTCCATCTATAATGACCTCCATCAGGTTGCAAATTCAATCTAATTTTTTTCTGCATCTAGCTTTGAAAAAATATTTTGGCTACTAGCAGTGTGTGAGACTTGTTCTATTAATCCATCTATACTGACCTCCATCAGGTTGCAAATTCAATCTAATTTTTTTCTGCATCTAGCTATTAAAAAATATTTTGGCTTCTAGCAGTGTGTGGGACTTGTTCTATTAGTCCATCTATACTGACCTCCATCAGTTTGCAAATTCAATCTAATTTTTTTCTGCATCTAGCTCTGAAAAAATATTTAGGCTTCTAGCAGTGTGTGGGACTTCTTCTATTAGTCCTTCTATACTGACCTCCATCAGTTTGCAAATTCAATCTAATTTTTTTCTGCATCTAGCTCTGAAAAAATATTTCTGCTTCTAGCAGTGTGTGGGACTTGTTCTATTAGTCCATCTATACTGACCTCCATCAGGTTGCAAATTCAATCTAATTTTTTTCTGCATCTAGCTCTGAAAAAATATTTCGGCTTCTAGCAATGTGTGTGACTTGTTCTATTAGTCTATCTATACTGACCTCCATCAGGTTGCAAATTCAATCTAATTTTTTTCTGCATCTAGCTCTGAAAAAATATTTTGGCTTCTAGCAGTGTGTGGGACTTGTTCTATTAATCCATCTATACTAACCTCCATCAGGTTGCAAATTCAATCTATTTTTTTTCTGCATCTAGCTCTGAAAAAATATTTCAGCTTGTAGCAGTGTGTGGTACTTGTTCTATTAGTCCATCTATACTGACCTCCATCAGGTTGCAAATTCAATCTAATTTTTTTTTGCATCTAGCTCTGAAAAAATATTTAGGCTACTAGCAGTTATTGGGACTTGTTCTATTAGTCCATCTATACTAACCTCCATCAGGTGGCAAATTCAATATAATTTTTTTCTGCATCTAGCTCTGAAAAAATATTTCGGCTTCTAGCAGTGTGTGGGACTTGATCTATTAGTCCATCTATAATGACCTCCATCAGGTTGCAAATTCAATCTAATTTTTTTCTGCATCTAGCTTTGAAAAAATATTTTGGCTGCTAGCAGTGTGAGAGACTTGTTCTATTAGTCCATCTATACTGACCTCCATCAGGTTGCAAATTCAATCAAATTTTTTTCTGCATCTAGCTCTGAAAAATATTTCAGCTTGTAGCAGTGTGTGGGACTTGTTCTATTAGTCCATCTATACTGACCTCCATCAGGTTGCAAATTCAATCTAATTTTTTTTTGCATCTAGCTCTGAAAAAATATTTAGGCTTCTAGCAGTTAGTGGGACTTGTTCTATCAGTCCATCTATACTAACCTCCATCAGGTTGCAAATTCAATATAATTTTTTTCTCCATCTAGCTCTGAAATTTTTTTCCGGCTTCTAGCAGTGTGTGGGACTTGACCTATTAGACCATCTAAAATGACCTCCATCAGGTTGCAAATTCAATCAAATTTTTTTCTGCATCTACCTTTGAAAAAATATTTTGGCTACTAGCAGTGTGTGAGACTTGTTCTATTAATCCATCTATACTGACCTCCATCAGGTTGCAAATTCAATCTAATTTTTTTTGCATCTAGCTCTGAAAAAATATTTCGGCTACTAGCAGTGTGTGGGACTTGTTCTATTAGTCAATCTATACTGACCTCCATCAGCTTGCAAATTCAATCTAATTTTTTTCTGCATCTAGCTCTGAAAAAATATTTTGGCTTCTAGCAGTGTGTGGGACTTGTTCTATTAGTCCATCTATACTAACCTCCATCAGGTTGCAAATTCAATCTAATTTTTTTCTGCATCTTGCTCTGAAAAAATATTTCGGCTTCTAGCAGTGTGTGTGACTTGTTTTATTAGTCCATCTATACTGACCTCCATCAGGTTGCAAATTCAATCAAATTTTTTTCTACATCTAGCTCTGAAAAATTATTTCGGCTTCTAGCAGTGTGTGGGACTTGTTCTATTAATCCATCTATACTAACCTCCATCAGGTTGCAAATTCAATCTATTTTTTTTCTGCATCTAGCTCTGAAAAAATATTTCAGCTTGTACCAGTGTGTGGTACTTGTTCTATTATTCCATCTATACTGACCTCCATCAGGTTGCAAAATCAATCTAATTTTTTTTTACATCTAGCTCTGAAAAAATATTTAGGCTACTAGCAGTAATTGGGACTTGTTCTATTAGTCCATCTATACTAACCTCCATCAGGTTGCAAATTCAATATCATTTTTTTCTGCATCTAGCTCTTAAAAAAATATTTTGGCTTCTAGCAGTGTGTGGGACTTGATCTTTTAGTCCATCTATAATGACCTCCATCAGGTTGCAAATTCAATCAAATTTTTTTCTGCATCTAGCTTTGAAAAAATATTTTGGCTACTAGCAGTGTGTGAGACTTGTTCTATTAATCCATCTATACTGACCTCCATCAGGTTGCAAATTCAATCTAATTTTTTTTTGCATCTAGCTCTGAAAAAATATTTCGGCTTCTAGCAGTGTGTGGGACTTGTTCTATTAGTCCATCTAAACTGACCTCCATCAGTGTTGCAAATTCAATCTAATATTTTTCTGCATCTAGCTCTGAAAAAATATTTCGGCTACTAGCAGTGTGTGGGACTTGTTCTATTAGTCCATCTATATTAACCTCCAACAGGTTGCAAATTCAATCTAATTTTTTTCTGCATCTAGCTCTGAAAAAATATTTCAGATTGTAGCAGTGTGTGGGACTTGTTCTATTAGTCAATCTATACTGACCTCCATCAGCTTGCAAATTCAATCTAATTTTTTTCTGCATCTAGCTCTGAAAAAATATTTTGGCTTCCAGCAGTGTGTGAGACTTGTTCTATTAGTCCATCTATACTAACCTATATCAGGTTGCAAATTCAATCTAATTTTTTTCTGCATCTAGCTCTGAAAAAATATTTCGGCTTCTAGCAGTGTGTGTGACTTGTTCTATTAGTCCATCTATACTGACCTCCATCAGGTTGCAAATTCAATCAAATTTTTTTCTGCATCTAGCTCGGAAAAATTATTTCGGCTTCTAGCAGTGTGTGGGACTTGTTCTATTAATCCATCTATACTAACCTCCATCAGGTTGCAAATTCAATCTATTTTTTTTCTACATCTAGCTCTGAAAAAATATTTCAGCTTGTAGCAGTTTGTGGTACTTGTTCTATTATTCCATCTATACTGACCTCCATCAGGTTGCAAAATCAATCTAATTTTTTTTTGCATCTAGCTCTGAAAAAATATTTAAGCTACTAGCAGTTATTGGGACTTGTTCTATTAGTCCATCTATACTAACCTCCATCAGGTTGCAAATTCAATATAATTTTTTTCTGCATCTAGCTCTTAAAAAAATATTTCGACTTCTAGCAGTGTGTGGGACTTGATCTATTAGTCCATCTATAATGACCTCCATCAGGTTGCAAATTCAATCTAATTTTTTTCTGCATCTATCTTTGAAAAAATATTTTGGCTCCTAGCAGTGTGTGAGACTTGTTCTATTAATCCATCTATACTGACCTCCATCAGGTTGCAAATTCAATCTAATTTTTTTCTGCATCTAGCTCTTAAAAAATATTTCAGCTTCTAGCAGTGTGTGGGACTTGTTCTATTAGTCCATCTATACTAACCTCCATCAGTTTGCAAATTCAATCTAATTTTTTTCTGAATCTAGCTCTGAAAAAATATTTCAGTTTGTAGCAGTGTGTGGGACTATTTCTATTAGTCCATCTATACTAACCTCCATCAGGTTGCAAATTCAATCTAATTTTTTTCTGCATCTAGCTCTGAAAAAATATTTAGGCTTCTAGCAGTGTGTGGGACTTGTTCTATTAGTCCATCTATACTGACCTCCATCAGTGTTGCAAATTCAATCTAATTTTTTTCTGCATCTAGCTCTGAAAAAATATTTAGGCTTCTAGCAGTGTGTGGGACTTGTTCTATTAGTCCATCCATACTGACCTCCATCAGTTTGCAAATTCAATCTAATTTTTTTCTGCATCTAGCTCTGAAAAAATATTTTAGCTTCTAGCAGTGTGTGGGACTTGTTCTATTAGTCCATCTATACTGACCTCCATCAGGATGGAAATTCAATCTAATTTTTTTCTGCATAAAGCTCTGAAAAAATATTTTGGCTTCTAGCAGTGTGTGGGACTTGTTCTATTAGTCCATCTATACTAACCTCCATCAGGTTGCAAATTCAATCTAATTTTTTTCTGCATCTAGCTCTGAAAAAATATTTCGGCTTCTAGCAGTGTGTGTGACTTGTTCTAATAGTCCATCTATACTGACCTCCATCAGGTTGAAAATTCAATCTAATTTTTATCTGCATCTAGCTCTGAAAAATTATTTCGGCTTCTAGCAGTGTGTGGGACTTGTTCTATTAATCCATCTATACTAACCTCCATCAGGTTGCAAATTCAATCTAATTTTTTTCTGCATCTAGCTCTGTAAAAATATTTCGGCTTCTAGCAGTGTGTGTGACTTGTTCTATTAGTCCATCTATACTGACCTCCATCAGGTTGCAAATTCAATCTAATTTTTTTCTGCATCTAGCTCTGAAAAATTATTTCGGCTTCTAGCAGTGTGTGGGACTTGATCTATTAGTCCATCTATACTGACCTCCATCAGGTTGCAAATTGAATCTAATTTTTTTCTGCATCTAGCTCTGAAAAAATATTTCGGCTTCTAGCAGTGTGTGGGACTTGTTCTATTAGTCCATCTATACTGACCTCCATCAGGTTGCAAATTGAATCTAATTTTTTTCTGCATCTAGCTCTGAAAAAATATTTCGGCTTCTAGCAGTGTGTTCGACTTGTTCTATTAGTCCATCTATACTGACCTCCATCAGTGTTGCAAATGCAATCTAATTTTTTTCTGCATCTAGCTCTGAAAAAATATTTAGGCTTCTAGCAGTGTGTGGGACTTGTACTATTAGTCCATCTATAAAGACCTCCATCAGTTTGCAAATTCAATCTAATTTTTTTCTGCATCTAGCTCTGAAAAAATATTTCGGCTTCTAGCAGTGTGTAGGACTTGTTCTATTAGTCCATCTATACTGACCTCCATCAGGTTGCAAATTCAATCTAATTTTTTTCTGTATCTAGCTCTGAAAAAATATTTCGGCTTCTAGCATTGTGTGGGACTTGTTCTATTAATCCATCTATACTAAACTCCATCAGGTTGCAAATTCAATCTAATTTTTTTCTGCATCTAGCTCTGAAAAAATATTTCGGCTACTAGCAGTGTGTGGGACTTGTTCTATTAGTCCATCTATATTAACCTCCAACAGGTTGCAAATTCAATCTAATTTTTTTCTGCATCTAGCTCTGAAAAAATATTTCAGATTGTAGCAGTGTGTGGGACTTGTTCTATTAGTCAATCTATACTGACCTCCATCAGCTTGCAAATTCAATCTAATTTTTTTCTGCATCTAGCTGTGAAAAAATATTTTGGCTTCCAGCAGTGTGTGAGACTTGTTCTATTAGTCCATCTATACTAACCTATATCAGGTTGCAAATTCAATCTAATTTTTTTCTGCATCTAGCTCTGAAAAAATATTTCGGCTTCTAGCAGTGTGTGTGACTTGTTCTATTAGTCCATCTATACTGACCTCCATCAGGTTGCAAATTCAATCTAATTTTTTTCTGCATCTAGCTCGGAAAAATTATTTCGGCTTCTAGCAGTGTGTGGGACTTGTTCTATTAATCCATCTATACTAACCTCCATCAGGTTGCAAATTCAATCTATTTTTTTTCTACATCTAGCTCTGAAAAAATATTTCAGCTTGTAGCAGTTTGTGGTACTTGTTCTATTATTCCATCTATACTGACCTCCATCAGGTTGCAAAATCAATCTAATTTTTTTCTGCATCTAGCTCTGAAAAAATATTTCGGCTTCTAGCAGTGTGTGGAACTTGATCTATTAGTCCATCTATAATGACCTCCATCAGGTTGCAAATTCAATCTAATTTTTTTCTGCATCTAGCTTTGAAAAAATATTTTGTCTACTAGCAGTGTGTGAGACTTGTTCTATTAATCCATCTATACTGACCTCCATCAGGTTGCAAATTCAATCTAATTTTCTTCTGCTTCTAGCTCTTAAAAAATATTTTGGCTTCTAGCAGTGTGTGGGACTTGTTCTATTAGTCCATCTATACTGACCTCCATCAGGTTGCAAATTCAATCTAATTTTTTTCTGCATCTATCTCTGAAAAAATATTTCGGCTTCTAGCAGTGTGTGGGACTTGTTCTATTAGTCCATCTATACTGACCTCCATCAGGTTGCAAATTGAATCTAATTTTTTTCTGCATCTAGCTCTGAAAAAATATTTCGGCTTCTAGCAGTGTGTTCGACATGTTCTATTAGTCCATCTATACTGACCTCCATCAGTGTTGCAAATTCAATCTAATTTTTTTCTGCATCTAGCTCTGAAAAAATATTTAGGCTTCTAGCAGTGTGTGGGACTTGTACTATTAGTCCATCTATAAAGACCTCCATCAGTTTGCAAATTCAATCTAATTTTTTTCTGCATCTAGCTCTGAAAAAATATTTCGGCTTCTAGCAGTGTGTGGGACTTGTTCTATTAGTCCATCTATACTGACCTCCATCAGGTTGCAAATTCAATCTAATTTTTTTCTGTATCTAGCTCTGAAAAAATATTTCGGCTTCTAGCATTGTGTGGGACTTGTTCTATTAATCCATCTATACTAAACTCCATCAGGTTGCAAATTCAATCTATTTTTTTTCTGCATCTATCTCTGAAAAAATATTTCAGCTTGCACCAGTGTGTGGGACTTGTTCTATTAGTCCATCTATACTGACCTCCATCAGGTTGCAAATTCAATCTAATTTTTATTTGCATCTAGCTCTGAAAAAATATTTCAGATTGTAGCAGTGTGTGGGACTGGTTCTATTAGTCAATCTATACTGACCTCCATCAGCTTGCAAATTCAATCTAATTTTTTTCTGCATCTAGCTCTGAAAAAATATTTTGGCTTCTAGCAGTGTGTGGGACTTGTTCTATTAGTCCATCTATACTAACCTCCATCAGGTTGCAAATTCAATCTAATTTTTTTCTGCATCTAGCTCTGAAAAAATATTTCGGCTTCTAGCAGTGTGTGGGACTTGATCTATTAGTCCATCTATAATGACCTCCATCAGGTTGCAAATTCAATCTAATTTTTTTCTGCATCTAGCTTTGAAAAAATATTTTGGCTACTAGCAGTGTGTGAGACTTGTTCTATTAATCCATCTATACTGACCTCCATCAGGTTGCAAATTCAATCTAATTTTTTTCTGCTTCTAGCTCTTAAAAAATATTTTGGCTTCTAGCAGTGTGTGGGACTTGTTCTATTAGTCCATCAATACTGACCTCCATCAGGTTGCAAATTCAATCTAATTTTTTTCTGCATCTAGCTCTGAAAAAATATTTAGGCTTCTAGCAGTGTGTGGGACTTGTTCTATTAGTCGTTCTATACTGACCTCCATCAGTTTGCAAATTCAATCTAATTTTTTTCTGCATCTAGCTCTGAAAAAATATTTCGGCTTCTAGCAGTGTGTGGGACTTGTTCTATTAGTCCATCTATACTGACCTCCATCAGTTTGCAAATTCAATCTAATTGTTTTCTGCATCTAGCTCTGAAAAAATATTTCAGCTTCTAGCAGTGTGTGGGACTTGTTCTATTAGTCCATCTATACTGACCTCCATCAGGTTGCAAATTCAATCTAATTTTTTTCTGCATCTAGCTCTGAAAAAATATTTCAGATTGTAGCAGTGTGTGGGACTTGTTCTATTAGTGAATCTATACTGACCTCCATCAGGTTGCAAATTCAATCTAATTTTTTTCTGCATCTAGCTCTGAAAAAATATTTCGGCTTCTAGCAGTGTGTGGGACTTGTTCTATTAGTCCATCTATACTAACCTCCATCAGGTTGCAAATTCAATCTAATTTTTTTCTGCATCTAGCTCTGAAAAAATATTTCGGCTTCTAGCAGTGTGTGGGACTTGTTCTATTAATCCATCTATACTAACCTCCATCAGGTTGCAAATTCAATCTATTTTTTTTCTGCATCTAGCTCTGAAAAAATATTTCAGCTTGTAGCAGTGTGTGGTACTTGTTCTATTATTCCATCTATACTGACCTCCATCAGGTTGCAAATTCAATCTAATTTTTTTTTGCATCTAGCTCTGAAAAAATATTTAGGCTACTAGCAGTTATTGGGACTTGTTCTATTAGTCCATCTATACTAACCTACATCACGTTGCAAATTCAATATAATTTTTTTCTGTATCTAGTTCTGAAAAAATATTTCGGCTTCTAGCAGTGTCTGGGACTTGATCTATTACTCCATCTATAATGACCTCCATCAGGTTGCAAATTCAATCAAATTTTTTTCTGCATCTAGCTTTGAAAAAATATTTTGGCTACTAGCAGTGTGTGAGACTTGTTCTATTAATCCATCTATACTGACCTCCATCAGGTTGCAAATTCAATCTAATTTTTTTCTGCATCTAGCTCTTAAAAAATATTTTGGCTTCTAGCAGTGTGTGGGACTTGTTCTATTAGTCCATCTATACTGACCTCCATCAGGTTGCAAATTCAATCTAATTTTTTTCTGCATCTAGCTTTTAAAAAATATTTCGGCTTCTAGCAGTGTGTGGGACTTGTTCTATTAGTCCATCTATACTGACCTCCATCAGGTTGCAAATTCAATCTAATTTTTTTCTGCATCTAGCTCTGAAAAAATATTTCGGCTTCTAGCAGTGTGTGGGACTTTTTCTATTCGTCCATCTATACTGACCTCCATCAGGTTGCAAATTCAATCTAATGTTTTTCTGCATCTAGCTCTGAAAAAATATTTCGGCTTCTAGCAGTGTGTGGGACTTGTTCTATTAATCCATCTATACTAACCTCTATCAGGTTGCAAATTCAATCTATTTTTTTTCTGCATCTAGCTCTGAAAAAATATTTCAGCTTGTAGCAGTGTGTGGTACTTGTTCTATTATTCCATCTATACTGACCTCCATCAGGTTGCAAATTCAATCTAATTTTTTTTTGCATCTAGCTCTGAAAAAATATTTAGGCTACTATCAGTTATTGGGACTTGTTCTATTAGTCCATCTATACTAACCTCCATCACGTTGCAAATTCAATATAATTTTTTTCTGTATCTAGTTCTGAAAAAATATTTCAGCTCCTAGCAGTGTCTGGGACTTGATCTATTAGTCCATCTATAATAACCTCCATCAGGTTGCAAATTCAATCAAATTTTTTTCTGCATCTAGCTTTGAAAAAATATTTTGGCTACTAGCAGCGTGTGAGACTTGTTCTATTAATCCATCTATACTGACCTCCATCAGGTTGCAAATTCAATCTAATTTTTTTTTGCATCTAGCTCTTAAAAAATATTTCGGCTTCTAGCAGTGTGTGGGACTTGTTCTATTAGTCCATCTATGCTGACCTCCATCAGGTTGCAAATTCAATCTAATTTTTTTCTGCATCTAGCTCTTAAAAATTATTTCGGCTTCTAGCAGTGTGTGGGACTTGTTCTATTAGTCCATCTATACTGACCTCCATCAGGTTGCAAATTCAATCTAATTTTTTTCTGCATCTAGCTCTGAAAAAAAATTTCGGCTTCTAGCAGTGTGTGGGACTTGTTCTATTAGTCCATCTATACTGACCTCCATCAGGTTGCAAATTCAATCTAATTTTTTTCTGCATCTAGCTCTGAAAAAATATTTCGGCTCCTAGCAGTGTGTGGGACTTGTTCTATTAGTCCATCTATACTGACCTCCATCAGGTTGCAAATTCAATCAAATTGTTTTCTGCATCTAGCTCTGAAAAAATATTTCAGCTTCTAGCAGTGTGTGGGACTTGTTCTATTAGTCCATCTATGCTGACCTCCATCAGGTTGCAAATTCAATCTAATTTTTTTTTGCATCTTGCTCTGAAAAAATATTTAGGCTTCTAGCAGTTAGTGGGACTTGTTCTATCAGTCCATCTATACTAACCTCCATCAGGTTGCAAATTCAATATAATTTTTTTCTGCATCTAGCTCTGAAAATTTTTTTCGACTTCTAGCAGTGTGTGGGACTTGATCTATTAGTCCATCTATAATGACCTCCATCAGGTTGCAAATTCAATCTAATTTTTTTCTACATCTAGCTTTGAAAAAATATTTTGGCTACTAGCAGTGTGTGAGACTTGTTCTATTAATCCATCTATACTGACCTCCATCAGGTTGCAAATTCAATCTAATTTTTTTCTGCATCTAGCTCTTAAAAAATATTTTGGCTTCTAGCAGTGTGTGGGACTTGTTCTATTAGTCCATCTATACTGACCTCCATCAGTTTGCAAATTCAATCTAATTTTTTTCTGCATCTAGCTCTGAAAAAATATTTAGGCTTCTAGCAGTGTGTGGGACTTGTTCTATTAGTCCTTCTATACTGACCTCCATCAGTTTGCAAATTCAATCTAATTTTTTTCTGCATCTAGCTCTGAAAAAATATTTCTGCTTCTAGCAGTGTGTGGGACTTGTTCTATTAGTCCATCTATACTGACCTCCATCAGGTTGCAAATTCAATCTAATTTTTTTCTGCATCTAGCTCTGAAAAAATATTTCGGCTTCTAGCAATGTGTGTGACTTGTTCTATTAGTCCATCTATACTGACCTCCATCAGGTTGCAAATTCAATCTAATTTTTTTCTGCATCTAGCTCTGAAAAAATATTTTGGCTTCTAGCAGTGTGTGGGACTTGTTCTATTAATCCATCTATACTAACCTCCATCAGGTTGCAAATTCAATCTATTTTTTTTCTGCATCTAGCTCTGAAAAAATATTTCAGCTTGTAGCAGTGTGTGGTACTTGTTCTATTAGTCCATCTATACTGACCTCCGTCAGGTTGCAAATTCAATCTAATTTTTTTTTGCATCTAGCTCTGAAAAAATATTTATTCTACTAGCAGTTATTGGGACTTGTTCTATTAGTCCATCTATACTAACCTCCATCAGGTGGCAAATTCAATATAATTTTTTTCTGCATCTAGCTCTGAAAAAATATTTCGGCTTCTAGCAGTGTGTGGGACTTGATCTATTAGTCCATGTATAATGACCTCCATCAGGTTGCAAATTCAATCTAATTTTTTCTGCATCTAGCTTTGAAAAAATATTTTGGCTGCTAGCAGTGTGTGAGACTTGTTCTATTAGTCCATCTATACTGACCTCCATCAGGTTGCAAATTCAATCAAATTTTTTTCTGCATCTAGCTCTGAAAAATATTTCAGCTTGTAGTAGTGTGTGGGACTTGTTCTATTAGTCCATCTATACTGACCTCCATCAGGTTGCAAATTCAATCTAATTTTTTTTTGCATCTAGCTCTGAAAAAATATTTCGGCTTCTAGCAGTTAGTGGGACTTGTTCTATCAGTCCATCTATACTAACCTCCATCAGGTTGCAAATTCAATATAATTTTTTTCTCCATCTAGCTCTGAAATTTTTTTTCGGCTTCTAGCAGTGTGTGGGACTTGATCTATTAGACCACCTAAAATGACCTCCATCAGGTTGCAAATTCAATCTAATTTTTTTTTGCATCTAGCTCTGAAAAAATATTTCGGCTACTAGCAGTGTGTGGGACTTGTTCTATTAGTCCATCTAAACTGAACTCCATCAGTGTTACAAATTCAATCTAATATTTTTCTGCATCTAGCTCTGAAAAAATATTTCGGCTACTAGCAGTGTGTGGGACTTGTTCTATTAGTCCATCTATATTAACCTCCAACAGGTTGCAAATTCAATCTAATTTTTTTCTGCATCTAGCTCTGAAAAAATATTTCAGATTGTAGCAGTGTGTGGGACTTGTTCTATTAGTCAATCTATACTGACCTCCATCAGCTTGCAAATTCAATCTAATTTTTTTCTGCATCTAGCTCTGAAAAAATATTTTGGCTTCTAGCAGTGTGTGGGACTTGTTCTATTAGTCCATCTATACTAACCTCCATCAGGTTACAAATTCAATCTAATTTTTTTCTGCATCTAGCTCTGAAAAAATATTTCGGCTTCTAGCAGTGTGTGTGACTTGTTCTATTAGTCCATCTATACTGACCTCCATCAGGTTGCAAATTCAATCAAATTCTTTTCTGCATCTAGCTCTGAAAAATTATTTCGGCTTCTAGCAGTGTGTGGGACTTGTTCTATTAAACCATCTATACTAACCTCCATCAGGTTGCAAATTCAATCTATTTTTTTTCTGCATCTAGCTCTGAAAAAATATTTCAGCTTGCAGCAGTGTGTGGTACTTGTTCTATTATTCCATCTATACTGACCTCCATCAGGTTGCAAAATCAATCTAATTTTTTTTTGCATCTAGCTCTGAAAAAATATTTAGGCTACTAGGAGTAATGGGACTTGTTCTATTAGTCCATCTATACTAACCTCCATCAGGTTGCAAATTCAATATCATTTTTTTCTGCATCTAGCTCTTAAAAAAATATTTTGGCTTCTAGCAGTGTGTGGGACTTGATCTTTTAGTCCATCTATAATGACCTCCATCAGGTTGCAAATTCAATCAAATTTTTTTCTGCATCTAGCTTTGAAAAAATATTTTGGCTACTAGCAGTGTGTGAGACTTGTTCTATTAGTCCATCTATAATGACCTCCATCAGGTTGCAAATTCAATCAAATTTTTTTCTGCATCTAGCTCTGAAAAATATTTCAGCTTGTAGTAGTGTGTGGGACTTGTTATATTAGTCCATCTATACTGACCTCCATCAGGTTGCAAATTCAATCTAATTTTTTTTTGCATCTAGCTCTGAAAAAATATTTCGGCTTCTAGCAGTTAGTGGGACTTGTTCTATCAGTCCATCTATACTAACCTCCATCAGGTTGCAAATTCAATCTAATTTTTTTTTGCATCCAGCTCTGAAAAAATATTTCGGCTTCTAGCAGTGTGTGGGACTCGTTCTATTAGTCCATCTAAACTGACCTCCATCAGTGTTGCAAATTCAATCTAATATTTTTCTGCATCTAGCTCTGAAAAAATATTTCGGCTACTAGCAGTGTGTGGGACTTGTTCTATTAGTGCATCTATATTAACCTCCAACAGGTTGCAAATTCAATCTAATTTTTTTCTGCATCTAGCTCTGAAAAAATATTTAGGCTTCTAGCAGTGTGTGGGACTTGTTCTATTAGTCCATCCATACTGACCTCCATCAGTTTGCGAATTCAATCTAATTTTTTTCTGCATCTAGCTCTGAAAAAATATTTTAGCTTCTAGCAGTGTGTGGGACTTGTTCTATTAGTCCATCTATACTAACCTCCATCAGGTTGCAAATTCAATCTAATTTTTTTCTGCATCTAGCTCTGAAAAAATATTTCGGCCTCTAGCAGTGTGTGTGACTTGTTCTAATAGTCCATCTATACTGACCTCCATCAGGTTGCAAATTCAATCTAATTTTTATCTGCATCTAGCTCTGAAAAATTATTTCAGCTTCTAGCAGTGTGTGGGACTTGTTCTATTAATCCATCTAAACTAACCTCCATCAGGTTGCAAATTCAATCTAATTTTTTTCTGCATCTAGCTCTGTAAAAATATTTCGGCTTCTAGCAGTGTGTGTGACTTGTTCTATTAGTCCATCTATACTGACCTCCATCAGGTTGCAAATTCAATCTAATTTTTTTCTGCATCTAGCTCTGAAAAATTATTTCGGCTTCTAGCAGTATGTGGGACTTGATCTATTAGTCCATCTATACTGACCTCCATCAGGTTGCAAATTGAATCTAATTTTTTTCTGCATCTAGCTCTGAAAAAATATTTCGGCTTCTAGCAGTGTGTGGGACTTGTTCTATTAGTCCATCTATACTGACCTCCATCAGGTTGCAAATTGAATCTAATTTTTTTCTGCATCTAGCTCTGAAAAAATATTTCGGCTTCTAGCAGTGTGTTCGACTTGTTCTATTAGTCCATCTATACTGACCTCCATCAGTGTTGCAAATTCAATCTAATTTTTTTCTGCATCTAGCTCTGAAAAAATATTTAGGCTTCTAGCAGTGTGTGGGACTTGTACTATTAGTCCATCTATAAAGACCTCCATCAGTTTGCAAATTCAATCTAATTTTTTTCTGCATCTAGCTCTGAAACAATATTTTGGCTTCTAGCAGTGTGTGGGACTTGTTCTATTAATCCATCTATACTAACCTCCATCAGGTTGCAAATTCAATCTATTTTTTTTCTGCATCTAGCTCTGAAAAAATATTTCAGCTTGTAGCAGTGTGTGGTACTTGTTCTATTAGTCCATCTATACTGACCTCCGTCAGGTTGCAAATTCAATCTAATTTTTTTTTGCATCTAGCTCTGAAAAAATATTTATTCTACTAGCAGTTATTGGGACTTGTTCTATTAGTCCATCTATACTAACCTCCATCAGGTGGCAAATTCAATATAATTTTTTTCTGCATCTAGCTCTGAAAAAATATTTCGGCTTCTAGCAGTGTGTGGGACTTGATCTATTAGTCCATGTATAATGACCTCCATCAGGTTGCAAATTCAATCTAATTTTTTCTGCATCTAGCTTTGAAAAAATATTTTGGCTGCTAGCAGTGTGTGAGACTTGTTCTATTAGTCCATCTATACTGACCTCCATCAGGTTGCAAATTCAATCAAATTTTTTTCTGCATCTAGCTCTGAAAAATATTTCAGCTTGTAGTAGTGTGTGGGACTTGTTATATTAGTCCATCTATACTGACCTCCATCAGGTTGCAAATTCAATCTAATTTTTTTTTGCATCTAGCTCTGAAAAAATATTTCGGCTTCTAGCAGTTAGTGGGACTTGTTCTATCAGTCCATCTATACTAACCTCCATCAGGTTGCAAATTCAATATAATTTTTTTCTCCATCTAGCTCTGAAATTTTTTTTCGGCTTCTAGCAGTGTGTGGGACTTGATCTATTAGACCACCTAAAATGACCTCCATCAGGTTGCAAATTCAATCTAATTTTTTTCTGCATCTAGCTCTGAAAAAATATTTTGGCTTCTAGCAGTGTGTGGGACTTGTTCTATTAGTCCATCTATACTAACCTCCATCAGGTTGCAAATTCAATCTAATTTTTTTCTGCATCTAGCTCTGAAAAAATATTTCGGCTTCTAGCAGTGTGTGTGACTTGTTCTATTAGTCCATCTATACTGACCTCCATCAGGTTGCAAATTCAATCAAATTCTTTTCTGCATCTAGCTCTGAAAAATTATTTCGGCTTCTAGCAGTGTGTGGGACTTGTTCTATTAATCCATCTATACTAACCTCCATCAGGTTGCAAATTCAATCTATTTTTTTTCTGCATCTAGCTCTGAAAAAATATTTCAGCTTGCAGCAGTGTGTGGTACTTGTTCTATTATTCCATCTATACTGACCTCCATCAGGTTGCAAAATCAATCTAATTTTTTTTTGCATCTAGCTCTGAAAAAATATTTAGGCTACTAGGAGTAATGGGACTTGTTCTATTAGTCCATCTATACTAACCTCCATCAGGTTGCAAATTCAATATCATTTTTTTCTGCATCTAGCTCTTAAAAAAATATTTTGGCTTCTAGCAGTGTGTGGGACTTGATCTTTTAGTCCATCTATAATGACCTCCATCAGGTTGCAAATTCAATCAAATTTTTTTCTGCATCTAGCTTTGAAAAAATATTTTGGCTACTAGCAGTGTGTGAGACTTGTTCTATTAATCCATCTATACTGACCTCCATCAGGTTGCAAATTCAATCAAATTTTTTTCTGCATCTAGCTCTGAAAAATATTTCAGCTTGTAGTAGTGTGTGGGACTTGTTATATTAGTCCATCTATACTGACCTCCATCAGGTTGCAAATTCAATCTAATTTTTTTTTGCATCTAGCTCTGAAAAAATATTTCGGCTTCTAGCAGTTAGTGGGACTTGTTCTATCAGTCCATCTATACTAACCTCCATCAGGTTGCAAATTCAATATAATTTTTTTCTCCATCTAGCTCTGAAATTTTTTTTCGGCTTCTAGCAGTGTGTGGGACTTGATCTATTAGACCACCTAAAATGACCTCCATCAGGTTGCAAATTCAATCTAATTTTTTTCTGCATCTAGCTCTGAAAAAATATTTTGGCTTCTAGCAGTGTGTGGGACTTGTTCTATTAGTCCATCTATACTAACCTCCATCAGGTTGCAAATTCAATCTAATTTTTTTCTGCATCTAGCTCTGAAAAAATATTTCGGCTTCTAGCAGTGTGTGTGACTTGTTCTATTAGTCCATCTATACTGACCTCCATCAGGTTGCAAATTCAATCAAATTCTTTTCTGCATCTAGCTCTGAAAAATTATTTCGGCTTCTAGCAGTGTGTGGGACTTGTTCTATTAATCCATCTATACTAACCTCCATCAGGTTGCAAATTCAATCTATTTTTTTTCTGCATCTAGCTCTGAAAAAATATTTCAGCTTGCAGCAGTGTGTGGTACTTGTTCTATTATTCCATCTATACTGACCTCCATCAGGTTGCAAAATCAATCTAATTTTTTTTTGCATCTAGCTCTGAAAAAATATTTAGGCTACTGGGAGTAATGGGACTTGTTCTATTAGTCCATCTATACTAACCTCCATCAGGTTGCAAATTCAATATCATTTTTTTCTGCATCTAGCTCTTAAAAAAATATTTTGGCTTCTAGCAGTGTGTGGGACTTGATCTTTTAGTCCATCTATAATGACCTCCATCAGGTTGCAAATTCAATCAAATTTTTTTCTGCATCTAGCTTTGAAAAAATATTTTGGCTACTAGCAGTGTGTGAGACTTGTTCTATTAATCCATCTATACTGACCTCCATCAGGTTGCAAATTCAATCTAATTTTTTTTTGCATCCAGCTCTGAAAAAATATTTTGGCTTCTAGCAGTGTGTGGGACTTGTTCTATTAGTCCATCTAAACTGACCTCCATCAGTGTTGCAAATTCAATCTAATATTTTTCTGCATCTAGCTCTGAAAAAATATTTCGGCTACTAGCAGTGTGTGGGACTTGTTCTATTAGTCCATCTATATTAACCTCCAACAGGTTGCAAATTCAATCTAATTTTTTTCTGCATCTAGCTCTGAAAAAATATTTAGGCTTCTAGCAGTGTGTGGGACTTGTTCTATTAGTCCATCCATACTGACCTCCATCAGTTTGCAAATTCAATCTAATTTTTTTCTGCATCTAGCTCTGAAAAAATATTTTAGCTTCTAGCAGTGTGTGGGACTTGTTCTATTAGTCCATCTATACTGACCTCCATCAGGATGGAAATTCAATCTAATTTTTTTCTGCATAAAGCTCTGAAAAAATATTTTGGCTTCTAGCAGTGTGTGGGACTTGTTCTATTAGTCCATCTATACTAAGCTCCATCAGGTTGCAAATTCAATCTAATTTTTTTCTGCATCTAGCTCTGAAAAAATATTTCGGCCTCTAGCAGTGTGTGTGACTTGTTCTAATAGTCCATCTATACTGACCTCCATCAGGTTGCAAATTCAATCTAATTTTTATCTGCATCTAGCTCTGAAAAATTATTTCAGCTTCTAGCAGTGTGTGGGACTTGTTCTATTAATCCATCTAAACTAACCTCCATCAGGTTGCAAATTCAATCTAATTTTTTTCTGCATCTAGCTCTGTAAAAATATTTCGGCTTCTAGCAGTGTGTGTGACTTGTTCTATTAGTCCATCTATACTGACCTCCATCAGGTTGCAAATTCAATCTAATTATTTTCTGCATCTAGCTCTGAAAAATTATTTCGGCTTCTAGCAGTATGTGGGACTTGATCTATTAGTCCATCTATACTGACCTCCATCAGGTTGCAAATTGAATCTAATTTTTTTCTGCATCTAGCTCTGAAAAAATATTTCGGCTTCTAGCAGTGTGTGGGACTTGTTCTATTAGTCCATCTATACTGACCTCCATCAGGTTGCAAATTGAATCTAATTTTTTTCTGCATCTAGCTCTGAAAAAATATTTCGGCTTCTAGCAGTGTGTTCGACTTGTTCTATTAGTCCATCTATACTGACCTCCATCAGTGTTGCAAATTCAATCTAATTTTTTTCTGCATCTAGCTCTGAAAAAATATTTAGGCTTCTAGCAGTGTGTGGGACTTGTACTATTAGTCCATCTATAAAGACCTCCATCAGTTTGCAAATTCAATCTAATTTTTTTCTGCATCTAGCTCTGAAAAAATATTTTGGCTTCTAGCAGTGTGTGGGACTTGTTCTATTAGTCCATCTATACTGACCTCCATCAGGTTGCAAATTCAATCTAATTTTTTTCTGCATCTAGCTCTGAAAAAATATTTCAGCTTGTACCAGTGTGTGGGACTTGTTCTATTAGTCCATCTATACTGACCTCCATCAGGTTGCAAATTCAATCTAATTTTTATTTGCATCTAGCTCTGAAAAAATATTTCAGATTGTAGCAGTGTGTGGGACTTGTTCTATTAGTCAATCTATACTGACCTCCATCAGCTTGCAAATTCAATCTAATTTTTTTCTGCATCTAGCTCTGAAAAAATATTTTGGCTTCTAGCAGTGTGTGGGACTTGTTCTATTAATCCATCTATACTAACCTCCATCAGGTTGCAAATTCAATCTATTTTTTTCTGCATCTAGCTCTGAAAAAATATTTCAGCTTGTAGCAGTGTGTGGTACTTGTTCTATTATTCCATCTATACTGACCTCCATCAGGTTGCAAAATCAATCTAATTTTTTTTTGCATCTAGCTCTGAAAAAATATTTAGGCTACTAGCAGTTATTGGGACTTGTTCTATTAGTCCATCTATACTAACCTCCATCAGGTTGCAAATTCAATATAATTTTTTTCTGCATCTAGCTCTTAAAAAAATATTTCGGCTTCTAGCAGTGTGTGGGACTTGATCTATTAGTCCATCTATAATGACGTCCATCAGGTTGCAAATTCAATCAAATTTTTTTCTGCCTCTAGCTTTGAAAAAATATTTTGGCTACTAGCAGTGTGTGAGACTTGTTCTATTAATCCATCTATACTGACCTCCATCAGGTTGCAAATTCAATCTAATTTTTTTTTGCATCTAGCTCTGAAAAAATATTTCGGCTTCTAGCAGTGTGTGGGACTTGTTCTATTAGTCCATCTAAACTGACCTCCATCAGTGTTGCAAATTCAATCTAATATTTTTCTGCATCTAGCTCTGAAAAAATATTTCGGCTACTAGCAGTGTGTGGGACTTGTTCTATTAGTCCATCTATATTAACCTCCAACAGGTTACAAATTCAATCTAATTTTTTTCTGCATCTAGCTCTGAAAAAATATTTCAGATTGTAGCAGTGTGTGGGACTTGTTCTATTAGTCAATCTATACTGACCTCCATCAGCTTGCAAATTCAATCTAATTTTTTTCTGCATCTAGCTCTGAAAAAATATTTCGGCTTCTAGCAGTGTGTGGGATTTGTTCTATTAGTCCATCTATACTAACCTCCATCAGGTTGCAAATTCAATCTAATTTTTTTCTGCATCTAGCTCTGAAAAATTATTTCGGTTTCTAGCAGTGTGTGGGACTTGTTCTATTAATCCATCTATACTAACCTCCATCAGGTTGCAAATTCAATATATTTTTTTTCTATATCTAGCTCTGAAAAAATATTTCAGCTTGTAGCAGTGTGTGGTACTTGTTCTATTATTCCATCTATACTGACCTCCATCAGGTTGCAAAATCAATCTAATTTTTTTTTGCATCTAGCTCTGAAAAAATATTTAGGCTACTAGCAGTTATTGGGACTTGTTCTATTAGTCCATCTATACTAACCTCCATCAGGTTGCAAATTCAATATAATTTTTTTCTGCATCTAGCTCTTAAAAAAATATTTCGGCTTCTAGCAGTGTGTGGGACTTGATCTATTAGTCCATCTATAATGACCTAAATCAGGTTGCAAATTCAATCAAATTTTTTTCTGCATCTAGCTTTGAACAAATATTTTGGCTACTTGCAGTGTGTTAGACTTGGTCTATTAATCCATCTATACTGACCTCCATCAAGTTGCAAATTCAATCTAATTTTTTTCTGCATCTAGCTCTTAAGAAATATTTCAGCTTCTAGCAGTGTGTGGGACTTGTTCTATTAGTCCATCTATACTAACCTCCATCAGTTTGCAAATTCAATCTAATTTTTTTCTGAATCTAGCTCTGAAAAAATATTTCAGTTTGTAGCAGTGTGTGGGACTATTTCTATTAGTCCATCTATATTAACCTCCATCAGGTTGCAAATTCAATCTATTTTTTTTCTGCATCTAGCTCTGAAAAAATATTTCAGCTTCTAGCAGTGTGTGGGACTTGTTCTATTAGTTCAGCTATACTGACCTCCATCAGGTTGCAAATTCAATCTAATTTTTTTCTGCATCTAGCTCTGAAAAATTATTTCGGTTTCTGGCAGTGTGTGGGACTTGTTCTATTAATCCATCTATACTAACCTCCATCAGGTTGCAAATTCAATATATTTTTTTTCTATATCTAGCTCTGAAAAAATATTTCAGCTTGTAGCAGTGTGTGGTACTTGTTCTATTATTCCATCTATACTGACCTCCATCAGGTTGCAAAATCAATCTAATTTTTTTTTGCATCTAGCTCTGAAAAAATATTTAGGCTACTAGCAGTTATTGGGACTTGTTCTATTAGTCCATCTATACTAACCTCCATCAGGTTGCAAATTCAATATAATTTTTTTCTGCATCTAGCTCTTAAAAAAATATTTCGGCTTCTAGCAGTGTGTGGGACTTGATCTATTAGTCCATCTATAATGACCTAAATCAGGTTGCAAATTCAATCAAATTTTTTTCTGCATCTAGCTTTGAACAAATATTTTGGCTACTTGCAGTGTGTTAGACTTGGTCTATTAATCCATCTATACTGACCTCCATCAAGTTGCAAATTCAATCTAATTTTTTTCTGCATCTAGCTCTTAAGAAATATTTCAGCTTCTAGCAGTGTGTGGGACTTGTTCTATTAGTCCATCTATACTAACCTCCATCAGTTTGCAAATTCAATCTAATTTTTTTCTGAATCTAGCTCTGAAAAAATATTTCAGTTTGTAGCAGTGTGTGGGACTATTTCTATTAGTCCATCTATATTAACCTCCATCAGGTTGCAAATTCAATCTATTTTTTTTCTGCATCTAGCTCAGAAAAAATATTTCAGCTTCTAGCAGTGTGTGGGACTTGTTCTATTAGTTCAGCTATACTGACCTCCATCAGGTTGCAAATTCAATCTAATTTTTATCTGCATCTAGCTCTGAAAAATTATTTCGGCTTCTAGCAGTGTGTGGGACTTGTTCTATTAATCCATCTATACTAACCTCCATCAGGTTGCAAATTCAATCTAATTTTTTTCTGCATCTAGCTCTGTAAAAATATTTCGGCTTCTAGCAGTGTGTGTGACTTGTTCTATTAGTCCATCTATACTGACCTCCATCAGGTTGCAAATTCAATCTAATTTTTTTCTGCATCTAGCTCTGAAAAATTATTTCGGCTTCTAGCAGTGTGTGGGACTTGTTCTATTAGTCCATCTATACTAACCTCCATCAGGTTGCAAATTCAATCTAATTTTTTTCTGAATCTAGCTCTGAAAAAATATTTCAGCTTGTAGCAGTGTGTGGGACTTGTTCTATTAGTCCATCTATACTGACCTCCATCAGGTTGCAAAATTCAATCTAATTTTTTTCTGCATCAAGCTCTGAAAAAATATTTCGGCTTCTAGCAGTGTGTGGGACTTGTTCTATTAATCCATCTATACTAACCTCCATCAGGTTGCAAATTCAATCTATTTTTTTTCTGCATCTAGCTCTGAAAAAATATCTCAGCTTGTAGCAGTGTGTGGGACTTGTTCTATTAGTCCATCTATACTGACCTCCATCAGGTTGAAAATTCAATCTAATTTTTTTTTGCATCTAGCTCTGAAAAATATTTAGGCTTCTAGCAGATAGTGGGACTTGTTCTATTAGTCCATCTATACTAACCTCCATCATGTTGCAAATTCAATCTAATTTTTTTCTGAATCTAACTCTGAAAAAATATTTCAGCTTATAGCAGTGTGTGGGACTAGTTCTATTAGTCCATCTATACTGACCTCCATCAGTTTGCAAAATTCAATCTAATTTTTTTCTGCATCAAGCTCTGAAAAAATATTTAGGCTTATAGCAGTGTGTGGGACTTGGTCTATTAGTCCATGTATACTGACCTCCATCAGTGTTGCAAATTCAACCTAATTTTTTTCTGTATCTAGCTCTGAAAAAATATTTAGGCTTCTATCAATGTGTGGGATTTGTTCTATTAGTCCATCTGTACTGACCTCCATCAGTTTGCAAATTCAATCTAATTTTTTTCTGCATCTAGCTCTGAAAAAATATTTCGGCTTCTAGCAGTGTGTGGGACTTGTTCTATTAGTCCATCAATACTGACCTCCATCAGGTTGCAAATTGAATCTAATTTTTTTCTGCATCTAGCTCTGAAAAAATATTTCGACTTCTAGCAGTGTGTTCGACTTGTTCTATTAGTCCATCTATACTGACCTCCATCAGTGTTGCAAATTCAATCTAATTTTTTTCTGCATCTAGCTCTGAAAAAATATTTAGGCTTCTAACAATGTGTGGGACTTGTTCTATTAGTCCATCTATACTGACCTCCATCAGTTTGCAAATTCAATCTAATTTTTTTCTGCATCTAGCTCTGAAAAAATATTTCGGCTTCTAGCAGTGTGTGGGATTTGTTCTATTAGTCCATCTATACTGACCTCCATCAGTGTTGCAAATTCAATCTAATTTTTTTCTGCATCTAGCTCTGAAAAAATATTTCGGCTTCTAGCAGTGTGTGTGACTTGTTCTATTAGTCCATCTATACTGACCTCCATCAGGTTGCAAATTCAATCTAATTTTTTTCTGCATCTAGCTCTGAAAAACTATTTCAGCTTGTAGCAGTGTGTGGGACTTGTTCTATTAGTCCATCTATACTAACCTCCATCAGGTTGCAAATTCAATCTAATATTTTTCTTCATCTTGCTCTGAAAAAATATTTCAGCTTGTAGCAGTGTGTGGGACTTGTTCTATTAGTCCATCTATACTGACCTCCATCAGGTTGCAAATTCAATATAATTTTTTCGGCATCTAGCTCTGAAAAAATATTTCAGCTTCTATCAGTGTGTGGGACTTGTTCTATTTGTCCATCTATACTGACCTCCATCAGGTTGCAAATTCAATATAATTTTTTTCTGCATCTAGGTCTGAAAAAATATTTAGGCTCCTAGCAGTGTGTGGGACTTGTTCTATTAGTCCATCTATACTGACCTCCATCAGGTTGCAAATTCAATCTAATTTTTTTTTGCATCTAGCTCTGAAAAAATATTTTAGCTTCTAGCAGTGTGTGGGACTTGTTCTATTTGTCCATCTATACTAACCTCCATCAGGTTGCAAATTCAATCTAATTTTTTTCTGAATCTAGCTCTGAAAAACTATTTCAGCTTGTAGCAGTGTGTGGGACTTGTTCTATTAGTCCATCTATACTAACCTCCATCAGGTTGCAAATTCAATATAATTTTTATCTGCTTCTAACCCAGTTTGGCCACTCAGCTCTGCTCGGTTCCCATCCATTGTTTTTTTGTGCAAACAACTCCAGAGTTGTGAATTAGTTAACCACCAAAATGAGTGGAAAAAGGCCTGCTGCTGGTGGAAAGGGGAATAGGCGTGTTGGGAAGGGGAAAAAAGGTTGTGTCCGTGGGGTAGGTGTTAAAGCAACAGTAACATCAGTAACATCTGCAGAAGAAAGACCATCTTCCAGCCAAACTAAAATGTCTACTTCTTTTAGCTGACAATGTGATAAGATCCCTTTCTTACGGCCACGTCAATCGCTACAAATTCCAAATGAGGCACAAAAACAGCAGGTGCTTCAACGGATATCAAGTGCTCCTTTATATGGGCTCTCCTTCACCTCAACTTCAACATCACAAATACTCCAGTCCTCAGAGGTGTCACCCCAATCACACTTGCTTCCTCACAGCTCCCAAGTCTCCAGCTGCCCGTCTGAGTATGGGGTAGAACAGATGGTTGAGTCTGCAGAGCTGTTTACTAATACTATAGCCTGGGAATCAGGGGTCGGCTCCAGAGCTTCTGTGAATTCAGACGAGGAAATGATCTGCACTGATGCCCAGAATCTTTATGAGTCGGATCCAGGACCAGACGCAGAAGGTTCTGACAATAATGTAGACCCTCGTTCCCAAACTGTAACTCCTGTTGGTGGAGACAATGAGGAAGACGATGATGAGTAGTGTTGAGCCACCCCCGTAGTGTTCGAGTTCGGTTCGGTTCGTCGAACACCCGTGTGTTCGCCGAACTGTTCGTCGAACTGTTCGTCGAACACCTTCGAACACCGTTAAAACCAATGGCAGGCAAACAAAAACACATAGAAACACATAGAAAACACCTTCAAAGGTGTCCAAAAGCTGACAAACTGCTCAGAAGACATAACTAACACATGGAAAAGTGACAAGTACATATAGTCATGCGAAAATAAAAGAGGTGGAGGAGTAAAAGGAGGGGGAGACACAGATATAGGCATGTCATGCCCTTCTAAAATCCAAAAAGTGAGAAGCCGACACGGCCAGTCCGCTCCTGCCCGTGCCACCTCCGTGTCGCCGGGTTTGTGCCAGAGCCGCGGTGAACCCTGACGGCCAGCCCCCCTCTCCCAATACTGGTGCCTGTCCGCTGGTGGGTCGAGCGAGCCCCCCTGTGGTGGAGGCAGCTCTAAGCTTTTTAATTTAAATTGTCTCTCTAATTTGAATGAATACACTTTAAATCCATTTACAAGGATCTATTGGAGGGCAAGTCTCATGCCAGCAGCCGCGGTAATTCCAGCTCCAGTAGCGTCCACTAAAGCTGCTGCAGTTAAAAAGCTTTTATAAGGATCGAGCTCGGCTGTCCACCGCAAGGTATCCTACTGCCAGTCCCAGCCCCTATGCCTTGGGGTGCCTCCTGATGCTCTTCACTAAGTATCCCATAGTCCCGAAGCATTTCCTTTGAAAAAATTAAGTGTCTAAACTACAGGTGGTGCAGCTTGCTTAACAGCCGGGATAATCCGCTCACTAGCAGACACTGCTACTAGGCACAAAGTATTTCCTGGGCTAGATGCAGTTAAAAATTTGTGATTAGATACTCTCGTTGGATGCTGAGAAAGCATTCCATAGAGTCTCCTGGCACGCCATATATGATTCTCTTAAAAAGCTTGGGGTAAGGGTCTAGGGGACCCTTTTATAGCCAAAATCACGGCCCTGTATCGCAATACGTCACCTAGGCTGAAGATAAATGGAACTGTAGCACCCTGAGGGCTCGGTTGCTACAGACGTATTGCACCTCACCCAGAGGTGTTATATCTCACTCTCAGGTAAGGATGGAGTGTGGATCAGGACCCGACACCTGCATGCATTACACCACATTGCCGTGGGGCAGGGCGACCAATATGCCCCTGAGATGGGCACGACAGTCCCTGTCCCTGGCTGGAGTGGGGGGAGGGAACACTGAGGAAGGGGAACCCTGTAGTGCAGGAGCAGGGAGGAAGCAGTTCCTGGGTGCATTGAGAAAGGAGTATAAAAGGTGGGCACCATCTTAGTTCAGTGCAGAGAAGTCTGAGCAGAAGTGGCAGGGAGCAGGGGCTCTGCATGAGCTCTGCTCTGGAGGCGGGCCTAGTAACAGAGGCCCAGGCCTGGAAGAGGGAGAAGGAAGGAAGAGGAGCGGAGAAGGCTCCAGGAACGAGGAATGAAGGGATCCCAGGGGTGCGGACGGGCGAGTCGCCACCGCACGCCCGAATCCACCTGAGTGGAGGGGTCAGGCCAAAGGGGGAGACCGGTCCCCGAACTAGTGGAGGCAGGAAACGACCCTCAGCTAGAAACCGGAGGCTCTGACATTTTATGTGGCGCAGCCCCTCGCTACACCCGCTAGGAAGGCACCACATAGGGTCAGGGAAACTGGCGCCAAGTTTACCAAGAGGAGGCCCGAGGCAGCCGGACAGAAGTGTTGGTAAGAAAGGCCAGACAAAGGACACACAAAGGGGGTCCTGTGAAGTGCTCCAAAGTTATCTGGGAGTTGTCTGAGCCCCTCACCTGGTGAGCACAGTACGACGTGGGCAGCCGTTACCTGCAGACGTGGTCTGGATAATAAGAACTGTGAGTAAAGGCCCTGAACTGCATCACTGACTCCGTGTCGTTACTGCTGCTGCCCTGCACCATCACCCCCATCCTCCGCATACACTGCCCTGAGGCTATACTCCTCCCGTGGGGAGTTATGCTACGCTCTGCTGCACCCACAACACCAGCCTCAGTGGTCTGCCCTGTAGCGGCGGTTCACTCTGACCGCAATCCACGGGTGGCGTAGTCGGACATTTAAACATGAAAACCACATAAATAGTTCCGCCACTGGTTTGACCGCCCTGAGCCACGGAACTGGGTCGCCGCCACGAAGACTACAACCACCAGCATCCACCAAAAAGGGTCCGGCTCCGGGTGTCCCAAGGCCCAGGGGGTGCGTCAGAACATTTTCATCACCTTTCACAATCACCAATGGGACAAGGCAGTGATGTCCTCTGTCCCCTCTCTTATACATCCTAGTGACGGAGCACCTGCTCTCATCAATTCGCCATAACCCCAATATTAGGTGGATTGAGGTGGGAGGCACCGAGTACAAGTGCTCTCTATTTGCTGATGATGTCCTAGTATATATCACTCAATCACATATATCCATCCATGCTGTTATGGCTGAAATAGATCACTTTGTTACATGGTAAAATTTTAAAATCAATGCAGCGAAGTCTGAGGCCCTCGATGTCTCCCTCCCCAAATCCATATAGGATTCCATCCAGTCCAACTTTCCCTTTGCCTGGCCCTCACAGGGTATCAAATACTTAGGAATTCCTATTCATAGAGACCTCTCCCATCTATGTTATCTTAATTTTGGGCCCTTTATTGAACAACTCCATACAGACCACGGTTGGCAAGTTAGAACTGTAAGATTCACTACGTGAACCACTGGTGTTTTGTGGAAAAGCACATGTACACTGCGTTCCAAATTATTATACAAAAAGTGTTTAGGAGTGATAAGGGAAGAATTTGTTTGTTTGTCAGTTAAACTCATTGATGGTGATGTGTGTCAGGGCTCTTTATATCACTGTAAGCAATTGCAGACACCTGTGCTAATTAGTTTGGCAGGTGTGTCCAATGAAAGGCAAGACTACTTAAGAAGGCTCTCTCACATTATTAAGCAGCCTACATTTTCTGCCAAAATGGGAAAGAAAAAGGATGTGTCGGCTGCTGAGAAGCAACAAATTGTGGAGTGTTTAGGTCAAGGCATGACTACAATCAACATTGTGCGATGATCAGGATGAAGTGTCTTGGCAATCAAGAAGTATGTAGCTGATTCACAGTACACACGTGTGCGTGCTGATAAGGGCAAATTGAGGACTCTTTCCTACAGGCAATTACGTCAGGTTGAAAGAGCAGCGGCAAAAAAGCCTTGTCATAGCAGCAGACAAGTTTTTGAAGCTGCTTGTGCCTCCAACGTCCCCCGAACAACAAGATGCAGGGTCCTTCAGAGGTTTGCAGCTGTGCATGCGCCATCCTGTCAACCTCCTCTATCCACTTCACACAAGCAGAAACGGCTCCAGTGGGCCAAACATTACATGAAGACTGATTTCAAAACTGTTTTGTTCACGGATGAGTGCCGTGCAGCGCTCGATGGTCCAGATGGATGGAGTGGAGGATGGCTGGTTGATGGACACCCCACGCAAACACGGCTACAGCGCCAACAAGGAGGAGGTGGAGTAATGTTTTGGGCTGGAATCATGGGGAGAGAGATTGTCGGCCCCTTTAGGATCCCTGAAGGCGCTAAAGATGAACTCCATAATGTATGTGGATTTTCTCAAACAGCACTTCCTGCCATGGTTCAAGAAGAAGAACCATGTATTTCACAGCAAGATCGTTTTTCTGCATGATAATGCACCATCTCATGCTGCACATAAAACATCTGCATCTCTGGCTGATATGGGCATAAAAGGGGACAAACTTATGGTGTGACCCCCATGCTCCCCTGACCTCTACCCCATTCAGAACCTTTGGAGCATCATTAAAAGGAGTGTCTATGATGGCGGGAGGCAGTTCACATCTAAGCAACAGCTCTGGGAGGGTATTCTGTCCTCATGCAAAACAATTGAAGCAGAAACCATCCAAAACCTGACAAATTCAATGGACGAGAGAGTTCAGAAGCTCCTTTCGAACAAGGGGTCCTATGTGAAAATGTAACATCACCTAGAATAAAGTTTTGAGTTGAAAACTGTTTGATTTCAGTTTCTAACAACCTGCTAATGTTTATAATTTCAAAAATGACCATTTTTTTGGTCTTTATTAAAATGAAAAGGTTGATCGAAAAGTTTGGGGGATCTAAGAGTGTGGCAACCCAGTAGTCATGATTACTTCGAATTCTGACAATATGAGGGTCATGCTGCAGGTAGTGCAGCAAGAAGGCACTTATGTGCCTTGCGCATCTCGGAGCCCCAAAATTATTTTCCGGGCTAGATGCAGCTAAAAATTATTTTTAATTTTAAATCTGGTGAAGCTTTAGTATAGATGGCCTAATAGGATCAGTGCTGCACACTGCTACAAAGCCCAAATTATTTTCCAGTCAAGATACAGATAAACATGATTAGTAATTTGAAAGCTTAAAACGGTTGGTAGGGTGATTTTAACCAATCATCAAGCTTTTACTCTCCCCAGGATGACACAGGGGTAGAAAAGTCGTTTCGGATCCATGATTTGTTCATCTTTATGAACGTGAGTCTGTCTACATTATCAGTGGAGAGCCGCGTGCGCTTATCTGTCAGCACACCACCAGCAGCGCTGAACACACGTTCAGACAGAACGCTGGCTGCGGGGCATGACAAGATCTCCAAGGCGTAAGTGGCTAGCTCCGGCCATTTATCCAGATTGGAAGCCCAAAAAGAGCAAGGGTCCAGTGACACAGTCGTGGCTTCAATGTTTACTTGGAGATACTCCTGTACCATCGTCTCTAGGCGTTGACTATGTGTCAGACTTCTTGTCTCCTGTGGCCTTGCAAAGGATGGGCTAAAAAAGTGGTGAAATGATTCCGCAAAATTGATGTTACCAGCAGATACTGTGGTTCTGTTACGGTTTGAGTGCTGAACACTCGACGGTCCCACGGTTGGCAAGTTGGAACTGTGAGATTCACTACGTGCACCACTGGTATTTTGTGGAAAAGCACATGTAAGATTCTGCAACAGTCTCTGCTGATACTCCTGCATGCGTGCATCCCTTTCTATGGCAGGAATAATTTCTGCAAATTTACTTTTGTACCGGGGATCTAACAGTGTGGCAACCCAGTAGTCAGGATTATTTCTAATTCTCACAATTCGAGGGTCATGTTGCAGGTAGTGCAGCAAGAAGGCACTCATGTGTGTTGCGCATCCAGGAGCACCAAGTCCCTGTAGTGTTGGTGGCGAGGTAACAATCATGCTTCCTTCCTCTGTCCTCTCCCCCCAACCTCGCACAACAGAAATGTGATCAAGGTCTCCCTCATCTGATGAGTCTTCCATCAGTTCGTCCTCCACTTCTTCCTGGGCTCCTGCACCTTCCTCACTAGTTTGGCTGCTACCATGTGCCCTGGTAAAACCATCTCCCCCACCCTCACATGCCTGCCGCCTTGGTGCTGCCGACCGTCTGGACCTTGCAGATGTTAGCCCTTCCGCATACAACTCCTCCTCCTCTACTTCCTCCACCTCCTCTTGTGCCACCACCTGACTCCGAATTCTGTTTAACATGTGCTCCAGCATGTAAATCACCGGAATAGTCATGCTGATAATGGCATCGTCAGCACTAAACATCTTCGTCGCCATTTCAAAACTGTGCAGAAGGGTGCATAGGTCCCTGATCTGAGACCACTCCTCCAGCGTGATTTGCCCCACCTCTGAATCTCGTTGGCCCAGGCTATACGTCAGAACGTATTGCACCAGGGCTTGTCGGTGCTGCCACAGTCGCTGCAACATGTGCAGAGTTGAATTCCACCGGGTAGGCACATCGCAGTTTAGCCGGTGAAGTGGCAGGCCCAACGACTTCTGTAGAGATGTAAGTCGCTGAGCTGCGGGATGCGAACGGCGGAAGTGAGCACACAGCGACCGTGCCCTCTGCAGAAGGCCATCTAGTCTGGGATAGTGGGCTAAAAATTGCTGGACAACCAGGTTCAACACGTGAGCCATACAAGGCACGTGTGTGACATTGTCCCGGCGAAGGGCCGCACCCAAGTTTTCAGCATTGTCGCACACGGCCTTCCCTGGTTTCAGGTCCAGTGGAGACAACCATTCATGAAATTGGTTCTCCAGAGCTGAACACAACTCCTCAGCTGTGTGACTCACATTTCCCAGACATTTCAATGTAAAAACCGCCTGATGACGTTGAGCCCTACTGCCAGCATAGTAAGTAGGTGTGCAGGATCCCTTCTGCGCAGTTAGAAAGCTTGTGGCATGACCAGACAGGCTTTGGGTGCAGGTGGAAGACCGAGAGGAGGTTGAGGAGGCAGAAGCAGTGGAGGAACTTTGACATAAAGAGGATTGACGCACAACTCGTGGGGACGGCAAGACTTGGACAGCAGCCTCTTGTCCTGCTGTCACCATAGTTACCCAGTGCCCAGTCAGCGACATGTAACGCCCCTGTCCATGCCTACTCGTCCAAGTGTCTGTGGTGAAATGCACCCTGTCACACACAGAGTTTCTCAAAGAAGCGGTGATGTTGTGTGCGACATGCTGGTGGAGCGCAGGCACACCTTTCTTTGAGAAGTAGTGCCGACTGGGCATCTGGTACTGGGGCACTGCGACGGACATAAGGTCTCGAAAATCCTCTGTGTCCACCAGGCGGAAAGGCAGCATTTCTGTAGGCAAGAGCTTGCAGATGGTGAAATTCAACCTCTTAGCTCTCTCATGGCTAGGAGGAAATGGTCTTTTACTTGTCCACATCTGAGGGACCGAGGGCTGGCTATTGTGCTTAGACGGGGTTGATAAGGGTGTCCCCGGCAAACTGCCGGTCTGTGAGGAAGATGCAGGCGGACATGTTAGGTTGCCTTGATCCAAAGGTGGTGCTATCGATGTCGGACAGCGCTCAACACCAGCTGGTGTTACCACCTCCAAAGAAAATGATGACCTGCCAATCACGCTGGCTGTTGCGGGTGAAGAGGTGGCAGGTCTGCGCCCCAAAACAGGTGTGACTGCTGTCCCCCCAGTCACAGAGGATGAAGAGGCCGCGGATGCACAAGATATGGCAGACGGTGATTGGCCCGGCCGGCTAGGCCGCATTGTAGCACACTGAGCTTTCCACTGCAACTTATGCTTCATGTCCATGTGCCGATTCATGCATGAAGTACTCAAACTATGTATTTTTTGGCCTCTACTTAGCTTTTGCTGACAAATGTTACAGATAACACGAGTTGGGTCATCTTTATCGATCTGAAAAAATGCCCAGGCTATGCAAGGCTTAGCACCCATGCGACCTGAAGAGTCACCACGACTTGTGGTGAGAGGCAGAGTTGTGTTTGAGGATGCAGTTGTTGACGTGCTTCCAGTACTACGTCTCTGTCCAGGAAGGCGCAACCTGACCTTGTCGTCACTAGCATCTTCCTCCACCTCCTCTGCTGACCTCATCTCTTGGCTGACTGTGGGTTGACAGTAAGTGGGATCTCCGACCTCATCATCATCACCCTGTGCATTATCGCACCCGTCGTCCTCAGAGCCAACCTGTTCCTGCCCTGACAAAAAACTAAAGTTGTCGCTCCAATCAGGTATTTGAGTCGTATCATCGTCTTCCTCATTGTCTCCACCAACAGGAGTTACAGTTTGGGAATGAGGGTCTACATTATGGTCAGAACCTTCTGCGTCTGGTCCTGGATCCGACTCATAAAGATTCTGGGCATCAGTGCAGATCATTTCCTCGTCTGGATTCACAGAAGCGCTGGAGTCGACCTCTGATTCCCAGGCTATAGTATGAGTAAACAGCTCTGCAGACTCAACCATCTGTTCTACCTCATACTCAGACGGGCAGCTGGAGATTTGGGAGCTGTGAGGAAGCAAGTGCGATTTGGGTGACACCTTTGAGGACTGGAGTATTTGTGATGTTGAAGTTGATGTGGAGGAGAGCCCACTTAAAGGAGCACTTGATATCCGTTGAAGCACCTGCTGTTTTTGTGCCTCATCTGGAATTTGTAGCGATTGGCGTGGCCGTAAGAAAGGGATCTTATCACATTGTCCGCTAAAAGAAGTAGACATTTTAGTTTGGCTGGAAGATGGTCTTTCTTCTGCAGATGTTACTGTTGCTTTAACACCTACCCCACGGACACAACCTTTTTTCCCCTTCCCAACACGCCTATTCCCCTTTCCACCAGCAGCAGGCCTTTTTCCACTCATTTTGGTGGTTAACTAATTCACAACTCTGGAGTTGTTTGCACAAAAAAACAATGGATGGTAACCGAGCAGAGCTGAGTGGCCAAACTGTGGTATTAGGCCAAAACTATTGGCTGGGTTAGATGCAGAAAAAAATTATTTTGAATTTGCAACCTGATGGAGGTCAGTATAGATGGACTAATACAAATAGTCCCACACACTGCTAGAAGCCCAAATATTTTTTCAGAGGTACTGTAGATGCAGATAAAAATTATTTTTAATTTGCAACCTGATGGAGGTCAGTATAGATGGACTAATAGACCAAGTCCCACACACTGCTAGAAGCCCAAATATTTTTTCAGAGCTAGATGCAGAAAAAAATTATTTTGAATTTGCAACCTGATGGAGGTCAGTATAGATGGACTAATAGACCAAGTCCAACACACCGCTAGAAGCCCAACTATTTTTTCAGAGCTAGATGCAGAAAAAAATTATATTCAATTTGCAACCTGCTGGAGGTCAGTATAGAAGGACTAATAGAACAAGTCCCACACACTGCTAGAAGCCCAAATATTTTTTCAGAGCTAAATGAAGAAAAAAATTATTTTTAATTTGCAACCTGATGGAGGTCAGTATAGATGGACTAATAGACCAAGTCCCACACACTGCTAGAAGCCCAAATATTTTTTCAGAGCTAGATGCAGAAAAAAAATATTTTTAATTTGCAACCTGATGGAGGTCAGTATAGATGGACTAATAGACCAAGTCCCACACACCGCTAGAAGCCCAAATATTTTTTCAGAGCTAGATGCAGAAAAAAATTATTTTTAATTTGCAACCTGATGGAGGTCAGTATAGATGGACTAATAGACCAAGTCCCACACACTGCTAGAAGCCCAAATATTTTTTCAGAGCTAGATGCAGAAAAAAATTATTTTTAATTTGCAACCTGATGGAGGTCAGTATAGATGGACTAATAGAACAAGTCCCACACACCGCTAGAAGCCCAAATATTTTTTCAGAGCTAGATGCAGAAAAAAATTATTTTTAATTTGCAACCTGATGGAGGTCAATATAGATGGACTAATAGACCAAGTCCCACACACTGCTAGAAACCCAAATATTTTTTCAGAGCTAGATGCAGAAAAAAATTATTTTTAATTTGCAACCTGATGGAGGTCAGTATAGATGGACTAATAGACCAAGTCCCACACACCGCTAGAAGCCCAACTATTTTTTCAGAGCTAGATGCAGAAAAAAATTATATTCAATTTGCAACCTGCTGGAGGTCAGTATAGAAGGACTAATAGAACAAGTCCCACACACTGCTAGAAGCCCAAATATTTTTTCAGAGCTAAATGAAGAAAAAAATTATTTTTAATTTGCAACCTGATGGAGGTCAGTATAGATGGACTAATAGACCAAGTCCCACACACTGCTAGAAGCCCAAATATTTCTTCAGAGCTAGATGCAGAAAAAAATTATTTTTAATTTGCAACCTGATGGAGGTCAGTATAGATGGACTAATAGACCAAGTCCCACACACTGCTAGAAGCCCAAATATTTTTTCAGAGCTATATGCAGAAAAAAAATTTTTTTAATTTGCAACCTGATGGAGGTCAGTATAGATGGACTAATAGACCAAGTCCCACACACTGCTAGAAGCCCAAATATTTTTTCAGAGCTAGATGCAGAAAAAAATTATTTTTAATTTGCAACCTGATGGAGGTCAGTATAGATGGACTAATAGACCAAGTCCCACACACCGCTAGAAGCCCAACTATTTTTTCAGAGCTAGATGCAGAAAAAAATTATATTCAATTTGCAACCTGGTGGAGGTCAGTATAGAAGGACTAATAGAACAAGTCCCACACACTGATAGAAGCCCAAATATTTTTTCAGAGCTAAATGAAGAAAAAAATTATTTTTAATTTGCAACCTGATGGAAGTCAGTATAGATGGACTAATAGACCAAGTCCCACACACTGCTAGAAGCCCAAATATTTTTTCAGAGCTAGATGCAGAAAAAAATTATATTCAGTTTGCAACCTGATGGAGGTCAGTATAGATGGACTAATAGAATGATGCTATGCCCAAAAGATTTTACTTCACTAGGTGCAGTAAAAAAATTGGTATTCTATACACAGGTGTTATATCTTGCAACACAGATAGGCTACTCCACTGACTAACACACTCTGCAATAGGCCAAAAAGGATTAGCTTTGCTAGATTCAGCCAAATGCTGTGAAAAAAACTTGCACAGCACTGGCACAGACCTGCCTGGCAAAAACTGATAGGAACTCATGTAACCTAGTCCTGAAAAGGACTCCAATTACAATTAGTCTTTACTCCCACAACCTATCTATTTAAGAGCACAGACCTCCCTGATAAAAGTCGTAGGAAATGCTGTAACCTAGTCCTTAACAGGACTGCAATCACAACTATTCCCTACTCCCAAGCTATCTGTATATTTGTGCGAAAATTGGCTTGAAATTAACAAGGTATAGCGCACACAGCAACAGCGGTGCCGTCTAACACGCAGCTGCAGCAGTGAGAAAATGGTGGCGACGGGGAAAATGGCTTGGTCTTATAGGGCAAGGACATGTGACATACACTGCCAATGACACATGCCCTTGCTTGTGTGAAAAAAAGCACTTCGCTCCGTGTGTGCGCTGCTGATAGGCTGACAGATTGCACCTCCCCACTGCAAATGCGGGAAAGAGAAAAAAAAATGGAGATCTTCATTGTTCCTGCAGAGATCCATCCCCTGCCCCTCCCCCCACCCCGCTGTACACTCAAACTGCGTATTAACATTAATTTTCATCATTACTGAGAAAAAATCCAGTTATGATTTTGGTGCACGAACAGTTATCGAACATAACCTCGAACAGCCGAATTTTTCTCAAATTGTTCGTGTTCGCCGAACGGCTCGAACACCGCCCAAAACAGCTCGAATTTGAGATTGGCGAACAGTTCGAGTAGAACAACACTCATCTCTAATGATGAGACTCAAACACCTGATTTTAGCGACAACTTTAGTTTTTTGTCAGGGCAGGAACAGGTTGGCTCTGAGCACGACGGGTGTGATAACACACAGGGAGATGATGATGAGGTTGGAGATCCCACTTACTGTCAACCCACAGTCAGCCAAGAGAAGAGGTCAGCAGAGGAGGTGGAGGAGGATGCTAGAGATGACGAGGTCAGGTTGCGCCTTCCTGGACAGAGACGTAGTACTGGAAGCATGTCAACAACTGAATCCTCAAACACAACTCTGCCTCTGACCACAAGTTGTGATGGCGCTTCAGGTCGCATGGGTGCTAAGCCTTGCATAGCCTGGGCATTTTTTCAGATCGATAAAGATGACTCAACTCGTGTTATCTATAACATTTGTCAGCAAAAGCTAAGTAGAGGCCAAAAAATACATCGTTTGAGTACTTCATGCATGAACTGGCACATGGACATGAAGCATAAGTTGCAGTGGGAAGCTCACTGTGCTACAATGCGGCCAACCATCGTCTGCCACATCTTGTGCATCCGTGGCCTATTCATCCTCTGTGACTGAGGGGACAACAGTCACACCTGTTTTGGGATGCAAACCTGCCACCTCTTTACAAGCAACAGCCAGCGTGATTGACAGGTCATCATTTTCTTTGGAGGTATTAACACCAGCTGGTGTTGAGCGCTGTCCGACATCGATAGCACCACCTTTGGATCAAGGCAACCTAACATGTCCGCCTACATCTTCCTCACAGACCGGCAGTTTGCCGGGGACACACTTCTCTACCCCGTCTAAGCACAACAGCCAGCCCTCGGTCCCTCAGATGTGGACAAGTAAAAGACCATTTCCTCCTAGCCATGAGAAAGCTAAGAGGTTGAATTTCACCATCTGCAAGCTCTTGGCTACAGAAATGCTTCCTTTCCGACTGGTGGACACAGAGGATTTTTGAGACCTTATGTCCGTCGCAGTGCCCCAGTACCAGATACAGTGTGCATTTCACCACAGACACTTGGACGAGTAGGCATGGACAGGGGCGTTACATGTCGCTGACTGGGCACTGGGTAACTATGGTGACAGCAGGACAAGGGGCTGCTGTCCAAGTCTTGCCGTCCCCACGAGTTGTACATCAATCCTCTTTATCTCAAAGTTCCTCCACTGCTTCTGCCTCCTCAACCTCCTCTCGGTCCTCCACCTGCACCCAAAGCCTGTCTGGTCATGCCACAGGCTTTCTAACTGCGCAGAAGGGATCCTTTACAGCTCCTTACTATGCTGGCAGCAGGGCTCAACATCATCAGGCAGTTTGTACTTAGAAATGTCTGGGAAATGTGAGTCAGCTGAGGAGTTGTGGTCAGCTCTGGAGAAACAGTTTCATGAATGGTTGTCTCCACTGGACCTGAAACCAGGTAAGGCCGTGTGCGACAATGCTGCAAACCTGGGTGCGGCCCTTCACCGGGGCAATGTCACACACGTGCCTTGTATGGCTCACGTGTTGAACCTGGTTGTCCAGCAATTTTTAGCCCCCTATCCCAGACTAGATGGCCTTCTGCAGAGGGCACGGTCGCTGTGTGCTCACTTCCGCCGTTCGCATCCCGCAGCTCAGCGTGTGACATCTCTACAGAAGTCATTGGGCCTGCCACTTCACCGGTTAAAATGCGATGTGCCTACCCGGTGGAATTCAACTCTGCACATGTTGCAGCGACTGTGGCAGCACCGACAAGCCCTGGTGCAATACGTTCTGACGTATAGCCTGGGCCAACGAGATCCAGAGGTGGGGCAAATCATGCTGAAGGAGTGGTCTCAGATCAGGGACCTATGCACCCTTCTGCACAGTTTTGAAATGGCGACGAAGATGTTTAGTGCTGATGATGCCATTATCAGCATGACTATTCCGGTGATTTACATGCTGGAGCACATGTTAAACAGAATTCGGAGTCAGGTGGTGGCACAAGAGGAGGTGGAGGAAGTAGAGGAGGAGGAGTTGTATGCGGAAGGGCTAACATCTGCAAGGTCCAGACGGTCCGCAGCACCAAGGTGGCAGGCATGTGAGGGTGGGGGAGATGGTTTTACCAGGGCGCATGGTAGCAGCCAATCTAGTGAGGAAGATGCAGGAGCCCAGGAAGAAGTGGAGGACGAACTGATGGAAGACTCATCAGATGAGGGAGACCTTGATCACATTTCTGTTGTGCGAGGTTGGGGGGAAAGGACAGAGGAAGGAAGCATGATTGTTACCTCGCCACCAACACAACAAGGACTTGGTGCTCCTGGATGCGCAACACACATGAGTGCCTTCTTGCTGCACTACCTGCAACATGACCCTCGAATTGTGAGAATTAGAAATAATCCTGACAACTGGATTGCCACACTGTTAGATCCCCGGTACAAAAGTAAATTTGCAGAAATTATTCCTGCCATAGAACGGGATGCACGCATGCTGGAGTATCAGCAGAGACTGTTGCAGAATCTTACATGTGCTTTTCCACAAAACACTAGTGGTGCACGTAGTGAATCTCACAGTTCCAACTTGCCAACCGTGGGACCGTCGAGTGTTCAGCACTCTAACCGTAACAGAAACACAGTATCTGCTGGTAACATCAATTTTGCAGAATCATTTCACCACTTTTTTAGCCCATCCTTTGCAAGGCCACAGGAGACAAGAAGTCTGACACATAGTCAACACCTAGAGACGATGGTACAGGAGTATCTCCAAGTAAACATTGAAGCCATGACTGTGTCACTAGACCCTTGCTCTTTTTGGGCTTCCAATCTGGATAAATGGCCGAAGCTCGCCACTTACGCCTTGGAGATCTTGTCATGCCCCGCAGCCCGCTTTCTGTCTGAACGTGTGTTCAGCGCTACTGGTGGTGTGCTGACAGATAAGTGCACGTGGCTCTCCACTGATACTGTAGACAGACTCACGTTCATAAAGATGAACAAATCATGGATCCAAAATGACTTTTCTACCCCTGTGTCATCCTGGGGAGATTAAAAGCTTGATGATTTGTTAAAATCACCTCACCAACCGTTTTAAGCTTTCAAATTACTAATCATATTTACCTGTATCTTGGCTGGAAAATAATTTGGGCCTTGTAGCAGTGTGCAGTACTGATTCTATTAGGCCATCTATACTAAGCTCCACCAGATTTAAAATTACTAATCATGTTTATCTGTATCTTGGCTGGAAAATAATTTGGGCCTTGTAGCAGTGTGCAGTACTGATTCTATTAGGCCATCTATACTAAGCTTCACCAGATTTAAAATTACTAATCATGTTTATCTGTATCTTGGCTGGAAAATAATTTGGGCCTTGTAGCAGTGTGCAGTACTGATTCTATTAGGCCATCTATACTAAACTCCACCAGATTTAAAATTACAAATCATGTTTATCTGTATCTTGGCTGGAAAATAATTTGGGCCTTGTAGCAGTTTGCAGTACTGATTCTATTAGACCATCTATACTAAGCTCCACCAGCTTTCAAATTAATAATAATTTTTAGCTGCACCTAGTCCGGAAAATAATTTTGGGGCTCCTAGATGTGCAAGACAAATGAGTGACTTCTTGCTGCACTACCTGAAACATGACCCTCAGATTGTCAGAATTCAAAATAATCCTGACAACTGGGTTGCCACACTCTTAGATCCCCCACACTCTTCGATCAACCTTTTAAATTTAATAAAGAACAAAAAAATGGTCATTTTTGAAATTATAAGCATTAGCAGATTATTAGAAGCTGAAATCAAACAGTTTTCAACTCAAAACTTTATTCTAGGTGATGTTACATTTGCACATAGGACCCCTTGTTCGAAAGGAGGTTCTGAACTCTCTTGTTCATTGAATTTGTCAGGTTTTGGATGGTTTCTGCTTCAATTGTTTTGCATGAGGACAGAATACCCTCCTAGAGCTGTTGCTTAGATGTGAACTGCCTCCCGCCATCATAGACACTCCTTTTGATGATGCTCCAGAGGTTCTCAATGGGGTTGAGGTCAGGGGAGCATGGGGGTCACACCATAAGTTTGTCCCCTTTTATGCCCATATCAGCCAGAGATGCAGATGTGTTATGTGCAGCATGAGACGGTGCATTATTATGCATGAAAATGATCTTGCTGCGGAATACACGGTTCTTCTTCTTGAACCATGGCAGGAAGTGCTGTTTGAGAAACTCCACATACATTATGGAGTTCATCTCTACCCCTTCAGGGATCCTAAAGGGGCCGACAATCTCTCTCCCCATGATTCCAGCCCAAAACATTACTCCACCTCCTACTTGTTGGCGCCATAGCCATGTTTGCATGGGGTGTCCATCCACCAGCCATCCACCACTCCATCCATCTGGACCATTGAGCGTTGCACGGCACTCATCGGTGAACAAAACAGTTTTGAAGTCAGTCTTCATGTATTGTTTGGCCCACTGGAGCCATTTCTGCTTGTGTACAGTGGATAGAGGAGGTCGACAGCATGGCTTACGCACAGCTGCAAACCTCTGAAGGACCTCTGAAGGACCCTGCATCTTGTTGTTCGGGAGACTTTGGAGGCACCAGCAGCTTCAAAAACTTGTCTGCCGCTATGACAAGGCTTTTTTGCCGCTGCTCATTTAACCTGACGTAATTGCCTGTAAGAAAGAGTCCTCAATTTTCCCTTATCAGCACGCACACGTGTGTACTGTGAATCAGCTGCATACTTTTTGTGCGATGATCAGGATGAAGTGTCTTGGCAATGTTGTTTGCAGTCATGCCTTGACCTAAACACTCCACAATTTGTTACTTCTCAGCAGCCGACACATCCTTTTTCTTTCCCATTTTGGCAGAAAATGTAGGCTGCTTAATAATGTGGGACAGCCTTCTTAAGTAGTCTTGCCTTTCATTGGACACACCTGCCAAACTAATTAGCACAGGTGTCTGCAATTGCTTACAGTGATATAAAGAGCCCTGACAAACATCACCATCAATGAGTTTAACTGACAAACAAAAAAATTCTTACCTTATCACTCCTAAACACTTTTTGCACTGGAACACAGTGTACATGTGCTTTTCCACAAAACACCAGTGGTTCACGTAGTGAATCTTACAGTTCTAACTTGCCAACAGCGGTCTGTATGGAGTTGTTCAATAAAGGGCCCAAAATTAAGATAACATAGACGGGAGAGGTCTCTATGAATACAAATTCCTAAGTATTTGATACCCTGTGAGGGCCAGGCAAAGGGAAAGTTGGGCTGGATGGAATCCTGTATGGATTTGGGGAAGGAGACATCGAGGGCCTCAGACTTCGCTGCATTGATTTTAAAATTTGACCATGTAACAAAGTGATCTATTTCAGCCATAACAGCATATGTATATATGTGATTGAGTGATATATACTAGGACATCATCAGCAAATGCAGAGCACTTGTACTCGGTGCCTCCCAACTCAATCCACCTAATATTGGGGTTATAGCGAATTGATGAGAGCAGGTGCTCCGTGATGAAAATGTTCCATTTATCTTCAGCCTAGGTGACGTATTGCGATACAGGGTCGTGATTTTGCCTATAAAAGGGTCTCCTAGACCCCTACCCCAAGCTTTTTAAGACAATAATATATGGCGTGCCAGGAGACTCTATGGAATGCTTTCTCAGCATCCAACGACAGTATCTAACTACAAATTTTTAACTGCATCTAGCCCAGGAAATACTTTGTGCCTAGCAGCAGTGTCTGCTAGTCAGCGGATTATCCCAGCTGTTAAGCAAGCTACACCACCTGTAGCTTGGACACTTAATTTAATCAAAGGAAATGCTTCGGGCCCCCGGGACACTCAGTGAAGAGCATCGGGGAGGCACCCCAAGGCACAGGGGCTGGGACTGGTGGTAGGACTCCTTGCGGTGGACCGCCAAGCTCGATCCTTATAAAAGCTTTTTAACTGCAGTAGTTTAGTGGACGCTAGTGGAGCTGGAATTACGCGGCTGCTGGCATGAGACTTGCCCTCCAATAGATCCTTGTAAAAGGATTTAAAGTGTACTCATTCAAATTAGAGAGACAATTTAAATTAAAAGATTTAGACCTGCCTCCACCGCAGGGGGGCTCGCTCGACCCACCAGCAGACAGGCACCAGTATTGGGAGAGGGGGGCTGGCCGTCTGGGTCCACCACGGCTCTGGCACAAACCCGGCGACACGGAGGTCACATGGGCAGGAAAGGACTGGCCATGTCGGCTTCGCACTTTTTTGGTTTTAGAAGGGCATGACATGCCTATATCTGTGTCTCCCTCTCCTTTTACTCCTCCACCTCTTTTCTTTTCGCATGACTATATGTACTTGTCACTTTTCCATGTGTTAGTTGTGTCTTCTGAGCAGTTTGTCAGCTTTTGGACACCTTTGAAGGTGTTTTCTATGTGTTGCTATGTGTTTTTGTTTGCCTGCCATTGGTTTTAACGGTGTTCGAAGGTGTTCGACGAACAGTTCGGCGAACATACGTGTGTTCGACGAACCAAACCGAACTCGAACACTACGGGGGTGGCTCAACACTACTCTTAATGCCAATCTATACAGTGTATGATGACATTTTGTTCTTTATGAACATTTAATACAGATTCTACAGTATATCTCACAATTGTACTATCTCAAGCCCGAAGTTAATGGAAATTTCCATTGGCTGGATAGAAAGCTTTATTGTGAGAAAATGTAAAACATCACCTTGTGGATTTGTACTCATGAGTTTCTGTTTACTAGGCAGGTGCATAAGCTCAGCAAGCCACTGGATCATCACAGGTGAAAACAGCTGCCAAGAAAGGCAGTGAACATTGAATCACTAATAGGTAAGCTCAAAAATAAATCCATTGGTCTTACTATGTCATTCCTAATGCCAATCTATACAGCGTGTGATGACATTTTGTTCTTTTTGAACATTTAATACAGATTCTAATCTCACAATTGCACTATCCAAAGATCGAAGTTAATGGAAATTCCCATTGGCTGGATAGAAAACTTTATTATGAGGAAATGGATTAAGTTACTGTGTGGATTTGAACTCAAGACCTTCTGTTTGCAAGACAGGCTTTATTGTGAGAAAATGTAAAACATCACATTGTGGATTTGTACTCATGACTTTCTGTTTACAAGAAAGGTGCATAAACTCAGTAAGCCACTAGATCATCACAGGTGAAAATGGTTGCCAAGAAAGGCAGTGAACATTGAATTGCTAAAAGGTAAGTTAAAAAATAAATCCATTGGTTTTACTATGTCATTCTTAATGCCATTCTATACAGCGTATGATGACATTTTTTCTTTATGAACATTTAATACAGCTTCTATATCTCACAATTGCACTATCTCAAGACGAAAGTTAATGGAAATTACCATTGGCTGGATAGAAAACTTTATTTTGAGAAAATGGAGAAATGTACTGTGCATATCTGAGCTCATGACTTTGTGTGTACATGCCAGGTGCATTAACACAGCAAGCCACTGGACCATCACAGATGTTAATGCTTGCCAAGAAAGGCAGTGAACATTGAATAGCTAATAGGTAAATTCAAAAATAAATTCATTGGTTTTACTATGTCACTCTTATTGCCAATCTATTCAGCGTATGATGACATTTTATTCTTTATGAACATTTAATACAGATTCTATATCTCACAATTGCACTATCTCAAGCCCGAAGTAAATGAAAATTTCAATTGGCTGGATACAAAGCTTTATTGTGAGAAAATGTAAAACATCAGCTTGTGGATTTGTACTCATGACCTCCTGTTTACAAGACAAGTGCATAAAGTCAGCAAGCCACTGGATCATCACTAGCATTGAGCGAGCATGCTCGACACTGCTCGGTACTCGCCCGAGCATCACGCTACTCGGGATGTTCGGCGAGCACCGAGCATTTCCGGGTAACTCGGGCGGTAGCTTGGGTCTCCGCCCTGCATGTTTGGCACTCTTTACAGAGCCAATGAACATGCAGGGATTGCCAGACAGTCACTGTAATGCCGCAGACTTGTAGTTTGTGGGCATTACAGTGATTGGCTGGCCGTACAGCGTCACCTCAAGTATTTAAAACCGGACGCCGCCATCTTGGACACAGTCGCTCTGGATCAGACAGTGTAGGGACAGCGCTGCTGATTTAGGGAGAGATACAGTACAGACCACAAGTTTGGACACACCTTCTCATTTAAAGATTTTTCTGTATTTTCATGACTTTGAAAATTGTACATTCACACTGAAGGCATCAAAACTATGAATTAACACAAGTTAAGCTCATCAAGAGAATGCCAAGAGTGTGCAAAGCAGTCATCAAAGCAAAAGGTGGCTACTTTGAAGAGCCTAGATTATAAGACATATTTTCAGTTGTTTCACACTTCTTTGTTAAGTATATAATTCCACATGTGTTAATTCATAGTTTTGATGCCTTCAGTGTGAATGTACAATTTTCATAGTCATGAATAAACAGAAAAATCATTAAATGAGAAGGTGTGTCCAAACTTTTGGTCTGTACTGTATATCCTGCGAAATAGTTAGTGTAGGGTCTGTAAAGGCTGCCATATCAAACAAACAGTCTTTCTCAGGACTTATATCCATCCCAGATATCAGGCAGGCAGGCAGGCTGTATAGGAGACGCAGTGGTTATACCAGCAAGCGCTGCATTACAGTCCTGTGTGCTCCTGTTGCTGAAATTTCTGGACTTAGCTCCAGGTCTCGGGGGCCAGGAAAAATCCTTTTTTTTCATCTAAATCCTCTTTTTTTTTCCTCCTTCATACTGTACAAATACCGATCTTATTAACCTTTTGGTGTCCCCCCCGCCCCAAAAAAAAAAGAAGTGTGTCTCTGATTTTTCAGACACAAATATATCTGTTGAAAATAATTTGGTGTAGGCCAGAGAAACAGAAGTGTGGTTTTGCAGTTCCATGGGCCATTTGTATCTAAAAAAAAAACAGTTTGAGTGTGTCGCTCACTGTTCAGCCGCAAATATATATATTTAAAAACGTCTGGTATACACCAGTAAATTATAACTGTGGTTTTGCTGTTCCATGGTAAAAAATCTCTATTATCCTGCTCTTGGCATTTCTTGCTGTAAAAAAAAAAAATTGTGTCTCCCTGATTTTTCAGACACAAATATATCTGTTGAAAATAGTCTGGTGTAGGCCAGAGAGACAGAAGTGTGCTTTTGCTGTTCCACAGTAAAAAATCTCTATTATCCTGCCCTTGGCATTTTTTGCCGTAAAAAAAAAAGATAATAGTGTCTCCCTGATTTTTCAGACACAAATATATCTGTTGAAAATAGTCTGGTGTAGGCCAGAGAGACAGAAGTGTGCTTTTGCTGTTCCATGGTAAAAAAATCTCTATAATACTGCTTTTTGCATTTTTTGCCGTAAAAAAAAAATAACAGTGTCTCCCTGATTTTTTAGACACATAAATATCTGTTGAAAATAGTCTGGTGTAGGCCCGAGAAATACAACTGTGGTTTTGCAGTTCCACCGGTCAAATCTCTGTATTATCCTGCTTTTCGCAATTTTTGGCCGCAAAAAATAAATAATAGTGTCTCCTGATTGTTCAGACACAAATATATCTGTTGAAAATAGTCTGGTGTAAGCCCGAGAAATACAAGTGTGGTTTTGCAGTTCCACGGTTCAAACCTCTGTATTATCCACTTTTGGGCCATTTGTATCTAAAAAAAACAGTTTGAGTGTGCTGCTCACTGTTCAGCCGCAAATATATATATATTTTAAAAAGTCTGGTATACACCAGTAAATTATAACTGTGGTTTTGCTGTTCCACGGTAAAAAATCTCTATTATCCTGCTTTTAGCATTTTTTGCCATAAAAATAAATAGTGTCTCCTGATTGTTCAGACACAAATATATCTGTTGAAAATAGTCTGGTGTAGGCCCGAGAAATACAAGTGTGGTTTTGCAGTTCCACGGGTCAAATCTCTGTATTATCCTGCTTTTCGCAATTTTTGGCCGTAAAAAATAAATAGTATTGTCTCCTGATTGTTCAGACACAAATATATCTGTTGAAAATAGTCAGGTGTAGGCCCGAGAAATACAAGTGTGGTTTTGCAGTTCCACGGTTCAAACCTCTGTATTATCCACTTTTGGGCCATTTGTATCTTAAAAAAACCAGTTTGAGTGTGTCGCTCACTGTTCAACAACAAATATATATATTTAAAAAGTCTGGTCTACATACACCAGTAAATTATAACTGTGGTTTTGCTGTTCCATGGTAAGAAATCTCTATTATTCAGCTTTTGGTTTTTTTTCCGTAAATAAAAACAGTAATATTTTCTCAGAGATTGTTCAGATTGTTTAAAAGAGTCGGGTGTAGGTCAGAGAAATAAAATTGTGGTTTTCCTCATCCACGGTTCTAATCTACTTTTTATTACACTTTTTCCATTGATAGTGCGAGTGTAAGCTATTTCACTTCCTTTACAATGGGCAAGGCGCGTGGCAAGTAGTGTTGAGCCACCCCCGCAGTGTTGGAGTTCGGTTCGGTTCGTCAAACACCCGTATGTTCGTTGAACTGTTCATCAAACACCTTCGAACACCGTTAAAACCAATGGCAGGCAAACAAAAACACATAGAAACACATAGAAAACACCTTCAAAGGTGTCCAAAAGCTGACAAACTGCACAGAAGACACAACTAACACATGGAAAAGTGACAAGTACATATAGTCATACGAAAAGAAAAGAGGTGGAGGAGTAAAAGGAGGGGGAGACACGGATATAGGCATATCATGCCCTTCTAAAAGCAAAAAAGTGCGAAGCCAACACGGCCAGTCCATTCCTGCCCGTGCGACCTCCGTGTCGCCACGTTTGTGCCAGAGCCGCGGTGGACCCTGACGGCCAGCCACCTTCTCCCAATACTGGTGCCTGTCCGCTGTTGGGTCGAGCGAGCCACCTGCGGTGGAGGTAGATCGAATCTTTTTAATTTAAATTGTCTCTCTAATTTGAATGATTACTCTTTAAATCCTTTTACAAGGATATATTGAAGGGCAAGTCTCATGGCAGCAGCCGCGGTAATTCCAGCTCCAGTAGCGTCCACTAAACTGTTGCAGTTAAAAAGCTTTTATAAGGATCGAGCTTGGCGGTCCACCGCAAAGCGTCCAACCGCCAGTCCCAGCCCCTATGCCTTGGGGTGCCTCCCCAATGCTATTCACTGAGTGTCTCAGGTGGTGTAGCTTGCTTAACAGCTGGGATAATCTGCTAACTAGCAGACACTGCTACTAGGCACAAAGTATTTCCTGGGCTAGATGCAGTTAAAAATTTGTAATTATATACTCTCGTTGGATGCTGAGAAAGCATTCCATAGAGTCTCCTGGCACGCCACATATTATTCTCTTAAAAAGCTTGGGGTAGGGGTCTAAGGGACCCTTTTATAGCCAAAATCACGGCCCTGTATCGCAATACGTCACCAAGGCTGAAGATAAATGGAACATTTTCATCACCTTTCATAATCACCAATGGGACAAGGCAGGGATGTCCTCTGTCCCCTCTCTTATACATCCTAGTGACGGAGCACCTGCTCTCATCAATTCGCCATAACCCCAATATTATTTAGATTGAGGTGGGAGGCACCGAGTACAAGTGCTCTGCATTTGCTGATGATGTCCTAGTATATATTACTCAATCACATATATCCATCCCTGCTGTTATGGCTGAAATAGATCACTTTGTTACATGGTCAAATTTTAAAATCAATGCAGCGAAGTCTGAGGCCCTCGATGTCTCCCTCCCCAAATCCATACAGGATTCCATTCAGTCCAACTTTCCCTTTGCCTGGCCCTCACAATGTATCAAATACTTAGGAATTCGTATTCATAGAGACCTCTCCCGTCTATGTTATCTTAATTTTTGGCCCTTTATTGAACAACTCCATACAGACCACGGTTGGCAAGTTAGAACTGTAAGATTCACTACGTGAACCACTGGTGTTTTGTGGAAAAGCACATGTACACTGTATTCCAAATTATTATGCAAAAAGGGTTTAGGAGTAGTGTTGAGCCACCCCCGTAGTGTTCGGGTTCGGTTCGGTTCGTCGAACACCGGGATGTTCGAGGAACTGTTCGTCGAACTGTTCGTCGAACACCTTAGAACACCGTCGAACACCGTTAAAACCAATGGCAGGCAAACAAAAACACATAGGAACACATAGAAAACACCTTCAAAGGTGTCCAAAAGCTGACAAACTGCTCAGAAGACGCTTTCTTTAAAAAAGCCGGCCGGCAATTCAGCAGCGGCATACACCGGTACCCGACAATTTAGACATGAAGGAATAGAGCATCACACATAGATTAGATAGATAGAAACATGTCAGTCACATATATATGAAGTACAGTGACAGTGTTGCTTACTGTACTTGTCATTTAGTGTAAAGGATTTATTAAAAAATATAATAGTGTTTTCGTGCACCGTCTCTTTAAAAAAGCCGGCCGGCAATTCAGCAGCGGTACCCGACAATTTATAACAGACAGAATAGAGCTTCACACATAGATTAGATAGATAGAAACATGTCAGTCACATATATATGAAGTACTGTGACAGTGTTGCTTACTGTACTTGTCATTTACTGCAAAGGATTTATTAAAAAAAATAATAGTGTTTTCATGCACCGTCTCTTTAAAAAAGCCGGCTGGCAATTCAGCATCTGTACCCGACAATTTAGAATAGAAGGAATAGAGAATCACACATAGATTAGATAGATAGAAACATGTCAGTCACATATATATGAAGTACAGTGACAGTGTTGCTTACTGTAATTGTCATTTAGTGTAAAGGATTTATCAAAAAAAATAATAGTGTTTTCATGCACCGTCTCTTTAAAAAAGCCGGCCGGCAATTCAGCATCTGTACCCGACAATTTATAACAGACAGAATAGAGCTTCACACATAGATTAGATAGATAGAAACATGTCAGTCACATATATAATAAGTACAGTGATAGTGTTGGTTACTGTACTTGTCATTTAGTATTAAAATAAAGGATTTATTATTAAAAAAAATTGGCGTGGGGTTCCCCGTAATTTTAGTCTCTAGCGGAGGTTAAGCAGACGGCTGGGGCAGATGTTTGAAGCCTGGGAAGGGGGTAATACCCACAGAGCTTCCCAGGCTACTAATATCAGCCCCCAACTGAATACCTAGCCTTTACTAGCTATTAAAATGGAGGACCCCCCCAAAAAAAATTACGTGGGGTCCCCCCTAATTTAATAGCTAGCAAAGGCTAGGCAGACAGCTGGGGGCTGATATTAATAGCCCAGGAAGGGAGCCATGAATATTGGCCCCCTCCCAGGCTAGAAACACCAGCCGTCAGCCGCCCCAGAAATGGCGCATCCATAGGATGCGCCAATTCTGGCACTTAGCCTCGCTCTTCCACGCTGCCCTGGTGCGGTGGCAGGGGGTAATAGGGTTGGGGTTGATGTCAGCTTATAATGCCAGCTGACATCAAGCCCAGGTTAGTAATGGAGAGGCGTCTATAAGACACCCCCATTACTAACCCCATAGTCAAAGTTAAAAAAAAAACACAAACACCCAGAATAAAGTCCTTTAATTGAAATAAAGACACAATTCTTTATTGTTCTAAATTAAACCATACTTACCATCACGCCCATTCCAGCTGAAGCCAACGATCTCCTGCAATAAAAGAAAAATAATAAAGCAACCTCATCCTTACCTTTCCATGGTTCCCAGGACAGCTTCAGCTCTGCTACATCGAGATGACAGGCTGGACCTGCAGAACGCTGCCATCCAGCCTGTCATCCCGCAGACACTGAGAAGCGCAGGCTTGCTTGCGCTCCTCAGTGTCTGACTGTGACGGCATCCAGATGAGCCGACAATGAACTCGGCTCACCTCATGTACGTCACTGACAGCGTGGGAAAATTCTCCTGCACTCAGCGCTTCAGCGTGAGAATTTTCCCACGCTGTCAGTGACGTGCATGAGGTGCGCCGAGTTCATTGGACATGACCTCGGCTCATCTGGATGCCGTCACAGCCAGACACTGAGTAGCGCAAGCAAGCCTGCGCTTCTCAGTGTCTGTGGGATGACAGGCTGGATGGCAGCGTTCTGCTGCGGTCCAGCCTGTCATCTCGATGTAGCAGAGCTGAAGCTGTCGTGGGAGCCATGGAAAGGTAAGGATGATGTTGCTTTATTATTTTACTTTTATTGCAGGAGATCATTGGCTTCAGCTGGAATGGGCGTGATGGTAAGTATGGTTTAATTTAGAACAATAAAGAATTGTGTGTTTATTTCAATTAAAGGACTTTTTCTGGGTGTTGTGTTTTTTTTAAATACTTTACTAGAAATTCATGGTGGTCATGTCTAATATTGGCGTGACCCCATGAATTTCGGGCTTAGGGCCAGCTGATAATGCCAAGCTGGCCTTAACCCCTTTATTACCCAGTGAGCCACCGCACCAGGGCCCTGGATGAGTTGGGTACAGCGCCAGAAGATGGCGCTTCTATGAACGCGCCATTTTCCGGGGCGGCTGCGGACTGCAATTTGCAGCGGGTGGGGCCCAGAAAGCTTGAGCCTCCCTGCGCTGCAGATTTCAGCCCCCAGCTGCCTAGTTGTACCTGGCTGGACACAAAAATAGGGCGAAGCTCCACGTATTTTTTTTTTAAATTCATGAAATTCATGGAATAATTAAGAAAAAAAGGGCTTCCCTATATTGTTGTGTCCGGCTAGGTACAAATAGGCAGCTGGTGGTTGGGAGCAGCCCGTTCCTGCCTGCTGTACCTGACTGGACTCAAATATAGGGCGAAGCCCCACATCAATTTTTTTTTCATTATTTCATGAATTTCCTGAAATAATTTAAAAAAAATTGACGTGGGGCTTCGCCCTATATTTGTGTCCAGTCAGGTACAGCAGGCAGGAACGGGCTGCCCCCAACCACCAGCTGCCTATTTGTACCTGGCCAGACACAACAATATAGGGAAGCCCTTTTTTAAAAAAATTATTTCATGAAATAATTAAAAAAAAATTGACGTGGGGCTTCGCACTATATTTGTGTCCAGCCAGGTACAGCAGGCATTGACGGGCTGCCCCCAACCACCAGCTGCCTATTTGTATCTGGTTGGACACAACAATATAGGGAAGCCCTTTTTTTCTTAATTATTCCATGAATTTCATGAAATAATTAAAAAAAAAAATGCGTGGGGCTTCGCCCTATTTTTGTACCCAGCCAGGTACAACTAGGCAGCTGGGAGCTGGAATCCGCAGCGCAGGGAGGCCCAAGCTTTCTGGGCCCCACCCGCTGCAAATTGCAGTCCGCAGCCGCCCCAGAAAATGGCGCGTTCATAGAAGCGCCATCTTCTGGCGCTGTACCCAACTCATCCAGGGCCCTGGTGCGGTGGCTCACTGGGTAATAAAGGGGTTAAGGCCAGCTTGGCATTATCAGCTGGCCCTAAGCCCGAAATTCATGGGGTCACGCCAATATTAGACATGACCACCATGAATTTCTAGTAAAGTATTTAAAAAAACACAACACCCAGAATAAAGTCCTTTAATTGAAATAAACACACAATTCTATATTGTTCTAAATTAAACCATACTTACCGTCACGCCCATTCCAGCTGAAGCCAATGTCTTCTGCAATAAAAGTAAAATAATTAAGCAACCTCATCCTTACCTTTCCATGGTTCCCAAGACAGCTTCAGCTCTGCTACATCGAGATGACAGGCTGGACCGCAGCAGAACGCTGCCATCCAGCCTGTCATCCCGCAGACACTGAGAAGCGCAGGCATGCTTGCGCTCCTCAGCGTCTCTCTGTGACGGCATAAAGATGAGACAAGTTCATGTCCAATGAACTCGGCGCACCTCATGCACGTCACTGACAGCGTGGGAGAATTCTCCTGCACTCAGCACTTCAGCGTGAAAATTCTCCCACGCTGTCAGTGACGTACATGAGGTCAGCTGAGTTCATTGGACATGAATGAGCTCACCTCATGCACGTCACTGACAGCGTGGGAAAATTCTCACGCTGTAGCGCTGAGTGCAGGAGAATTTTCCCACGCTGTCAGTGACGTGCATGAGGTGAGCTCATTCATGTCCAATGATCTCAGCTCACCTCATGCACGTCACTGACAGCGTGGGAAAATTCTCCTGCACTCAGCGCTACAGCGTGAGAATTCTCCCACGCTGTCAGTGACGTGCATGAGGTGAGCTCATTCATGTCCAATGAACTCAGCTGACCTCATGTATGTCACTGACAGCGTGGGAGAATTCTCACGCTGAAGCGCTGAGTGCAGGAGAATTTTCCCACGCTGTCAGTGACGTGCATGAGGTGCGCCGAGTTCATTGGACATGACCTCGGCTCATCTGGATGCCGTCACAGCCAGACACTGCAGAGCGCAAGCATGCCTGCGCTTCTCAGTGTCTGCGGGATGACAGGCTGGATGGCAGCGTTCTGCTGCGGTCCAGCCAGTCATCTCGATGTAGCAGAGCTGAAGCTGTCGTGGGAACCATGGAAAGGTAAGGATGAGGTTGCTTTATTATTTTTCTTTTATTGCAGGAGATCATTGGTTTCAGCTGGAATGGGCGTGATGGTAAGTATGGTTTAATTTAGAACAATAAAGGAATGTGTCTTTATTTCAATTAAAGGACTTTATTCTGGGTGTTTGTGTTTTCTTTTAACTTTGACTATGGGGTTAGTAATGGGGGTGTCTTATAGACGCCTCTCCATTACTAACCTGGGCTTGATGTCAGCTGGCATTATAAGCTGACATCAACCCCAACCCTATTACCCCACTGCCACCGCTACAGGGCAGTGGGAAGAGCGAGGCTAAGTGCCAGAATTGGCGCATCCTAAGGATGCGCCATTTCTGGGGCGGCTGACGGCTGGTGTTTCTAGCCTGGGAGGGGGCCAATATTCATGGAACCCTTCCTGGGCTATTAATATCAGCCCCCAGCTGTCTGCCTAGCCTTTGCTAGCTATTAAAATAGGGGGGACCCCACGTCATTTTTTTGGGGGGTCCCCCATTTTAATAGCTAGTAAAGGCTAGGTATTCTGCTGGGGGCTGATATTAGTAGCCTGGGAAGCTCCGTGGGTATTACCCCCTTCCCAGGCTTCAAACATCTGCCCCAGCCGTCTGGTTAACCTCCGCTAGAGCCTAAAATTATGGGGATCCCCACGCCAATTTTTTTTAAAATAAATCCTTTATTTTAACACTAAATGACAAGTACAGTAATCAACACTGTCACTGTACTTCATATACATGTGACTGACATGTTTCTATCTATCTAATCTATGTGTGATTCTCTATTCCTTCTATTCTAAATTGTCAGGTACAGATGCTGAATTGCCGGCCGGCTTTTTTAAAGAGACGGTGCATGAAAACACTATTATTTTTTTAAATAAATCCTTTACACTAAATGACAAGTACAGTAAGCAACACTGTCACTGTACTTCATATATATGTGACTGACATGTTTCTATCTATCTAATCTATGTGTGATTCTCTATTCCTTCTATTCTAAATTGTCGGGTACAGATGCTGAATTGCCTGCCGGCTTTTTTAAAGAGACGGTGCATGAAAACACTATTATTTTTTTTTAATAAATCCTTTACACTAAATGACAAGTGCAGTAACCAACACTGTCACAGTACTTCATATATATGTGACTGACCTGTTTCTATCTATCTAATCTATGTGTGATTCTCTATTCCTTCTATTCTAAATTGTCGGGTACAGATGCTGATTTGCCGGCCGGCTTTTTTAAAGAGACAGTGCATGAAAACACTATTATTTTTTTTAATAAAACCTTTATACTTAATGACAAGTACAGTAATCAACACTGTCACTGTACTTCATATATATGTGACTGACATGTTTCTATCTATCTAATCTATGTGTGAAGCTCTATTCTTTCTATTCTAAATTGTCGGGTACAGATGCTGAATTGCCGGCCGGCTTTTTTAAAGAGACGGTGCATGAAAACACTATTATTTTTTTTAATAAATCCTTTACACCAGGGTTCCCCAACTCCAGTCCTCAAGGCCCACCAACAGGTCATGTTTTCAGGATTTCCTTAGTATTACACAGGTGATAATTGCATCACCTGCACAGGCAATAATTCCATCACCTGTGCAATACTAAGGAAATCCTGAAAACATGACCTGTTGGTGGGCCTTGAGGACTGGAGTTGGGGAACCCTGCTTTACACTAAATGACAAGTACAGTAATCAACACTGTCACTGTACTTCATATATATGTGACTGACATGTTTCTATCTATCTAATCTATGTGTGAAGCTCTATTCTGTCTGTTATAAATTGTCGGGTACCGCTGCTGAATTGCCGGCGGCTTTTTTAAAGAGACGGTGCATGAAAACACTATTATTTTTTTTGATAAATCCTTTACACTAAATGACAAGTACAGTAAGCAACACTGTCACTGTACTTCATATATATGTGACTGACATGTTTCTATCTATCTAATCTATGTGTGAAGCTCTATTCTTTCGGTTCTAAATTGTCGGGTACCGGTGTATGCCGCTGATGAATTGCCGGCTTTTCATGTTTCACTGCTGGCACTGTTCCCATCGATTTGGGCAATCACTGTAATGCCACAACCACCATGGCTGTGGCATTACAGTGAGTGGCAGACAATACCTGCATGATTGGTGCTCTAAATAGCGCCAGACATGCAGGACACGCTTCTGGTGCACGAACAGTTATCGAACATAACCTCGAACAGCCGAATTTTTTGCAAATCGTTCGGGTTCGTCGAACAACTCGAACACCGCCCAAAACAGCTCGAATTTAAGATTGGCGAACAGTTCTAGTCGAACACCGCTCATCTCTATTTAGGAGTGATAAGGTAAGAATTTTTTTGTTTGTCAGTTAAACTCATTGATGGTGATGTGTGTCAAGGCTCTTTATATCACTGTAAGCAATTGCAGACACCTGTGCTAATTAGTTTGGCAGGTGTGTCCAATGAAAGGCAAGACTACTTAAGAAGACTGTCCCACATTATTAAGCAGCCTACATTTTCTGCCAAAATGGAAAAGAAAAAGGATGTGTCGGCTGCTGAGAAGTAACAAATTGTGGAGTGTTTAGGTCAAGGCATGACTACAATGAACATTGCCAACACACTTCATCCTGATCATCGCACAATCAAGAAGTATGCAGCTGATTCACAGTACACACGTGTGCGTGCTGATAAGGGAAAATTGAGGACTCTTTCCTACAGGAAATTACGTCAGGTTAAAAGAGCAGCGGCAAAAAAGCCTTGTCATAGCAGCAGACAAGTTTTTGAAGCTGCTGGTGCGTCCAACGTCCCCCGAACAACAAGATGCAGAGTCCTTCAGAGGTTTGCAGCTGTGCGTAAGCCATCCTGTCGACCTCCTCTATCCACTGCACATAAGCAGAAATGGCTCCAGTGGGCCAAACAATACATGAAGACTGACTTTAAAACCGTTTTGTTCACCGATGAGTGCCGTGCAACGCTCGATGGTCCAGATGGATGGAGTGGAGGATGGCTGGTTGATGGACACCCCACGCAAACACGGCTACAGAGCCAACAAGGAGGAGGTGGAGTAATGTTTTGGGCTGGAATCATGGGGAGAGAGATTGTCGGCCCCTTTAGGATCCCTGAAGGGGTAAAGATGAACTCCATAATGTATGTGGAGTTTCTCAAACAGCACTTCCTGCCATGGTTCAAGAAGAAGAACCGTGTATTCTGCAGCAAGATCATTTTCATGCATGATAATGCACCGTCTCATGCTGCACATAACACATCTGCATCTCTGGCTGATATGGGCATAAAAGGAGACAAACTTATGGTGTGACCCCCATGCTCGCCTGACCTCAACCCTATTGAGAACCTCTGGAGCATCATCAAAAGGAGTGTCTATGATGGCGGGAGGCAGTTCACATCTAAGCAACAGCTCTGGGAGGGTATTCTGTCCTCATGCAAAACAATTGGAAGCAGAAACCATCCAAAACCTGACAAATTCGATGGACGAGAGAGTTCAGAAGCTCCTTTCGAACAAGGGGTCCTATGTGCAAATGTAACATCACCTAGAATAAAGTTTTGAGTTGAAAACTGTTTGATTTAAGTTTCTAATAACCTGCTAATGCTTATAATTTCAAAAATGACCATTTTTTATTTCTATATTAAAATCAAAAGGTTGATCGAAGAGTGTGGGGGATCTAAGAGTGTGGCAACCCAGTAGTCAGGATTACTTCGAATTCTGACAATCTGAGTGTCATGTTGCAGGTAGTGCAGCAAGAAGGCACTCATGTGTCTTGCGCATCTAGGAGCCCCAAAATTATTTTCCGGGCTAGATGCAGCTAAAAATTATTATTAATTTGAAAGCTGGTGTAGCTTAGTATAGATGGCCTAATAGAACCAGTACTGCAAACTGCTACAAGGCCCAAATTATTTTCCAGCCAAGATACAGATAAACATGATTAGTAATTTTAAATCTGGTGGAGTTTAGTATAGATGGCCTAATAGAATCAGTACTGCACACTGCTACAAGGGCCAAATTATTTTCCAGCCAAGATACAGATAAACATGATTAGTAATTTTAAATCTGGTGGAGCTTAGTATAGATGGCCTAATAGAATCAGTACTGCACTCTGCTACAAGGCCCAAATTATTTTCCAGCCAAGATACAGATAAACATGATTAGTAATTTTAAATCTGGTGGAGCTTAGTATAGATGGCCTAATAGAATCAGTACTGCAAACTGCTACAAGGCCCAAATTATTTTCCAGCCAAGATACAGATAAACATGTTTAGTAATTTGAAAGCTTAAAATGGTTGGTGAGGTGATTTTAACAAGTCTTGAAGCTTTTACTCTCCCAAGGATGACACAGGGGTAGAAAAGTCGTTTCAGATTCATGATTTGTTCATCTTTGTGAACGTGAGTCTGTCTACATTAACAGTGGAGAGCCGCGTGCGCTTATCTGTCAGCACACCACCAGCAGGGCTGAACACACGTTCAGACAGAACGCGGGCTGCGGGGCATGACAAGATCTCCAAGGCGTAAGTGGCGAGCTCCGGCCATTTATCCAGATTGGAAGCCCAAAAAGAGCAAGGGTCCAGTGAGACAGTCATGGCTTCAATGTGTACTTGGAGATACTCCTGTACCATCGTCTCTAGGAGTTGACTGTGTGTCAGACTTCTTGTCTCCTGTGGCCTTGTAAAGGATGGGCTAAAAAAGTGGTGAAATGATTCCGCAAAATTGATGTTACCAGCAGATACTGTGTTTCTGTTATGTTTTGAGTGCTGAACACTCGACGGTCCCACGGTTGGCAAGTTGGAACTGTGAGATTCACTAGGTGCACCACTAGTGTTTTGGGGAAAAGCATATGTAAGATTCTTCAACAATATTTGCTGATACTCCTGCATGCGTGCATCTCTTTCCATGGCAGGAATAATTTCTGCAAATTTACTTTGTGGCAACCCAGTAGTCAGGATTATTTCTAATTCTCACAATTCGAGAGTCATCTTGCAGGTAGTGCAGCAAGAAGGCACTCATGTGTGTTGCGCATCCAGGAGCACCAAGTCCCTGTTGTGTTGGTGGCGAGGTAACAATCATGCTTCCTTCCTCTGCACTATCCCCCCAACCTCGCACAACAGAAATGTCATCAAGGTCTCCCTCATCTGATGAGTCTTCCATCAGTACGTCCTCCACTTCTTCCTGGGCTCCTGCACCTTCCTCACTAGATTGGCTGCTACCATGCGCCCTGGTAAAACCATCTCCCCCACCCTCACATGCCTGCCGCCTTGGTGCTGCCGACCGTCTGGATCTTGCAGATGTTAACCCTTCCGCATACAACTCCTCCTCCTCTACTTCCTCCACCTCCTCTTGTGCCACCACCTGACTCCGAATTCTGTTTAACATGTGCTCTAGTATGTAAATCACCAGAATAGTCATGCTGATAATGGCATCGTCAGCACTAAACATCTTGTCGCCATTTTAAAACTGTGCAGAAGGGTGCATAGGTCCCTGATCTGAGACCACTTCTCCAGCGTGATTTGCCCCACCTCTGGATCTCGTTGGCCCAGGCTAAACTTCACAACGTTTTGCACCAGGGCTTGTCAGTGCTGCCACAGTCGCTGCAACATGTGCAGAGTTGAATTCCACCAGGTAGGCACATCGCATTTTAGCCGGTGAACTGGCAGGACCAACGACTTCTGTAGAGATGTAAGTCGCTGAGCTGCGGGATGAAAATGGCGGTAGTGAGCACACTGCAACCGTGCCCTCTGCAGAAGGCCATCTAGTCTGGGATAGTGGGCTAAAAATTGCTGGACAACCAGGTTCAACACGTGAGCCATACAAGGCACGTGTGTGACATTGCCCCGGCGAAGGGCCGCACCCAGGTTTGCAGCATTGTCGCACACGGCCTTCCATGGTTTCTGGTCCAGTGGAGACAACCATTCATGAAACTGGTTCTCCAGAGCTGACCACAAGTCCTCAGCTGTGTCACTCACATTTCCCAGACATTTCAAAGTAAAAAACGCCTGATGACGTTGAGCCCTGTTGCCAGCATAGTAAGGAGGTGTGCAGGATCTCTTCTGTGCAGTTAGAAAGCTTGTGGCATGACCAGAAAGGCTTTAGGTGCAGGTGGAGGACTGAGAGGAGGTTGAGGAGGCAGAAGCAGTGGAGGAACTTTGAGATAAAGAGGATTGACGCACAACTCGTGGGGACAGCAAGACTTGGACAGCAGCCCTTTGTCCTGCTGTCACCATAGTTACCCAGTGCTCAGTCAGCGACATGTAATGCCCCTGTCCATGCCTACTTGTCCAAGTGTCTGTGGTGAAATGCACCCTGTCACACACAGAGTTTCTCAAAGAAGCGGTGATGTTGTGTGCGACATGCTGGTGGAGCGCAGGCACACCTTTCTTTGAGAAGTAGTGACGACTGCGCATCTGGTACTGGGGCACTGCGATGGACATAAGGTCTCAAAAATCCTCTGCGTCCACCAGGCAGAAAGGCAGCATTTCTGTAGCCAAGAGCTTGCAGATGGTGAAATTCAACCTCTTAGCTTTTTCATGGCTAGGAGAAAATGGTCTTTTACTTGTCCACATCTGAGGGACCAAGGGCTGGCTGTTGTGCTTAGACGGGGTTGAGAAGGGTGTCCCTGGCAAACTGCCAGTCTGTGAGGAACATGCAGGAGGACATGTTAGGTTGCCTTGATCCAAAGGTGGGGCTATCGATGTCGGACAGCGCTGAACACCAGCTGGTGTTTCCACCTCCAAAGAAAATGATGACCTGCCAATCACGCTGGCTGTTGCGGGTAAAGAGGTGGCAGGTCTGCGTCCCAAAACAGGTGTGACTGCTGTCCCCCCAGTCACAGAGGATGAAGAGGCCACAGATGCACAAGATGTGGCAGACAGTGGTTGGCCCGGCCGGCTAGGCCGCATTGTAGCACAGTGAGCTTCCCACTGCAGCTTATGCTTCATATCCATGTGCCGGTTCATGCATGAAGTACTCAAACTATGTATTTTTTGGCCTCTACTTAGCTTTTGCTGACAAATATTACAGATAACACGAGTTGGGTCATCCTTATCGAACTGAAAAAATGCCCAGGCTATGCAAGGCTTAGCACCCATGCGACCTGAAGAGCCACCACGACTTGTGGTCAGAGGCAGAGTTGTTTTTGAGGATGCAGTTGTTGACGTGCTTCCAGTACTACGTCTCTGTCCAGGAAGGCGCAACCTGACCTCGTTGTCACTAGCATCCTCCTCCACCTCCTCTGCTGACCTCATCGACTGGCTGACTGTGGGTTGACAGTAAGTAGGATCTCCAACATCGTCATCATCACCCTGTGTGTTATCACACCCGTCGTCCTCAGAGCCAACCTCTTCCTGCCCTGACAAAAAACTAAAGTTGTCGCTCCAATCAGGTATTTGAGTCTCATCATCGTCTTCCTCATTGTCTCCACCAACAGGAGTTACAGTTTGGGAACGAGGGTCTACATTATGTTCAGAACCTTCTGCGTCTGGTCCTGGATCCGACTCATAAAGATTCTGGGCACCAGTGCAGATCATTTCCTCGTCTGGATTCACAGAAGCTCTGGAGCCGACCTCTGATTCCCAGGCTATAGTATGAGTAAACAGCTCGGCAGACTCAACCATCTGTTCTACCCCATACTCAGACGGGCAGCTAGAGACTTGGGAGCTGTGAGGAAGCAAGTGCGATTGAGGTGACACCTCTGAGGACTGGAGTATTTGTGATGTTGAAGTTGAGGTGGAGGAGAGCCCACTTAAAGGAGCACTTGATATCCGATGAAGCACCTGCTGTTTTTGTGCCTCATCTGGAATTTGTAGTGATAGGCTTGGCCGTAAGAAAGGGATATTATCACATTGTCCGCTAAAAGAAGTACACATCTTAGTTTGGCTGCAAGATGGTCTTTCTTTTGCAGATGTTACTGTTGCTTTAACACCTACCCCACGTACACAACCTTTTTTTCCCTTCCCAACACGCCTATTCCCCTTTCCACCAGCAGCAGGTCTTTTTCCACTCATTTTGGTGGTTAACTAATTGACAACTCTGGAGTTGTTTGCACAAAAAACAATGGATGGGAACCGAGCAGAGCTGAGTGGCCAACCTGTGGTATTAGCCCAAAAGTATTGGCTGGGTTAGATGCAGAAAAAAAATAGATTGAATTTGCAACCTGGTGGAGGTTAGTATAGTTGTACTAATAGAACAAGTCCCACACATTGCTACAAGCTGAACTATTTTTTCAGAGCTAGATGTAGAAAAAAATTAGATTGAATTTGCAACCTGGTGGACGTTAGTATAGATGGACTAATAGAAAAAGTCCCACACACTGCTACAAGCTGAACTATTTTTTCAGAGCTAGATGCAGAAAAAAATTAGATTGAATTTCCAACCTGGTGGAGGTTAGTATAGATGGACTAATAGAACAAGCCCCACACACTGCTACAAGCCGAACTATTTTTTCAGAGCTAGATGCAGAAAATAATTAGATTGAATTTGCAACCTGGTGGAGATTAGTATAGATGGACTAATAGAACAAGTCCCACACACTGCTAGAAGGCCAAACTATTTTTTCAGAGCTAGATGCAGAAAAAAATTATATTGAATTTGCAACCTGAAGGAGGTTAGTATAGATGGACTAATAGAACAAGTCCCACACACTGCTAGAAGCTGAAATATTTTTTCAGAGCTAGATGCAGAAAAAAATTATATTGAATTTGCAACCTGATGGAGGTTAGTATAAATGGACTAATAGAATGATGCTATGCCCAAAAGATTGTACTTCACTAGGTGCAGTAAAAAAAATTGTATTCTATGCACAGGTTGTGTAGCTTGCAACACAGATAGGCTACTCCACTGACTAACACACTGTGCAATAGGCCAAAAAGGATTTGCTTTCTTAGATTTAGCCAAATGCTGTGAAAAAAACTTGCACAGCACTGGCACAGACCTGCCTGGCAAACGTGATAGGAAATGATGTAACTTAGTCCTGAAAAGGACTGCAATTACAATTAGTCTTTACTCCCAACCTATCTATTTAAGAGCACAGACCTGCCTGATAAAAGTGATAGGAACTGATGTAACTTAGTCCTGAAAAGGACTGCAATTACAATTAGTCTTTACTCTCAACCTATCTATTTAAGAGCACAGACCTGCCTTATAAAAGTCATAGGAAATGATTTATCCTAGTCCTTAAAAGGACTGCAATCACAACTATTCCCTACTCCCGAGCTATCTGTAGATTTGTGCGAAAATTGGCTTGAAATTAACAAAGTATAGCGCACACAGCAACAGCGGTGCCGTCTGACATGCAGCTGCAGCAGTGAGAAACTGGTGGCGACGGGGAAAATGGCTGGGTCTTATAGGGCAAGGTCATGTGACATACACTGCCAATGACACATGCCCTTTCTTGTGTGAAAAAAAGCAGTTCGCTCTGTGTGTGCGCTGCTGATAGGCTGACAGATTGCACCTCTCCACTGTAAATGCGGGAAAGAGAAAAAAAAATGGAGATTTTGATTATTTCTGCAGAGATCCATCCTCTGCCCCTCCCCCCGCCTCTCTGTACACTCAAACTGCGTATTAACATTAATTTTCAGCATTACTGAGAAAAAATCCAGTTATGATTTTGGTGCACGAACAGTTATCGAACATAACCTCGAACAGGCGAATTTTTTTCAAATCGTTCGGGTTCGCCGAACGGCTCGAACACCGCCCAAAACAGCTCGAATTTGAGATAGGCGAACAGTTCATCTCTAGTGGCAAGGGACATGGAAGTGGACGTTCTGGTGATGGTACGTGCAGAGGATGGGCCGTGGCCAAGGTGAAAATGTGCCACAACCAACAGCCACATCTTCTCGCTCCCACTTCTTGACCGAATTACTAGAGAAGCACAGAACAACACCAGTATTGCGAACTGATCAGTGTGAACAGGTTATTAATTGGAGAGCAGATAATACTTCCAGTTACCTGGGCACCACAACCTCTGGCCTGTCTTCCACACGGTCGACTCTTAGTAGCCGTGAGTCTCGACCGCATACTCCTCCTCACCCTGATGCTCCTTCCTCCCACCATGCTGAGTGTCGTCAGACAGCAACTGATCCCACAGTTGGACACTCTGAAGAGCTGTTCACTGGTCCATTTCCAGATTTGTGCCCCTCGCCTGCTCCGCTTGAAGTGGTGGAAGAGGAGAGCCCATGAAGCGATGCCCAAATATTTGAACAGCCACGGCCACAGGAAGTCGACGCTGGCAATTTGTCTCAAGAGGTGGACGATGACGAGACACAATTGCCAGGAAGTGAGGAGGAGGAGGATCGTGGTGTGCAAGTGGAAGAGGAGGAGGTGGTGGATGATCTAGTAACTGACCTAACGTGGCAGGAGGACATGCAGAGTGAGGCCAGCAGAACACAGGGGGAGGGAGGCAGAGTACCCCAACAGGCAGGAAGAAGCAGTGTGGTGGCTGCAGACAGAAGGCGGGCAACCATTCCCCGCAACACCAACACGAGGGACGTTGGAAGTACAACCGTTAGGTCTTCCAGAGTCTGGAATTTTTTTAAAGACTCTGCTGATAACCCCAAAAAGGCCATTTGTACCACCTGCCATGCCAGCATCATCAGGGGTGACAAAACTACCAGCCTGACCACCACCAGCATGCTCAGGCACATGGCAGCAAAGCACCCGAATTGTGGGGCGAACCCCAGGGTCCACGACCAGTGTCAGCGGGTGTCACCACTGCTTCTTCCACTGTTGTGCATGCAATAGAACCCCCTGCTGTGTGTGCAAGGCAATCCCGTGTCCATACTGCATGCAAAGATGCCCCCTCCTCTCAGTCTTCATTTGTTATGGCAGTTTCTCAAGAAACAGCATCAACGTCCACGTCCCACCGCAGTGTTCAATTGTCCATATCCCAGACATTTGAACGAAAGCGGAAATTCGCAGCTAACCCCCTACAGGCCACAGTCCTAAATTCACGACTGCTTGCGTTGGAAATGCTGCCTTTTAGGCTGGTGGAGACGGAATCCCTCTGCAACCTTATGGCCGTAGCCATTTCTCGGTACTCGGTCCCCAGCCGACACTATTTTGCCTGGTGTGCCATCCCCGCACTACACAAGTACGTGTCCCAAAACATCTGCCGTGCCCTTAACAACACAGTTACTGGAAGAGTCCACCTGACAACAGACACATGGACAAGTGCTTTTGGCCAGGGACGGTACATCTCCCTGACGGCACACTGGGTAAACATAGTGGAAGCCGGGACCCAGTCGGACCTTGGGACGGAACACATCCTCCCCACACCGAGGATTGTGGGCCCTATGTCAGTCAGAGTTGCCCCCACAATGTACAGCTCCTGCGCATCATCCTCCTCATGTTCAGCCTCCATCTCAGATATCACCACATCAGTTACAAGCTGGAAGCACTGCAGTACTGCCTCCGCCAAGCAGCAACAGGCTGAGCTGAAACTCATAAGCTTAGGTGATAAACCTCACACTGCTTGTGAGTTGTGGACAGCTGTGAAAGAGCAGGCAGACCTGTGGCTGAGACCGCTGAACCTACATCCAGGTATGGTCGTGTGTGACAATGGCTGTAACCTGGTGGCGGCTCTGAGGCGAGGCGAGATCACACACGAACCATGCCTGGCTCATGTGCTTAACCTCGTGGTTCAGCGGTTTCTTAATTCATACCCCGAGTTGCCAGATCTGCTCGTGAAAGTACGCTGCCTGTCAGCTCATTTTTGCAAGTCGGCTACAGCTTCCGCCTCCCTTGCTGTGTTGCAGCAGCATTTGCAGCTTCCATCACACCGACTGGTGTGTGATGTCCCCACACGTTGGAACTCTACCCTCCACATGTTGCTAAGGATTTGTGAGCAGAAGAGAGCAGTTGTGGAGTACCAGCTGCAACAAGGCCATCGATATTCAGGTCAGACTCCACACATAAGACCTCAGGAGTGGACCTGGATGTCTGACATCTGTACCATCTTGACAAACTTTGAGGAGTCCACCCAGATGGTGAGTGGCTATGACGCCATCATTAGCATCAGCATTCCACTTGTCTGTATTTTGCAATGCTCTCTGCAGAGAATTAAAGAGGAGGTATTGCAGCCAGAGTATGATGAGATCGATCAAGAAGCCAAAGCGGTTGATTACACACAGCCCAGCCTCATCTCATCCCAACGTGCATTGTGGGACAATGAGGGAGAGGAAGAGGAGGAAGAACAGGAGCTGGTATCATGCGCTGTAGACGGTAGTACCTGTACAACTGTCATACCATCGGTTCAGCATGGGTGGCCTGAGGACAGGGGGGAGGAGGAGGAGGAGGAGGAGGAGAGCATGGTCAGTTATCATCTTGGTGAGGACACGGAAGTTTTGCCCATTACCAGTCTGGCACGCATGGCTGACTTTATGTTACGCTGCCTTAACCGTGACCCTCGCATTGTCAAAATGTTGGGTGACAGTCATTACTGGTTGGTGACACTTTTAGACCCCCGATACAAGGAGAACTTTCACTCTCTTATTTCTGAGGTGGAGAGGTCTACAAAAATGGGGCAGTACCAGAAGGCCCTTGCTGCAGAATTGTTAAAAAATTTACCATCTGAACACGCTAGCGGCAGAGGTCACAGTTTGTTGACCAACCAAGGCGTGCAAGCAAGAGAGAGGCAACTCCAATCCAGCAGAGGCAGGGGAACACTGTCAATGTTCTGGGACAGTTTTCTGAGACCTGCCAAGCTTACAGGCCCTGAGGTGCGGGGTACTCTCACAAGGAGTGGAAAGATTCAAAAGATGGTGAGGGAGTACCTTGCCAACCGTACCAGCATCCTCCATGATTCCTCTGTGCTTTTTAGTTATTGGGTATCCAAGCTGGACACTTGGAATAAACTCGCTCTGTACGCCTTGGAGGTCCTAGCGTGTTATCGGAGCATGTTTTTAGTGCCGCTGAGGGAATTATAACTGATAAGCGCACTCGTCTGTCAACTGACAATGCTGACAAGCTGACCCTTATCAAAATGAACAAGGACTGGATTGGGCCAGACTTCTCAACACCACCAAATGACAGCAGAGTAACATAAAGTCAAATCCACTGTGTTTTTTCGGGAGGTGTATTCACATGCACCTCTTCACACCCCACATACCCTTCCTCATTTCCGCTGTTTTATGTTCTTCTCCTTATCCTCAGCCTCCACCACCACTATACCACCAGGGTGACCGTGGTCCATGTTGCCATTATTGAAAGTTCCTCCGTCCTTATTTTTGTCAGCTTTTGCTTGGAAGGCATAAGCAAAGACTGTGGGAGACCCACTCCCTAATAATGGGAATATTTTTAAGATGCTGTACTGTATGGCTCTTGTAAGGGGCATTGCAAGTTCCTCCATCCTAATTTTTGGCAGCTTTTGCTTGGAAGGCAAAAGCAAATACTTTGGGAGACCCACTCCCCAATCATGGGAATAATGTTTGTAATATGCTGTACTGCATGGCTCTTGTAAGGGGCATTGCAAGTTCCTCCGTCCTAATTTTTAGCAGCTTTATCTTGGAAGGCATAAGCAAATACTATGGGAGACACACTCCCCAATAATGGGAATAATGTTTTTAAGATGCTGTACTGTATGGCTCTTGTAAGGGGCATTAAAAGCGTCTTGTTAAGCTACTACGACCTCCACCACTTTTCCAAGGGGCATTAAAAGCGTCTTGTTCAGCTACTGAGACCTCCACGTCTCTTCTGAGGGGCATTAAAAGCATCTTGTTAAGCTACTGGGACCTCCACCACTTTTCCAAGGGGCATTAAAACTGTCTTGCTAAGCTACTGGGACCTCCACGTCTCTTTCAAAAAGCATTCAAACCGTCTTGTTAAGCTACTAATACCTCCACGTCTCTTCTGAGGGGCATTAAAAGCATCTTGCTAAGCTACTGTGACCTCCACCACTTTTCCGAAAGGCATTTAAAGCATCTTGTTAAGCTACTGGGACCTCCACGTCTCTTCTGAGGGGCATTAAAAGCGTCTTGTTAAGCTACTGGACCTCCCCAACTTTTCCGAGGGGCATTAAAGCCGTCTTGTTAAGCTACTGGGACCTCCATGTCTCTTCCAAGGGGCATTCAAACCATGTTATTAAGCTACTGGGACCTCCACGTCTCTTCTCAGGGGCATTAAAAGCGTCCTGCAAAGCTACTGGGACATCCACCACTTTTCCGAGGGGCATTAAAACCGTCTTGTTAAGCTACTGGGACCTCCACGTCTCTTCTGAGGGGCATTAAAAGCATCTTGTTAAGCTACTGGGACCTCCACGTCTCTTCTGAGGGGCATTAAAAGCGTCTTGTTAAGCTACTGTGACCTCCACTTTTCCGAGGGGCATTAAATGCATCTTGTTAAGCTACTGGGACCTCCATGTCTCTTCTGAGGGGCATTAAAAGCGTCTTGCTAAGCTACTGGGACCTCCACCACTATTCCGAGGGGCATTAAAAGCGTCTTGTTAAGCTACTGTGACCTCCACCACTTATCCGAGGGGCATTAAAAGCGTCTTGTTAAGCTACTGGGACCTCCACCAATTTTCCGAGGGGCATTAAAACCGCCTTGTTAAGCTACTGGGATTCCACGTCTCTTCTGAGGGGCATTAAAAGCATCTTGTTAAGGTACTGGGACCTCCTCGTCTCTTCTGAGGGGAATTAAAAGCGTCTTGTTAAGCTACTGTGACCTCCACTTTTCCGAGGGGCATTAAAAGCGTCTTGTTAATCTACTGGATATGTAAAGAGAGGAGAGAACAAGGCGCAATGGGTGACTCAGTATTGCAATTGTTAGAGGGGTGTGGGGATGACTACTAACCTTATGAAGTTGTGCACCTCTGCACAACCCCAGTGTAAAGCTCCACAAGCTCCGCTCTGTTGGTGGCTGTCATCTATTTCCAGCGGCGTTCACAGATCCTGATCTCTCGGTTGTGGATCACGTGGTCAGGTTAGTAGCATGTAACGCCGAGATGGACGCCCAGCTTCACCAACAAACCCCTGGCAGCGTTCCGGAGGGGTTAGGGCAACGCAGCTTGGAAAACCAGGGTAGTAATTCTAATTAAATTCCTCCCACAGGTGAAAGAACAATAAATTAAAGGCAGCTCTACCGCACCCCAACAGGGGGAAAGGGACAATCAGTGAATATGAATAGCGGTACCAGAGCGCCAATAACAGGGCAAAAATATTAAAAGGACTGGTTTATTAATACACACAATGCGTTTCGGTGGACACAGCCACCTTCATCAGGTGTGACAAGCAGCAAACAATTGATCCTTATATACATTTGACTAGGTATACAATTACTTAAAAGGGGCGGGGCCAGATACAGAGTAATACCTCTATATTAACCCCTTGAGTTCATATATGCTCAATAGAGTAAAAAGGATTGCTATAAATTAATACCTAATGAAGCATATAGGGTTTTTATAAAAAGGATTCGCAGTATAAAAACTTGCGAATCCTATAATCATAATACTTAATAGGATATATTGTTATCTACCACCCTATATTTTATATTATAAAAAAAAAAAAATTTACATACAACATAAAACAATGTATAAATATAAAGTTATAAAATTGCAATCAGTTTCTATCATTATAATTAGGGAAATATAGTAGACGAAGAAAGGAAAGAGAAGAAAAAAAAAATTCCAAAAAAAATTCCCCAAAAAAAATTCCAAAAAAAAAAAAAAAAAATACAAAAAAAAATTTATAAATTTTTCTCTTTTCTTTCTCTCCTCCCTCCTCACTTCCCTCTCTCCTTTCCCCTCTTCCCTCCTTCTCTTTCTCCTCCCCCCTCCTCCCCCATATAGAAGATATATATAATAAATTTGCTAAAATATAAAAACAATTATTTAAAAAGTTGTCTTCTCTATATTAAGGTTCAAACCTTCAGGAGACAAGGTTCCCATTTTGAAAATCCAATAATTTTCACGTGTAATAAGACGATTTAGTCTATCATGATGTGTATCAACTATATGATCAATGATAGTTTTAGGTTATTAGGATTTTTTTGATGTTCTTTTAAGAAATGATTAGAAACACTATGTAAGGGAAAGCCGTTTCTAATATTTTGGCGATGTTTATTTAATCTGGAGTGCATTTCCTGGATAGTGCGGCCAATGTATTGCAGGCCACAGGTGCACTGGAGCAAATATATCACATATGAGGACTGACATGTAAGTCTAAAACGAATGGGATATATCTCTCCAGTGACCACAGAGACGAATGTTTTAGCTCCGTTATCAATGGATTGACAGCATAAGCATTTAGGGATGTTACATTTATAACATCCATTATTGCTAATAGGAGCTGAATTTAAATGGTTCGGTCTTCTACCAATTGTTGTATTGCTAGGGGCTATATAGTTTCCTAGATTTTTACTCCTCCGATATATGACATGAGGAAATTCCGGTAAATGACCAGTTAATATTGAATCGTTACTTAAAATGAACCAGTATTTTTTTAATAAACTGGATAACACTTGCATAGGTTTACCATAAGTAGTAATCAGATTTAAACTGAAATCGTTGTTTGGCTCTTGGCTGGTATTCTTGGATTTGTTGATACACAAGTTCTGTGATAGGGATCTAGTTTTGAAAAAGCATCCTTTAATAATTTCTGGGGGAATCCATTAGCTCTAAAACGTTTTTGTAAAACCTTAGATTCCAGAAAAAAATCCAAATCATGTGTACAATTTTTTCTGACACGCCAATATTGACCGTACGGAATATTTCTAATCCAGCTGGGTAGATGGCCACTGTCAAATTCAAGATAGCTATTTACATCCATGTCTCTTCTGAGGGGCATTAAAAGTGTCTTGTTAAGCTACTGTGACCGCCACGTCTCTTCCAAGGGGCATTAAAACTGTCTTGTTAAACCACTCTGAACTCCACGTCTCTTCCAAGGGGCATTAAAAGCATCTTGTTAAGCTACTGCGACCTCAACCACTTTTCCGAGGGGCATTTAAAGTGTCTTGTTAAGCTACTGTGACCTCCACCACTTTTCCGAGGGGCATTAAAAGCGTCTTGTTAAGCTTCTGGGACCTCCACATCTCTTCTGTGGGGCATTAAAGCGTCTTGTTAAGCTACTGGGACCTCAACCACTTTTCTGAGGGGCATTAAAAGCGTCTTGCTAAGCTACTGTGACCTCCACCACTTTTCTGAGGGGCATAAAAAGTGTCTTGTTAAGCTACTGTGACCTCCACCACTTTTCTGAGGGGCATAAAAAGTGTCTTGTTAAGCTACTGGGACCTCCACGTCTCTTCTGAGGGGCATTAAAAGTGTCTTGTTAAGCTACTGTGACCTCCACGTCTCTTCCAAGGGGCATTAAAATCATCTTGTTAAACCAGTCTGAACTCCACGTCTCTTCAAAGGGGCATTAAAAGCATCTCGTTAAGCTACTGCGACCTCCACAACTTTTCAGAGGGGCATTAAAAGCGTCTTGTTAAGCTATTGTGACTTCCACCACTTTTCCGAGGGGCATTAAAAGCATCTTGTTAAGCTACTGGGACCTCCACCACTTTTCCGAGGGGCATTAAAACCATCTTGTTAAGCTACTGGGACCTCCATGTCTCTTCTGAGGGGCATTAAAAGCGTCTTGTTAAGCTACTGTGACCTCCACCTCTTTTCCGAGGGGCATTAAAAGCATCTTGTTAAGCTACTGGGACCTCCACCACTTTTCCGAGGGGCATTAAAAGTGTCTTGTCAAACCACTCTGAACTGCACAGCTCTTCCAAGGGCCATTGAAGTGTTGTTTTTAATTAACTCTAACCTCCACGACTCTTCGAATGGGCATTGCATTTCCTCCTAATTTTTAGCAGCTTTTGCTTGGAAGGCATAAGCAAATACTATGGGAGACCCACTCCCCAATAATGGGAATAATGTTTGTAATATGCTGTAATGCATGGCTCTTGTAAGGGGCATTGCAAGTTCCACCGTCCTAATTTTTGGCAGCTTTTGCTTGGAAGGCATAAGCAAAGACTATGGGAGGCACACTCCCCAATAATGGGAATAATGTTTGTAATATGCTGTACTGCATGGCTCTTGTAAGGGGCATTGCAAGTTCCTCCATCCTAATTTTTGGCAGCTTTTGCTTGGAAGGCATAAGCAAAGACTATGGGAGACCCACTCCCCAATAATGGGAATAATGTTTGTAATATGCTGTACTGCATGGGTCTTGTAAGGGGCATTGCAAGTTACTCCTTCCTAATTTTTGGCAGCTTTTGCTTGGAAGGCATAAGCAAATAATATGGGAGACCCACTCCCCAATAATGGGAATAATGTTTGTAATATGCTGTGCTGCATGGCTCTTGTAAGGGGCATTGCAAATTCCTCCGTCCTAATTTTTGGCAGCTTTTGCTTGGAAGGCCTAAGCAAAGTCTATGGGAGACACACTCCCCAATAATGGGAATAATGTTTTTAAGATGCTGTACTGTATGGCTCTTGTAAGAGGCATTAACACCATCTTGTTAAGCTACTGTGACCCCCTCCACTTTTCCAAGGGGCATTAAAATCATCTTGTTAAGCTACTGTGACCTCCACGTCTCTTCAAAGGGGCATTAAAAGCGTCTTCTTAATCCACTTTGAACTCCACAGCTCTTCCAAGGGGTATTGGAATGTTGTTTTTAATTACCTCTAACCTCCACGACTCTTCCAACGGGCATTGCATTTCCTCCTAATTTTAGTCAGCTTTTGCTTTTCAATGCAAAGGCGAAAGCTAAGGGAAACCCACTCCCCAATAATGGGTAGAAGGTTTTTAGTACGCTGTAATCCACGTCTGTTTCAAGGGGCATTGCATTTCCTCATAATTTTTGGAAAGTCTTCCATTCACTGCTTAGGCCAACAGTGTACAGGAGACCCAGTTGCTATAAATGGAAAAAAACGGTTTAGCTAAGGCCCTTTGACCTCCATGTCATTTCCAAGGGGCATTGGAGTGCCTCACAATTTTTGGTAGGCATTGCACTCACTGTATGCCCTATAACTGTGTAGCCGAACCGCTCCTTTTGTTACAGAAACATATCCTACAAGACATATGTGGTTGACTGGCCTGATATTGATGTGAATGGTCCCTGTTCCTCCTGCTCTTTCTCCTTTGCAACTGCCTCTTCCATCATTTATCACCTGAAGCTTTGTTTTAACGGGAGTCATAGAACTGGGATAGTAGCAGGAAAACATCCAGCAATCCTCGGAGGAGATAGGATATGCGCCAAAACGCTGACCACCTCAGGCCTAGCCGTTACTACATTAATGTGCTTGCATTCCAAGAAAACAAAGCAGATGCTAGCTTCTATCATCATCTTCATGCTCCTCACCTTGGCACTCTCAACTCCCCTGATGGAGAAGCCAGGGCCCACCGGAGGAGTCTGGTTCTCTGGTGGGCTCATTCAATGCTGCCCTAAAGCAGGCCAGGCTAAGAAAAGTGTGTGGGGGGATGTTCCAAGGAGAAATAGGGGCAGTTGGGGACCGTTTATGGACACCCTGCTGCCCCCAGGCGGCTGGGGACCGTGTGTGGACACCCGGCCGCGGGGCAGCTGGGGACCGAGTGTGGACACATGGCCACCGGACGGCTGGGGACTGAGTATGGATTCCACGCCGCCAACCAAGCCATGACGTGGTGGCCAAATTCCGCCTCCACATGCCTAAAAGGCCCAATTTCAAGTGCAAGCAAGCAGTATGGTATTGCAGCCTGGGGGTGGGTGGGTGGTTAGCTGCATATTTGCACTTGCATTGCAAGGAATGGGAGAGGTACAATTGAACACTACCCTGGGACAAGGACTTGAACGGGGATAGTTGCAAGTCTGCAACAACAGGTGCAGGGTGGGAGGCATCTTCACATGTACCATGAACAGGGGTTTGGCATGCACACACTACAGCGGAATAGGCTGTCCTTCCCACTAAATGCACTGGGGAGGGTACAGGTAATGTTTTGGTATGCGCGCTTAATCTTATGTATAAGGGGCGGGTGGGGACTGAGTATGGATACCTCGCTGCCGAAGCAGCCATGAGGTATTGGCCAGCTTCGGCCTCCTCCAAACTAAAAGGCCCCATTTCAAGTGCAACCTAGCAGTATGGCATTGCAGCCTGGGGGTGGGTGGGTGGCAGGCTGCACACTTACGCTTGCATTCCAAGAAAACAAAGCAGATGCTAACTTGTATCATTATCATCATGGTCCTCACCTTGGCACTCTCAACTCCCCTGATGGAGAAGCCAGGGCTCACCAGAGGAGTCTGGTTCTCTGGTGGACTCGTCCAATGCTGCCCTAAAGCAGGCCGGGCTAAGAAAAGTGTGTGGGGGGAAGTTGACAGGAGAAATAGAGTGGGCTGGGGACCGTTTATGGACACCCGGCTGCCCCCAGGTGGCTGGGGAACGTGTGTGGACACCCAGCCGCGGGGCGGCTGGGGACCGAGTATGGACACCCGGCCACCCCCTGGTGGCTGGGGATCCAGTGTGGACATGCGGCTGCCGGGTGGCAGGGGACTGAGTATGGATTCCAGGCCGCCAACACAGCCATGACGTGGTGGCCAGATTCCGCCTCCACATGCCTAAAAGGCCCAATTTCAAGTGCAAGCAAGCTAGCAGTATGGTATTACAGCCTGGGGGTGGGTGGTTGGCTGCATATTTGTGCTTGCATTGCAAGGAATGGGGGAGGTACAATTGAACAGTGCCCTGGGACAAGAACTTGCACGGGGATAGTTGCAAGTCTGCATCTTCTGATGGGGCAAGGATGACTTCTGATGGGCACACTTTTAGGCAGTGACCTGGGTGTCAGAGATGCTTCCAGGGGTCTTCCCCATGCTGTTCCCATGTCTTTTCAGCACCGTATGCATGTGTCACACAGCACATGGCCAGATAAGGTTGTAAAATGTTAAAATGACATTTCCCGGTGAATGCATTTGTCACGGTTGAAAGCAATACAAAAGTGCAAAAACACATAAGAAATGCTATCTGTGAACATAGGCCAAGGAGTGGAGGAGTATTTTTTGGGGGGGTTATTTATTTTACCTTATACACAAGTCTTTTCCCTGGAAAGGAACTTCCTTAACATATTTCACAGGAAAGCAGTTTCAGTTTCGTTTTTGAACGTTTTATTGTGAGCCCGCAAAAGTGGCTTAATACCTCTGACCACCTTGTTGACAGCAGTGACCTGGGGATCTGAAATGCTTCCTGGGGCGATCCCCATGCTGTGCCCATGTCATTTGAGCACTGTCACTATCGTTTTAGGCACTTGTTAGGCTTTTAAAAGACTGCCGGGAGTGCCGCTGCAAAAATGCTCGGGTCTCCCATAAACTAACATTGGGCTCCATGCTCGGGTCAAGCAACTGAGTATCACGGCGAGCTCGGCCCGAGCTTCAAGCACCCGAGCATTTTAGTGCTCACTCAACACTAATCATCACAGGTGAAAATTGCTGTTAAGAAAGGCAGTGACCATTGAATCGCTAATAGGTAAGTTAAAAAATAAATCCATTGGTTTTACTATATCACTCTTAATGCCAATCTATACAGTGTATGATGACATTGTGTTCTTTATGAACATTTAATACAGATTCTATATCTCACAATTGCACTAGCTCAAGACCGAAGTTAATGGAAATTCTCGTTGGCTAGATCGAAAGCTTTATTGTGAGAAAATGGAAAGCATCACCTTGTGGATTCACACTCATGACCTCCTGTTTACAAAACAGATGCATAAACTCAGCAAGCCAAGGGATCATCACAGGTGAAAGTGGTTGCCAAGAAAGGCAGTGAGCATTGAATCGCTAAAAGGTAAGTTCAAAAAGAAATCCATTGGTTTTACTATGTCATTATTAATGCCAATCTATACAGCGCATGATGACATTTTGTTCTTTATGAACATTTAATACAGATTCTATATTTCACAATTGCACTACCGCAAGACCGAAGTTAATGGAAATTCCCATTGGCTGGATAGAAAACTTTATTGTGAGAAAATGGAAAAAGTTACTGTATGGATTCGAGCTCATGACTTCTTGTTTATTAGACAGGTGCATTAACAAAGAAAGCCACTGTACCATCACAGGTGCAAATAATTGCCAAGAAAAGCAGTGACCATTGAATTGCTAAAAGGTAAGTTCAAAAAGAAATCCATTGGTTTTACTATGTCACTCTTAATGCTAATCTATACAGCATATGATGACATTTTATTCTTTAAAAACATTTAATACAGATTCTATATCTCACAATTGCACTATCTCAAGCCCGAAGTTAATGGAAATTTCCACTGCTGGATAGAAAGCTTTATTATGAGAAAATGTAAAACATCACCTTGTGGATTTTTACTCATGACCTCCTGTTTACAAAATAGGTACATAAACTCAGCAAGCCACTAGATCATCACAGGTGAAAATGGTTGCCAAGAAAGGCAGTGAACATTGAATCGCTAATAGCTAAGTTAAAAAATAAATCCATTGGTTTTACTATGTCACTCTTAATGCCAATCTATACAGCGTATGATGACATTTTGTTCTTTATAAACATTTAATACAAATTCTATATCTCACAATTGCACCTTCTAAAGATCAAAGTTAGTGGAAATTCCCATTGGCTGGACAGAAAACTTTATTGCAAGAAAATGGAAAAAGTTACAGTGTGGATTCATACTCAGGACCTTCTGTTTAGTAGACAGGTGCATTAACACAACAAGCCACAGGACCATCAGAGGTGCAAAAGATTACCAAGAAAGGCAGTGAACATTGAATCGCTAATAGGTAAGTTCAAAAATAAATCCCTTGGTCTTACTAAGTCATTCTTAATGCCAATCTATACAGCGTATGATGACATTTTGTTCTTTAAGAACATTTAATACAGATTCTATATCTCACAATTGCACTATCTCAAGACTGAAGTTAATGGAAATTCCCATTGGCTGGATAGAAAACTTTATTGTGAGAAAATGGAAAAAGTTACAGTGTGGATTCAAGCTCATGACCTCCTGCTTACAAGACAGGTGCATTAACACAGCAAGCCACTGGACTATCACAGGTGCAATTGGTTGCCAACAAAGGCAGTGAATATTGAATCACTAATAGTTAAGTTCACTAGCTCAAGACCGAAGATAATGGAAATTCCCATTGGCTGGATAGAAAGCTTTATTGTGAGAAAATGGAAAACATCACCTTGTGGATTCGTACTCATGACCTCCTGTTTACAAAACAGGTGCATAAACTCAGCAAGCCACTGGATCATCACATGTGAAAATGTTTGCCAAGAAAGGCAGTGAACATTGAATCGCTAATGGGCAAGTTAAAAAATAAATCCATTGGTTTTACTATGTCACTCTTAATGCCAATCTATACAGCGTATGATGACATTTTGTTCTTTATGAACATTTAATACAGATTCTTTATCTCACAATTGCACTATCTCAAGACCGAAGAAAATGGAAATTCCCCTTGGCTGGATAGAAAACGTTATTGTGAGAAAATGTAAACAGTTACTGTGTGGATTCGAACTCATTACCTCCTGTTTACAAGACAGGTGCATTAACACAGCAAGCCAATGGACCATCACAGGTGCAAATGATTGCAAAGAAAAGCAGTGAACATTGAATTGCTAATAGGTAAGTTAAAAAATAAATCCATTGGTTTTACTGTGTCACTCTTAATGCCAATCTATACAGCGTATGATGACATTTTGTTCTTTATAAACATTTAATACAGATTCTATAACTCACAATTGTACTATCTCAAGCCCGAAGTTAATGGAAATTTCCATTGGCTGGATATAAAGATTTATTGTGAGAAAATGTAAAGCTTCACCTTGTGGATTCAAGACTTCCTGTTTACAAGACAGTTGCATAAACTCAGCAAGCCACTGGATCATCACAGGTGAAAATGGTTGCCAAGAAAGGCAGTGAACATTGAATCGCTAATAGGTAAGTTAAAAAATAAATCCATTGGTCTTACTATGTCATTCTTAATGCCAATCTCTACATCGTATGATGATATTTTGTTCTTTATGAACATTTAATACAGATTCTACAGTCATGGCCAAAAGTTTTGAGAATGACACCAAAATTATATTTTCACATGATCTGCTGGCCTCTGGTTTTTATTAGTGTTTGTCTGATGTATATATCACATACAGAAATATAACTGCAATCATATTATGAGTACCAATAGGTTATATTGACAGTTAGAATGAGTTAATGCAGCAAGTCAATATTTGCAGTGTTGCCCCTTCTTCTTCAAGACCTCTGTAATTCTCCCTGGCATGCTCTCAATCAACTTTTGGACCAAATCCTGACTGATAGCAGTCCATTCTTGCATAATCAATGCTTGCATTTTGCCAGAATTTGTTGGTTTTTGTTTGTCCACCCGTCTCTTGATGATTGACCACAAGTTCTCAATGGGATTAAGATCTGGGGAGTTTCCAGGCCATGGACCCAAAATCTCTAGGTTTTGTTCCATGAGCCATTTAGTTATCACCTTTGCTTTATGGCAAGGTGCTCCATCATGCTGGAAAAGGCATTGTTGGGCGCCAAACTGATCTTGGACGGTTGGGAGAAGTTGCTCTTGGAGGACATTCTGGCACCATTCTTTATTCATGGCTGTGTTTTTAGGCAAGACTGTGAGTGAGCCGATTCCCTTGGCTGAGAAGCAACCCCATACATGAATTGTTTCAGGATGCTTTACAGTTGGCATGAGACAAGACTGGTGGTAGCGCTCACCTCTTCTTCTCCGAATAAGCTGTTTTCCAGATGTCCCAAACAATCAAAAAGGGGATTCATCAGAGAAAATGACTTTGCCCCAGTCCTCAGCAGTCCACTCCCTGTACCTTTTGCAGAATATCAGTCGGTCCCTGATGTTTTTTCTGGAGAGAAGTGGCTTCTTTGCTGCCCTCCTTGAAACCAGCCCTTGCTCAAAGAGTCTCCGCCTCACAGTGCGTGCAGAAGCACTCACACCAGCCTGCTGCCATTCCTGAGCAAGCTCGGCACTGCAGGTAGTCCGATTCCGTAGCTGAAACAGTTTTAAGATACGGTCCTGGCGCTTGCTGGTCTTTCTTGGGCGCCCTGGAGCCTTTTTGACAACAATGGAAGCTCTCTCCTTGAAGTTCTTGATGATGCGATAGATTGTTGACTGAGGTGCAATCTTTGTAGCTGCGATACTCTTCCCTGTTAGGCCATTTTTGTGCAGTGCAATGATGGCTGCACATGTTTCTTTAGAGATAACCATGGTTAACTGAAGAGAAACAATGATACCAAGAACCAGCCTCCTTTTAAAGTGTCCAGTGATGTCATTCTTACTTAATCATGACTGATTGATCGCCAGCCCTGTCCTCATCAACACCCACACCTGTGTTAATGGATCAATCACTAAAACGATGTTAGCTGCTCCTTTTAAGGCAGGACTGCAATGATGTTGAAATGTGTTTTGGGGGTTAAAGTTCATTTTCTGGGCAAATATTGACTTTGCAAGTACAGTAATTGCTGTTAAGCTGATCAGTCTTTGACATTCAGGAGTAGATGCAAATTGCCATTACAAAAAATGAAGCAGTAAACTTTGGAAAAATTACTATTTGTCTCATTCTCAATACTTTTGGCCATGACTGTATATCTCACAATTGAACTATCTCAAGATCGAAGTTAATGGAAATTCCCATTGGCTGGATAGAAAACTTTATTGTGAGAAAATTTAAAACATCACCTTGTGGATTCGTATACATGACCTCCTGTTTACAAGACAGGTACATTAACACAGCAAGCCACAGGACCATCACAGGTGCAAATGATTGCCAAGAAAGGCAGTGAGCATTAAATCACTAATAGGAAAGTACAAAAATAAATCCATTGGTTTTATTATGTTACTCCTAATGGCAATCTATACAGCGTATGATGACATTTATTCTTTATAAACATTTAATACAGATTCTATATCTCACAATTGCACTATCTCAAGCCCCAAGTTAATGGAAATTTCCATTGGCTGGATAGAAAGCTTTATTGTGAGAAAATGTAAAACATAACCTTGTGGATACGTACTCATGACCTCCTGTTTACAAGACAGGTACATAAACTCAGCAAGCCACTGGATCATCACAGGTGACAAAGGTTGCCAAGAAAGGCAGTGAACATTGAATCACTAATAGAGTATTGTTCGGGTTTATATTCGCCGAACTGTTTGTCGAACTGTTCGTCGAGCACCATTGAACATTGTTAAAACCAGTGGCAGGCAAACAAAAACACATAGAAACACATAGAAAACACCTTCAAAGGTGTCCAAAAGCTGACAAACTGCTCAGAAGACACAACTAACACATGGAAAAGTGACAAGTACATATAGTCATGTGAAAAAAAAAATGAGGTGGAGGAGTAAAAGGAGGGGGAGACACAGATATAGTCAGGTACGGTCACCTCGTACAGGACACAGATTGGCAGACATTCCTCTTCCTCCAGATTCCTTGGCTACAACACCTGGAACAATCTCCCTACTCCTTGGGAACTCATATAACACGTGATTTTGCTGCCGTATACTGTTCCTGAGGATTATTTATCCTTCATGGTCTAAATTACACAAACCCAGGCCCCCGATGATAACCCCGATGGGGTTGAAACTTTGGGCAATTATTCACTGAAGAACCGTTAAAGGAAATTATGTTTGAAAATGCAACTATCTGATTATCTACATTATTCTTGAGTGCCGGAACCTTATTTCTTTACAGATATAGGCATGTCATGCTCTTCTAAAACCTAGAAAGGCTGGAGTAAAAATCTAAAATCAGCCTACCAACATCCAGACGTCGTGACAAGAAAATTAAAAAAAGAAATATCTTTAGGTAGAATGGTGGTTCCACTCAGAACACTTTCCTTACAAGACGTAGTGGTATCCACGTTGGGAGTCGTGTCAAAAACGGAACCCAATACATTTGGACTAATCCACCATTTGTCATATCCAAGGGGCAGGTCAGTAAACGACAACATCGACGTGGAACCAAGTACAGTAGTATATACTGTACATCCTTTGACAAGGCAATCAGGCGGGTCAAGAAGTTGGGAAGGGGCACCCTAATGGCCAAAACAGATATTGAGGGGGCACCTATTGGGCTGCTTCTGGGAAGGAGCATGCTATATAGATCGCTGTTTGCCCATGGGGTGCTCCAGATTCTGCTCATTATTTGAGGCGTTTAGTTGCTCCCTCGAATGGGTTGTCATGGACGTTTCTAAGGGGCCACAGATTATCCATTACCTCGACAACTTCTTATGCCTGGGCCCAAAAGATTCGTCACAGTGTGAAAACATGCAGTAGTCCACCTGTGAGAAGGAGAGAGCTGGAGGGAGAGCGGACACCACAGAGCCGAAGGGTTAGCTGGAGAACGGAAGAAGGAAAGAGGGCGAGGGAGGTAAGTGAGTATGGTGGATTGCTGACCTGAGCTCCCCCACATTCCTGCTGGACGGGGAACAGCCCTTGGAGGAAAAGCTGCTTGCGCATTCCTTAGAGGTTACAGGCACGAGTGGGCAGAGGGACTACCCTGGAGTGCAAAGCCGACACGGCCAGTCCGTTCCTGCCCGTGCAACCTCCGTGTCGCCGGGTTTGTGCCAGAGCCGAGGTGGACCCTGACGGCCAGCCCCCCTCTCCCAAAACTGGTGCCTGTCCGCTGGTGGGTCGAGACCCCCCGCGGTGGAGGCAGGTCTAATCTCTGTAATTTAAATTGGCTCTGTAATTTGATTGAGTACACATTAAATCCTTTTACAAGGATCTATTGGAGGGCAAGTCTGATGCCAGCAGCTGCGGTAATTTCAGCTCCAGTAGCGTCCACTAAAGCTGCTGCAGTTAAAAAGCTTTCATAAGGATTGAGCTTGGCGGAACACCGCAAGGCGTGCTACCGTCAGTCCCAGCCCCTTTGCCTTGGGGCGCCTCCCCGATGCTCTTCACTGAGTGTCCCGGGGGCCCGAAGCATTTCCTTTGAAAAAATTAAGTGTCCAAACCAAAGGTGGTGTAGGATGCTTAACAGCTGGGCTACTCCGCTGACTAGCAGACACTGCTACTAGGCCCAAAGTATTGCCTGGGCTAGATGCAGTTAAAAATTTGTTATTAGATGTACAGGCGATGGCTACTCCACTGACTAGCAGACACTGAAACTTTGAAGCAGACCTCTGATTCCCAGGCTATAGTATGAGTAAACAGCTCTTCAGACTCAACCATCTGTGTTACCCCAAGCCATAGTGTATGTAGTTTCTTACGGTTAAAAGGGGGGGAGAGACCCGACCCACCTCGAATTGATGATGTCAACGTCATGTAAAACACAGCAAGGGGACTCCAAAAATAGTCTCCATTTTTTCCAAAAATAGTGGCATCAATTGTTGTTTAAAATGGTTGGTGAGGTGATTTTCCAAAATCCTTAAGCTTTTAGTCTCCACAGGATGACACAGGTGGGGCAGATGGTGGTTGGTCTGGCCTGCTAGGCCACATTGTAGCACAGTAAGCTTCGCACTGCAACTTATGCTTCATATCCATGTGACGGTTCAAGCATAAAGTACTCAAACTATTGTTTTTTGGGCCTCTACTTAGTTTTTGGTGACAAATGTTACAGATAACATGAGTTGGGTCATCCTTAGCGATCTCAAAAAATGCCCATGCTATGCAAGGTTTAGAGCCCATGCGACTCTGCTACTAGCAATACTAGCAAATGATTGGCTGGATTAGATGCAGTAAAAAATAGTTATTAGATACACAGGCGGTGTAGCTTGCTTCACAGCTGGGCTACTACGCCCAAAGTATTGGTAGACTCTATACTAAATAAGGAAAGAGTCACTGACTGTGGTGGCCCCTCCGCGGGCTGTGGCGATTGGTCATCCCCTTTTGTTGCCCCTTACTCAACGAATTCACAAACATCTCCCATCGGTTTGGAGTCCCATTATGCCCAACAAAAACCATAGGCCCCACAACAAAGCTATCATTCTAAGGCATCGAAATCGACACCACAGCAAGGTTGTTCCGCCTCCCATGGGAAAAAATACCAAAACATTACACCTGATCGAGGGTTTTTGCACAGTATGGAAAGTAACACTACAGCAGATGCAAGTATTACTAGGTCTCCTCGTGTTTGCGAGCCGGGTGATGCCAGTCAGAAGGGTTTTTTCTCGTCATTTATCGACCGCAACAAAAGGGGCATCAAAACCGAGTCATAGAATCAGAATCAGCAGGCAGCTACGGGCGGACTTAGAGGTGTGGAAAACCTTCTTATAATCATTCAACGGTCGCACGTTATTTATGTCAGCAGAACAGTCCAACATTGAACTAAGATTATTCACCGGGGCGCAGAATCAGGCGGATATGCAGCAATACTAAATATCCAATGGTGCACAAGCTTATGGCCTCTGTATTGGGCAGAACAAGTGCTGACAAAAAAACAGACGCTCCAGGAACTATTCCCAATAGTGGTAGCAATAGAAATATGGGGCGTGTGCCTGGCTAACAAAAATATACGCTTCATAACAAAAAACACCAGCCTAGAGCACTGCATTAATAAGATGGCATCATTGCCTACTACGCCAGCTAGCATTCCTGTGCCAAAAACACAATATATGGGTCCGCGCTTACCCTCCCTATGGGATCTAGTGGCGAATAGTTGATGCCATTAATCAGAGCGTCAGTTGCGCCGTCGATGTGGCAAGCATACGGTAAGGCATGGGAACAGTGGACACGACTAGTAGCAGGCAGACGGGTTGACCAATGTTAACAAGCCAGATTACAAGTCACCATAGAATTTCTCCACCAGCTAATGATGAGGGGCATATCAGGGGCGTCAGCGCAGCGGTGGCTGACCGGAGTAGCATTTCACTTCCAACTACTGAATTAGGGAGATGTGACAAAGAGATTCATCATCAGACAATACATAAAAAGGTGGAAAAGGGGTCAGCCAAGTCAGGAGTGTAGACGTCTCGTGTCACTAAAACTGATTTCTCACATCATATCCCCAACACCATTAACATGAAACTCACAATTTGAAGCAACACTACTGTCTACTGCATTTCCGATTGCCTTCTACGGGGCGCTATGCATAAGCGAATTAGTCCCTCAATCCAAAATTACCACCAGTGGAGTCTTATTACACAAGGACGTAGTCATAGCCAATAATGCAATACGTCTACGCATACGCAAATCGAAAACGGTTCCAGCGGGCACGGGCACTTGAGTACTTCTACAACCCACAAATGGTACACTGAGTCGGGTAACAATAGTAAAAACATATATAACCATCAGATCACAAAGTAATTTCTTCCTATCACGCATTGATAGAACGTCATCATCAAGATACCAGTTCCAAGCTATATTTAATAAATGCCTAACATCGGCAGGGAACCACCCCAAAGATTATGGGACACACTCATTCCTTATAGGCACGGCCACGGAAGCAGCAAGAGCAGGACTGTCAGAAACAGAAGTTCAGAGCATAGGGAGATGGCAATTCACGTGTTTGGCGAGATACATAAGACCGGACTTGTTATCCTAACATGGTTTGTTTCTTTTACAGGTTACGCTAAGCCAATAGTGTGGGTGATAGGCCACTCGTATATATATTGGGCAGAAAAAAGGGCGAACGTCCGCCCAGGCGGGAGGAAATTAGAGTTTTATAACACATATTTCAACTGGAGAGGTATTAGAGGCCTGCAATGGCAACAGGTACTAATGGAGGTAATCAAGGTAGGGAGAGAAGCAAGAGGTCCGGTCATCTTAGTTATGCAGGCCTTGGGAAACGACCTAGGTCATCACAAGAGCGCAGAACTAATGGCAATAATGACACTAGACACTGAGCGCTTCAGATAATTTTTCTCAAAACTAACTATAGTATGGTCATAGATTGTGCCAATAGCGGTATGGCAAGGTGCGCGAGACATCACGGCCATCGAACGGACAAGGCGGGTAATAAATATTCGGATGGCAAAATGTATAAGAGACAGTAGTGATACGACACCGACAACTGGAAGGAGATAAAGCAGGCCTCATACGGCCCGACGGTGTTCACTTAATGCATATTGGACTGGACATATTCCTGTCAGGACTCCAGGACGGAGTGGAACAAGCGTTAAGAGTGATGGATGGGGGTCAGAGTCCTGCATACGAGTACGCAGGATCCTCCGTGGCCTGAAAATAGAAAGGACATGTTGGAGAGTTACACTTGTTGGCCAACTTGCCGGTGTGGAGACACAGGGCATGCTACAACAAGCTTAATTATTTTAGAAATAAAATGCCTTTCTAATGGAATGAGTATAAAGAGTTAATAAAGCTGTGACCGCTCCTCACCCATCCAGTTGTAAGAGTTACATTATTGTATTGTCAAGGAAAGGGGGGCGGTAGGGGGGATGAGCTTTTGGGTTTGCTTGGTTGTCCCCACAGTCTGCCTAGGCTAGATGCAGTTAAAAATTCTTATTAGATACACAGGTGGTGCAGCTTGCTTCACAGCTGGGCTACTATGCCCAAAGTATTGCCTGGGTTAAATGCAGTTAAAAATTCTTATTAGATATACAGGCGGTGCAGCTTGCTTGGCAGCTGGGCTACTGCGCCCAAAGTATTGCCTGGGCTAGATGCAGTCAAAAATTCTTATTAGATAAACAGGCGGTGCAGCTTGCTTGGCAGCTGGGCTACTATGCCCAAAGTATTGACTGGGCTAGATGCAGTTAAAAATTCTTATTAGAGACACAGGCGGTGCAGCTTGCTTCACAGCTGGGCTACTACGCTGACTAGCAGACACTGAAGCTTTGGAGCAGACCTCTGAGTAAACAACTCTTGAGACTCAACCATCTGTGTTACCCCAAGCCATAGTGTATGTATTTTCTTACGGTTAAAAGGGGGGGGAGTGACCCAACCCACTTGGAATTGACGATGCCAACGTTACGTAAAACACAGCAAGGGGACTCCAAAAAGAGTCTCCATTTCTTCCAAAAATTGTGGCACAGACAACACTTAAGTGGCATCAATTGCCCCAGAGTTGCTTAAAACGGTTGGTGAAGTGATTTTACCAAATCCTCAAGCTTTTACTCTCCCCAGGATGACACAGGGGTCGAAAAGTCCTTGCGGATCCATGATTTGTTCAACTTTATGAATGTGAGTCTGTCTACATTCTCAGTGGACAGCCATGTGCGCATATCTGTCAGCACACCACCAGCAGCGCTGAGCACACGTTCAGATAGAATGCTGGCTGCGGGGCATGACAAGATCTCCAAGGCGTGAGTGGCGAGCTCAGGCCATTTTCCAGATTGGAAGCCCAAAATTAGCAAGGGTCCAGTGACACAGTCATGGATTCGATGTTCACTTGGATATACTCCTGTACCATCCTCTCTAGGTGTTGACTATGTGTCAGACTTCTTGTCTCCTGTGGCCTTGCAAAGGATGGGCTAAAAAAGTGGTGAAAGGATTCCAAAAAATTGTTGTTAATAGCAGATACTGTGTTACTGTTACGGTTTGAGTGAAGACTCGACAGTTCCATGGTTGGCAAGTTAGATCTGTGAGATTCACTATGTGCACCACTGGTGTTTTGTGGAAAAGCACATGTAAGATTCTGCAACAGCCTCTGCTGATACTCCTGCATGCGTGAATCCCTTTCTATGGCAGGAATTATTTTGGCAAATTTACTTTTGTATGGGGATCTAAGAGTGTGGCAACTCAGTAGTCGGGATTACTTCGAATTCTGACAATCCGAGGGTCATGTTGCAGGTAGTGCAGCAAGAAGGCACTCATGTGTTTTGCGCATCTCCCCCCAACCTCGCACAACAGAAATGTTATCAAGGTCTCCCTCATCTGATGAGTCTTCCATGCCTATTGCCAGTTAGTCCTCCAGTTCTTCCTGGGCTCCTGCACCTTCCTCAACAGTTTGGCTGCTACCATGCGCCCTGGTTAACCCTCTCCCCCACCATCCCATGCCTGCCACCTTGGTGCTGCCCACCGTCTGGACCTTGGAGATGTTTTCCCTTCATATGACTCCTCCTCTACTTCCTCCACCTCCTCTTGTTCCACCACCTGACTCCGAATTCTGTTTAACGTGTGCTCCAGCAAGTAAATCACTGGAATAGTTGTGCTGATAATGGCATCGTCAGCACTAAACATCTTCGTTGCCATTTCAAAACTGTGCAGAAGGGTGCATAGGTCCCTGATCTGAGACCACTCCTGCAGCGTAATTTGCCCCACCTATGGATCTCGTTGGCCCAGGCTATACATCAGAACGTATTGCACCAGGGCTTGTTGGTGCTGCCATAGCCGCTGCAACATGTGCAGAGTTGAATTCCACCGTGTCGGCACATCGCATTTCAGCCGGTGAACTGGCAGGCCCAACGACTTCTGTAGAGATGTAAGTCGTTGAGCTGCGGGATGCGAATGGTGGATGTGAGCACACAGCGACCGTGCCCTCTGCAGAAGGCCATCTAGTCTGGGATAGTTGGCTAAAAATTGCGGGACAACAAGGTTCAACACGTGAGCCATACAAGGCACGTGTGTGACATTGCCCCGGCGAAGGGCCGCACCCAGGTTTGCAGCATTGTCGCACACGGCCTTCCCTGGTTGAAGGTCCAGTGGAGTCAACCATTTATGAAACTGGGTCTCCAGAGCTGACAACTCCTCAGCTGTGTGACTCACATTTCCCAGACATTTCAAAGTAAAAACTGCCTGATGCTGTTGAGCCATGCTGCCAGCATAGTAAGGAGGTGTGCAGGATTCCTTCTGCGCAGATAGAAAGTGGGTGGCATGACCAGACAGGCTTTGGGTGCAGGTGGAGGACCAAGAGGAGGTTGAGGAGGCAGAAGCAGTGGAGGAACTTCTAGATAAAGAGGATTGACGCACAACTCGTGGGGACCGCAAGACTTGGACAGCAGCCCCTTGTCCTGCTGTCACCATAGTTATCCAGTGCCCAGTCAGCAACATGTAACGCCCCTGTCCATGCCTACTCGTCCAACTGTCTGTGGTGAAATGCACCCTGTCACACACAGAGTTTCTCAAAGAAGCGGTGATGTTATGTGCGAGATAGTGGTGTAGCGCAGTCATACCTTTCTTTGAGCAGTAGTGCCGACTGGGCATCTGGTACTGGGGCACTGCGACGGACATAAGGTATCAAAAATCCTCTGTGTCCACCAGGCGGAAAGGCAGCATTTCTGTAGCCAACAGCTTGCAGATGGTGAAATTCAACCTCTTAGCTTTGTCATGGCAAGGAGGAAATGGTCTTTTACTTGTCCACATCTGAGGGACCGAGGGCTGGCTGTTGTGCTTAGACGGGGTTGAGTAGGGTGTCCCCGGCAAACTGCCGGTCTGTGAGGAAGATGCAGGTGGACATGTTAGGTTGCCTTGATCCAAAGGTGGTGCTCTCGATGTCGTAGAGCGCTCAACACCAGCTGATGTTTCCACTTCCAAATGAAATGATGACCTGCCAATCACACTGGCTGTTGCGGGTAAAGAGGTGGCAGGTCTGCATCCAAAAACATGTGTGACTGCTGTCCCCCCAGTCACAGAGGATGAAGAGGTCGCGGATGCACAAGATGGGGCAGACGGTGGTTGACCCGGCCCGCTAGGCCGCATTCTAGCACAGTGAGCTTCCCACTGCAACTTATGCTTCATATCCATGTGACGGTTCATGCATGAAGTACTCAAACTATGGATTTTTTGGCCTCTACTTAGTTTTTGGTGACAAATATTACAGATAACACGAGTTGGGTCATCCTTATCAATCTGAAAAAATGCCCAGACTATGCAAGGCTTTGAGCCCATGCGACCTGAAGAGCCACCACGACTTGTGGTCAGAGGCAGAGTTGTGGTTGAGGATGCAGTTGTTGACGTGCTTCCAGTACTCTGTCTCTGTCCAGGAAGGCGCAACCTAACCTCGTCGTCAATAGCATCCTCCTCCACCTCCTCTGCTGACCTCATCGACTGGCTGACTGTGGGTTGATAATAAGTGGTATCTCCAACCTCGTCATCATCACCCTGTGTGTTCTCACACCGTCGTCCTCAGAGCCAACCTCTTCCTGTCCTGACCGAAAAGTCAAGTTGTCGCTCCAATCAGGTATTTGAGTCTCATCATCGTCTTCATCATTGTCTCCACCAACAGGAGTTACAGTTTGGGAATGAGGGTCTACATTATGGTCAGAACCTTCTTCATCTGGTCCTGGATCCGACTCATAAAGATTCTGGGCATCAGTGCAAATCATTTCCTCATCTGGATTCACAGAAGCTCTGGAGCAGACCTCCGATTCCCAGGCTATAGTATGAGTAAACAGCTCTGCAGACTCAACCATTTGTGTTACCCCATAATCAGACGGGCAGCTGGAGACTTGGGAGCTGTGAGGAAGCAAGTGCAATTGGGGTGACACCTCTGAGGACTGGAGTATTTGTGATGTTGAAGTTGAGGTGGAGAAGAGCCCACTTGAAGGAGCACTTGATATCCGTTGAAGCAACTGCTGTTTTTGTGCATCATCTGGAATTTGTAGCGATGGGCGTGTTCGTAAGAAAGGGATCATATCACATTGTCCACGAAAAGAACTAGACATCTTAGTTTGGCTGGAAGATGGTCTTTCTTCTGCAGATGTTACTGTTGCTTTAACACCTACCCCACGGACACAACCTTTTTTTCCCTTTACAACACGCCTATTCCCCTTTCCACCAGCAGCAGGCCTTTTGCCACTCATTTTCATGGTTAACTAATTGACAACTCTGTAGTTGTTTGCACCAAAAACGATGGATGGAAACCGAGCAGAGCTGAGTGGCCAAACTGTGGTACTAGCCCAAAAGGATTGGCGGGTTAGATGCAGTAAACAATTTTATTAGATACACAGGTGGTGTAGCTTGGTACAGATGGCCTACTACAATGAGTAACAGAAACTGCTACAGGCCCAAAATTATTTACTGGGCTAGATGCAGTAAAAAATTGTTATTAAATTCAAAGGTGGTGTAGCTTGGTACAGATGGGCTACTACAATGAGTAACAGACACTGCTACAAGCCCAATATTATTTACTGGGCTAGTTGCAGTAAAAAAATGTTATTAAATTCAAAGGTGGTGGAGCTTGGTACAGATGGGCTACTACAATGAGTAACAGACACTGCTACTATGCCCAAAATTATTTACTGGGCTAGATGCAGTAAAAAATTGTTATTAAATTCAAAGGTGGTGGAGCTTGGTACTGATGGGCTACTACAATGAGTAACAGACACTGCTACAGGCCGAAAATTATTTACTGGGGTAGATGCATTAAAAAAATGTTATTAAATTCAAAGGTGGTGGAGCTTGGTACAGATGGGCTACTACAATGAGTAACAGACACTGCTACAGGCCCAAAATTATTTACTGGGCTAGATGCAGTAAAAAATTGTTATTAAATTCAAAGGTGGTGTACAAATGGGCTACTACAATGAGTAACAGACACTGCTACTATGCCCAAAATTATTTACTGGGCTAGATGCAGTAAAAAATTGTTATTAAATTCAAAGGTGGTGGAGCTTGGTACAGATGGGCTACTACTATGAGTAACAGACACTGCTACTATGCCCAAAAGGTTTTACTTGTCTAGGTGCAGTAAAGAAATGGTATTAGATACACAGGTGGTGTAGCATGCAACACAGATAGGCTACTCGACTGACTAACACACACTGCTAGAGGCCCAAAAGGATTGGCTTAGCTAGATTTAGATAAATGCTGTGAAAAACACTTGCACAGCACTGGCACAGACCTGCCTGGCAAAAAGTGCTAGGAACTGCTGTAACCTAGCCCTTAAAAAGGCAGCAATTACAAACTAGTCCCTATTCCCTAAACCTATCTGTCTATTTAAGAGAAAATTCGCTTGCAACTCACAGTTACACAATATAGCGCTAACAGCAGCAGAGGTGCCGTCTAACACTCAGCTGCAGCAGTGAGAAAATGATGGCGACGGGGAAAATGGCTGGGTCTTATAGGGCAACTACATGTGACATACACGGCCAATGACACATGCCCTTGCTTGTGTGAAAAAAAGCACTTAGCTGCGTGTGTGCGCTGCTGATAGGCTGACAGACTGCACCGCTGCACTGTAAATGCGGGAAAGAAAAAAAAAATGGAGATCGGCATTATTTCTGCAGAGATCCATCCCCTGCCCCTCCCCCCACCCACTGTCCACTGAAAAAGTGTATTAACATTGATTAACAGTATTACTGCGAAAAAATCCAGTTACGATTTTTCTGCACGAACAGTTATCGAACATAACCTCGAACAGCCGGATTTTTTGCAAATCGTTCGGGTTCGTCACACGGCTCAAACACCGCCCAAAACAGCTCGAATTTGAGATTGGCGAACAGTTCGAGTCGAACACCGCTCATCTCTAATCGCTAATAGGTAAGTTCAAAAATAAATCCATTGGTTTTACTATGTCACTATTAATGCCAATCTATACAGCGTATGCTGACATTTTGTTCTTTTTGAACATTTATTACAGATTCTATATCTCACAATTGCACTAGCTCAAGACCAAAGAAAATGAAAATTCCCTTTGGCTGGATAGTAAGCTTTATTGTGAGAAAATAGAAAACATCACGTTGTGGATTCGTACTCATGACCTCCTGTTTACAAAACAGGTGCATAAACTTAGCAAGCCACTGGATCATCACAGGTGAAAATGGTTGCCAAGAAAGGCAGTGAACATTGAATCGCTAATAGGTAAGTTAAAAAATAAATCCATTGGTTTTACTATGTCACTCTTAATGCCAATCTATACAGTGTATGATGACATTTTGTTCTTCATGAATATTTAATACCGATTCTATATCTAACAATTACACTATCTAAATATCGAAGTTAATGGAAATTCCCATTGGCTGGATAGAAAACTTTATTGCGAGAAAATGGAAAAAATTACTGTGTGGATTCAAGCTCATGATGACCTCCTGTTTATAAGACAGGTGCATTGACATAGAAGGCCACTGTACCATCACAGGTGTAAATGATTGCCAAGAAAGGTAGTGAATGATGAATCGCTAATAGCTAAGTTCAAAAAGAAAACCATTGGTTTTACTATGTTACTCCTAATGCCAATCTATACAGCGTATGATGATATTTTGTTCTTTATGAACATTTAATACAGATTCTGTATCTCACAATTGCACTATCTCAAGCCCGAAGTTAATGGAAATTTCCATTGGCTGGATAGAAAACTTTATTGTGAGAAAATGTAAAACATCACCTTGTGGATTTGTACCCATGACTAGAGATGAGCGGTGTTCGACTCGATCTGTTTGCCAATTTCAAATTCGAGCTGTTTTGGGCGGTGTTCGAGCCGTTCGGCGAACACGAACAATTTGAAAAAAATTCGGCTGTTCGAGGTTATGTTCGATAAATGTTCGTGCACCAAAATCATAGCTGGATTTTTTCTCAGTAATGCTGAAAATTAATGTTAATACGCAGTTTGAGTGTACGGCGGGGCAGGGGATGGATCTCTGCAGAAATAATGAAGATCTCCATTTTTTTTTCTCTTTCCCAGTGGGTAGGTGCAATCTGTCAGCCTATCAGCAGCGCACACACGGAGCAAACTGCTTTTTTTCACACAAGCAAGGGCATGTGTCATTGGCAGTGTATGTCACATGTCCTTGCCCTATAAGACCCAGCCATTTTCCCCGTCGCCACCATTTTCTCACTGCTGCAGCTGCATGTTAGACGGCACCGCTGTTACTGTGTGCGCTATACTTTGTTAATTTCAAGCCAATTTTCGCACAAATCTACAGATAGCTTGGGAGTAGGGAATAGTTGTGATTGCAGTCCTTTTGAGGACTAGGTTACATCATTTCCTATGACTTTTATCAGGCAGGTCTGTGCTCTTAAATAGATAGGTTCGGAGTAAAAACTAATTGTAATTGCAGTCCTTTTGAGGGCTAGGTTGCAGCAGTTCCTATCACTTTTTGCCAGGCAGGTCTGTGCCAGTGCTGTGCAAGTTTTTTTCACAGCATTTGGCTAAATCTAGCAAAGCAAATCCTTTTTGGCCTCTTGCAGTGTGTGTTAGTCAGTGGAGTAGCCTATCTGTGTTGCAAGCTACTCCAGCTGTGTATAGAATACAATTTTTTTTACTGCACCTAGTGAAGTAAAACCTTTTGGGCATAGCATCATTCTATTAGTCCATCTATACTAACCTCCACCAGGTTGCAAATTCAAAATAATTTTTTTTGCATCTAGCTCTGAAAAAATATTTCGGCTTGTAGCAGTGTGTGGGACTTTGTAACATACCTGGCGGCGTCCTTGCATAGAGGTCTGACTCGCCCCCTGAGCCTGTGCTGGGAACCCGGAACCGGGCCTCTTGTGGGATGCTGGGGGTTGTAGTCTCCGTGGCGCTGACCCGGTCCGTGCCCAGGGTGGTCAATTCAGTGGCAGTCTATTTGTATTGTAATTATCCGACTACGCCACCCGTGGATTGCGGTCAGTGGGGACCGCCGCTGCACTGCAGACCGCTGAGGCTGATGTTATATGCGCAGCCAAGAATGGGATAACTCCCCACGGGAGAAGTATTGCCTCAGGGCAGCTAGAGTAGATGATGGGAGTGATGGTGTGAGCGTCCCAGTACTAATGGTGCTGGTGCGGCGATGAAACACAGAGACATGTGGTTGCAGTTTCCAATGCTTTACTCACAGTTCTTTACTGGTCCTAGTCACCTCGGTACCGGCGGTGACTGCCCAAGCCGTGCTGCGTCCTCCAGGCAAGGGGCTTGACCAACTCTCAGGCAATTCCAGAGCGTGGCACAGGACTCCCTTCCTTTCCTTTCTCTGGCCGTCCCCACCAGTGACCCACCTTTGTCCAGCTTCCTCGGGCCTTCTGTTGGCGAAACCTATCTCCGGTTTCCCTGACCCTATGCGGTATGCTTTCCTGGTGGATGTAGTGAGGGGTCGCACCAAGATGTGGTCACAACCTCCGGTTTTGGCTGAGGATTAGTCGCCTCCACCAATTTGGGTTCAGGTACCCTGCTCTGTCAACCCTTCACCTGTTATCTCGTGGGTTCTAAGGGTTCCTTCTTCACTCGTGTCTCTGGGCCTTTCTCTGTGTTCCTGTTACTTGCTTCCTTTCCTACTGTCCTTTCTGTTCCTTCTCTTTTCTCTCTCTCCCAGGCTCCAGCCTTCTGACAAGGCCTGCCTGCGGAGCAGAGCCCATGCAGAGGCTCTGCTTCCTGTCTTCTCCTCTGACTCTTAACACTGACTCTAAGATGGTGCCCACCTTTTATACCTCCTTCTAACACCCGAGCCCAGGTGACTAGCAACCAATGGGCTCCTACCTATGCCCAGAGACCCACCCCTATCTGCTCCTACACCACTGGGTTTTCCTCCCCCCGCCCCACTCCAGCCAAGGACAGATGCTGTCGTGCCTGCACTTCTGTCTAGTGGGAGCACCGTTGAGCTGTCCCTCGGAAATGGGGTGTGTGTGGTGCATGCAGCTTACTGAGCCCTAGTCCACATTCCATCCTTACCCGGAAGTGGAATATCACACCTCTGGTTTGAGGTGCAATAACCCTGTAGCAGCCGAGCCCTCGGGGTGCTACAGGTCCATATCCCACTGTGTAAGAGCGCTCAATTGATTTCCAGTCCAGACTGCCACTCCGGCTTCTTTCCATTCTGTCTGCTTTGCTCTGCTTTAGCTGATTAGGGCGACGCCCGCCAAACTTCCTGTTTCTTGTAGCTGCTGCAGACACACCCCTAATGCATCCTCAGCCTATTGCTGTCTGTCACCTGGTATTTAAACCAGCTCCTCCTTGGAATCCATGCCTGAGCATCTCGTTCTGTCAGTTGGCTTCTTGTCACTGATGTGCCAGGTCCTGTTTATGTTTCCTGCCTTGCGGTATCAGTTCCCGTGTCTGAACTGTGTCCTGTCTGTGCACTCTAGCCAGCTGTCTTTCTTCCTTTCCTGGAGGCTGTATTTCCATGCCCGTGTGAACACGCTCCTTGCCTGTTCGTTTCTGCCTCTGGGGGCCGCTCACCCAGACTCGCTCCTGTATCTCGCTTCAGTAACTGTTCTGATCTGAACTGTCTTCTAGCTTCTTATCTGTTTTGTCTTTATGTCCATTTGCTCCCTTTTTCTGCAGTGTCTGAACCAGCACTTGGCTTTAACTAGGCTCGTTTCTGCATTTTGTTGCAGTAACTGTTCTTGTCTGAACTGTCTCCTAGCTTCTTACCTGTTTTCTCTTTATGTCCATTTGCTCCCTTTTTCTGTAGAGTCTGAACCTGCATCTAACTTCTACTCATTGTCTTTTTATTTCCGTTTGTGAGTTGGAGTCCTTTCGCTACTTCTTTGCAAGTACCTTGTGTGTATCTGGTTCTGACTTTCTTTTCCAGTCTGTTCCGTGTGAACAGAGCCCTTTCCCCTTTGCTTTGTCTTTGTTTACCGCTTCGGCGATTTATCTCTGTCCTGTCTTACTTACCGCTCTGGCGGTTCCTGCCCACTCAGCTTTGTCTACCGCACTTGCGGTTTCGCTCTGCTCAGCCTTCTCTACCGCGTCTGCGGTTTTGCTCTGCTCAGCCCTGTCCACCGCGTCTGCGGTTTTGCTCTGTTCAGCCTTGTCTACCGCGTCTGCGGTTTTGCTCTGCTCAGCCCTGTCCACCGCGTCTGCGGTTTTGCTATGCTCAGCCTTGTCCACCGAGTCTGCGATTTTGCTCTGCTCAGCCTTGTCTACCGCGTCTGCGGTTTCGCTCTGCTCAGCCTTGTCTACCGCGTCTGCAGTTTCGATCTGCTCAGCCTTGTCTACCGTGTCTGCGGTTTCGCTGTGCTCAGCCTTGTCTACCACGTCTGCGGTTTTGATCTGCTCAGCCTTGTCTACCGCGTCTGCGGTTTCGCTCTGCTCAGCCTTGTCTACCGCGTCTGCGGTTTTGCTTTGCTCGGCCTTGTCTACTGCACCTGCGGTTTCGCTTTGCTCTGCTTGATTACCGCATCTGCGGCTCTGAACCCGTCTCCCAGTCTGTACTGGACCCTACCCAGCCTGCGCTCTAGCCTGCCTGTTTCTGTATTCCCTGGTGTGGGTCAACAGCCGTGTCCGGGGTCTCACCTGGAGTAGAACCTGGTCCCTCTGACCGGTTCCTCCCTGGTGCACTGGCGTCGTATGCCCTCGAGCGACCTTGGTCGGATCGGGCAGATTCTTAGTTACGCCCCTCCAGGCACTCTCCGGTTCATGGCACAGTGGAATCACTAATCACACACACGCCAGTCAGTCAGGGCGTGTGCTTTACAGACTTGTTCTATTAGTCCATCTATACTAAACTCCAACAGGTTGCAAATTCAATATAATTTGTATCTGCATCTAGCTCTGAAAAAATATTTCGGCTTGTAGCAGTGTGTGGGACTTGTTCTATTAGTCCATCTATACTAACCTCCACCAGGTTGCAAATTCAATATAATTTTTTACTGCATCTAGCTCTGAAAAAATATTTCGGCGTGTAACAGTGTGTGGGACTTGTTCTATTAGTCCATCTATACTAACCTCCACCAGGTTGCAAATTCAATATAATTTTTTGCTGCATCTAGCTCTGAAAAAATATTTCGGCTTGTAGCAGTGTGTGGGACCTGTTCTATTAGTCCATCTATAATAACCTCCACCTGGTTGCAAATTCAATATAATTTTTATCTGCATCTAGCTCTGAAAAAATATTTCGGCTTGTAGCAGTGTGTGGGACTTGTTCTATTAGTCCATATATACTAACCTCCACCAGGTTGCAAATTCAATATAATTTTTATCTGCATCTAGCTCCGAAATTTTTTTTCGCCTTGTAGCAGTGTGTGGGACTTGTTCTATTAGTCCATCTATACTAACCTCCACCAGGTTGCAAATTCAATATAATTTTTATCTGCATCTAGCTCTGAAAAAATATTTCGGCTTGTAGCAGTGTGTGGGACTTGTTCTATTAGTCCATCTATACTAACCTCCACCAGGTTGCAAATTCAATATAATTTTTTTCTGCATCAAGCTCTGAAAATTTTTTTCGGCTTATAGCAGTGTGTGGGATTTGTTCTATTAGTCCATCTATACTAACCTCCACCAGGTTGCAAATTCAATATAATTTTTTTCTGCATCTAGTTCTGAAAAAATATTTCGGCTTGTAGCAGTGTGTGGGACTTGTTCTATTAGTCCATCTATACTAACCTCCACCAGGTTGCAAATTCAATATAATTTTTTTCTGCATCAAGCTCTGAAGAACTATTTCGGCTTGTAGCAGTGTGTGGGACTTGTTCTATTAGTCCATCTATACTAACCTCCAACAGGTTGCAAATTCAATATAATTTTTTTCTGCATCTGGCTCTGAAAAAATATTTCGGCTTGTAGCAGTGTGTGGGACTTGTTCTATTAGTCCATCTATACTAACCTCCACCAGGTTGCAAATTCAATATAATTTTTTTCTGCATCAAGTTCTGAAAAATTTTTTCGGCTTGTAGCAATGTGTGAGATTTGTTCTATTAGTCCATCTATACTAACCTCCACCAGGTTGCAAATTCAATATAATTTTTTTCTGCATCTAGTTCTGAAAAAATATTTCGGCTTGTAGCAGTGTGTGGGACTTGTTCTATTAGTCCATCTATACTAACCTCCACCAGGTTGCAAATTCAATATAATTTTTTTCTGCATCAAGCTCTGAAAAAATATTTCGGCTTGTAGCAGTGTGTGGGACTTGTTCTATTAGTCAATCTATACTAACCTCCAACAGGTTGCAAATTCAATATAATTTTTTTCTGCATCTAGCTCTGAAAAAATATTTTGGCTTGTTGCAGTGTGTGGGACCTGTTCTATTAGTCCATCTATAATAACCTCCACCAGGTTGCAAATTCAATAAAATTTTTATCTGCATCTAGCTCTGAAAAAATTTTTCGGCTTGTAGCAGTGTGTGGGACTTGTTCTATTAGTCCATCTATACTAACCTCCACCAGGTTGCAAATTCAATATAATTTTTTTCTGCATCTAGCTGTGAAAAAATATTTCAGCTTGTAGCAGTGTGTGGGACTTGTTCTATTAGTCCATCTATACTAACCTCCACCAGGTTGCAAAAATTAAATATAATTTTTTTCTGCATCAAGCTCTGAAATTTTTTTTCGGCTTGTAGCAGTGTGTGGGATTTGTTCTATTAGTCCATCTATACTAACCTCCACCAGGTTGCAAATTCAATATAATTTTTTTCTGCATCTAGTTCTGAAAAAATATTTCGGCTTGTAGCAGTGTGTGGGACTTGTTCTATTAGTCCATCTATACTAACCTCCACCAGGTTGCAAATTCAATATAATTTTTTTCTGCATCAAGCTCTGAAAAAATATTTCAGCTTGTAGCAGTGTGTGGGACTTGTTCTATTAGTACATCTATACTAACCTCCAACAGGTTGCAAATTGAATATAATTTTTTTCTGCATCTAGCTCTGAAAAAATATTTCGGCTTGTTGCAGTGTGTGGGACCTGTTCTATTAGTGCATCTATAATAACCTCCACCAGGTTGCAAATTCAATATAATTTTTATCTGCATCTAGCTCTGAAAATTTTTTTCGGCTTGTAGCAGTGTGTGGGACTTGTTCTATTAGTCCATCTATACTAACCTCCACCAGGTTGCAAATTCAATATAATTTTTATCTGCATCTAGCTCTGAAAAAATATTTCGGCTTGTAGCAGTGTGTGGGACTTGTTCTATTAGTCCATCTATACTAACCTCCACCAGGTTGCAAATTCAATATAATTTTTTTCTGCATCAAGCTCTGAAAAAATATTTCGGCTTGTAGCAGTGTGTGGGACTTGTTCTATTAGTCCATCTATACTAACCTCCAACAGGTTGCAAATTGAATATAAATTTTTTCTGCATCTAGCTCTGAAAAAATATTTCGGCTTGTTGCAGTGTGTGGGACCTGTTCTATTAGTCCATCTATAATAACCTCCACCAGGTTGCAAATTCAATATAATTTTTATCTGCATCTAGCTCTGAAAATTTTTTTCGGCTTGTAGCAGTGTGTGGGACTTGTTCTATTAGTCCATTTATACTAAGCTCCACCAGGTTGCAAATTCAATATAATTTTTATCTGCATCTAGCTCTGAAAAAATATTTCGGCTTGTAGCAGTGTGTGGGACTTGTTCTATTAGTCCATCTATACTAACCTCCACCAGGTTGCAAATTCAATATAATTTTTTTCTGCATCTAGCTCTGAAAAAAATATTTCGGCGTGTAGCAGTGTGTGGGACTTGTTCTATTAGTCCATCTATACTAACCTCCACCAGGTTGCAAATTCAATATAATTTTTTTCTGCATCTAGCTCTGAAAAAATATTTCGGCTTGTAGCAGTGTGTGGGACTTGTTCTATTAGTCCATCTATACTAACCTCCACCAGGTTGCAAATTCAATATAATTTTTTTCTGCATCTAGCTCTGAAAAAATATTTCGGCTTGTAGCAGAGTGTGGGACTTGTTCTATTAGTCCTTCTATACTAACCTCCACCAGGTTTCAAATTTAATATAATTTTTATCTGCATCTAGCTCTGAAAAAATATTTTTGCTTGTAGCAGTGTGTGGGACGTCTTCTATTAGTCCAACTATACTAACCTCCACCAGGTTGCAAATTCAATATAATTTTTTTCTGTATCTATCTCTGAAAAAATATTTCATCAAGTAGCAGTGTGTGGGACTTGTTCTATTTGTTCATTTATACTAACCTCCACCAGGTTGCAAATTCAATAAAAAAAATTTCGGCATCTAGCTCTGAAAAAATATTTCGGCTTGTAGCAGTGTGTGGGACTTGTTCTATTAATCCATCTATACTAACCTCCACTAGGTTGCAAATTCAATATAATTTTTTTCTGCATCTAGCTCTGAAAAAATATTTCGGCTTGTAGCAGTGTGTGGGAATTGTTCTATTAGTGCATCTATACTAACCTCCACCAGGTTGCAAATTCAATATAATTTTTTTCTGCATCTAGCTCTGAAAAAATGTTTCGGCTTGTAGCAGTGTGTGGGACTTGTTCTACTAGTCCATCTATACTAACCTCCACCAGGTTGCAAATTCAATATAATTTTTTTCTGCATCTAGCTCTGAAAAAATATTTCGGCTTGTAACAGTGTGTGGGACTTGTTCTATTAGTGCATCTATACTAACCTCCACCAGGTTGCATATTCAATATAATTTTTTTCTGCATCTAGCTCTGAAAAAATATTTTGGCTTGTAGCAGTGTGTGGGACTTGTTCTATTAGTCCATCTATACTAACCTCCACCAGGTTGCAAATTCAATATAATTTTTTCTGCATCTAACCCAGCCAATACTTTTAGGCTAATACCGCAGTTTGGCCACTCAGCTCTGCTCGGTTCCAATCCATTGGTTTTTGTGCAAACAACTCCAGAGTTGTCAATAAGTTAACCACCAAAATGAGTGGAAAAAGGCCTGCTGCTGGTGGAAAGGGGAATAGGCATGTTGGGGAGGGGAAAAAAGGTTGTGTCCGTGGGGTAGGTGTTAAAGCAACAGTAACATCTGCAGAAGAAAGACTATCTTCCAGCCAAACTAAAATGTCTACTTCTTTTAGCGGACAATGTGATAAGATCCCTTTCTTACGGCAACGCCAATCGCTACAAATTCCAGATGAGGCACAAAAACAGCAGGTGCTTCAACGGATATTAAGTGCTCCTTCAAGTGGGCTCTCCTCCTCAGCTCCAAAGTCTCCAGCTGCCCGTCTGTGTATGGGGTAGAACAGATGGTTGAGTCTGCAGAGCTGTTTACTCATACTATAGCCTGGGAATCAGAGGTCGGCTCCAGAGCTTCTGTGAATCCAGACGAGGAAATGATCTGCACTGGTGCCCAGAATCTTTATGAGTCGGATCCAGGACCAGACACATAACGTTCTGACCATAATGTAGACCCAAAACTGTAACTCCTGTTGGTAGAGACAATGAGGAAGATGATGATGAGACTCAAATACCTGATTGGAGCGACAACTTGAGTTTTTTGTCAGGGCAGGAAGAGGTTGGCTCTGAGGACGACGGGTGTGATACCACACAGGGTGTAGATGACGAGGTTGGAGATCCCACTTACTGTCAACCCACAATCAGCCAAGAGATGAGGTCAGCAGTGGAGGTGAAGGAGGATGCTAGTGACGACGAGGTCAGGTTGCGCCTTCCTGGACAGAGACGTAGTACTGGAAGCACGTCAGCAACTGCATCATCAAACACAACTCTGCCTCTGACCACAAGTCGTGGTGGCTCTTCAGGTCGCATGGGTGCTAAGCCTTGCATAGCCTGGGCATTTTTTCAGATCGATAAGGATGACCCAACTCGTGTTTCAGTAACATTTGTCAGCAAAAGCCAAGTAGAGACCAAAAAATACATAGTTTGAGTACTTCATGCTTCATGCATGAACCGTCACATGGATATGAAGAATAAGTTGCAGTGGGAAGCTCACTGTTCTACAATGCGGCCTAGCCGGCCGGGTCAAGCACCGTCTGCCACATCTTGTGCATCCACGGCCTATTCATCCTCTGTGACTGGGGGGACAGCAGTCACACCTGTTTTGGGACGCAGACCTGCCACCTCTTTACCCGCAACAGCCAGCGTGATTGGCAGGTCATCATTTTCTTTGCAGGTGAAAACACCAGCTGGTGTTCAGCGATGTCTGACATCGATAGCACCACCTTTGTATCAAGGCAACCTAACATGTCCACCTGCATCTTCCTCACAGACCGGCAGTTTGCCGGGGACACTCTTCTCAACCCCGTCTAAGCACAACAGCCAGCCCTCGGTCCCTAAGATGTGGACAAGTAAAAGACCATTTCCTCCTAGCCATGAGAAAGCTAAGAGGTTGAATTTCACCATCTGCAAGCTCTTGGCTACAGAAATGTTGCCTTTCCGCCTGGTGGACACAGAGGATTTTCGAGACCTTATGTCAGTCGCAGTGCCCCAGTACCAGATGCCCACTCGGCACTACTTCTCAAAGAAAGGTGTGCCTGCACTCCACCAGCATGTCACAGACAACATCAGCGCTTCTTTGAGAAACTCTGTGCTTGACAGGGTGCATTTCACCACAGACTCTTGGACAAGTAGGCATGGACAGGGGCGTTACATGTCACTGACTGGGCACTGGGTAACTATGGTGACAGCAGGACAAGGGGCTGCTGTCCAAGTCTTGCCGTCCCCATGAGTTGTGCATCAATCCTCTTTATCTCGAAGTTCCTCCACTGCTTCTGCCTCCTCAACCTCCTCTCGGTCCTCCACCTGCACCCAAAGCCTGTCTGGTCATGCCACAAGCTTTCTAACTGCGCAGAAGGGATCCTGCACACCTCCTTACTATGCTGGCAGCAGGGCTCAATGTCATCAGACGGTTTCTACTTTGAAATGTCTGGGAAATGTGAGTCACACAGCTGAGGAGTTGTGGTCAGCTCTGGAGAACCAGTTTCATGAATGGTTGTCTCCACTGGACCTGAAACCAGGGATGGCCGTGTGCGACAATGCTGCAAACCTGGGTGCGGCCCTTCGCCGGGGTAATGTCACAAACGTGCCTTGTATGGCTCACGTGTTGAACCTGGTTGTCCAACAATTTTTAGCCCACTATCCCGGACTAGACGGCCTTCTGCAGAGGGCACAGTCGCTGTGTGCTCACTAGTGTTGAGCCACCCCCGTAGTGTTCGAGTTCGGTTCGGTTCGTCGAACACCCGTGTGTTCGCCGAACTGTTCGTCGAACTGTTCGTCGAACACCTTCGAACACCGTTAAAACCAATGGCAGGCAAACAAAAACACATAGAAACACATAGAAAAAACCTTCAAAGGTGTCCAAAAGCTGTCAAACTGCTCAGAAGACACAACTAACACATGGAAAAGTGACAAGTACATATAGTCATGCGAAAAGAAAAGAGGTGGAGGAGTAAAAGGAGGGGGAGACACAGATATAGGCATGTCATGCCCTTCTAAAATCCAAAAAGTGAGAAGCCGACACGTTCAGTCCGCTCCTGCCCGTGCCACCTCCGTGTCGCCGGGTTTGTGCCAGAGCCGCGGTGAACCCTGACGGCCAGCCCCCCTCTCCCAATACTGGTGCCTGTCCGCTGGTGGGTCGAGCGAGCCCCCCTGTGGTGGAGGCAGCTCTAAGCTTTTTAATTTAAATTGTCTCTCTAATTTGAATAAATACACTTTAAATCCATTTACAAGGATCTATTGGAGGGCAAGTCTCATGCCAGCAGCCGCGTAATTCCAGCTCCAGTAGCGTCCACTAAAGCTGCTGCAGTTAAAAAGCTTTTATAAGGATCGAGCTCGGCTGTCCACCGCAAGGCATCCTACTGCCAGTCCGAGCCCCTATGCCTTGGGGTGCCTCCTGATGCTCTTCACTGAGTATCCGGTGGTCCCGAAGCATTTCCTTTGAAAAAATTAAGTGTCCAAACTACAGGTGGTGTAGCTTGCTTAACAGCCGGGATAATCCGCTGACGAGCAGACCCTGCTACTAGGCACAAAGTATTTCCTGGGCTAGATGCAGTTAAAAATTTGTAATTAGATACTCTCGTTGGATGCTGAGAAAGCATTCCATAGAGTCTCCTGGCACGCCATATATGATTCTCTTAAAAAGCTTGGGGTAGGGGTCTAGGGGACCCTTTTATAGCCAAAATCACGGCCCTGTATCGCAATACGTCACCTAGGCTGAAGATAAATAGAACTGTAGCACCCTGAGGGCTCGGTTGCTACAGAGGTATTGCACCTCACCCAGAGGTGTGATATCTCACTCTCAGGTAAGGATGTAGTGTGGATCAGGACCCGACACCTGCATGCATTACACCACATTGCCGTGGGGCAGGGCGACCAATATGCCCCTGAGATGGGCACGACAGTCCCTGTCTCTGGCTGGAGTGGAGTGGGGGGAGGGAACACTGAGGAAGGGGAACCCTGTAGTGCAGGAGCAGGGAGGAAGCAGTTCCTGGGTGCATTGAGAAGGGAGTATAAAAGGTGGGCACCATCTTAGTTCAGTGCAGAGAAGTCTGAGCAGAAGTGGCAGGGAGCAGGGGCTCTGCATGAGCTCTGCTCTGGAGGCGGGCCTAGTAACAGAGGCCCGGGCCTATAAGAGGGAGAAGGAAGGAAGAGGAGCGGAGAAGGCTCCAGGAACGAGGAACGAAGAGATCTCAGGGGTGCGGACGGGCGAGTCGCCACCGCACGCCCGAATCCACCTGCGTGGAGGGGTCAGGCCAAAGGGGGAGACCGGTCCCCGAAACTAGTGGAGGCAGGAAACGACCCTCAGCTAGAAACAGGAGGCTGTGACATTTTATGTGGCGCAGCCCCTCGCTACACCCGCTAGGAAGGCACCACATAGGGTCAGGGAAACTGGCGCCAAGTTTACCAAGAGGAGGCCCGAGGCAGCCGGACAGAAGGGTTGGTAAGAAAGGCCAGACAAAGGACACACAAAGGGGGTCCTGTGAAGCACTCCAAAGTTATCTGGGAGTTGTCTGAGCCCCTCACCTGGTGAGCACAGTACGACGTGGGCAGCCGTTACCTGCAGACGTGGTCTGGATAATAAGAACTGTGAGTAAAGGCCCTAGACTGCATCACTGACTCCGTGTCATTACTGCTGCTGCCCTGCACCATCAACCCCATCCTCCGCATACACTGCCCTGAGGCTATACTCCTCCCGTGGGGAGTTATGCTACGCTCTGCTGCACCCACAACACCATCCTCAGCGGTCTGCCCTGGAGCGGCGGTTCACTCTGACCGCAATCCACGGGTGGCGTAGTCGGACATTTAAACATCAAAACCACATAAATAGTTCCGCCACTGGTTTGACCGCCCTGAGCCACGGAACCGGGTTGCCGCCACGGAGACTACAACCACCAGCATCCACCAAAAAGGGTCCGGCTCCGGGTGTACAAGGCCCAGGGGGCGCGTCACAACATTTTCATCACCTTTCACAATCACCAATGGGACAAGGCAGGGATGTTCTCTGTCCCCTCTCTTATACATCCTAGTGACGGAGCACCTGCTCTCATCAATTCGCCATAACCCCAATATTAGGTGGATTGAGGTGGGAGGCACCGAGTACAAGTGCTCTCTATTTGCTGATGATGTCCTAGTATATATCACTCAATCACATATATCCATCCATGCTGTTATGGCTGAAATAGATCACTTTGTTACATGGTCAAATTTTAAAATCAATGCAGCGAAGTCTGAGGCCCTCGATGTCTCCCTCCCCAAATCCATATAGGATTCCATCCAGTCCAACTTTCCCTTTGCCTGGCCCTCACAGGGTATCAAATACTTAGGAATTCCTATTCATAGAGACCTCTCCCATCTATGTTATCTTAATTTTGGGCCCTTTATTGAACAACTCCATACAGACCACGGTTGGCAAGTTAGAACTGTAAGATTCACTACGTGAACCACTGGTGTTTTGTGGAAAAGCACATGTACACTGTATTCCAAATTATTATGCAAAAAGTGTTTAGGAGTGATAAGGGAAGAATTTGTTTGTTTGTCAGTTAAACTCATTGATGGTGATGTGTGTCAGGGCTCTTTAAATCACTGTAAGCAATTGCAGACACCTGTGCTAATTAGTTTGGCAGGTGTGTCCAATGAAAGGCAAGACTACTTAAGAAGGCTGTCTCACATTATTAAGCAGCCTACATTTTCTGCCAAAATGGGAAAGAAAAAGGATGTGTCGGCTGCTGAGAAGCAACAAATTGTGGAGTGTTTAGGTCAAGGCATGACTACAATCAACATTGTGCGATGATCAGGATGAAGTGTCTTGGCAATCAAGAAGTATGTAGCTGATTCACAGTACACACGTGTACTGCCATGGTTCAAGAAGAAGAAGCGTGTATTTCACAGCAAGATCATTTTTCTGCATGATAATGCACCATCTCATGCTGCACATAAAACATCTGCATCTCTGGCTGATATGGGCATAAAAGGGGACAAACTTATGGTGTGACCCCCATGCTCCCCTGACCTCTACCCCATTCAGAACCTTTGGAGCATCATTAAAAGGAGTGTCTATGATGGCGGGAGGCAGTTCACATCTAAGCAACAGCTCTGGGAGGGTATTCTGTCCTCATGCAAAACAATTGAAGCAGAAACCATCCAAAACCTGACAAATTCAATGGACGAGAGAGTTCAGAAGCTCCTTTCGAACAAGGGGTCCTATGTGAAAATGTAACATCACCTAGAATAAAGTTTTGAGTTGAAAACTGTTTGATTTCAGTTTCTAACAACCTGCTAATGCTTATAATTTCAAAAATGACCATTTTTTTGGTCTTTATTAAAATGAAAAGGTTGATCGAAAAGTTTGGGGGATCTAAGAGTGTGGCAACCCAGTAGTCATGATTACTTCGAATTCTGACAATATGAGGGTCATGCTGCAGGTAGTGCAGCAAGAAGGCACTTATGTGTCTTGCGCATCTCGGAGCCCCAGAATTATTTTCCGGGCTAGATGCAGCTAAAAATTATTATTAATTTTAAATCTGGTGAAGCTTTAGTATAGATGGCCTAATAGGATCAGTGCTGCACACTGCTACAAATCCCAAATTATTTTCCAGTCAAGATACAGATAAACATGATTAGTAATTTTAAATCTGGTGGAGCTTATTATAGATGGCCTAATAGAATCAGTGCTGCACACTGCTACAAAGCCCAAATTATTTTCCAGCCAAGATACAGATAAACATGATTAGTAATTTGAAAGCTTAAAATGGTTGGTAGGGTGATTTTAACCAATCATCAAGCTTTTACTCTCCCCAGGATGACACAGGGGTAGAAAAGTCGTTTCGGATCCATGATTTGTTCATCTTTATGAACGTGAGTCTGTCTACATTATCAGTGGAGAGCCGCGTGCGCTTATCTGTCAGCACACCACCAGCAGCACTGAACACACGTTCAGACAGAACGCTGGCTGCGGGGCATGACAAGATCTCCAAGGCGTAAGTGGCTAGCTCCGGCCATTTATCCAGATTGGAAGCCCAAAAAGAGCAAGGGTCCAGTGACACAGTCGTGGCTTCAATGTTTACTTGGAGATACTCCTGTACCATCGTCTCTAGGCGTTGACTATGTGTCAGACTTCTTGTCTCCTGTGGCCTTGCAAAGGATGGGCTAAAAAAGTGGTGAAATGATTCCGCAAAATTGATGTTACCAGCAGATACTGTGGTTCTGTTACGGTTTGAGTGCTGAACACTTGACGGTCCCACGGTTGGCAAGTTGGAACTGTGAGATTCACTACGTGCACCACTGGTATTTTGTGGAAAAGCACATGTAAGATTCTGCAACAGTCTCTGCTGATACTCCTGCATGAGTGCATCCCTTTCTATGGCAGGAATAATTTCTGCAAATTTACTTTTGTACCGGGGATCTAACAGTGTGGCAACCCAGTAGTCAGGATTATTTCTAATTCTCACAATTCGAGGGTCATGTTGCAGGTAGTGCAGCAAGAAGGCACTCATGTGTGTTGCGCATTGAGGAGCACCAAGTCCCTGTTGTGTTGGTGGCGAGGTAACAATCATGCTTCCTTCCTCTGTCCTCTCCCCCCAACCTCGCACAACAGAAATGTGATCAAGGTCTCCCTCATCTGATGAGTCTTCCATCAGTTCATCCTCCACTTCTTCCTGGGCTCCTGCACCTTCCTTACTAGTTTGGCTGCTACCATGCGCCCTGGTAAAACCATCTCCCCCACCCTCACATGCCTGCCGCCTTGGTGCTGCCGACCGTCTGGACCTTGCAGATGTTAGCCCTTCCGCATACAACTCCTCCTCCTCTACTTCCTCCACCTCCTCTTGTGCCACCACCTGACTCCGAATTCTGTTTAACATGTGCTCCAGCATGTAAATCACCGGAATAGTCATGCTGATAATGGCATCGTCAGCACTAAACATCTTCGTCGCCATTTCAAAACTGTGCAGAAGGGTGCATAGGTCCCTGATCTGAGACCACTCCTCCAGCGTGATTTGCCCCATCTGTGGATCTCGTTGGCCCAGGCTATACGTCAGAACGTATTGCACCAGGGCTTGTCGGTGCTGCCACAGTCGCTGCAACATGTGCAGAGTTGAATTCCACCGGGTAGGCACATCGCATTTTAGCCGGTGAAGTGGCAGGCCCAACGACTTCTGTAGAGATGTAAGTCGCTGAGCTGCGGGATGCGAACGGCAAAAGTGAGCACACAGCGACCGTGCCCTCTGCAGAAGGCCATCTAGTCTGGGATAGTGGGCTAAAAATTACTGGACAACCAGGTTCAACACGTGAGCCATACAAGGCATGTGTGTGACATTGCCCCGGCGAAGGGCCGCACCCAGGTTTGCAGAATTGTCGCACACGGCCTTCCCTGGTTTCAGGTCCAGTGGAGACAACCATTCATGAAATTGGTTCTCCAGAGCTGACCACAACTCCTCAGCTGTGTGACTCACATTTCCCAGACATTTCAATGTAAAAACCGCCTGATGACGTTGAGCCCTACTGCCAGCATAGTAAGGAGGTGTGCAGGATCCCTTCTGCGCAGTTAGAAAGCTTGTGGCATGACCAGACAGGCTTTGGGTGCAGGTGGAAGACCGAGAGGAGGTTGAGGAGGCAGAAGCAGTGGAGGAACTTTGACATAAAGAGGATTGACGCACAACTCGTGGGGACGGCAAGACTTGGACAGCAGCCCCTTGTCCTGCTGTCACCATAGTTACCCAGTGCCCAGTCAGCGACATGTAACGCCCCTGTCCATGCCTACTCGTCCAAGTGTCTGTGGTGAAATGCACCCTGTCACACACAGAGTTTCTCAAAGAAGCGGTGATGTTGTGTGCGACATGCTGGTGGAGCGCAGGCACACCTTTCTTTGAGAAGTAGTGCCGACTGGGCATCTGGTACTGGGGCACTGCGACGGACATAAGGTCTCGAAAATCCTCTGTGTCCACCAGGCGGAAAGGCAGCATTTCTGTAGCCAAGAGCTTGCAGATGGTGAAATTCAACCTCTTAGCTTTCTCATGGCTAGGAGGAAATGGTCTTTTACTTGTCCACATCTGAGGGACCAAGGGCTGGCTATTGTGCTTAGACGGGGTTGATAAGGGTGTCCCCGGCAAACTGCCGGTCTGTGAGGAAGATGCAGGCGGACATGTTAGGTTGCCTTGATCCAAAGGTGGTGCTATCGATGTCGGACAGCGCTCAACACCAGCTGGTGTTACCACCTCCAAAGAAAATGATGACCTGCCAATCACGCTGGCTGTTGCGGGTAAAGAGGTGGCAGGTCTGCGCCCCAAAACAGGTGTGACTGCTGTCCCCCCAGTCACAGAGGATGAAGAGGCCGCGGATGCACAAGATATGGCAGACGGTGGTTGGCCCGGCCGGCTAGGCCGCATTGTAGCACACTGAGCTTCCCACTGCAACTTATGCTTCATGTCCATGTGCCGGTTCATGCATGAAGTACTCAAACTATGTATTTTTTGGCCTCTACTTAGCTTTTGCTGACAAATGTTACAGATAACACGAGTTGGGTCATCTTTATCGATCTGAAAAAATGCCCAGGCTATGCAAGGCTTAGCACCCATGCGACCTGAAGAGCCACCACGACTTGTGGTGAGAGGCAGAGTTGTGTTTGAGGATGCAGTTGTTGACGTGCTTCCAGTACTACGTCTCTGTCCAGGAAGGCGCAACCTGACCTCGTCGTCACTAGCATCTTCCTCCACCTCCTCTGCTGACCTCATCTCTTGGCTGACTGTGGGTTGACAGTAAGTGGGATCTCCAACCTCATCATCATCACCCTGTGCGTTATCACACCCGTCGTCCTCAGAGCCAACCTGTTCCTGCCCTGACAAAAAACTAAAGTTGTCGCTCCAATCAGGTATTTGAGTCTTATCATCGTCTTCCTCATTGTCTCCACCAACAGGAGTTACAGTTTGGGAATGAGGGTCTACATTATGGTCAGAACCTTCTGCGTCTGGTCCTGGATCCGACTCATAAAGATTCTGGGCATCAGTGCAGATCATTTCCTCGTCTGGATTCACAGAAGCGCTGGAGTCGACCTCTGATTCCCAGGCTAAAGTATGAGTAAACAGCTCTGCAGACTCAACCATCTGTTCTACCTCATACTCAGACGGGCAGCTGGAGATTTGGGAGCTGTGAGGAAGCAAGTGCGATTGGGGTGACACCTTTGAGGACTGGAGTATTTGTGATGTTGAAGTTGATGTGGAGGAGAGCCCACTTAAAGGAGCACTTGATATCCGTTGAAGCACCTGCTGTTTTTGTGCCTCATCTGGAATTTGTAGCGATTGGCGTGGCCGTAAGAAAGTGATCTTATCACATTGTCCGCTAAAAGAAGTAGACATTTTAGTTTGGCTGGAAGATGGTCTTTCTTCTGCAGATGTTACTGTTGCTTTAACACCTACCCCACGTACACAACCTTTTTTCCCCTTCCCAACACGCCTATTCCCCTTTCCACCAGCAGCAGGCCTTTTTCCACTCATTTTGGTGGTTAACTAATTAACAACTCTGGAGTTGTTTGCACAAAAAAACAATGGATGGGAACCGAGCAGAGCTGAGTGGCCAAACTGTGGTATTAGGCCAAAACTATTGGCTGGGTTAGATGCAGAAAAAAATTATATTCAATTTGCAACCTGATGGAGGTCAGTATAGATGGACTAATAGAGAAAGTCCCACACACTGCTAGAAGGCCAAATATTTTTTCAGAGCTAGATGCAGATAAAAATTATTTTTAATTTGAAACCTGATGGAGGTCAGTATAGATGGACTAATAGAGAAAGTCCCACACACTGCTAGAAGGCCAAATATTTTTTCAGAGCTAGATGCAGATAAAAATTATTTTTAATTTGCAACCTGATGGAGGTCAGTATAGATGGACTAATAGAGAAAGTCCCACACACTGCTAGAAGGCCAAATATTTTTTCAGAGGTAGATGCAGAAAAAGATATATTCAGTTTGCAACCTGATGGAGGTCTGTATAGATGGATTAATAGAACAAGTCCCACACACAGCTAGAAGCCCAATACTTTTTCAGAGGTAGATGCAGAAAAAAATATATTCAGTTTGCAACCTGATGGAGGTCAGTATAGATGGACTAATACAACAAGTCCCACACACAGCTAGAAGCCCAATATTTTTTCAGAGGTAGATGCAGAAAAAAATATATTCAGTTTGCAACCTGATGGAGGTCTGTATAGATGGATTAATAGAACAAGTCCCACACACAGCTAGAAGCCCAATATTTTTTCAGAGGTAGATGCAGAAAAAAATATATTCAGTTTGCAACCTGATGGAGGTCAGTATAGATGGACTAATACAACAAGTCCCACACACAGCTAGAAGCCCAATATTTTTTCAGAGGTAGATGCAGAAAAAAATATATTCAGTTTGCAACCTGATGGAGGTCTGTATAGATGGATTAATAGAACAAGTCCCACACACAGCTAGAAGCCCAATATTTTTTCAGAGGTAGATGCAGAAAAAAATATATTCAGTTTGCAACCTGATGGAGGTCAGTATAGATGGACTAATACAACAAGTCCCACACACAGCTAGAAGCCCAATATTTTTTCAGAGGTAGATGCAGAAAAAAATATATTCAGTTTGCAACCTGATGGAGGTCTGTATAGATGGATTAATAGAACAAGTCCCACACACAGCTAGAAGCCCAATATTTTTTCAGAGGTAGATGCAGAAAAAAATATATTCAGTTTGCTACCTGATGGAGGTCTGTATAGATGGATTAATAGAACAAGTCCCACACACAGCTAGAAGCCCAATATTTTTTCAGAGGTAGATGAAGAAAAAAATATATGCAGTTTGCAACCTGATGGAGGTCAGTATAGATGGACTAATACAACAAGTCCCACACACAGCTAGAAGCCCAATATTTTTTTCAGAGCTAGATGCAGAAAAAAATTATATTCAATTTTCAACCTGATGGAGGTCAGTATAGATGGACTAATAGAATGATGCTATGCCCAAAAGATTTTACTTCACTAGGTGCAGTAAAAAAATTGGTATTCTATACACAGGTGGTATATCTTGCAACACAGATAGGCTACTCCACTGACTAACACACTCTGCAATAGGCCAAAAGGGATTAGCTTTGCTAGATTCAGCCAAATGCTGTGAAAAAAACTTGCACAGCACTGGCACAGACCTGCCTGGTAAAAACTGATAGAAACTGATGTAACCTAGTCCTGAAAAGGACTCCAATTACAATTAGTCTTTACTCCCACAATCTATCTATTTAAGAGCACAGACCTGCCTGATAAAAGTCGTAGGAAATGCTGTAACCTAGTCCTTAAAAGGACTGCAATCACAACTATTCCCTACTCCCAAGCTATCTGTAGATTTGTGCGAAAATTGGCTTGAAATTAACAAGGTATAGCGCACACAGCAACAGCGGTGCCGTCTAACACGCAGCTGCAGCAGTGAGAAAATGGTGGCGACGGGGAAAACGGCTTGGTCTTATAGGGCAAGGACATGTGACATACACTGCCAATGACACATGCCCTTGCTTGTGTGAAAAAAAGCACTTCGCTCCGTGTGTGCGCTGCTGATAGGCTGACAGATTGCACCTCCCCACTGTAAATGCGGGAAAGAGAAAAAAAAAATGGAGATCTTCATTGTTCCTGCAGAGATCCATCCCCTGCCCCTCCCCCCACCCCGCTGTACACTCAAACTGCGTATTAACATTAATTTTCATCATTACTGAGAAAAAATCCAGTTATGATTTTGGTGCACGAACAGTTATCGAACATAACCTCGACCAGTCGAATTTTTCTCAAATTGTTCGTGTTCGCCGAACGGCTCGAACACCGCCCAAAACAGCTCGAATTTGAGATTGGCGAACAGTTCGAGTAGAACAACGCTCATCTCTAGTGCTCACTTCCGCCGTTCGCATCCCGCAGCTCAGTGACTTACATCTCCACAGAAGACGTTGGGCCTGCCACTTCACCGGCTGAAATGCGATGTGCCCACCCGGTGGAATTCAACTCTGCATATGTTGCAGCGACTGTGGCAGCACCGACAAGCCCTGGTGCAATACGTTCTGACATATATCCTGGGCCAACGAGATCCAGAGGTGGGGCAAATCACGCTGGAGGAGTGGTCTCAGATCAGGGACCTATGCACCCTTCTGCACAGTTTTGAAATGGCGACGAAGATGTTTAGTGCTGACGATGCCATTATCAGCATGACTATTACAGTGATTTACATGCTGGAGCACATGTTAAACAGAATTCGGAGTCAGGTGGTGGCACAAGAGGACGTGGAGGAAGTACAGGAGGAGGAGTTGTATGCAGAAGGGCTAACATCTGCAAGGTCCAGACGGTCGGCAGCAACAAGGCGGCAGGCATGTGAGGGTGGGGGAGATGGTTTTACCAGGGAGCATGGAAGCAGCCAAACTAGTGAGGAAGGTGCTGGAGCCCAGGAAGAAGTGGAGGACGAACTGATGGAAGACTTATCAGATGAGGGAGACCTTCATCACATTCCTGTTGTGCGAGGTTAGGGGAGAGGACAGATGAAGGAAGCATGATGGTTACCTCGCCACCAACACAACAGGGACTTGGTGCTCCTGGATGCGCAAGACACATGAGTGCCTTCTTGCTGCATTACCTGCAACGCATGCAGGAGTATCAGCAGAGACTGTTGCAGAATCTTACATGTGCTTTTCCCCAAAACACTAGTGGTGCACGTAGTGAATCTCACAATTCCAACTTGCCAACCGTGGGACCGTCGAGTGTTCAGCACTCAAAACGTAACAGAAACACAGTTTCTTCTAGTAACATCAATTTTGCGGAATCATTTCACCACTTTTTTAGGCCATCCTTTGCAAGGCCACAGGAGACAAGAAGTCTGACACAAAGTCATTGCCTAGAGACGTTGGTACAGGAGTATCTCCAAGTAAACATTGAAGCCATGACTGTGTCACTGGACCCTTGCTCTTTTTGGGCTTCCAATCTGGATAAATTGCTGGAGCTCGCCACTTACGCCTTGGAGATCTTGTTATGCCCCGCAGCCAGCGTTCTGTCTGAACGTGTGTTCAGCGCTGCTGGTGGTGTGCTGACAGATAAGCACATGCGGCTCTTCATTGATAATGTAGACAGATGCACGTTCATAAAGATGAACAAGTCATGGATCCAAAACGACTTTGCTACCCCTGTGTCATCCTGGGGAGAGTAAAAGCTTGATGATTTGTTAAAATCACCTCACCAACCGTTTTAAGCTTTCAAATTACTAATCATGTTTATCTGTACCTTGGCTGGAAAATAATTTGGGCCTTGTAGCAGTGTGCAGTACTGATTCTATTAGGCCATCTATACTAAACTCCACCAGTTTTAAAATTACTAATCATGTTTATCTGTATCTTGACTGGAAAATAATTTGGGCCTTGTAGCAGTTTGCAGTACTGATTCTATTAGGCCATCTATTCTAAACTCCACCAGATTTAAAATTACTAATCTTGTTTATCTGTATCTTGGTAGGAAAATAATTTGGGCCTTGTAGCAGTTTGCAGTACAGATACTATTAGGCCATCTATACTAAGCTCCACCAGCTTTCAAATTAATAATAATTTTTAGCTGCATCTAGCCCGGAAAATAATTTTGGGGCTCCTAGATGTGCAAGACACATGAGTGCCTTCTTGCTGCACTACCTGAAACATGACCCTCAGATTGTCAGAATTCGAAATAATCCTGACCACTGGGTTGCCACACTCTTAGATCCCCCACACTCTTCGATCAACCTTTTCATTTTAATAAAGACCAAAAAAATGGTCATTTTTGAAATTATAAGCATTAGCAGGTTATTAGAAACTGAAATCAAACAGTTTTCAACTGAAAACTTTATTCTAGGTTATGTTACATTTGCACATAGGATTTCTTGTTCGAAAGGAGCTTCTGAACTCTCTCATCCATTGAATTTGTCAGGTTTTGGATGGTTTCTGCTTCAATTGTTTTGCATGAGGACAGAATACCCTCCAGAGCTGTTGCTTAGATGTGAACTGCCTCCCGCCATCATAGACACTCCTTTTGATGATGCTCCAGAGGTTCTGAATGGAGTAGAGGTCAGGGAAGCATGGGGGTCACACCATAAGTTTGTCCCCTTTTATGCCCATATCAGCCAGAGATGCAGATGTGTTATGTGCAGCATGAGACGGTGCATTATCATGCATGAAAATGATGTTGCTGTGGAATACACGGTTCTTCTTCTTGAACCATGGCAGGAAGTGCTGTTTGAGAAACTCCACATACATTATGGAGTTCATCTTTACCCCTTCAGGGATCCTAAAGGGGCCGACAATCTCTCTCCCCATGATTCCAGCCCAAAACATTACTCCACCTCCTCCTTGTTGGCGCTGTAGCTGTGTTTGCGTGGGGTGTCCATCAACCAGCCATCCTCCACTCCATCCATCTGGACCATCGAGCGTTGCACGGCACTCATCCGTGAACAAAACAGTTTTGAAGTCAGTCTTTTCTGCTTGTGTGCAGTGGATAGAGGAGGTCGACAGGATGGCGTACGCACAGCGGCAAACCTCTGAAGGACCCGACATCTTCTTGTTCAGGGGACGTTGGAGGCACCAGCAGCTTCAAAAACTTGTCTGCTGCTATGACAAGGCTTTTTTGCCGCTGCTCTTTTAACCTGACGTAATTGCCTGTAGGAAAGAGTCCTCAATTTGCCCTTATCAGCACGCACACGAGTGTACTGTGAATCAGCTACATACTTCTTGATTGCCAAGACACTTCATCCTGATCATCGCACAATGTTGATTGTAGTCATGCCTTGACCTAAACACTCCACAATTTGTTGCTTCTCAGCAGCCGACACATCCTTTTTCTTTCCCATTTTGGCAGAAAATGTAGGCTGCTTAATAATTTGGGACAGCCTTCTTAAGTAGTCTTGCCTTTCATTGGACACACCTGCCAAACTAATTAGCACAGGTGTCTGCAATTGCTTACAGTGATATAAAGAGCCCTGACACACATCACGATCAATGAGTTTAACTGACAAACAAACAAATTCTTCCCTCATCACTCCTAAACACTTTTTGCATAATAATTTGGAACACAGTGTACATGTGCTTTTCCACAAAACACCAGTGGTTCACGTAGTGAATCTTACAGTTCTAACTTGCCAACCGTGGTCTGTATGGAGTTGTTCAATAAAGGGCCCAAAATTAAGATAACATAGATGGGAGAGGTCTCTATGAATAGGAATTCCTAAGAATTGGATACCCTGTGAGGGCCAGGCAAAGGGAAAGTTGGACTGGATGGAATCCTGTATGGATTTGGGGAGGGAGACATCGAGGGCCTCAGACTTCGCTGTATTGATTTTAAAATTTGACCATGTAACAAAGTGATCTATTTCAGCCATAACAGCAGGGATGGATATATGTGATTGAGTGATATATACTAGGACATCATCAGCAAATAGAGAGCACTAGTACTCGGTGCCTCCCACATCAATCCACCTAATATTGGGGTTATGGCGAATTGATGAGAGCAGGTGTTCCGTCACTAGGATGTATAAGAGAGGGGACAGAGGACATCCCTGCCTTGTCCCATTGGTGATTATGAAAGGTGATGAAAATGTTCTGACGCGCCCCCTGGGCCTTGGGACATCCGGAGCCGGACCCTTTTTGGTGGATGCTGGTGGTTGTAGTCTCCGTGGCGGCGACCCGGTTCCGTGACTCAGGGCGGTCAAACCAGTGGCGGAACTATTTATGTGGTTTTGATGTTTAAATGTCCGACTACGCCACCCGTGGATTGCGGTCAGAGGCAACATTTTCACCCATGGGGTGCTCCAGATTCTGCTCATTATTTGAGGCGTTTAGTTGCTCCCTCGAATGGGTTGTCATGGACGTTTCTAAGGGGCCACAGATTATCCATTACCTCGACAACTTCTTATGCCTGGGCCCAAAAGATTCGTCACAGTGTGAAAACATGCAGTAGTCCACCTGTGAGAAGGAGAGAGCTGGAGGGAGAGCGGACACCACAGAGCCGAAGGGTTAGCTGGAGAACGGAAGAAGGAAAGAGGGCGAGGGAGGTAAGTGAGTATGGTGGATTGCTGACCTGAGCTCCCCCACATTCCTGCTGGACGGGGAACAGCCCTTGGAGGAAAAGCTGCTTGCGCATTCCTTAGAGGTTACAGGCACGAGTGGGCAGAGGGACTACCCTGGAGTGCGAAGCCGACACGGCCAGTCCGTTCCTGCCCGTGCAACCTCCGTGTCGCCGGGTTTGTGCCAGAGCCGAGGTGGACCCTGACGGCCAGCCCCCCTCTCCCAAAACTGGTGCCTGTCCGCTGGTGGGTCGAGACCCCCCGCGGTGGAGGCAGGTCTAATCTCTGTAATTTAAATTGGCTCTGTAATTTGATTGAGTACACATTAAATCCTTTTACAAGGATCTATTGGAGGGCAAGTCTGATGCCAGCAGCTGCGGTAATTTCAGCTCCAGTAGCGTCCACTAAAGCTGCTGCAGTTAAAAAGCTTTCATAAGGATTGAGCTTGGCGGAACACCGCAAGGCGTGCTACCGTCAGTCCCAGCCCCTTTGCCTTGGGGCGCCTCCCCGATGCTCTTCACTGAGTGTCCCGGGGGCCCGAAGCATTTCCTTTGAAAAAATTAAGTGTCCAAACCAAAGGTGGTGTAGGATGCTTAACAGCTGGGCTACTCCGCTGACTAGCAGACACTGCTACTAGGCCCAAAGTATTGCCTGGGCTAGATGCAGTTAAAAATTTGTTATTAGATGTACAGGCGATGGCTACTCCACTGACTAGCAGACACTGAAACTTTGAAGCAGACCTCTGATTCCCAGGCTATAGTATGAGTAAACAGCTCTTCAGACTCAACCATCTGTGTTACCCCAAGCCATAGTGTATGTAGTTTCTTACGGTTAAAAGGGGGGGGAGAGACCCGACCCACCTCGAATTGATGATGTCAACGTCATGTAAAACACAGCAAGGGGACTCCAAAAATAGTCTCCATTTTTTCCAAAAATAGTGGCATCAATTGTTGTTTAAAATGGTTGGTGAGGTGATTTTCCAAAATCCTTAAGCTTTTAGTCTCCCCAGGATGACACAGGTGGGGCAGATGGTGGTTGGTCTGGCCTGCTAGGCCACATTGTAGCACAGTAAGCTTCGCACTGCAACTTATGCTTCATATCCATGTGACGGTTCAAGCATAAAGTACTCAAACTATTGTTTTTTGGGCCTCTACTTAGTTTTTGGTGACAAATGTTACAGATAACATGAGTTGGGTCATCCTTAGCGATCTCAAAAAATGCCCATGCTATGCAAGGTTTAGAGCCCATGCGACTCTGCTACTAGCAATACTAGCAAATGATTGGCTGGATTAGATGCAGTAAAAAATAGTTATTAGATACACAGGCGGTGTAGCTTGCTTCACAGCTGGGCTACTACGCCCAAAGTATTGGTAGACTCTATACTAAATAAGGAAAGAGTCACTGACTGTGGTGGCCCCTCCGCGGGCTGTGGCGATTGGTCATCCCCTTTTGTTGCCCCTTACTCAACGAATTCACAAACATCTCCCATCGGTTTGGAGTCCCATTATGCCCAACAAAAACCATAGGCCCCACAACAAAGCTATCATTCTAAGGCATCGAAATCGACACCACAGCAAGGTTGTTCCGCCTCCCATGGGAAAAAATACCAAAACATTACACCTGATCGAGGGTTTTTGCACAGTATGGAAAGTAACACTACAGCAGATGCAAGTATTACTAGGTCTCCTCGTGTTTGCGAGCCGGGTGATGCCAGTCAGAAGGGTTTTTTCTCGTCATTTATCGACCGCAACAAAAGGGGCATCAAAACCGAGTCATAGAATCAGAATCAGCAGGCAGCTACGGGCGGACTTAGAGGTGTGGAAAACCTTCTTATAATCATTCAACGGTCGCACGTTATTTATGTCAGCAGAACAGTCCAACATTGAACTAAGATTATTCACCGGGGCGCAGAATCAGGCGGATATGCAGCAATACTAAATATCCAATGGTGCACAAGCTTATGGCCTCTGTATTGGGCAGAACAAGTGCTGACAAAAAAACAGACGCTCCAGGAACTATTCCCAATAGTGGTAGCAATAGAAATATGGGGCGTGTGCCTGGCTAACAAAAATATACGCTTCATAACAAAAAACACCAGCCTAGAGCACTGCATTAATAAGATGGCATCATTGCCTACTACGCCAGCTAGCATTCCTGTGCCAAAAACACAATATATGGGTCCGCGCTTACCCTCCCTATGGGATCTAGTGGCGAATAGTTGATGCCATTAATCAGAGCGTCAGTTGCGCCGTCGATGTGGCAAGCATACGGTAAGGCATGGGAACAGTGGACACGACTAGTAGCAGGCAGACGGGTTGACCAATGTTAACAAGCCAGATTACAAGTCACCATAGAATTTCTCCACCAGCTAATGATGAGGGGCATATCAGGGGCGTCAGCGCAGCGGTGGCTGACCGGAGTAGCATTTCACTTCCAACTACTGAATTAGGGAGATGTGACAAAGAGATTCATCATCAGACAATACATAAAAAGGTGGAAAAGGGGTCAGCCAAGTCAGGAGTGTAGACGTCTCGTGTCACTAAAACTGATTTCTCACATCATATCCCCAACACCATTAACATGAAACTCACAATTTGAAGCAACACTACTGTCTACTGCATTTCCGATTGCCTTCTACGGGGCGCTATGCATAAGCGAATTAGTCCCTCAATCCAAAATTACCACCAGTGGAGGCTTATTACACAAGGACGTAGTCATAGCCAATAATGCAATACGTCTACGCATACGCAAATCGAAAACGGTTCCAGCGGGCACGGGCACTTGAGTACTTCTACAACCCACAAATGGTACACTGAGTCGGGTAACAATAGTAAAAACATATATAACCATCAGATCACAAAGTAATTTCTTCCTATCACGCATTGATAGAACGTCATCATCAAGATACCAGTTCCAAGCTATATTTAATAAATGCCTAACATCGGCAGGGAACCACCCCAAAGATTATGGGACACACTCATTCCTTATAGGCACGGCCACGGAAGCAGCAAGAGCAGGACTGTCAGAAACAGAAGTTCAGAGCATAGGGAGATGGCAATTCACGTGTTTGGCGAGATACATAAGACCGGACTTGTTATCCTAACATGGTTTGTTTCTTTTACAGGTTACGCTAAGCCAATAGTGTGGGTGATAGGCCACTCGTATATATATTGGGCAGAAAAAAGGGCGAACGTCCGCCCAGGCGGGAGGAAATTAGAGTTTTATAACACATATTTCAACTGGAGAGGTATTAGAGGCCTGCAATGGCAACAGGTACTAATGGAGGTAATCAAGGTAGGGAGAGAAGCAAGAGGTCCGGTCATCTTAGTTATGCAGGCCTTGGGAAACGACCTAGGTCATCACAAGAGCGCAGAACTAATGGCAATAATGACACTAGACACTGAGCGCTTCAGATAATTTTTCTCAAAACTAACTATAGTATGGTCATAGATTGTGCCAATAGCGGTATGGCAAGGTGCGCGAGACATCACGGCCATCGAACGGACAAGGCGGGTAATAAATATTCGGATGGCAAAATGTATAAGAGACAGTAGTGATACGACACCGACAACTGGAAGGAGATAAAGCAGGCCTCATACGGCCCGACGGTGTTCACTTAATGCATATTGGACTGGACATATTCCTGTCAGGACTCCAGGACGGAGTGGAACAAGCGTTAAGAGTGATGGATGGGGGTCAGAGTCCTGCATACGAGTACGCAGGATCCTCCGTGGCCTGAAAATAGAAAGGACATGTTGGAGAGTTACACTTGTTGGCCAACTTGCCGGTGTGGAGACACAGGGCATGCTACAACAAGCTTAATTATTTTAGAAATAAAATGCCTTTCTAATGGAATGAGTATAAAGAGTTAATAAAGCTGTGACCGCTCCTCACCCATCCAGTTGTAAGAGTTACATTATTGTATTGTCAAGGAAAGGGGGGCGGTAGGGGGGATGAGCTTTTGGGTTTGCTTGGTTGTCCCCACAGTCTGCCTAGGCTAGATGCAGTTAAAAATTCTTATTAGATACACAGGTGGTGCAGCTTGCTTCACAGCTGGGCTACTATGCCCAAAGTATTGCCTGGGTTAAATGCAGTTAAAAATTCTTATTAGATATACAGGCGGTGCAGCTTGCTTGGCAGCTGGGCTACTGCGCCCAAAGTATTGCCTGGGCTAGATGCAGTCAAAAATTCTTATTAGATAAACAGGCGGTGCAGCTTGCTTGGCAGCTGGGCTACTATGCCCAAAGTATTGACTGGGCTAGATGCAGTTAAAAATTCTTATTAGAGACACAGGCGGTGCAGCTTGCTTCACAGCTGGGCTACTACGCTGACTAGCAGACACTGAAGCTTTGGAGCAGACCTCTGAGTAAACAACTCTTGAGACTCAACCATCTGTGTTACCCCAAGCCATAGTGTATGTATTTTCTTACGGTTAAAAGGGGGGGGAGTGACCCAACCCACTTGGAATTGACGATGCCAACGTTACGTAAAACACAGCAAGGGGACTCCAAAAAGAGTCTCCATTTCTTCCAAAAATTGTGGCACAGACAACACTTAAGTGGCATCAATTGCCCCAGAGTTGCTTAAAACGGTTGGTGAAGTGATTTTACCAAATCCTCAAGCTTTTACTCTCCCCAGGATGACACAGGGGTCGAAAAGTCCTTGCGGATCCATGATTTGTTCAACTTTATGAATGTGAGTCTGTCTACATTCTCAGTGGACAGCCATGTGCGCATATCTGTCAGCACACCACCAGCAGCGCTGAGCACACGTTCAGATAGAATGCTGGCTGAGGGCATGACAAGATCTCCAAGGCGTGAGTGGCGAGCTCAGGCCATTTTCCAGATTGGAAGCCCAAAATTAGCAAGGGTCCAGTGACACAGTCATGGATTCGATGTTCACTTGGATATACTCCTGTACCATCCTCTCTAGGTGTTGACTATGTGTCAGACTTCTTGTCTCCTGTGGCCTTGCAAAGGATGGGCTAAAAAAGTGGTGAAAGGATTCCAAAAAATTGTTGTTAATAGCAGATACTGTGTTACTGTTACGGTTTGAGTGAAGACTCGACAGTTCCATGGTTGGCAAGTTAGATCTGTGAGATTCACTATGTGCACCACTGGTGTTTTGTGGAAAAGCACATGTAAGATTCTGCAACAGCCTCTGCTGATACTCCTGCATGCGTGAATCCCTTTCTATGGCAGGAATTATTTTGGCAAATTTACTTTTGTATGGGGATCTAAGAGTGTGGCAACTCAGTAGTCGGGATTACTTCGAATTCTGACAATCCGAGGGTCATGTTGCAGGTAGTGCAGCAAGAAGGCACTCATGTGTTTTGCGCATCTCCCCCCAACCTCGCACAACAGAAATGTTATCAAGGTCTCCCTCATCTGATGAGTCTTCCATGCCTATTGCCAGTTAGTCCTCCAGTTCTTCCTGGGCTCCTGCACCTTCCTCAACAGTTTGGCTGCTACCATGCGCCCTGGTTAACCCTCTCCCCCACCATCCCATGCCTGCCACCTTGGTGCTGCCCACCGTCTGGACCTTGGAGATGTTTTCCCTTCATATGACTCCTCCTCTACTTCCTCCACCTCCTCTTGTTCCACCACCTGACTCCGAATTCTGTTTAACGTGTGCTCCAGCAAGTAAATCACTGGAATAGTTGTGCTGATAATGGCATCGTCAGCACTAAACATCTTCGTTGCCATTTCAAAACTGTGCAGAAGGGTGCATAGGTCCCTGATCTGAGACCACTCCTGCAGCGTAATTTGCCCCACCTATGGATCTCGTTGGCCCAGGCTATACATCAGAACGTATTGCACCAGGGCTTGTTGGTGCTGCCATAGCCGCTGCAACATGTGCAGAGTTGAATTCCACCGTGTCGGCACATCGCATTTCAGCCGGTGAACTGGCAGGCCCAACGACTTCTGTAGAGATGTAAGTCGTTGAGCTGCGGGATGCGAATGGTGGATGTGAGCACACAGCGACCGTGCCCTCTGCAGAAGGCCATCTAGTCTGGGATAGTTGGCTAAAAATTGCGGGACAACAAGGTTCAACACGTGAGCCATACAAGGCACGTGTGTGACATTGCCCCGGCGAAGGGCCGCACCCAGGTTTGCAGCATTGTCGCACACGGCCTTCCCTGGTTGAAGGTCCAGTGGAGTCAACCATTTATGAAACTGGGTCTCCAGAGCTGACAACTCCTCAGCTGTGTGACTCACATTTCCCAGACATTTCAAAGTAAAAACTGCCTGATGCTGTTGAGCCATGCTGCCAGCATAGTAAGGAGGTGTGCAGGATTCCTTCTGCGCAGATAGAAAGTGGGTGGCATGACCAGACAGGCTTTGGGTGCAGGTGGAGGACCAAGAGGAGGTTGAGGAGGCAGAAGCAGTGGAGGAACTTCTAGATAAAGAGGATTGACGCACAACTCGTGGGGACCGCAAGACTTGGACAGCAGCCCCTTGTCCTGCTGTCACCATAGTTATCCAGTGCCCAGTCAGCAACATGTAACGCCCCTGTCCATGCCTACTCGTCCAACTGTCTGTGGTGAAATGCACCCTGTCACACACAGAGTTTCTCAAAGAAGCGGTGATGTTATGTGCGAGATAGTGGTGTAGCGCAGTCATACCTTTCTTTGAGCAGTAGTGCCGACTGGGCATCTGGTACTGGGGCACTGCGACGGACATAAGGTATCAAAAATCCTCTGTGTCCACCAGGCGGAAAGGCAGCATTTCTGTAGCCAACAGCTTGCAGATGGTGAAATTCAACCTCTTAGCTTTGTCATGGCAAGGAGGAAATGGTCTTTTACTTGTCCACATCTGAGGGACCGAGGGCTGGCTGTTGTGCTTAGACGGGGTTGAGTAGGGTGTCCCCGGCAAACTGCCGGTCTGTGAGGAAGATGCAGGTGGACATGTTAGGTTGCCTTGATCCAAAGGTGGTGCTCTCGATGTCGTAGAGCGCTCAACACCAGCTGATGTTTCCACTTCCAAATGAAATGATGACCTGCCAATCACACTGGCTGTTGCGGGTAAAGAGGTGGCAGGTCTGCATCCAAAAACATGTGTGACTGCTGTCCCCCCAGTCACAGAGGATGAAGAGGTCGCGGATGCACAAGATGGGGCAGACGGTGGTTGACCCGGCCCGCTAGGCCGCATTCTAGCACAGTGAGCTTCCCACTGCAACTTATGCTTCATATCCATGTGACGGTTCATGCATGAAGTACTCAAACTATGGATTTTTTGGCCTCTACTTAGTTTTTGGTGACAAATATTACAGATAACACGAGTTGGGTCATCCTTATCAATCTGAAAAAATGCCCAGACTATGCAAGGCTTTGAGCCCATGCGACCTGAAGAGCCACCACGACTTGTGGTCAGAGGCAGAGTTGTGGTTGAGGATGCAGTTGTTGACGTGCTTCCAGTACTCTGTCTCTGTCCAGGAAGGCGCAACCTAACCTCGTCGTCAATAGCATCCTCCTCCACCTCCTCTGCTGACCTCATCGACTGGCTGACTGTGGGTTGATAATAAGTGGTATCTCCAACCTCGTCATCATCACCCTGTGTGTTCTCACACCGTCGTCCTCAGAGCCAACCTCTTCCTGTCCTGACCGAAAAGTCAAGTTGTCGCTCCAATCAGGTATTTGAGTCTCATCATCGTCTTCATCATTGTCTCCACCAACAGGAGTTACAGTTTGGGAATGAGGGTCTACATTATGGTCAGAACCTTCTTCATCTGGTCCTGGATCCGACTCATAAAGATTCTGGGCATCAGTGCAAATCATTTCCTCATCTGGATTCACAGAAGCTCTGGAGCAGACCTCCGATTCCCAGGCTATAGTATGAGTAAACAGCTCTGCAGACTCAACCATTTGTGTTACCCCATAATCAGACGGGCAGCTGGAGACTTGGGAGCTGTGAGGAAGCAAGTGCAATTGGGGTGACACCTCTGAGGACTGGAGTATTTGTGATGTTGAAGTTGAGGTGGAGAAGAGCCCACTTGAAGGAGCACTTGATATCCGTTGAAGCAACTGCTGTTTTTGTGCATCATCTGGAATTTGTAGCGATGGGCGTGTTCGTAAGAAAGGGATCATATCACATTGTCCACGAAAAGAACTAGACATCTTAGTTTGGCTGGAAGATGGTCTTTCTTCTGCAGATGTTACTGTTGCTTTAACACCTACCCCACGGACACAACCTTTTTTTCCCTTTACAACACGCCTATTCCCCTTTCCACCAGCAGCAGGCCTTTTGCCACTCATTTTCATGGTTAACTAATTGACAACTCTGTAGTTGTTTGCACCAAAAACGATGGATGGAAACCGAGCAGAGCTGAGTGGCCAAACTGTGGTACTAGCCCAAAAGGATTGGCGGGTTAGATGCAGTAAACAATTTTATTAGATACACAGGTGGTGTAGCTTGGTACAGATGGCCTACTACAATGAGTAACAGAAACTGCTACAGGCCCAAAATTATTTACTGGGCTAGATGCAGTAAAAAATTGTTATTAAATTCAAAGGTGGTGTAGCTTGGTACAGATGGGCTACTACAATGAGTAACAGACACTGCTACAAGCCCAATATTATTTACTGGGCTAGTTGCAGTAAAAAAATGTTATTAAATTCAAAGGTGGTGGAGCTTGGTACAGATGGGCTACTACAATGAGTAACAGACACTGCTACTATGCCCAAAATTATTTACTGGGCTAGATGCAGTAAAAAATTGTTATTAAATTCAAAGGTGGTGGAGCTTGGTACTGATGGGCTACTACAATGAGTAACAGACACTGCTACAGGCCGAAAATTATTTACTGGGGTAGATGCATTAAAAAAATGTTATTAAATTCAAAGGTGGTGGAGCTTGGTACAGATGGGCTACTACAATGAGCAACAGACACTGCTACAGGCCCAAAATTATTTACTGGGCTAGATGCAGTAAAAAATTGTTATTAAATTCAAAGGTGGTGTACAAATGGGCTACTACAATGAGTAACAGACACTGCTACTATGCCCAAAATTATTTACTGGGCTAGATGCAGTAAAAAATTGTTATTAAATTCAAAGGTGGTGGAGCTTGGTACAGATGGGCTACTACTATGAGTAACAGACACTGCTACTATGCCCAAAAGGTTTTACTTGTCTAGGTGCAGTAAAGAAATGGTATTAGATACACAGGTGGTGTAGCATGCAACACAGATAGGCTACTCGACTGACTAACACACACTGCTAGAGGCCCAAAAGGATTGGCTTAGCTAGATTTAGATAAATGCTGTGAAAAACACTTGCACAGCACTGGCACAGACCTGCCTGGCAAAAAGTGCTAGGAACTGCTGTAACCTAGCCCTTAAAAAGGCAGCAATTACAAACTAGTCCCTATTCCCTAAACCTATCTGTCTATTTAAGAGAAAATTCGCTTGCAACTCACAGTTACACAATATAGCGCTAACAGCAGCAGAGGTGCCGTCTAACACTCAGCTGCAGCAGTGAGAAAATGATGGCGACGGGGAAAATGGCTGGGTCTTATAGGGCAACTACATGTGACATACACGGCCAATGACACATGCCCTTGCTTGTGTGAAAAAAAGCACTTAGCTGCGTGTGTGCGCTGCTGATAGGCTGACAGACTGCACCGCTGCACTGTAAATGCGGGAAAGAAAAAAAAAATGGAGATCGGCATTATTTCTGCAGAGATCCATCCCCTGCCCCTCCCCCCACCCACTGTCCACTGAAAAAGTGTATTAACATTGATTAACAGTATTACTGCGAAAAAATCCAGTTACAATTTTTCTGCACGAACAGTTATCGAACATAACCTCGAACAGCCGGATTTTTTGCAAATCGTTCGGGTTCGTCACACGGCTCAAACACCGCCCAAAACAGCTCGAATTTGAGATTGGCGAACAGTTCGAGTCGAACACCGCTCATCTCTAATCGCTAATAGGTAAGTTCAAAAATAAATCCATTGGTTTTACTATGTCACTATTAATGCCAATCTATACAGCGTATGCTGACATTTTGTTCTTTTTGAACATTTATTACAGATTCTATATCTCACAATTGCACTAGCTCAAGACCAAAGAAAATGAAAATTCCCTTTGGCTGGATAGTAAGCTTTATTGTGAGAAAATAGAAAACATCACGTTGTGGATTCGTACTCATGACCTCCTGTTTACAAAACAGGTGCATAAACTTAGCAAGCCACTGGATCATCACAGGTGAAAATGGTTGCCAAGAAAGGCAGTGAACATTGAATCGCTAATAGGTAAGTTAAAAAATAAATCCATTGGTTTTACTATGTCACTCTTAATGCCAATCTATACAGTGTATGATGACATTTTGTTCTTCATGAATATTTAATACCGATTCTATATCTAACAATTACACTATCTAAATATCGAAGTTAATGGAAATTCCCATTGGCTGGATAGAAAACTTTATTGCGAGAAAATGGAAAAAATTACTGTGTGGATTCAAGCTCATGATGACCTCCTGTTTATAAGACAGGTGCATTGACATAGAAGGCCACTGTACCATCACAGGTGTAAATGATTGCCAAGAAAGGTAGTGAATGATGAATCGCTAATAGCTAAGTTCAAAAAGAAAACCATTGGTTTTACTATGTTACTCCTAATGCCAATCTATACAGCGTATGATGATATTTTGTTCTTTATGAACATTTAATACAGATTCTGTATCTCACAATTGCACTATCTCAAGCCCGAAGTTAATGGAAATTTCCATTGGCTGGATAGAAAACTTTATTGTGAGAAAATGTAAAACATCACCTTGTGGATTTGTACCCATGACTAGAGATGAGCGGTGTTCGACTCGATCTGTTTGCCAATTTCAAATTCGAGCTGTTTTGGGCGGTGTTCGAGCCGTTCGGCGAACACGAACAATTTGAAAAAAATTCGGCTGTTCGAGGTTATGTTCGATAAATGTTCGTGCACCAAAATCATAGCTGGATTTTTTCTCAGTAATGCTGAAAATTAATGTTAATACGCAGTTTGAGTGTACGGCGGGGCAGGGGATGGATCTCTGCAGAAATAATGAAGATCTCCATTTTTTTTTCTCTTTCCCAGTGGGTAGGTGCAATCTGTCAGCCTATCAGCAGCGCACACACGGAGCAAACTGCTTTTTTTCACACAAGCAAGGGCATGTGTCATTGGCAGTGTATGTCACATGTCCTTGCCCTATAAGACCCAGCCATTTTCCCCGTCGCCACCATTTTCTCACTGCTGCAGCTGCATGTTAGACGGCACCGCTGTTACTGTGTGCGCTATACTTTGTTAATTTCAAGCCAATTTTCGCACAAATCTACAGATAGCTTGGGAGTAGGGAATAGTTGTGATTGCAGTCCTTTTGAGGACTAGGTTACATCATTTCCTATGACTTTTATCAGGCAGGTCTGTGCTCTTAAATAGATAGGTTCGGAGTAAAGACTAATTGTAATTGCAGTCCTTTTGAGGGCTAGGTTGCAGCAGTTCCTATCACTTTTTGCCAGGCAGGTCTGTGCCAGTGCTGTGCAAGTTTTTTTCACAGCATTTGGCTAAATCTAGCAAAGCAAATCCTTTTTGGCCTCTTGCAGTGTGTGTTAGTCAGTGGAGTAGCCTATCTGTGTTGCAAGCTACTCCAGCTGTGTATAGAATACAATTTTTTTTACTGCACCTAGTGAAGTAAAACCTTTTGGGCATAGCATCATTCTATTAGTCCATCTATACTAACCTCCACCAGGTTGCAAATTCAAAATAATTTTTTTTGCATCTAGCTCTGAAAAAATATTTCGGCTTGTAGCAGTGTGTGGGACTTTGTAACATACCTGGCGGCGTCCTTGCATAGAGGTCTGACTCGCCCCCTGAGCCTGTGCTGGGAACCCGGAACCGGGCCTCTTGTGGGATGCTGGGGGTTGTAGTCTCCGTGGCGCTGACCCGGTCCGTGCCCGGGGTGGTCAATTCAGTGGCAGTCTATTTGTATTGTAATTATCCGACTACGCCACCCGTGGATTGCGGTCAGTGGGGACCGCCGCTGCACTGCAGACCGCTGAGGCTGATGTTATATGCGCAGCCAAGAATGGGATAACTCCCCACGGGAGAAGTATTGCCTCAGGGCAGCTAGAGTAGATGATGGGAGTGATGGTGTGAGCGTCCCAGTACTAATGGTGCTGGTGCGGCGATGAAACACAGAGACATGTGGTTGCAGTTTCCAATGCTTTACTCACAGTTCTTTACTGGTCCTAGTCACCTCGGTACCGGCGGTGACTGCCCAAGCCGTGCTGCGTCCTCCAGGCAAGGGGCTTGACCAACTCTCAGGCAATTCCAGAGCGTGGCACAGGACTCCCTTCCTTTCCTTTCTCTGGCCGTCCCCACCAGTGACCCACCTTTGTCCAGCTTCCTCGGGCCTTCTGTTGGCGAAACCTATCTCCGGTTTCCCTGACCCTATGCGGTATGCTTTCCTGGTGGATGTAGTGAGGGGTCGCACCAAGATGTGGTCACAACCTCCGGTTTTGGCTGAGGATTAGTCGCCTCCACCAATTTGGGTTCAGGTACCCTGCTCTGTCAACCCTTCACCTGTTATCTCGTGGGTTCTAAGGGTTCCTTCTTCACTCGTGTCTCTGGGCCTTTCTCTGTGTTCCTGTTACTTGCTTCCTTTCCTACTGTCCTTTCTGTTCCTTCTCTTTTCTCTCTCTCCCAGGCTCCAGCCTTCTGACAAGGCCTGCCTGCGGAGCAGAGCCCATGCAGAGGCTCTGCTTCCTGTCTTCTCCTCTGACTCTTAACACTGACTCTAAGATGGTGCCCACCTTTTATACCTCCTTCTAACACCCGAGCCCAGGTGACTAGCAACCAATGGGCTCCTACCTATGCCCAGAGACCCACCCCTATCTGCTCCTACACCACTGGGTTTTCCTCCCCCCGCCCCACTCCAGCCAAGGACAGATGCTGTCGTGCCTGCACTTCTGTCTAGTGGGAGCACCGTTGAGCTGTCCCTCGGAAATGGGGTGTGTGTGGTGCATGCAGCTTACTGAGCCCTAGTCCACATTCCATCCTTACCCGGAAGTGGAATATCACACCTCTGGTTTGAGGTGCAATAACCCTGTAGCAGCCGAGCCCTCGGGGTGCTACAGGTCCATATCCCACTGTGTAAGAGCGCTCAATTGATTTCCAGTCCAGACTGCCACTCCGGCTTCTTTCCATTCTGTCTGCTTTGCTCTGCTTTAGCTGATTAGGGCGACGCCCGCCAAACTTCCTGTTTCTTGTAGCTGCTGCAGACACACCCCTAATGCATCCTCAGCCTATTGCTGTCTGTCACCTGGTATTTAAACCAGCTCCTCCTTGGAATCCATGCCTGAGCATCTCGTTCTGTCAGTTGGCTTCTTGTCACTGATGTGCCAGGTCCTGTTTATGTTTCCTGCCTTGCGGTATCAGTTCCCGTGTCTGAACTGTGTCCTGTCTGTGCACTCTAGCCAGCTGTCTTTCTTCCTTTCCTGGAGGCTGTATTTCCATGCCCGTGTGAACACGCTCCTTGCCTGTTCGTTTCTGCCTCTGGGGGCCGCTCACCCAGACTCGCTCCTGTATCTCGCTTCAGTAACTGTTCTGATCTGAACTGTCTTCTAGCTTCTTATCTGTTTTGTCTTTATGTCCATTTGCTCCCTTTTTCTGCAGTGTCTGAACCAGCACTTGGCTTTAACTAGGCTCGTTTCTGCATTTTGTTGCAGTAACTGTTCTTGTCTGAACTGTCTCCTAGCTTCTTACCTGTTTTCTCTTTATGTCCATTTGCTCCCTTTTTCTGTAGAGTCTGAACCTGCATCTAACTTCTACTCGTTGTCTTTTTATTTCCGTTTGTGAGTTGGAGTCCTTTCGCTACTTCTTTGCAAGTACCTTGTGTGTATCTGGTTCTGACTTTCTTTTCCAGTCTGTTCCGTGTGAACAGAGCCCTTTCCCCTTTGCTTTGTCTTTGTTTACCGCTTCGGCGATTTATCTCTGTCCTGTCTTACTTACCGCTCTGGCGGTTCCTGCCCACTCAGCTTTGTCTACCGCACTTGCGGTTTCGCTCTGCTCAGCCTTCTCTACCGCGTCTGCGGTTTTGCTCTGCTCAGCCCTGTCCACCGCGTCTGCGGTTTTGCTCTGTTCAGCCTTGTCTACCGCGTCTGCGGTTTTGCTCTGCTCAGCCCTGTCCACCGCGTCTGCGGTTTTGCTATGCTCAGCCTTGTCCACCGAGTCTGCGATTTTGCTCTGCTCAGCCTTGTCTACCGCGTCTGCGGTTTCGCTCTGCTCAGCCTTGTCTACCGCGTCTGCAGTTTCGATCTGCTCAGCCTTGTCTACCGTGTCTGCGGTTTCGCTGTGCTCAGCCTTGTCTACCACGTCTGCGGTTTTGATCTGCTCAGCCTTGTCTACCGCGTCTGCGGTTTCGCTCTGCTCAGCCTTGTCTACCGCGTCTGCGGTTTTGCTTTGCTCGGCCTTGTCTACTGCACCTGCGGTTTCGCTTTGCTCTGCTTGATTACCGCATCTGCGGCTCTGAACCCGTCTCCCAGTCTGTACTGGACCCTACCCAGCCTGCGCTCTAGCCTGCCTGTTTCTGTATTCCCTGGTGTGGGTCAACAGCCGTGTCCGGGGTCTCACCTGGAGTAGAACCTGGTCCCTCTGACCGGTTCCTCCCTGGTGCACTGGCGTCGTATGCCCTCGAGCGACCTTGGTCGGATCGGGCAGATTCTTAGTTACGCCCCTCCAGGCACTCTCCGGTTCATGGCACAGTGGAATCACTAATCACACACACGCCAGTCAGTCAGGGCGTGTGCTTTACAGACTTGTTCTATTAGTCCATCTATACTAAACTCCAACAGGTTGCAAATTCAATATAATTTGTATCTGCATCTAGCTCTGAAAAAATATTTCGGCTTGTAGCAGTGTGTGGGACTTGTTCTATTAGTCCATCTATACTAACCTCCACCAGGTTGCAAATTCAATATAATTTTTTACTGCATCTAGCTCTGAAAAAATATTTCGGCGTGTAACAGTGTGTGGGACTTGTTCTATTAGTCCATCTATACTAACCTCCACCAGGTTGCAAATTCAATATAATTTTTTGCTGCATCTAGCTCTGAAAAAATATTTCGGCTTGTAGCAGTGTGTGGGACCTGTTCTATTAGTCCATCTATAATAACCTCCACCTGGTTGCAAATTCAATATAATTTTTATCTGCATCTAGCTCTGAAAAAATATTTCGGCTTGTAGCAGTGTGTGGGACTTGTTCTATTAGTCCATATATACTAACCTCCACCAGGTTGCAAATTCAATATAATTTTTATCTGCATCTAGTTCCGAAAATTTTTTTCGCCTTGTAGCAGTGTGTGGGACTTGTTCTATTAGTCCATCTATACTAACCTCCACCAGGTTGCAAATTCAATATAATTTTTATCTGCATCTAGCTCTGAAAAAATATTTCGGCTTGTAGCAGTGTGTGGGACTTGTTCTATTAGTCCATCTATACTAACCTCCACCAGGTTGCAAATTCAATATAATTTTTTTCTGCATCAAGCTCTGAAAATTTTTTTCGGCTTATAGCAGTGTGTGGGATTTGTTCTATTAGTCCATCTATACTAACCTCCACCAGGTTGCAAATTCAATATAATTTTTTTCTGCATCTAGTTCTGAAAAAATATTTCGGCTTGTAGCAGTGTGTGGGACTTGTTCTATTAGTCCATCTATACTAACCTCCACCAGGTTGCAAATTCAATATAATTTTTTTCTGCATCAAGCTCTGAAGAACTATTTCGGCTTGTAGCAGTGTGTGGGACTTGTTCTATTAGTCCATCTATACTAACCTCCAACAGGTTGCAAATTCAATATAATTTTTTTCTGCATCTGGCTCTGAAAAAATATTTCGGCTTGTAGCAGTGTGTGGGACTTGTTCTATTAGTCCATCTATACTAACCTCCACCAGGTTGCAAATTCAATATAATTTTTTTCTGCATCAAGTTCTGAAAAATTTTTTCGGCTTGTAGCAATGTGTGAGATTTGTTCTATTAGTCCATCTATACTAACCTCCACCAGGTTGCAAATTCAATATAATTTTTTTCTGCATCTAGTTCTGAAAAAATATTTCGGCTTGTAGCAGTGTGTGGGACTTGTTCTATTAGTCCATCTATACTAACCTCCACCAGGTTGCAAATTCAATATAATTTTTTTCTGCATCAAGCTCTGAAAAAATATTTCGGCTTGTAGCAGTGTGTGGGACTTGTTCTATTAGTCAATCTATACTAACCTCCAACAGGTTGCAAATTCAATATAATTTTTTTCTGCATCTAGCTCTGAAAAAATATTTTGGCTTGTTGCAGTGTGTGGGACCTGTTCTATTAGTCCATCTATAATAACCTCCACCAGGTTGCAAATTCAATAAAATTTTTATCTGCATCTAGCTCTGAAAAAATTTTTCGGCTTGTAGCAGTGTGTGGGACTTGTTCTATTAGTCCATCTATACTAACCTCCACCAGGTTGCAAATTCAATATAATTTTTTTCTGCATCTAGCTGTGAAAAAATATTTCAGCTTGTAGCAGTGTGTGGGACTTGTTCTATTAGTCCATCTATACTAACCTCCACCAGGTTGCAAAAATTAAATATAATTTTTTTCTGCATCAAGCTCTGAAATTTTTTTTCGGCTTGTAGCAGTGTGTGGGATTTGTTCTATTAGTCCATCTATACTAACCTCCACCAGGTTGCAAATTCAATATAATTTTTTTCTGCATCTAGTTCTGAAAAAATATTTCGGCTTGTAGCAGTGTGTGGGACTTGTTCTATTAGTCCATCTATACTAACCTCCACCAGGTTGCAAATTCAATATAATTTTTTTCTGCATCAAGCTCTGAAAAAATATTTCAGCTTGTAGCAGTGTGTGGGACTTGTTCTATTAGTACATCTATACTAACCTCCAACAGGTTGCAAATTGAATATAATTTTTTTCTGCATCTAGCTCTGAAAAAATATTTCGGCTTGTTGCAGTGTGTGGGACCTGTTCTATTAGTGCATCTATAATAACCTCCACCAGGTTGCAAATTCAATATAATTTTTATCTGCATCTAGCTCTGAAAATTTTTTTCGGCTTGTAGCAGTGTGTGGGACTTGTTCTATTAGTCCATCTATACTAACCTCCACCAGGTTGCAAATTCAATATAATTTTTATCTGCATCTAGCTCTGAAAAAATATTTCGGCTTGTAGCAGTGTGTGGGACTTGTTCTATTAGTCCATCTATACTAACCTCCACCAGGTTGCAAATTCAATATAATTTTTTTCTGCATCAAGCTCTGAAAAAATATTTCGGCTTGTAGCAGTGTGTGGGACTTGTTCTATTAGTCCATCTATACTAACCTCCAACAGGTTGCAAATTGAATATAAATTTTTTCTGCATCTAGCTCTGAAAAAATATTTCGGCTTGTTGCAGTGTGTGGGACCTGTTCTATTAGTCCATCTATAATAACCTCCACCAGGTTGCAAATTCAATATAATTTTTATCTGCATCTAGCTCTGAAAATTTTTTTCGGCTTGTAGCAGTGTGTGGGACTTGTTCTATTAGTCCATTTATACTAAGCTCCACCAGGTTGCAAATTCAATATAATTTTTATCTGCATCTAGCTCTGAAAAAATATTTCGGCTTGTAGCAGTGTGTGGGACTTGTTCTATTAGTCCATCTATACTAACCTCCACCAGGTTGCAAATTCAATATAATTTTTTTCTGCATCTAGCTCTGAAAAAAATATTTCGGCGTGTAGCAGTGTGTGGGACTTGTTCTATTAGTCCATCTATACTAACCTCCACCAGGTTGCAAATTCAATATAATTTTTTTCTGCATCTAGCTCTGAAAAAATATTTCGGCTTGTAGCAGTGTGTGGGACTTGTTCTATTAGTCCATCTATACTAACCTCCACCAGGTTGCAAATTCAATATAATTTTTTTCTGCATCTAGCTCTGAAAAAATATTTCGGCTTGTAGCAGAGTGTGGGACTTGTTCTATTAGTCCTTCTATACTAACCTCCACCAGGTTTCAAATTTAATATAATTTTTATCTGCATCTAGCTCTGAAAAAATATTTTTGCTTGTAGCAGTGTGTGGGACGTCTTCTATTAGTCCAACTATACTAACCTCCACCAGGTTGCAAATTCAATATAATTTTTTTCTGTATCTATCTCTGAAAAAATATTTCATCAAGTAGCAGTGTGTGGGACTTGTTCTATTTGTTCATTTATACTAACCTCCACCAGGTTGCAAATTCAATAAAAAAAATTTCGGCATCTAGCTCTGAAAAAATATTTCGGCTTGTAGCAGTGTGTGGGACTTGTTCTATTAATCCATCTATACTAACCTCCACTAGGTTGCAAATTCAATATAATTTTTTTCTGCATCTAGCTCTGAAAAAATATTTCGGCTTGTAGCAGTGTGTGGGAATTGTTCTATTAGTGCATCTATACTAACCTCCACCAGGTTGCAAATTCAATATAATTTTTTTCTGCATCTAGCTCTGAAAAAATGTTTCGGCTTGTAGCAGTGTGTGGGACTTGTTCTACTAGTCCATCTATACTAACCTCCACCAGGTTGCAAATTCAATATAATTTTTTTCTGCATCTAGCTCTGAAAAAATATTTCGGCTTGTAACAGTGTGTGGGACTTGTTCTATTAGTGCATCTATACTAACCTCCACCAGGTTGCATATTCAATATAATTTTTTTCTGCATCTAGCTCTGAAAAAATATTTTGGCTTGTAGCAGTGTGTGGGACTTGTTCTATTAGTCCATCTATACTAACCTCCACCAGGTTGCAAATTCAATATAATTTTTTCTGCATCTAACCCAGCCAATACTTTTAGGCTAATACCGCAGTTTGGCCACTCAGCTCTGCTCGGTTCCAATCCATTGGTTTTTGTGCAAACAACTCCAGAGTTGTCAATAAGTTAACCACCAAAATGAGTGGAAAAAGGCCTGCTGCTGGTGGAAAGGGGAATAGGCATGTTGGGGAGGGGAAAAAAGGTTGTGTCCGTGGGGTAGGTGTTAAAGCAACAGTAACATCTGCAGAAGAAAGACTATCTTCCAGCCAAACTAAAATGTCTACTTCTTTTAGCGGACAATGTGATAAGATCCCTTTCTTACGGCAACGCCAATCGCTACAAATTCCAGATGAGGCACAAAAACAGCAGGTGCTTCAACGGATATTAAGTGCTCCTTCAAGTGGGCTCTCCTCCTCAGCTCCAAAGTCTCCAGCTGCCCGTCTGTGTATGGGGTAGAACAGATGGTTGAGTCTGCAGAGCTGTTTACTCATACTATAGCCTGGGAATCAGAGGTCGGCTCCAGAGCTTCTGTGAATCCAGACGAGGAAATGATCTGCACTGGTGCCCAGAATCTTTATGAGTCGGATCCAGGACCAGACACATAACGTTCTGACCATAATGTAGACCCAAAACTGTAACTCCTGTTGGTAGAGACAATGAGGAAGATGATGATGAGACTCAAATACCTGATTGGAGCGACAACTTGAGTTTTTTGTCAGGGCAGGAAGAGGTTGGCTCTGAGGACGACGGGTGTGATACCACACAGGGTGTAGATGACGAGGTTGGAGATCCCACTTACTGTCAACCCACAATCAGCCAAGAGATGAGGTCAGCAGTGGAGGTGAAGGAGGATGCTAGTGACGACGAGGTCAGGTTGCGCCTTCCTGGACAGAGACGTAGTACTGGAAGCACGTCAGCAACTGCATCATCAAACACAACTCTGCCTCTGACCACAAGTCGTGGTGGCTCTTCAGGTCGCATGGGTGCTAAGCCTTGCATAGCCTGGGCATTTTTTCAGATCGATAAGGATGACCCAACTCGTGTTTCAGTAACATTTGTCAGCAAAAGCCAAGTAGAGACCAAAAAATACATAGTTTGAGTACTTCATGCTTCATGCATGAACCGTCACATGGATATGAAGAATAAGTTGCAGTGGGAAGCTCACTGTTCTACAATGCGGCCTAGCCGGCCGGGTCAAGCACCGTCTGCCACATCTTGTGCATCCACGGCCTATTCATCCTCTGTGACTGGGGGGACAGCAGTCACACCTGTTTTGGGACGCAGACCTGCCACCTCTTTACCCGCAACAGCCAGCGTGATTGGCAGGTCATCATTTTCTTTGCAGGTGGAAACACCAGCTGGTGTTCAGCGATGTCTGACATCGATAGCACCACCTTTGTATCAAGGCAACCTAACATGTCCACCTGCATCTTCCTCACAGACCGGCAGTTTGCCGGGGACACTCTTCTCAACCCCGTCTAAGCACAACAGCCAGCCCTCGGTCCCTAAGATGTGGACAAGTAAAAGACCATTTCCTCCTAGCCATGAGAAAGCTAAGAGGTTGAATTTCACCATCTGCAAGCTCTTGGCTACAGAAATGTTGCCTTTCCGCCTGGTGGACACAGAGGATTTTCGAGACCTTATGTCAGTCGCAGTGCCCCAGTACCAGATGCCCACTCGGCACTACTTCTCAAAGAAAGGTGTGCCTGCACTCCACCAGCATGTCACACACAACATCAGCGCTTCTTTGAGAAACTCTGTGCTTGACAGGGTGCATTTCACCACAGACTCTTGGACAAGTAGGCATGGACAGGGGCGTTACATGTCACTGACTGGGCACTGGGTAACTATGGTGACAGCAGGACAAGGGGCTGCTGTCCAAGTCTTGCCGTCCCCATGAGTTGTGCATCAATCCTCTTTATCTCGAAGTTCCTCCACTGCTTCTGCCTCCTCAACCTCCTCTCGGTCCTCCACCTGCACCCAAAGCCTGTCTGGTCATGCCACAAGCTTTCTAACTGCGCAGAAGGGATCCTGCACACCTCCTTACTATGCTGGCAGCAGGGCTCAATGTCATCAGACGGTTTCTACTTTGAAATGTCTGGGAAATGTGAGTCACACAGCTGAGGAGTTGTGGTCAGCTCTGGAGAACCAGTTTCATGAATGGTTGTCTCCACTGGACCTGAAACCAGGGATGGCCGTGTGCGACAATGCTGCAAACCTGGGTGCGGCCCTTCGCCGGGGTAATGTCACAAACGTGCCTTGTATGGCTCACGTGTTGAACCTGGTTGTCCAACAATTTTTAGCCCACTATCCCGGACTAGACGGCCTTCTGCAGAGGGCACAGTCGCTGTGTGCTCACTAGTGTTGAGCCACCCCCGTAGTGTTCGAGTTCGGTTCGGTTCGTCGAACACCCGTGTGTTCGCCGAACTGTTCGTCGAACTGTTCGTCGAACACCTTCGAACACCGTTAAAACCAATGGCAGGCAAACAAAAACACATAGAAACACATAGAAAAAACCTTCAAAGGTGTCCAAAAGCTGTCAAACTGCTCAGAAGACACAACTAACACATGGAAAAGTGACAAGTACATATAGTCATGCGAAAAGAAAAGAGGTGGAGGAGTAAAAGGAGGGGGAGACACAGATATAGGCATGTCATGCCCTTCTAAAATCCAAAAAGTGAGAAGCCGACACGTTCAGTCCGCTCCTGCCCGTGCCACCTCCGTGTCGCCGGGTTTGTGCCAGAGCCGCGGTGAACCCTGACGGCCAGCCCCCCTCTCCCAATACTGGTGCCTGTCCGCTGGTGGGTCGAGCGAGCCCCCCTGTGGTGGAGGCAGCTCTAAGCTTTTTAATTTAAATTGTCTCTCTAATTTGAATAAATACACTTTAAATCCATTTACAAGGATCTATTGGAGGGCAAGTCTCATGCCAGCAGCCGCGTAATTCCAGCTCCAGTAGCGTCCACTAAAGCTGCTGCAGTTAAAAAGCTTTTATAAGGATCGAGCTCGGCTGTCCACCGCAAGGCATCCTACTGCCAGTCCGAGCCCCTATGCCTTGGGGTGCCTCCTGATGCTCTTCACTGAGTATCCGGTGGTCCCGAAGCATTTCCTTTGAAAAAATTAAGTGTCCAAACTACAGGTGGTGTAGCTTGCTTAACAGCCGGGATAATCCGCTGACTAGCAGACCCTGCTACTAGGCACAAAGTATTTCCTGGGCTAGATGCAGTTAAAAATTTGTAATTAGATACTCTCGTTGGATGCTGAGAAAGCATTCCATAGAGTCTCCTGGCACGCCATATATGATTCTCTTAAAAAGCTTGGGGTAGGGGTCTAGGGGACCCTTTTATAGCCAAAATCACGGCCCTGTATCGCAATACGTCACCTAGGCTGAAGATAAATAGAACTGTAGCACCCTGAGGGCTCGGTTGCTACAGAGGTATTGCACCTCACCCAGAGGTGTGATATCTCACTCTCAGGTAAGGATGTAGTGTGGATCAGGACCCGACACCTGCATGCATTACACCACATTGCCGTGGGGCAGGGCGACCAATATGCCCCTGAGATGGGCACGACAGTCCCTGTCTCTGGCTGGAGTGGAGTGGGGGGAGGGAACACTGAGGAAGGGGAACCCTGTAGTGCAGGAGCAGGGAGGAAGCAGTTCCTGGGTGCATTGAGAAGGGAGTATAAAAGGTGGGCACCATCTTAGTTCAGTGCAGAGAAGTCTGAGCAGAAGTGGCAGGGAGCAGGGGCTCTGCATGAGCTCTGCTCTGGAGGCGGGCCTAGTAACAGAGGCCCGGGCCTAGAAGAGGGAGAAGGAAGGAAGAGGAGCGGAGAAGGCTCCAGGAACGAGGAACGAAGAGATCTCAGGGGTGCGGACGGGCGAGTCGCCACCGCACGCCCGAATCCACCTGCGTGGAGGGGTCAGGCCAAAGGGGGAGACCGGTCCCCGAAACTAGTGGAGGCAGGAAACGACCCTCAGCTAGAAACAGGAGGCTGTGACATTTTATGTGGCGCAGCCCCTCGCTACACCCGCTAGGAAGGCACCACATAGGGTCAGGGAAACTGGCGCCAAGTTTACCAAGAGGAGGCCCGAGGCAGCCGGACAGAAGGGTTGGTAAGAAAGGCCAGACAAAGGACACACAAAGGGGGTCCTGTGAAGCACTCCAAAGTTATCTGGGAGTTGTCTGAGCCCCTCACCTGGTGAGCACAGTACGACGTGGGCAGCCGTTACCTGCAGACGTGGTCTGGATAATAAGAACTGTGAGTAAAGGCCCTAGACTGCATCACTGACTCCGTGTCATTACTGCTGCTGCCCTGCACCATCAACCCCATCCTCCGCATACACTGCCCTGAGGCTATACTCCTCCCGTGGGGAGTTATGCTACGCTCTGCTGCACCCACAACACCATCCTCAGCGGTCTGCCCTGGAGCGGCGGTTCACTCTGACCGCAATCCACGGGTGGCGTAGTCGGACATTTAAACATCAAAACCACATAAATAGTTCCGCCACTGGTTTGACCGCCCTGAGCCACGGAACCGGGTTGCCGCCACGGAGACTACAACCACCAGCATCCACCAAAAAGGGTCCGGCTCCGGGTGTACAAGGCCCAGGGGGCGCGTCACAACATTTTCATCACCTTTCACAATCACCAATGGGACAAGGCAGGGATGTTCTCTGTCCCCTCTCTTATACATCCTAGTGACGGAGCACCTGCTCTCATCAATTCGCCATAACCCCAATATTAGGTGGATTGAGGTGGGAGGCACCGAGTACAAGTGCTCTCTATTTGCTGATGATGTCCTAGTATATATCACTCAATCACATATATCCATCCATGCTGTTATGGCTGAAATAGATCACTTTGTTACATGGTCAAATTTTAAAATCAATGCAGCGAAGTCTGAGGCCCTCGATGTCTCCCTCCCCAAATCCATATAGGATTCCATCCAGTCCAACTTTCCCTTTGCCTGGCCCTCACAGGGTATCAAATACTTAGGAATTCCTATTCATAGAGACCTCTCCCATCTATGTTATCTTAATTTTGGGCCCTTTATTGAACAACTCCATACAGACCACGGTTGGCAAGTTAGAACTGTAAGATTCACTACGTGAACCACTGGTGTTTTGTGGAAAAGCACATGTACACTGTATTCCAAATTATTATGCAAAAAGTGTTTAGGAGTGATAAGGGAAGAATTTGTTTGTTTGTCAGTTAAACTCATTGATGGTGATGTGTGTCAGGGCTCTTTAAATCACTGTAAGCAATTGCAGACACCTGTGCTAATTAGTTTGGCAGGTGTGTCCAATGAAAGGCAAGACTACTTAAGAAGGCTGTCTCACATTATTAAGCAGCCTACATTTTCTGCCAAAATGGGAAAGAAAAAGGATGTGTCGGCTGCTGAGAAGCAACAAATTGTGGAGTGTTTAGGTCAAGGCATGACTACAATCAACATTGTGCGATGATCAGGATGAAGTGTCTTGGCAATCAAGAAGTATGTAGCTGATTCACAGTACACACGTGTACTGCCATGGTTCAAGAAGAAGAAGCGTGTATTTCACAGCAAGATCATTTTTCTGCATGATAATGCACCATCTCATGCTGCACATAAAACATCTGCATCTCTGGCTGATATGGGCATAAAAGGGGACAAACTTATGGTGTGACCCCCATGCTCCCCTGACCTCTACCCCATTCAGAACCTTTGGAGCATCATTAAAAGGAGTGTCTATGATGGCGGGAGGCAGTTCACATCTAAGCAACAGCACTGGGAGGGTATTCTGTCCTCATGCAAAACAATTGAAGCAGAAACCATCCAAAACCTGACAAATTCAATGGACGAGAGAGTTCAGAAGCTCCTTTCGAACAAGGGGTCCTATGTGAAAATGTAACATCACCTAGAATAAAGTTTTGAGTTGAAAACTGTTTGATTTCAGTTTCTAACAACCTGCTAATGCTTATAATTTCAAAAATGACCATTTTTTTGGTCTTTATTAAAATGAAAAGGTTGATCGAAAAGTTTGGGGGATCTAAGAGTGTGGCAACCCAGTAGTCATGATTACTTCGAATTCTGACAATATGAGGGTCATGCTGCAGGTAGTGCAGCAAGAAGGCACTTATGTGTCTTGCGCATCTCGGAGCCCCAGAATTATTTTCCGGGCTAGATGCAGCTAAAAATTATTATTAATTTTAAATCTGGTGAAGCTTTAGTATAGATGGCCTAATAGGATCAGTGCTGCACACTGCTACAAATCCCAAATTATTTTCCAGTCAAGATACAGATAAACATGATTAGTAATTTTAAATCTGGTGGAGCTTATTATAGATGGCCTAATAGAATCAGTGCTGCACACTGCTACAAAGCCCAAATTATTTTCCAGCCAAGATACAGATAAACATGATTAGTAATTTGAAAGCTTAAAATGGTTGGTAGGGTGATTTTAACCAATCATCAAGCTTTTACTCTCCCCAGGATGACACAGGGGTAGAAAAGTCGTTTCGGATCCATGATTTGTTCATCTTTATGAACGTGAGTCTGTCTACATTATCAGTGGAGAGCCGCGTGCGCTTATCTGTCAGCACACCACCAGCAGCACTGAACACACGTTCAGACAGAACGCTGGCTGCGGGGCATGACAAGATCTCCAAGGCGTAAGTGGCTAGCTCCGGCCATTTATCCAGATTGGAAGCCCAAAAAGAGCAAGGGTCCAGTGACACAGTCGTGGCTTCAATGTTTACTTGGAGATACTCCTGTACCATCGTCTCTAGGCGTTGACTATGTGTCAGACTTCTTGTCTCCTGTGGCCTTGCAAAGGATGGGCTAAAAAAGTGGTGAAATGATTCCGCAAAATTGATGTTACCAGCAGATACTGTGGTTCTGTTACGGTTTGAGTGCTGAACACTTGACGGTCCCACGGTTGGCAAGTTGGAACTGTGAGATTCACTACGTGCACCACTGGTATTTTGTGGAAAAGCACATGTAAGATTCTGCAACAGTCTCTGCTGATACTCCTGCATGAGTGCATCCCTTTCTATGGCAGGAATAATTTCTGCAAATTTACTTTTGTACCGGGGATCTAACAGTGTGGCAACCCAGTAGTCAGGATTATTTCTAATTCTCACAATTCGAGGGTCATGTTGCAGGTAGTGCAGCAAGAAGGCACTCATGTGTGTTGCGCATTGAGGAGCACCAAGTCCCTGTTGTGTTGGTGGCGAGGTAACAATCATGCTTCCTTCCTCTGTCCTCTCCCCCCAACCTCGCACAACAGAAATGTGATCAAGGTCTCCCTCATCTGATGAGTCTTCCATCAGTTCATCCTCCACTTCTTCCTGGGCTCCTGCACCTTCCTTACTAGTTTGGCTGCTACCATGCGCCCTGGTAAAACCATCTCCCCCACCCTCACATGCCTGCCGCCTTGGTGCTGCCGACCGTCTGGACCTTGCAGATGTTAGCCCTTCCGCATACAACTCCTCCTCCTCTACTTCCTCCACCTCCTCTTGTGCCACCACCTGACTCCGAATTCTGTTTAACATGTGCTCCAGCATGTAAATCACCGGAATAGTCATGCTGATAATGGCATCGTCAGCACTAAACATCTTCGTCGCCATTTCAAAACTGTGCAGAAGGGTGCATAGGTCCCTGATCTGAGACCACTCCTCCAGCGTGATTTGCCCCATCTGTGGATCTCGTTGGCCCAGGCTATACGTCAGAACGTATTGCACCAGGGCTTGTCGGTGCTGCCACAGTCGCTGCAACATGTGCAGAGTTGAATTCCACCGGGTAGGCACATCGCATTTTAGCCGGTGAAGTGGCAGGCCCAACGACTTCTGTAGAGATGTAAGTCGCTGAGCTGCGGGATGCGAACGGCAAAAGTGAGCACACAGCGACCGTGCCCTCTGCAGAAGGCCATCTAGTCTGGGATAGTGGGCTAAAAATTACTGGACAACCAGGTTCAACACGTGAGCCATACAAGGCATGTGTGTGACATTGCCCCGGCGAAGGGCCGCACCCAGGTTTGCAGAATTGTCGCACACGGCCTTCCCTGGTTTCAGGTCCAGTGGAGACAACCATTCATGAAATTGGTTCTCCAGAGCTGACCACAACTCCTCAGCTGTGTGACTCACATTTCCCAGACATTTCAATGTAAAAACCGCCTGATGACGTTGAGCCCTACTGCCAGCATAGTAAGGAGGTGTGCAGGATCCCTTCTGCGCAGTTAGAAAGCTTGTGGCATGACCAGACAGGCTTTGGGTGCAGGTGGAAGACCGAGAGGAGGTTGAGGAGGCAGAAGCAGTGGAGGAACTTTGACATAAAGAGGATTGACGCACAACTCGTGGGGACGGCAAGACTTGGACAGCAGCCCCTTGTCCTGCTGTCACCATAGTTACCCAGTGCCCAGTCAGCGACATGTAACGCCCCTGTCCATGCCTACTCGTCCAAGTGTCTGTGGTGAAATGCACCCTGTCACACACAGAGTTTCTCAAAGAAGCGGTGATGTTGTGTGCGACATGCTGGTGGAGCGCAGGCACACCTTTCTTTGAGAAGTAGTGCCGACTGGGCATCTGGTACTGGGGCACTGCGACGGACATAAGGTCTCGAAAATCCTCTGTGTCCACCAGGCGGAAAGGCAGCATTTCTGTAGCCAAGAGCTTGCAGATGGTGAAATTCAACCTCTTAGCTTTCTCATGGCTAGGAGGAAATGGTCTTTTACTTGTCCACATCTGAGGGACCGAGGGCTGGCTATTGTGCTTAGACGGGGTTGATAAGGGTGTCCCCGGCAAACTGCCGGTCTGTGAGGAAGATGCAGGCGGACATGTTAGGTTGCCTTGATCCAAAGGTGGTGCTATCGATGTCGGACAGCGCTCAACACCAGCTGGTGTTACCACCTCCAAAGAAAATGATGACCTGCCAATCACGCTGGCTGTTGCGGGTAAAGAGGTGGCAGGTCTGCGCCCCAAAACAGGTGTGACTGCTGTCCCCCCAGTCACAGAGGATGAAGAGGCCGCGGATGCACAAGATATGGCAGACGGTGGTTGGCCCGGCCGGCTAGGCCGCATTGTAGCACACTGAGCTTCCCACTGCAACTTATGCTTCATGTCCATGTGCCGGTTCATGCATGAAGTACTCAAACTATGTATTTTTTGGCCTCTACTTAGCTTTTGCTGACAAATGTTACAGATAACACGAGTTGGGTCATCTTTATCGATCTGAAAAAATGCCCAGGCTATGCAAGGCTTAGCACCCATGCGACCTGAAGAGCCACCACGACTTGTGGTGAGAGGCAGAGTTGTGTTTGAGGATGCAGTTGTTGACGTGCTTCCAGTACTACGTCTCTGTCCAGGAAGGCGCAACCTGACCTCGTCGTCACTAGCATCTTCCTCCACCTCCTCTGCTGACCTCATCTCTTGGCTGACTGTGGGTTGACAGTAAGTGGGATCTCCAACCTCATCATCATCACCCTGTGCGTTATCACACCCGTCGTCCTCAGAGCCAACCTGTTCCTGCCCTGACAAAAAACTAAAGTTGTCGCTCCAATCAGGTATTTGAGTCTTATCATCGTCTTCCTCATTGTCTCCACCAACAGGAGTTACAGTTTGGGAATGAGGGTCTACATTATGGTCAGAACCTTCTGCGTCTGGTCCTGGATCCGACTCATAAAGATTCTGGGCATCAGTGCAGATCATTTCCTCGTCTGGATTCACAGAAGCGCTGGAGTCGACCTCTGATTCCCAGGCTAAAGTATGAGTAAACAGCTCTGCAGACTCAACCATCTGTTCTACCTCATACTCAGACGGGCAGCTGGAGATTTGGGAGCTGTGAGGAAGCAAGTGCGATTGGGGTGACACCTTTGAGGACTGGAGTATTTGTGATGTTGAAGTTGATGTGGAGGAGAGCCCACTTAAAGGAGCACTTGATATCCGTTGAAGCACCTGCTGTTTTTGTGCCTCATCTGGAATTTGTAGCGATTGGCGTGGCCGTAAGAAAGTGATCTTATCACATTGTCCGCTAAAAGAAGTAGACATTTTAGTTTGGCTGGAAGATGGTCTTTCTTCTGCAGATGTTACTGTTGCTTTAACACCTACCCCACGTACACAACCTTTTTTCCCCTTCCCAACACGCCTATTCCCCTTTCCACCAGCAGCAGGCCTTTTTCCACTCATTTTGGTGGTTAACTAATTAACAACTCTGGAGTTGTTTGCACAAAAAAACAATGGATGGGAACCAAGCAGAGCTGAGTGGCCAAACTGTGGTATTAGGCCAAAACTATTGGCTGGGTTAGATGCAGAAAAAAATTATATTCAATTTGCAACCTGATGGAGGTCAGTATAGATGGACTAATAGAGAAAGTCCCACACACTGCTAGAAGGCCAAATATTTTTTCAGAGCTAGATGCAGATAAAAATTATTTTTAATTTGAAACCTGATGGAGGTCAGTATAGATGGACTAATAGAGAAAGTCCCACACACTGCTAGAAGGCCAAATATTTTTTCAGAGCTAGATGCAGATAAAAATTATTTTTAATTTGCAACCTGATGGAGGTCAGTATAGATGGACTAATAGAGAAAGTCCCACACACTGCTAGAAGGCCAAATATTTTTTCAGAGGTAGATGCAGAAAAAGATATATTCAGTTTGCAACCTGATGGAGGTCTGTATAGATGGATTAATAGAACAAGTCCCACACACAGCTAGAAGCCCAATACTTTTTCAGAGGTAGATGCAGAAAAAAATATATTCAGTTTGCAACCTGATGGAGGTCAGTATAGATGGACTAATACAACAAGTCCCACACACAGCTAGAAGCCCAATATTTTTTCAGAGGTAGATGCAGAAAAAAATATATTCAGTTTGCAACCTGATGGAGGTCTGTATAGATGGATTAATAGAACAAGTCCCACACACAGCTAGAAGCCCAATATTTTTTCAGAGGTAGATGCAGAAAAAAATATATTCAGTTTGCAACCTGATGGAGGTCAGTATAGATGGACTAATACAACAAGTCCCACACACAGCTAGAAGCCCAATATTTTTTCAGAGGTAGATGCAGAAAAAAATATATTCAGTTTGCAACCTGATGGAGGTCTGTATAGATGGATTAATAGAACAAGTCCCACACACAGCTAGAAGCCCAATATTTTTTCAGAGGTAGATGCAGAAAAAAATATATTCAGTTTGCAACCTGATGGAGGTCAGTATAGATGGACTAATACAACAAGTCCCACACACAGCTAGAAGCCCAATATTTTTTCAGAGGTAGATGCAGAAAAAAATATATTCAGTTTGCAACCTGATGGAGGTCTGTATAGATGGATTAATAGAACAAGTCCCACACACAGCTAGAAGCCCAATATTTTTTCAGAGGTAGATGCAGAAAAAAATATATTCAGTTTGCTACCTGATGGAGGTCTGTATAGATGGATTAATAGAACAAGTCCCACACACAGCTAGAAGCCCAATATTTTTTCAGAGGTAGATGCAGAAAAAAATATATTCAGTTTGCAACCTGATGGAGGTCAGTATAGATGGACTAATACAACAAGTCCCACACACAGCTAGAAGCCCAATATTTTTTCAGAGGTAGATGCAGAAAAAAATATATTCAGTTTGCAACCTGATGGAGGTCTGTATAGATGGATTAATAGAACAAGTCCCACACACAGCTAGAAGCCCAATATTTTTTCAGAGGTAGATGCAGAAAAAAATATATTCAGTTTGCAACCTGATGGAGGTCAGTATAGATGGACTAATACAACAAGTCCCACACACAGCTAGAAGCCCAATATTTTTTCAGAGGTAGATGCAGAAAAAAATATATTCAGTTTGCAACCTGATGGAGGTCTGTATAGATGGATTAATAGAACAAGTCCCACACACAGCTAGAAGCCCAATATTTTTTCAGAGGTAGATGCAGAAAAAAATATATTCAGTTTGCTACCTGATGGAGGTCTGTATAGATGGATTAATAGAACAAGTCCCACACACAGCTAGAAGCCCAATATTTTTTCAGAGGTAGATGAAGAAAAAAATATATGCAGTTTGCAACCTGATGGAGGTCAGTATAGATGGACTAATACAACAAGTCCCACACACAGCTAGAAGCCCAATATTTTTTTCAGAGCTAGATGCAGAAAAAAATTATATTCAATTTTCAACCTGATGGAGGTCAGTATAGATGGACTAATAGAATGATGCTATGCCCAAAAGATTTTACTTCACTAGGTGCAGTAAAAAAATTGGTATTCTATACACAGGTGGTATATCTTGCAACACAGATAGGCTACTCCACTGACTAACACACTCTGCAATAGGCCAAAAGGGATTAGCTTTGCTAGATTCAGCCAAATGCTGTGAAAAAAACTTGCACAGCACTGGCACAGACCTGCCTGGTAAAAACTGATAGAAACTGATGTAACCTAGTCCTGAAAAGGACTCCAATTACAATTAGTCTTTACTCCCACAATCTATCTATTTAAGAGCACAGACCTGCCTGATAAAAGTCGTAGGAAATGCTGTAACCTAGTCCTTAAAAGGACTGCAATCACAACTATTCCCTACTCCCAAGCTATCTGTAGATTTGTGCGAAAATTGGCTTGAAATTAACAAGGTATAGCGCACACAGCAACAGCGGTGCCGTCTAACACGCAGCTGCAGCAGTGAGAAAATGGTGGCGACGGGGAAAACGGCTTGGTCTTATAGGGCAAGGACATGTGACATACACTGCCAATGACACATGCCCTTGCTTGTGTGAAAAAAAGCACTTCGCTCCGTGTGTGCGCTGCTGATAGGCTGACAGATTGCACCTCCCCACTGTAAATGCGGGAAAGAGAAAAAAAAAATGGAGATCTTCATTGTTCCTGCAGAGATCCATCCCCTGCCCCTCCCCCCACCCCGCTGTACACTCAAACTGCGTATTAACATTAATTTTCATCATTACTGAGAAAAAATCCAGTTATGATTTTGGTGCACGAACAGTTATCGAACATAACCTCGACCAGTCGAATTTTTCTCAAATTGTTCGTGTTCGCCGAACGGCTCGAACACCGCCCAAAACAGCTCGAATTTGAGATTGGCGAACAGTTCGAGTAGAACAACGCTCATCTCTAGTGCTCACTTCCGCCGTTCGCATCCCGCAGCTCAGTGACTTACATCTCCACAGAAGACGTTGGGCCTGCCACTTCACCGGCTGAAATGCGATGTGCCCACCCGGTGGAATTCAACTCTGCATATGTTGCAGCGACTGTGGCAGCACCGACAAGCCCTGGTGCAATACGTTCTGACATATATCCTGGGCCAACGAGATCCAGAGGTGGGGCAAATCACGCTGGAGGAGTGGTCTCAGATCAGGGACCTATGCACCCTTCTGCACAGTTTTGAAATGGCGACGAAGATGTTTAGTGCTGACGATGCCATTATCAGCATGACTATTACAGTGATTTACATGCTGGAGCACATGTTAAACAGAATTCGGAGTCAGGTGGTGGCACAAGAGGACGTGGAGGAAGTACAGGAGGAGGAGTTGTATGCAGAAGGGCTAACATCTGCAAGGTCCAGACGGTCGGCAGCAACAAGGCGGCAGGCATGTGAGGGTGGGGGAGATGGTTTTACCAGGGAGCATGGAAGCAGCCAAACTAGTGAGGAAGGTGCTGGAGCCCAGGAAGAAGTGGAGGACGAACTGATGGAAGACTTATCAGATGAGGGAGACCTTCATCACATTCCTGTTGTGCGAGGTTGGGGGAGAGGACAGATGAAGGAAGCATGATGGTTACCTCGCCACCAACACAACAGGGACTTGGTGCTCCTGGATGCGCAAGACACATGAGTGCCTTCTTGCTGCATTACCTGCAACGCATGCAGGAGTATCAGCAGAGACTGTTGCAGAATCTTACATGTGCTTTTCCCCAAAACACTAGTGGTGCACGTAGTGAATCTCACAATTCCAACTTGCCAACCGTGGGACCGTCGAGTGTTCAGCACTCAAAACGTAACAGAAACACAGTTTCTTCTAGTAACATCAATTTTGCGGAATCATTTCACCACTTTTTTAGGCCATCCTTTGCAAGGCCACAGGAGACAAGAAGTCTGACACAAAGTCATTGCCTAGAGACGTTGGTACAGGAGTATCTCCAAGTAAACATTGAAGCCATGACTGTGTCACTGGACCCTTGCTCTTTTTGGGCTTCCAATCTGGATAAATTGCTGGAGCTCGCCACTTACGCCTTGGAGATCTTGTTATGCCCCGCAGCCAGCGTTCTGTCTGAACGTGTGTTCAGCGCTGCTGGTGGTGTGCTGACAGATAAGCACATGCGGCTCTTCATTGATAATGTAGACAGATGCACGTTCATAAAGATGAACAAGTCATGGATCCAAAACGACTTTGCTACCCCTGTGTCATCCTGGGGAGAGTAAAAGCTTGATGATTTGTTAAAATCACCTCACCAACCGTTTTAAGCTTTCAAATTACTAATCATGTTTATCTGTACCTTGGCTGGAAAATAATTTGGGCCTTGTAGCAGTGTGCAGTACTGATTCTATTAGGCCATCTATACTAAACTCCACCAGTTTTAAAATTACTAATCATGTTTATCTGTATCTTGACTGGAAAATAATTTGGGCCTTGTAGCAGTTTGCAGTACTGATTCTATTAGGCCATCTATTCTAAACTCCACCAGATTTAAAATTACTAATCTTGTTTATCTGTATCTTGGTAGGAAAATAATTTGGGCCTTGTAGCAGTTTGCAGTACAGATACTATTAGGCCATCTATACTAAGCTCCACCAGCTTTCAAATTAATAATAATTTTTAGCTGCATCTAGCCCGGAAAATAATTTTGGGGCTCCTAGATGTGCAAGACACATGAGTGCCTTCTTGCTGCACTACCTGAAACATGACCCTCAGATTGTCAGAATTCGAAATAATCCTGACCACTGGGTTGCCACACTCTTAGATCCCCCACACTCTTCGATCAACCTTTTCATTTTAATAAAGACCAAAAAAATGGTCATTTTTGAAATTATAAGCATTAGCAGGTTATTAGAAACTGAAATCAAACAGTTTTCAACTGAAAACTTTATTCTAGGTTATGTTACATTTGCACATAGGATTTCTTGTTCGAAAGGAGCTTCTGAACTCTCTCATCCATTGAATTTGTCAGGTTTTGGATGGTTTCTGCTTCAATTGTTTTGCATGAGGACAGAATACCCTCCCAGAGCTGTTGCTTAGATGTGAACTGCCTCCCGCCATCATAGACACTCCTTTTGATGATGCTCCAGAGGTTCTGAATGGAGTAGAGGTCAGGGAAGCATGGGGGTCACACCATAAGTTTGTCCCCTTTTATGCCCATATCAGCCAGAGATGCAGATGTGTTATGTGCAGCATGAGACGGTGCATTATCATGCATGAAAATGATGTTGCTGTGGAATACACGGTTCTTCTTCTTGAACCATGGCAGGAAGTGCTGTTTGAGAAACTCCACATACATTATGGAGTTCATCTTTACCCCTTCAGGGATCCTAAAGGGGCCGACAATCTCTCTCCCCATGATTCCAGCCCAAAACATTACTCCACCTCCTCCTTGTTGGCGCTGTAGCTGTGTTTGCGTGGGGTGTCCATCAACCAGCCATCCTCCACTCCATCCATCTGGACCATCGAGCGTTGCACGGCACTCATCCGTGAACAAAACAGTTTTGAAGTCAGTCTTTTCTGCTTGTGTGCAGTGGATAGAGGAGGTCGACAGGATGGCGTACGCACAGCGGCAAACCTCTGAAGGACCCGACATCTTCTTGTTCAGGGGACGTTGGAGGCACCAGCAGCTTCAAAAACTTGTCTGCTGCTATGACAAGGCTTTTTTGCCGCTGCTCTTTTAACCTGACGTAATTGCCTGTAGGAAAGAGTCCTCAATTTGCCCTTATCAGCACGCACACGAGTGTACTGTGAATCAGCTACATACTTCTTGATTGCCAAGACACTTCATCCTGATCATCGCACAATGTTGATTGTAGTCATGCCTTGACCTAAACACTCCACAATTTGTTGCTTCTCAGCAGCCGACACATCCTTTTTCTTTCCCATTTTGGCAGAAAATGTAGGCTGCTTAATAATTTGGGACAGCCTTCTTAAGTAGTCTTGCCTTTCATTGGACACACCTGCCAAACTAATTAGCACAGGTGTCTGCAATTGCTTACAGTGATATAAAGAGCCCTGACACACATCACGATCAATGAGTTTAACTGACAAACAAACAAATTCTTCCCTCATCACTCCTAAACACTTTTTGCATAATAATTTGGAACACAGTGTACATGTGCTTTTCCACAAAACACCAGTGGTTCACGTAGTGAATCTTACAGTTCTAACTTGCCAACCGTGGTCTGTATGGAGTTGTTCAATAAAGGGCCCAAAATTAAGATAACATAGATGGGAGAGGTCTCTATGAATAGGAATTCCTAAGAATTGGATACCCTGTGAGGGCCAGGCAAAGGGAAAGTTGGACTGGATGGAATCCTGTATGGATTTGGGGAGGGAGACATCGAGGGCCTCAGACTTCGCTGTATTGATTTTAAAATTTGACCATGTAACAAAGTGATCTATTTCAGCCATAACAGCAGGGATGGATATATGTGATTGAGTGATATATACTAGGACATAATCAGCAAATAGAGAGCACTAGTACTCGGTGCCTCCCACATCAATCCACCTAATATTGGGGTTATGGCGAATTGATGAGAGCAGGTGTTCCGTCACTAGGATGTATAAGAGAGGGGACAGAGGACATCCCTGCCTTGTCCCATTGGTGATTATGAAAGGTGATGAAAATGTTCTGACGCGCCCCCTGGGCCTTGGGACATCCGGAGCCGGACCCTTTTTGGTGGATGCTGGTGGTTGTAGTCTCCGTGGCGGCGACCCGGTTCCGTGACTCAGGGCGGTCAAACCAGTGGCGGAACTATTTATGTGGTTTTGATGTTTAAATGTCCGACTACGCCACCCGTGGATTGCGGTCAGAGGCAACATTTTCATCACCTTTCACAATCACCAATGGGACAAGGCAGGGATGTTCTCTGTCCCCTCTCTTATACATCCTAGTGACGGAGCACCTGCTCTCATCAATTCGCCATAACCCCAATATTAGGTGGATTGAGGTGGGAGGCACCGAGTACAAGTGCTCTCTATTTGCTGATGATGTCCTAGTATATATCACTCAATCACATATATCCATCCATGCTGTTATGGCTGAAATAGATCACTTTGTTACATGGTCAAATTTTAAAATCAATGCAGCGAAGTCTGAGGCCCTCGATGTCTCCCTCCCCAAATCCATATAGGATTCCATCCAGTCCAACTTTCCCTTTGCCTGGCCCTCACAGGGTATCAAATACTTAGGAATTCCTATTCATAGAGACCTCTCCCATCTATGTTATCTTAATTTTGGGCCCTTTATTGAACAACTCCATACAGACCACGGTTGGCAAGTTAGAACTGTAAGATTCACTACGTGAACCACTGGTGTTTTGTGGAAAAGCACATGTACACTGTATTCCAAATTATTATGCAAAAAGTGTTTAGGAGTGATAAGGGAAGAATTTGTTTGTTTGTCAGTTAAACTCATTGATGGTGATGTGTGTCAGGGCTCTTTAAATCACTGTAAGCAATTGCAGACACCTGTGCTAATTAGTTTGGCAGGTGTGTCCAATGAAAGGCAAGACTACTTAAGAAGGCTGTCTCACATTATTAAGCAGCCTACATTTTCTGCCAAAATGGGAAAGAAAAAGGATGTGTTGGCTGCTGAGAAGCAACAAATTGTGGAGTGTTTAGGTCAAGGCATGACTACAATCAACATTGTGCGATGATCAGGATGAAGTGTCTTGGCAATCAAGAAGTATGTAGCTGATTCACAGTACACACGTGTACTGCCATGGTTCAAGAAGAAGAAGCGTGTATTTCACAGCAAGATCATTTTTCTGCATGATAATGCACCATCTCATGCTGCACATAAAACATCTGCATCTCTGGCTGATATGGGCATAAAAGGGGACAAACTTATGGTGTGACCCCCATGCTCCCCTGACCTCTACCCCATTCAGAACCTTTGGAGCATCATTAAAAGGAGTGTCTATGATGGCGGGAGGCAGTTCTCATTTGCACAAGGAAAGACTAGAAGCAATGGGATGAAACTAAATGGGAGGAGACACAGATTAGATATTAGAAAAAACTTTTTGACAGTTAGGGTGATTAATGAGTGGAACAGGCTGCCACGAGAGGTGGTGAGTTCCCCTTCAATGGACGTCTTCAAACAGAGGCTGGACAGACATCTGTCTGAGATGATCTAGTGAATCCTGCTTTGAGCAGGGGGTTGGACCAGATGACCCAGGAGGTCCCTTCCAACTCTACCATTCTATGATTCTATGATTCTATGATTCTACATCTAAGCAACAGCTCTGGGAGGGTATTCTGTCCTCATGCAAAACAATTGAAGCAGAAACCATCCAAAACCTGACAAATTCAATGGACGAGAGAGTTCAGAAGCTCCTTTCGAACAAGGGGTCCTATGTGAAAATGTAACATCACCTAGAATAAAGTTTTGAGTTGAAAACTGTTTGATTTCAGTTTCTAACAACCTGCTAATGCTTATAATTTCAAAAATGACCATTTTTTTGGTCTTTATTAAAATGAAAAGGTTGATCGAAAAGTTTGGGGGATCTAAGAGTGTGGCAACCCAGTAGTCATGATTACTTCGAATTCTGACAATATGAGGGTCATGCTGCAGGTAGTGCAGCAAGAAGGCACTTATGTGTCTTGCGCATCTCGGAGCCCCAGAATTATTTTCCGGGCTAGATGCAGCTAAAAATTATTATTAATTTTAAATCTGGTGAAGCTTTAGTATAGATGGCCTAATAGGATCAGTGCTGCACACTGCTACAAATCCCAAATTATTTTCCAGTCAAGATACAGATAAACATGATTAGTAATTTTAAATCTGGTGGAGCTTATTATAGATGGCCTAATAGAATCAGTGCTGCACACTGCTACAAAGCCCAAATTATTTTCCAGCCAAGATACAGATAAACATGATTAGTAATTTGAAAGCTTAAAACGGTTGGTAGGGTGATTTTAACCAATCATCAAGCTTTTACTCTCCCCAGGATGACACAGGGGTAGAAAAGTCGTTTCGGATCCATGATTTGTTCATCTTTATGAACGTGAGTCTGTCTACATTATCAGTGGAGAGCCGCGTGCGCTTATCTGTCAGCACACCACCAGCAGCACTGAACACACGTTCAGACAGAACGCTGGCTGCGGGGCATGACAAGATCTCCAAGGCGTAAGTGGCTAGCTCCGGCCATTTATCCAGATTGGAAGCCCAAAAAGAGCAAGGGTCCAGTGACACAGTCGTGGCTTCAATGTTTACTTGGAGATACTCCTGTACCATCGTCTCTAGGCGTTGACTATGTGTCAGACTTCTTGTCTCCTGTGGCCTTGCAAAGGATGGGCTAAAAAAGTGGTGAAATGATTCCGCAAAATTGATGTTACCAGCAGATACTGTGGTTCTGTTACGGTTTGAGTGCTGAACACTTGACGGTCCCACGGTTGGCAAGTTGGAACTGTGAGATTCACTACGTGCACCACTGGTATTTTGTGGAAAAGCACATGTAAGATTCTGCAACAGTCTCTGCTGATACTCCTGCATGAGTGCATCCCTTTCTATGGCAGGAATAATTTCTGCAAATTTACTTTTGTACCGGGGATCTAACAGTGTGGCAACCCAGTAGTCAGGATTATTTCTAATTCTCACAATTCGAGGGTCATGTTGCAGGTAGTGCAGCAAGAAGGCACTCATGTGTGTTGCGCATCGAGGAGCACCAAGTCCCTGTTGTGTTGGTGGCGAGGTAACAATCATGCTTCCTTCCTCTGTCCTCTCCCCCCAACCTCGCACAACAGAAATGTGATCAAGGTCTCCCTCATCTGATGAGTCTTCCATCAGTTCATCCTCCACTTCTTCCTGGGCTCCTGCACCTTCCTTACTAGTTTGGCTGCTACCATGCGCCCTGGTAAAACCATCTCCCCCACCCTCACATGCCTGCCGCCTTGGTGCTGCCGACCGTCTGGACCTTGCAGATGTTAGCCCTTCCGCATACAACTCCTCCTCCTCTACTTCCTCCACCTCCTCTTGTGCCACCACCTGACTCCGAATTCTGTTTAACATGTGCTCCAGCATGTAAATCACCGGAATAGTCATGCTGATAATGGCATCGTCAGCACTAAACATCTTCGTCGCCATTTCAAAACTGTGCAGAAGGGTGCATAGGTCCCTGATCTGAGACCACTCCTCCAGCGTGATTTGCCCCATCTGTGGATCTCGTTGGCCCAGGCTATACGTCAGAACGTATTGCACCAGGGCTTGTCGGTGCTGCCACAGTCGCTGCAACATGTGCAGAGTTGAATTCCACCGGGTAGGCACATCGCATTTTAGCCGGTGAAGTGGCAGGCCCAACGACTTCTGTAGAGATGTAAGTCGCTGAGCTGCGGGATGCGAACGGCAAAAGTGAGCACACAGCGACCGTGCCCTCTGCAGAAGGCCATCTAGTCTGGGATAGTGGGCTAAAAATTACTGGACAACCAGGTTCAACACGTGAGCCATACAAGGCATGTGTGTGACATTGCCCCGGCGAAGGGCCGCACCCAGGTTTGCAGAATTGTCGCACACGGCCTTCCCTGGTTTCAGGTCCAGTGGAGACAACCATTCATGAAATTGGTTCTCCAGAGCTGACCACAACTCCTCAGCTGTGTGACTCACATTTCCCAGACATTTCAATGTAAAAACCGCCTGATGACGTTGAGCCCTACTGCCAGCATAGTAAGGAGGTGTGCAGGATCCCTTCTGCGCAGTTAGAAAGCTTGTGGCATGACCAGACAGGCTTTGGGTGCAGGTGGAAGACCGAGAGGAGGTTGAGGAGGCAGAAGCAGTGGAGGAACTTTGACATAAAGAGGATTGACGCACAACTCGTGGGGACGGCAAGACTTGGACAGTAGCCCCTTGTCCTGCTGTCACCATAGTTACCCAGTGCCCAGTCAGCGACATGTAACGCCCCTGTCCATGCCTACTCGTCCAAGTGTCTGTGGTGAAATGCACCCTGTCACACACAGAGTTTCTCAAAGAAGCGGTGATGTTGTGTGCGACATGCTGGTGGAGCGCAGGCACACCTTTCTTTGAGAAGTAGTGCCGACTGGGCATCTGGTACTGGGGCACTGCGACGGACATAAGGTCTCGAAAATCCTCTGTGTCCACCAGGCGGAAAGGCAGCATTTCTGTAGCCAAGAGCTTGCAGATGGTGAAATTCAACCTCTTAGCTTTCTCATGGCTAGGAGGAAATGGTCTTTTACTTGTCCACATCTGAGGGACCGAGGGCTGGCTATTGTGCTTAGACGGGGTTGATAAGGGTGTCCCCGGCAAACTGCCGGTCTGTGAGGAAGATGCAGGCGGACATGTTAGGTTGCCTTGATCCAAAGGTGGTGCTATCGATGTCGGACAGCGCTCAACACCAGCTGGTGTTACCACCTCCAAAGAAAATGATGACCTGCCAATCACGCTGGCTGTTGCGGGTAAAGAGGTGGCAGGTCTGCGCCCCAAAACAGGTGTGACTGCTGTCCCCCCAGTCACAGAGGATGAAGAGGCCGCGGATGCACAAGATATGGCAGACGGTGGTTGGCCCGGCCGGCTAGGCCGCATTGTAGCACACTGAGCTTCCCACTGCAACTTATGCTTCATGTCCATGTGCCGGTTCATGCATGAAGTACTCAAACTATGTATTTTTTGGCCTCTACTTAGCTTTTGCTGACAAATGTTACAGATAACACGAGTTGGGTCATCTTTATCGATCTGAAAAAATGCCCAGGCTATGCAAGGCTTAGCACCCATGCGACCTGAAGAGCCACCACGACTTGTGGTGAGAGGCAGAGTTGTGTTTGAGGATGCAGTTGTTGACGTGCTTCCAGTACTACGTCTCTGTCCAGGAAGGCGCAACCTGACCTCGTCGTCACTAGCATCTTCCTCCACCTCCTCTGCTGACCTCATCTCTTGGCTGACTGTGGGTTGACAGCAAGTGGGATCTCCAACCTCATCATCATCACCCTGTGCGTTATCACACCCGTCGTCCTCAGAGCCAACCTGTTCCTGCCCTGACAAAAAACTAAAGTTGTCGCTCCAATCAGGTATTTGAGTCTTATCATCGTCTTCCTCATTGTCTCCACCAACAGGAGTTACAGTTTGGGAATGAGGGTCTACATTATGGTCAGAACCTTCTGCGTCTGGTCCTGGATCCGACTCATAAAGATTCTGGGCATCAGTGCAGATCATTTCCTCGTCTGGATTCACAGAAGCGCTGGAGTCGACCTCTGATTCCCAGGCTAAAGTATGAGTAAACAGCTCTGCAGACTCAACCATCTGTTCTACCTCATACTCAGACGGGCAGCTGGAGATTTGGGAGCTGTGAGGAAGCAAGTGCGATTGGGGTGACACCTTTGAGGACTGGAGTATTTGTGATGTTGAAGTTGATGTGGAGGAGAGCCCACTTAAAGGAGCACTTGATATCCGTTGAAGCACCTGCTGTTTTTGTGCCTCATCTGGAATTTGTAGCGATTGGCGTGGCCGTAAGAAAGTGATCTTATCACATTGTCCGCTAAAAGAAGTAGACATTTTAGTTTGGCTGGAAGATGGTCTTTCTTCTGCAGATGTTACTGTTGCTTTAACACCTACCCCACGTACACAACCTTTTTTCCCCTTCCCAACACGCCTATTCCCCTTTCCACCAGCAGCAGGCCTTTTTCCACTCATTTTGGTGGTTAACTAATTAACAACTCTGGAGTTGTTTGCACAAAAAAACAATGGATGGGAACCGAGCAGAGCTGAGTGGCCAAACTGTGGTATTAGGCCAAAACTATTGGCTGGGTTAGATGCAGAAAAAAATTATATTCAATTTGCAACCTGATGGAGGTCAGTATAGATGGACTAATAGAGAAAGTCCCACACACTGCTAGAAGGCCAAATATTTTTTCAGAGCTAGATGCAGATAAAAATTATTTTTAATTTGCAACCTGATGGAGGTCAGTATAGATGGACTAATAGAGAAAGTCCCACACACTGCTAGAAGGCCAAATATTTTTTCAGAGGTAGATGCAGAAAAAGATATATTCAGTTTGCAACCTGATGGAGGTCTGTATAGATGGATTAATAGAACAAGTCCCACACACAGCTAGAAGCCCAATACTTTTTCAGAGGTAGATGCAGAAAAAAATATATTCAGTTTGCAACCTGATGGAGGTCAGTATAGATGGACTAATACAACAAGTCCCACACACAGCTAGAAGCCCAATATTTTTTCAGAGGTAGATGCAGAAAAAAATATATTCAGTTTGCAACCTGATGGAGGTCTGTATAGATGGATTAATAGAACAAGTCCCACACACAGCTAGAAGCCCAATATTTTTTCAGAGGTAGATGCAGAAAAAAATATATTCAGTTTGCAACCTGATGGAGGTCAGTATAGATGGACTAATACAACAAGTCCCACACACAGCTAGAAGCCCAATATTTTTTCAGAGGTAGATGCAGAAAAAAATATATTCAGTTTGCAACCTGATGGAGGTCTGTATAGATGGATTAATAGAACAAGTCCCACACACAGCTAGAAGCCCAATATTTTTTCAGAGGTAGATGCAGAAAAAAATATATTCAGTTTGCAACCTGATGGAGGTCAGTATAGATGGACTAATACAACAAGTCCCACACACAGCTAGAAGCCCAATATTTTTTCAGAGGTAGATGCAGAAAAAAATATATTCAGTTTGCAACCTGATGGAGGTCTGTATAGATGGATTAATAGAACAAGTCCCACACACAGCTAGAAGCCCAATATTTTTTCAGAGGTAGATGCAGAAAAAAATATATTCAGTTTGCTACCTGATGGAGGTCTGTATAGATGGATTAATAGAACAAGTCCCACACACAGCTAGAAGCCCAATATTTTTTCAGAGGTAGATGAAGAAAAAAATATATGCAGTTTGCAACCTGATGGAGGTCAGTATAGATGGACTAATACAACAAGTCCCACACACAGCTAGAAGCCCAATATTTTTTTCAGAGCTAGATGCAGAAAAAAATTATATTCAATTTTCAACCTGATGGAGGTCAGTATAGATGGACTAATAGAATGATGCTATGCCCAAAAGATTTTACTTCACTAGGTGCAGTAAAAAAATTGGTATTCTATACACAGGTGGTATATCTTGCAACACAGATAGGCTACTCCACTGACTAACACACTCTGCAATAGGCCAAAAGGGATTAGCTTTGCTAGATTCAGCCAAATGCTGTGAAAAAAACTTGCACAGCACTGGCACAGACCTGCCTGGCAAAAACTGATAGAAACTGATGTAACCTAGTCCTGAAAAGGACTCCAATTACAATTAGTCTTTACTCCCACAATCTATCTATTTAAGAGCACAGACCTGCCTGATAAAAGTCGTAGGAAATGCTGTAACCTAGTCCTTAAAAGGACTGCAATCACAACTATTCCCTACTCCCAAGCTATCTGTAGATTTGTGCGAAAATTGGCTTGAAATTAACAAGGTATAGCGCACACAGCAACAGCGGTGCCGTCTAACACGCAGCTGCAGCAGTGAGAAAATGGTGGCGACGGGGAAAACGGCTTGGTCTTATAGGGCAAGGACATGTGACATACACTGCCAATGACACATGCCCTTGCTTGTGTGAAAAAAAGCACTTCGCTCCGTGTGTGCGCTGCTGATAGGCTGACAGATTGCACCTCCCCACTGTAAATGCGGGAAAGAGAAAAAAAAAATGGAGATCTTCATTGTTCCTGCAGAGATCCATCCCCTGCCCCTCCCCCCACCCCGCTGTACACTCAAACTGCGTATTAACATTAATTTTCATCATTACTGAGAAAAAATCCAGTTATGATTTTGGTGCACGAACAGTTATCGAACATAACCTCGACCAGTCGAATTTTTCTCAAATTGTTCGTGTTCGCCGAACGGCTCGAACACCGCCCAAAACAGCTCGAATTTGAGATTGGCGAACAGTTCGAGTAGAACAACGCTCATCTCTAGTGCTCACTTCCGCCGTTCGCATCCCGCAGCTCAGTGACTTACATCTCCACAGAAGACGTTGGGCCTGCCACTTCACCGGCTGAAATGCGATGTGCCCACCCGGTGGAATTCAACTCTGCATATGTTGCAGCGACTGTGGCAGCACCGACAAGCCCTGGTGCAATACGTTCTGACATATAGCCTGGGCCAACGAGATCCAGAGGTGGGGCAAATCACGCTGGAGGAGTGGTCTCAGATCAGGGACCTATGCACCCTTCTGCACAGTTTTGAAATGGCGACGAAGATGTTTAGTGCTGACGATGCCATTATCAGCATGACTATTACAGTGATTTACATGCTGGAGCACATGTTAAACAGAATTCGGAGTCAGGTGGTGGCACAAGAGGACGTGGAGGAAGTACAGGAGGAGGAGTTGTATGCAGAAGGGCTAACATCTGCAAGGTCCAGACGGTCGGCAGCAACAAGGCGGCAGGCATGTGAGGGTGGGGGAGATGGTTTTACCAGGGAGCATGGAAGCAGCCAAACTAGTGAGGAAGGTGCTGGAGCCCAGGAAGAAGTGGAGGACGAACTGATGGAAGACTTATCAGATGAGGGAGACCTTCATCACATTCCTGTTGTGCGAGGTTGGGGGAGAGGACAGATGAAGGAAGCATGATGGTTACCTCGCCACCAACACAACAGGGACTTGGTGCTCCTGGATGCGCAAGACACATGAGTGCCTTCTTGCTGCATTACCTGCAACGCATGCAGGAGTATCAGCAGAGACTGTTGCAGAATCTTACATGTGCTTTTCCCCAAAACACTAGTGGTGCACGTAGTGAATCTCACAATTCCAACTTGCCAATCGTGGGACCGTCGAGTGTTCAGCACTCAAAACGTAACAGAAACACAGTTTCTTCTAGTAACATCAATTTTGCGGAATCATTTCACCACTTTTTTAGGCCATCCTTTGCAAGGCCACAGGAGACAAGAAGTCTGACACAAAGTCATTGCCTAGAGACGTTGGTACAGGAGTATCTCCAAGTAAACATTGAAGCCATGACTGTGTCACTGGACCCTTGCTCTTTTTGGGCTTCCAATCTGGATAAATTGCTGGAGCTCGCCACTTACGCCTTGGAGATCTTGTTATGCCCCGCAGCCAGCGTTCTGTCTGAACGTGTGTTCAGCGCTGCTGGTGGTGTGCTGACAGATAAGCACATGCGGCTCTTCATTGATAATGTAGACAGATGCACGTTCATAAAGATGAACAAGTCATGGATCCAAAACGACTTTGCTACCCCTGTGTCATCCTGGGGAGAGTAAAAGCTTGATGATTTGTTAAAATCACCTCACCAACCGTTTTAAGCTTTCAAATTACTAATCATGTTTATCTGTACCTTGGCTGGAAAATAATTTGGGCCTTGTAGCAGTGTGCAGTACTGATTCTATTAGGCCATCTATACTAAACTCCACCAGTTTTAAAATTACTAATCATGTTTATCTGTATCTTGACTGGAAAATAATTTGGGCCTTGTAGCAGTTTGCAGTACTGATTCTATTAGGCCATCTATTCTAAACTCCACCAGATTTAAAATTACTAATCTTGTTTATCTGTATCTTGGTAGGAAAATAATTTGGGCCTTGTAGCAGTTTGCAGTACAGATACTATTAGGCCATCTATACTAAGCTCCACCAGCTTTCAAATTAATAATAATTTTTAGCTGCATCTAGCCCGGAAAATAATTTTGGGGCTCCTAGATGTGCAAGACACATGAGTGCCTTCTTGCTGCACTACCTGAAACATGACCCTCAGATTGTCAGAATTCGAAATAATCCTGACCACTGGGTTGCCACACTCTTAGATCCCCCACACTCTTCGATCAACCTTTTCATTTTAATAAAGACCAAAAAAATGGTCATTTTTGAAATTATAAGCATTAGCAGGTTATTAGAAACTGAAATCAAACAGTTTTCAACTGAAAACTTTATTCTAGGTTATGTTACATTTGCACATAGGATTTCTTGTTCGAAAGGAGCTTCTGAACTCTCTCATCCATTGAATTTGTCAGGTTTTGGATGGTTTCTGCTTCAATTGTTTTGCATGAGGACAGAATACCCTCCCAGAGCTGTTGCTTAGATGTGAACTGCCTCCCGCCATCATAGACACTCCTTTTGATGATGCTCCAGAGGTTCTGAATGGGGTAGAGGTCAGGGAAGCATGGGGGTCACACCATAAGTTTGTCCCCTTTTATGCCCATATCAGCCAGAGATGCAGATGTGTTATGTGCAGCATGAGACGGTGCATTATCATGCATGAAAATGATGTTGCTGTGGAATACACGGTTCTTCTTCTTGAACCATGGCAGGAAGTGCTGTTTGAGAAACTCCACATACATTATGGAGTTCATCTTTACCCCTTCAGGGATCCTAAAGGGGCCGACAATCTCTCTCCCCATGATTCCAGCCCAAAACATTACTCCACCTCCTCCTTGTTGGCGCTGTAGCCGTGTTTGCGTGGGGTGTCCATCAACCAGCCATCCTCCACTCCATCCATCTGGACCATCGAGCGTTGCACGGCACTCATCCGTGAACAAAACAGTTTTGAAGTCAGTCTTTTCTGCTTGTGTGCAGTGGATAGAGGAGGTCGACAGGATGGCGTACGCACAGCGGCAAACTTCTGAAGGACCCGACATCTTCTTGTTCAGGGGACGTTGGAGGCACCAGCAGCTTCAAAAACTTGTCTGCTGCTATGACAAGGCTTTTTTGCCGCTGCTCTTTTAACCTGACGTAATTGCCTGTAGGAAAGAGTCCTCAATTTGCCCTTATCAGCACGCACACGAGTGTACTGTGAATCAGCTACATACTTCTTGATTGCCAAGACATTTCATCCTGATCATCGCACAATGTTGATTGTAGTCATGCCTTGACCTAAACACTCCACAATTTGTTGCTTCTCAGCAGCCGACACATCCTTTTTCTTTCCCATTTTGGCAGAAAATGTAGGCTGCTTAATAATTTGGGACAGCCTTCTTAAGTAGTCTTGCCTTTCATTGGACACACCTGCCAAACTAATTAGCACAGGTGTCTGCAATTGCTTACAGTGATATAAAGAGCCCTGACACACATCACGATCAATGAGTTTAACTGACAAACAAACAAATTCTTCCCTCATCACTCCTAAACACTTTTTGCATAATAATTTGGAACACAGTGTACATGTGCTTTTCCACAAAACACCAGTGGTTCACGTAGTGAATCTTACAGTTCTAACTTGCCAACCGTGGTCTGTATGGAGTTGTTCAATAAAGGGCCCAAAATTAAGATAACATAGATGGGAGAGGTCTCTATGAATAGGAATTCCTAAGAATTGGATACCCCGTGAGGGCCAGGCAAAGGGAAAGTTGGACTGGATGGAATCCTGTATGGATTTGGGGAGGGAGACATCGAGGGCCTCAGACTTCGCTGTATTGATTTTAAAATTTGACCATGTAACAAAGTGATCTATTTCAGCCATAACAGCAGGGATGGATATATGTGATTGAGTGATATATACTAGGACATCATCAGCAAATAGAGAGCACTAGTACTCGGTGCCTCCCACATCAATCCACCTAATATTGGGGTTATGGCGAATTGATGAGAGCAGGTGTTCCGTCACTAGGATGTATAAGAGAGGGGACAGAGGACATCCCTGCCTTGTCCCATTGGTGATTATGAAAGGTGATGAAAATGTTCTGACGCGCCCCCTGGGCCTTGGGACATCCGGAGCCGGACCCTTTTTGGTGGATGCTGGTGGTTGTAGTCTCCGTGGCGGCGACCCGGTTCCGTGACTCAGGGCGGTCAAACCAGTGGCGGAACTATTTATGTGGTTTTGATGTTTAAATGTCCGACTACGCCACCCGTGGATTGCGGTCAGAGTGAACCGCCGCTGCAGGGCAGACCGCTGAGGCTGGTGTTGTGGGTGCAGCAGAGTATAGCCTCAGGGCAGTGTAAGCGGAGGATGGGGGTGATTGTGCAGGGCAGCAGCAGTAACGACACGGAGTCAGTGATGCAGTCCAGGGCCTTTACTCACAGTTCTTATTATCCAGACCACTTCTGCAGGTAACGGCTGCCCACGTCGTACTGTGCTCACCAGGTGAGGGGCTCAGACAAGTCCCAGATAACTTTGGAGCGCTTCACAGGACCCCCTTTGTGTGTCCTTTGTCTGGCCTTTCTTACCAACCCTTCTGTCCGGCTGCCTCAGGCCTTCTCTTGGTAAACTTGGCGCCAGTTTCCCTGACCCTATGTGCTGCCCTCCTAGTGGGTGTAGCGAGGGGCTGCGCCACATAAAATGTCACAGCCTCCGGTTTCTAGCTGAGGGTCGTTTCCCGCCTCCACTAGTTTCGGGAACCGGTGTCCCCCTTTGGCCTGACCCCTCCACGCAGGTGGATTCGGGTGTGCGGTGGCGACTCGCCCGTCCACACCCCTGGGATCCCTTCGTTCCTCGTTCCTGGACCCTCCTCCGCTCCTCTTCCTTCCTTCTCCCTCTTCCAGGCAAGGGCCCCTGCTCCCTGTCACTTCTGCTCAGACTTCTCTGCACTGAACTAAGATGGTGCCCACCTTTTATACTCCCTTCTCAATGCACCCAGGAACTGCTTCCTCCCTGCTCCTGCACTACAGGGTTCCCCTTCCTCAGTGTTCCCTCCCCCCACTCCAGCCAGGGAAAAGGACTGTCGTGCCCATATCAGGGGCATATTGGTCGCCCTGCCCCACGGCAATGTGGTGTAATGCATGCAGGTGTCGGGTCCTGATCCACACTCCATCCTTACCTGAGAGTGAGATATCACACCTCTGGGTGAGGTGCAATACCTCTGTAGCAACCGTGCCCTCGGGGTGCTACAGTTCCATTTATCTTCAGCCTAGGTGACGTATTGCGATACAGGGCCATGATTTTGGCTATAAAAGGGTCCCCAAGACCCCTACCCCAAGCTTTTTAAGAGAATAATATATGGCGTACCAGGAGACTCTATGGAATGCTTTCTCAGCATCCAAAGAGAGTACCTAATTACAAATTTTTAACTGCATCTAGCCCAGGAAATACTTTGTGCCTAGTAGCAGTGTCTGCTAGTCAGCGGATTATCCCGGCTGTTAAGCAAGCTACATCACCTGTAGCTTGGACACTTAATTTTTTCAAAGGAAATGCTTCGGGACCACGGGATACTCAGTGAAGAGCATCAGGAGGCACCCCAAGGCTTAGGGGCTCGGACTGGCGGTAGGACGCCTTGCGGTGGACAGCTGAGCTCGATCCTTATAAAAGCTTTTTAACTGCAGCAGCTTTAGTGGACGCTACTGGAGCTGGAATTACGTGACTGCTGGCATGATCCTTGTAAAAGGATTTAAAGTGTATTCATTCAAATTAGAGAGACAATTTAAATTAAAAAGCTTAGAGCTGCCTCCACCACAGGGGGGCTCGCTCGACCCACCAGCGGACAGGCACCAGTATTGGGAGAGGGGGGCTGGCCGTCAGGGTCCACCGCGGCTCTGGCACAAACCCGGCGACACGGAGGTGGCACGGGCAGGAACGGACAGGCCGTGTCGGCTTCTCACTTTGTGGATTTTAGAAGGGCATGACATGCCTATATCTGTGTCTCCCCCTCCTTTTACTCCTCCACCTCTTTTCTTTTCGCATGACTATATGTAGTTGTCACTTTTCCATGTGTTAGTTATGTCTTCTGAGCAGTTTGTCAGCTTTTGGACACCTTTGAAGGTGTTTTCTATGTGTTTCTATGTGTTTTTGTTTGTCTGCCATTGGTTTTAACGGTGTTCGAAGGTGTTCGACGAACAGTTCGGCGAACACAAGGGTGTTCGACGAACTGAACCGAAATCAAACACTTCGGGGGTGGCTCAACACTAATAACAAGATACTTTTAATGCCCCTTACAAAAGACGTGGAGGTCAGAGTGGTATAACAAGAAGCTTTTAATGCCCCTCGGAAGAGACGTGGAGGACAAAGTGGTATAACAAGACGCTTTTATTGCCCCTCAGAAGTGACGTGGAAGTCAGAGTGGTATAGCAAGACTGTTTTAATGCCCCTTACAAGAGACGTAGAGGTCAGAGTGGTATAACAAAACGCTTTTAATGCCCCTCAGAATAGACGTGGAGGTCAGAGTGTTATAGCAAGACGCTTTTAATGCCCCTCAGAAGAGATGTGGAGATGTGGAGGTCAGAGTGGTGTAACAAGACGCTTTTAATGCCCCTTACAAGAGACGTGGAGGTCAGAGTGGTATAACAAAACGCTTTTAATGCCCCTCAGAAGAGACGTGGATGTCAGAGTGTTATAACAAGACGCTTTTAATACCCCTCAGAAGAGACGTGGAGGACAGAGTGGTTTAACAATACGCTTTTAATGCCCCTTACAAGAGACGTGGAGGTCAGAGTGGTATAACAAGATGCTTTTAATGCCCCTTACAAGAGACGTGGAGGTCAGAGTGGTATAAAAAGACGCTTTTAATGCCCCTCAGAAGAGATGTGGAGTTCAGAGTGGTATAACAAGACGCTTTTAATGCCCCTGACAAGAGACGTGGAGGTCAGAGTGGTATAACAAGACGCATTTAATGCCCCTTACAAGAGACGTGGAATTCAGAGTGGTATAACAATACGCTTTTAATGCCCCTCAGAAAAGATGTGGAGGTCAGAGTGGTATAACAAGATGATTTTAATGCCCCTTACAAAAGACGTGGAGGTCAGAGTGGTATAACAAGAAGCTTTTAATGCCCCTCGGAAGAGAGGTGGAGGTCAGAGTGGTATAACAAGACGCTTTAAATGCCCCTCAGAATAGACGTGGAGGTCAGAGTGTTATAACAAGATACTTTTAATGCCCCCTCAGAAGAGATGTGGAGGTCAGAGTAGTGTAACAAGACGCTTTTAATGCCCCTTGCAAGAGACGTGGAGGTCAGAGTGGTATAACAAAATGCTTTTAATGCCCCTCAGAAGAGACGTGGAGGTCAGAGGGTTATAACAAGACGCTTTTAATGCCCCTCAGAAGAGACGTGGATGTCAGAGTGGTATAACAAGACACTTTTAATGCCTCTTACAAGAGATGTGGAGGTCAGAGTGGTATAACAAGACGCTTTTATTGCCCCTTACAAGAGACGTGGTGGTCAGAGTGGTATAACAAGATGCTATTAATGCACCTCAGAAGAGACGTGGAGTGCAGAGTGGTATAACAAGTAGAGATGAGCATTGTTCTACTCGAACTGTTCGCCAATCTCAAATTTGAGCTGTTTTGGGCGGTGTTCGAGCCGTTCGGCGAACACGAACAATTTGAGAAAAATTCATCTGTTCGAGGTTATGTTCGATAACTGTTCGTGCACCAAAATCATAACTGGATTTTTTCTCAGTAATGATGAAAATTAATGTTAATACGCAGTTTGAGTGTACAGCGGGGTGGGGGGAGGGGCAGGGGATGGATCTCTGCAGGAACAATGAAGATCTCCATTTTTTTTTCTCTTTCCCGCATTTGCAGTGGGGAGGTGCAATCTGTCAGCCTATCAGCAGCGCACACACAGAGCGAAGTGCTTTTTTTCACACAAGCAAGGGCATGTGTCATTGGCAGTGTATGTCACATGTCCTTGCCCTATAAGACCAAGCCATTTTCCCCATCGCCACCATTTTCTCACTGCTGCAGCTGCATGTTAGACGGCACCGCTGTTGCTGTGTGCGCTATACCTTGTTAATTTCAAGCCAATTTTCACACAAATCTGCAGATAGCTTGGGAGTAGGGAATAGTTGTGATTGCAGTCCTTTTAAGGACTAGGTTACAGCATTTCCTACGACTTTTATCAGGCAGGTCTGTGCTCTTAAATAGATAGATTGTGGGAGTAAAGACTAATTGTAATTGGAGTCCTTTTCAGGACTAGGTTACATCAGTTCCTATCAGTTTTTGCCAGGCAGGTCTGTGCCAGTGCTGTGCAAGTTTTTTTCACAGCATTTGGCTGAATCAAGCAAAGCTAATCCTTTTTGGCCTATTGCAGAGTGTGTTAGTCAGTGGAGTAGCCTATCTGTGTTGCAAGATATACCACCTGTGTATAGAATACCAATTTTTTACTGCACCTAGTGAAGTAAAATCTTTTGGGCATAGCATCATTCTATTAGTCCATCTATACTGACCTCCATCAGGTTGCAAATTGAATATAATTTTTTTCTACATCTAGCTCTGAAAAAATATTGGGCTTCTAGCTGTGTGTGGGACTTGTTGTACTAGTCCATCAGGTTGCAAACTGCATATATTTTTCTCTTCATCTACCTCTGAAAAAATATTGGGCTTCTAGCTGTGTGTGGGACTTATTCTATTAATCCATCTATACAGACCTCCATCAGGTTGCAAACTGAATATATTTTTTTCTGCATCTACCTCTGAAAAAATATTTGGCCTTCTAGCTGTGTGTGGGACTTGTTCTATTAGTCCATCTATACTGACCTCCATAAGGTTGCAAACTGAATATAATTTTTTCTGCATCTACCTCTGAAAAAATATTTGGCCTTCTAGCTGTGTGTGGGACTTGTTCTATTAGTCCATCTATACTGACCTCCATAAGGTTGCAAACTGAATATAATTTTTTTCTGCATCTACCTCTGAAAAAATATTTGGCCTTCTAGCAGTGTGTGGGACTTGTTCTATTAGTCCATCTATACTGACCTCCATAAGGTTGCAAACTGAATATAATTTTTTTCTGCATCTACCTCTGAAAAAATATTTGGCCTTCTAGCTGTGTGTGGGACTTGTTCTATTAGTCCATCTATACTGACCTCCATCAGGTTGCAAATTGAATATAATTTTTTTCTGCATCTAGCTCTGAAAAAATATTGGGCTTCTAGCTGTGTGTGGGACTTGTTGTACTAGTCCATCTATACTGACCTCCATCAGGTTGCAAACTGCATATATTTTTTTCTTCATCTACCTCTGAAAAAATATTGGGCTTCTAGCTGTGTGTGGGACTTGTTCTATTAATCCATCTATACAGACCTCCGTCAGGTTGCAAACTGAATATATTTTTTTCTGCATCTACCTCTGAAAAAATATTGGGCTTCTAGCTGTGTGTGGGACTTGTTCTATTAATCCATCTATACAGACCTCCATCAGGTTGCAAACTGAATATATTTTTTTCTGCATCTACCTCTGAAAAAATATTTGGCCTTCTAGCTGTGTGTGGGACTTGTTGTATTAGTCCATCTATACTGACCTCCATAAGGTTGCAAACTGAATATAATTTTTTTCTGCATCTACCTCTGAGAAAATGTTTGGCCTTCTAGCTGTGTGTGGGACTTGTTCTATTAGTCCATCTATACTGACCTCCATAAGGTTGCAAACTGAATATAATTTTTTTCTGCATCTACCTCTGAAAAAATATTTGGCCTTCTAGCTGTGTGTGGGACTTGTTCTATTAGTCCATCTGTACTGACCTCCATAAGGTTGCAAACTGAATATAATTATTTTCTGCATCTACCTCTGAAAAAATATTGGGCTTCTAGCTGTGTGTGGGACTTGTTCTATTAATCCATCTATACAGACCTCCATAAGGTTGCAAACTGAATATATTTTTTTCTGCATCTACCTCTGAAAAAATATTTGGCCTTCTAGCTGTGTGTGGGACTTGTTCTATTAGTCCATCTATACTGACCTCCATAAGGTTGCAAACTGAATATAATTTTTTTCTGCATCTACCTCAGAAAAAATATTTGGCCTTGTAGCTGTGTGTGGGACTTGTTCTATTAGTCCATCTATACTGACCTCCATAAGGTTGCAAACTGAATATAATTTTTTTCTGCATCTACCTCTGAAAAAATATTTGGCCTTCTAGCTGTGTGTGGGACTTGTTCTATTAGTCCATCTATACAGACCTCCATCAGGTTGCAAATTGAATATAATTTTTTTCTGCATCTAACCCAGCCAATAGTTTTGGCCTAATACCACAGTTTGGCCACTCAGCTCTGCTCGGTTCCCATCCATTGTTTTTTTGTGCAAACAACTCCAGAGTTGTGAATTAGTTAACCACCAAAATGAGTGGAAAAAGGCCTGCTGCTGGTGGAAAGGGGAATAGGCGTGTTGGGAAGGGGAAAAAAGGTTGTGTCCGTGGGGTAGGTGTTAAAGCAACAGTAACATCTGCAGAAGAAAGACCATCTTCCAGACAAACTAAAATGTCTACTTCTTTTAGCGGACAATGTGATAAGATCCCTTTCTTACGGCCACGCCAATTGCTACAAATTCCAGATGAGGCACAAAAACAGCAGGTGCTTCAACGGATATCAAGTGCTCCTTTAAGTGGGCTCTCCTCCACATCAACTTCAACATCACAAATACTCCAGTCCTCAAAGGTGTCACCCCAATCGCACTTGCTTCCTCACAGCTCCCAAATCTCCAGCTGCCCGTCTGAGTATGAGGTAGAACAGATGGTTGAGTCTGCAGAGCAGTTTAATCATACTATAGCCTGGGAATCAGAGGTCGACTCCAGCGCTTCTGTGAATCCAGACGAGGAAATGATCTGCACTGATGCCCAGAATCTTTATGAGTCGGATCCAGGACCAGACGCAGAAGGTTCTGACCATAATGTAGACCCTCATTCCCAAACTGTAACTCCTGTTGGTGGAGACAATGAGGAAGACGATGATAAGACTCAAATACCTGATTGGAGCGACAACTTTAGTTTTTTGTCCGGGTAGGAACAGGTTGGCTCTGAGGACGACGGGTGTGATAACGCACAGGGTGATGATGATGAGGTTGGAGATCCCACTTACTGTCAACCCACAGTCAGCCAAGAGATGAGGTCAGCAGAGGAGGTGGAGGAAGATGCTAGTGACGACGAGGTCAGGTTGCGCCTTCCTGGACAGAGACGTAGTACTCGAAGCACGTCAACAACTGCATCCTCAAACACAACTCTGCCTCTCACCACAAGTCGTGGTGGCTCTTCAGGTCGCATGGGTGCTAAGCCTTGCATAGCCTGGGCATTTTTTCAGATCGATAAAGATGACCCAACTCGTGTTATCTGTAACATTTGTCAGCAAAAGCTAAGTAGAGGCCAAAAAATACATAGTTTGAGTACTTCATGCATGAACCGGCACATGGACATGAAGCATAAGTTGCAGTGGGAAGCTCAGTGTGCTACAATGCGGCCTAGCCGGCCGGGCCAACCACCGTCTGCCATATCTTGTGCATCTGCGGCCTCTTCATCCTCTGTGACTGGGGGGACAGCAGTCACACCTGTTTTGGGGCGCAGACCTGCCACCTCTTTACCCGCAACAGCCAGCGTGATTGGCAGGTCATCATTTTCTTTGGAGGTGGTAACACCAGCTGGTGTTGAGCGCTGTCCGACATCGATAGCACCACCTTTGGATCAAGGCAACCTAACATGTCCGCCTGCATCTTCCTCACAGACCGGCAGTTTGCCGGGGACACCCTTATCAACCCCGTCTAAGCACAATAGCCAGCCCTCGGTCCCTCAGATGTGGACAAGTAAAAGACCATTTCCTCCTAGTCATGAGAAAGCTAAGAGGTTGAATTTCACCATCTGCAAGCTCTTGGCTACAGAAATGCTGCCTTTCCGCCTGGTGGACACAGAGGATTTTCGAGACCTTATGTCCGTCGCAGTGCCCCAGTACCAGATGCCCAGTCGGCACTACTTCTCAAAGAAAGGTGTGCCTGCGCTCCAGCAGCATGTCGCACACAACATCACCGCTTCTTTGAGAAACTCTGTGTGTGACAGGGTGCATTTCACCACAGACACTTGGACGAGTAGGCATGGACAGAGGCGTTACATGTCGCTGACTGGGCACTGGGTAACTATGGTGACAGCAGGACAAGGGGCTGCTGTCCAAGTCTTGCCGTCCCCACGAGTTGTGCGTCAATCCTCTTTATGTCAAAGTTCCTCCACTGCTTCTGCCTCCTCAACCTCCTCTCGGTCTTCCACCTGCACCCAAAGCCTGTCTGGTCATGCCACAAGCTTTCTAACTGCGCAGAAGGGATCCTGCACACCTCCTTACTATGCTGGCAGTAGGGCTCAACGTCATCAGGCGGTTTTTACATTGAAATGTCTGGGAAATGTGAGTCACACAGCTGAGGAGTTGTGGTCAGCTCTGGAGAACCAATTTCATGAATGGTTGTCTCCACTGGACCTGAAACCAGGGAAGGCCGTGTGCGACAATGCTGCAAACCTGGGTGCGGCCCTTCGCCGGGGCAATGTCACACACGTGCCTTGTATGGCTCACGTGTTGAACCTGGTTGTCCAGCAATTTTTAGCCCACTATCCCAGACTAGATGGCCTTCTGCAGAGGGCACAGTCGCTGTGTGCTCACTTCCGCCGTTCGCATCCCGCAGCTCAGCGACTTACATCTCTACAGAAGTCGTTGGGCCTGCCACTTCACCGGCTAAAATGCGATGTGCCTACCCGGTGGAATTCAACTCTGCACATGTTGCAGCGACTGTGGCAGCACCGACAAGCCCTGGTGCAATACGTTCTGACGTATAGCCTGGGCCAACGAGATTCAGAGGTGGGGCAAGTCACGCTGGAGGAGTGGTCTCAGATCAGGGACCTATGCACCCTTCTGCACAGTTTTGAAATGGCGACGAAGATGTTTAGTGCTGACGATGCCATTATCAGCATGACTATTCCGGTGATTTACATGCTGGAGCACATGTTAAACAGAATTCGGAGTCAGGTGGTTGCACAAGAGGAGGTGGAGGAAGTAGAGGAGGAGGAGTAGTATGCGGAAGGGCTAACATCTGCAAGGTCCAGACGGTCGGCAGCACCAAGGCGGCAGGCATGTGAGGGTGGCGGAGATGGTTTTACCAGGGCGCATGGTAACAGCCAAACTAGTGAGGAAGGTGCAGGAGCCCAGGAAGAAGTGGAGGACGAACTGATGGAAGACTCATCAGATGAGGGAGACCTTGATCACATTTCTGTTGTGCGAGGTTGGGGGGAGAGGACAGAGGAAGGAAGCATGATTGTTACCTCGCCACCAACACAACAGGGACTTGGTGCTCCTGGATGTGCAACACACATGAGTGCCTTCTTGCTGCACTACCTGCAACATGACCCTCGAATTGTGAGAATTAGAAATAATCCTGACTACTGGGTTGCCACACTGTTAGATCCCCGGTACAAAAGTAAATTTGCAGAAATTATTCCTGCCATAGAAAGGGATGCACGCATGCAGGAGTATCAGCAGAGACTGTTGCAGAATCTTACATGTGCTTTTCCACAAAATACCAGTGGTGCACGTAGTGAATCTCACAGTTCCAACTTGCCAACCGTGGGACCGTCAAGTGTTCAGCACTCAAACCGTAACAGAACCACAGTATCTGCTGGTAACATCAATTTTGCGGAATCATTTCACCACTTTTTTAGCCCATCCTTTGCAAGGCCACAGGAGACAAGAAGTCTGACACATAGTCAACGCCTAGAGACGATGGTACAGGAGTATCTCCAAGTAAACATTGAAGCCACGACTGTGTCACTGGACCCTTGCTCTTTTTGGGCTTCCAATCTGGATAAATGGCCGGAGCTAGCCACTTACGCCTTGGAGATCTTGTCATGCCCCGCAGCCAGCGTTCTGTCTGAACGTGTGTTCAGCGCTGCTGGTGGTGTGCTGACAGATAAGCGCACGCGGCTCTCCACTGATAATGTAGACAGACTCACGTTCATAAAGATGAACAAATCATGGATCCGAAACGACTTTTCTACCCCTGTGTCATCCTGGGGAGAGTAAAAGCTTGATGATTGGTTAAAATCACCCTACCAACCGTTTTAAGCTTTCAAATTACTAATCATGTTTATCTGTATCTTGGCTGGAAAATAATTTGGGCTTTGTAGCAGTGTGCAGCACTGATTCTATTAGGCCATCAATAATAAGCTCCACCAGATTTAAAATTACTAATCATGTTTATCTGTATCTTGACTGGAAAATAATTTGGGCTTTGTAGCAGTGTGCAGCACTGATCCTATTAGGCCATCTATACTAAAGCTTCACCAGATTTAAAATTAATAATAATTTTTAGCTGCATCTAGCCCGGAAAATAATTTTGGGGCTCCGAGATGCGCAAGACACATAAGTGCCTTCTTGCTGCACTACCTGCAGCATGACCCTCATATTGTCAGAATTCGAAGTAATCATGACTACTGGGTTGCCACACTCTTAGATCCCCCAAACTTTTCGATCAACCTTTTCATTTTAATAAAGACCAAAAAAATGGTCATTTTTGAAATTATAAGCATTAGCAGGTTGTTAGAAACTGAAATCAAACAGTTTTCAACTCAAAACTTTATTCTAGGTGATGTTACATTTTCACATAGGACCCCTTGTTCGAAAGGAGCTTCTGAACTCTCTCGTCCATTGAATTTGTCAGGTTTTGGATGGTTTCTGCTTCAATTGTTTTGCATGAGGACAGAATACCCTCCCAGAGCTGTTGCTTAGATGTGAACTGCCTCCCGCCATCATAGACACTCCTTTTAATGATGCTCCAAAGGTTCTGAATGGGGTAGAGGTCAGGGGAGCATGGGGGTCACACCATAAGTTTGTCCCCTTTTATGCCCATATCAGCCAGAGATGCAGATGTTTTATGTGCAGCATGAGATGGTGCATTATCATGCAGAAAAATGATCTTGCTGTGAAATACACGGTTCTTCTTCTTGAACCATGGCAGGAAGTGCTGTTTGAGAAAATCCACATACATTATGGAGTTCATCTTTAGCGCCTTCAGGGATCCTAAAGGGGCCGACAATCTCTCTCCCCATGATTCCAGCCCAAAACATTACTCCACCTCCTCCTTGTTGGCGCTGTAGCCGTGTTTGCGTGGGGTGTCCATCAACCAGCCATCCTCCACTCCATCCATCTGGACCATCGAGCGCTGCACGGCACTCATCCGTGAACAAAACAGTTTTGAAATCAGTCTTCATGTAATGTTTGGCCCACTGGAGCCGTTTCTGCTTGTGTGAAGTGGATAGAGGAGGTCGACAGGATGGCGTATGCACAGCTGCAAACCTCTGAAGGACCCTGCATCTTGTTGTTCGGGGGACGTTGGAGGCACAAGCAGCTTCAAAAACTTGTCTGCTGCTATGACAAGGCTTTTTTGCCGCTGCTCTTTCAACCTGACGTAATTGCCTGTAGGAAAGAGTCCTCAATTTGCCCTTATCAGCACGCACACGTGTGTACTGTGAATCAGCTACATACTTCTTGATTGCCAAGACACTTCATCCTGATCATCGCACAATGTTGATTGTAGTCATGCCTTGACCTAAACACTCCACAATTTGTTGCTTCTCAGCAGCCGACACATCCTTTTTCTTTCCCATTTTGGCAGAAAATGTAGGCTGCTTAATAATGTGAGAGAGCCTTCTTAAGTAGTCTTGCCTTTCATTGGACACACCTGCCAAACTAATTAGCACAGGTGTCTGCAATTGCTTACAGTGATATAAAGAGCCCTGACACACATCACCATCAATGAGTTTAACTGACAAACAAACAAATTCTTCCCTTATCACTCCTAAACACTTTTTGCATAATAATTTGGAACGCAGTGTACATGTGCTTTTCCACAAAACACCAGTGGTTCACGTAGTGAATCTTACAGTTCTAACTTGCCAACCGTGGTCTGTATGGAGTTGTTCAATAAAGGGCCCAAAATTAAGATAACATAGATGGGAGAGGTCTCTATGAATAGGAATTCCTAAGTATTTGATACCCTGTGAGGGCCAGGCAAAGGGAAAGTTGGACTGGATGGAATCCTATATGGATTTGGGGAGGGAGACATCGAGGGCCTCAGACTTCGCTGCATTGATTTTAAAATTTGACCATGTAACAAAGTGATCTATTTCAGCCATAACAGCATGGATGGATATATGTGATTGAGTGATATATACTAGGACATCATCAGCAAATAGAGAGCACTTGTACTCGGTGCCACCCACCTCAATCCACCTAATATTGGGGTTATGGCGAATTGATGAGAGCAGGTGCTCCGTCACTAGGATGTATAAGAGAGGGGACAGAGGACATCCCTGCCTTGTCCCATTGGTGATTGTGAAAGGTGATGAAAATGTTCTGACGCACCCCCTGGGCCTTGGGACATCCGAAGCCGGACCCTTTTTGGTGGATGCTGGTGGTTGTAGTCTTCGTGGCGGCGACCCGGTTCCGTGGCTCAGGGTGGTCAAACCAGTGGCGGAACTATTTATGTGGTTTTGATGTTTAAATGTCCGACTACGCCACCCGTGGATTGCGGCCAGAGTGATCCGCCGCTACAGGGCAGACCGCTGAGGCTGGTGTTGTGGGTGCAGCAGAGCGTAGCATAACTCCCCACGGGAGGAGTATAGCCTCAGGGCAGTGTATGCGGAGGATGGGGGTGATGGTGCAGGGCAGCAGCAGTAACGACACGGAGTCAGTGATGCAGTTCAGGGCCTTTACTCACAGTTCTTATTATCCAGACCACGTCCGCAGGTAACGGCTGCCCACGTCGTACTGTGCTCACCAGGTGAGGGGCTCAGACAACTCCCAGATAACTTTGGAGCGCTTCACAGGACACCCTTTGTGTGTCCTTTGTCTGGCCTTTCTTACCAACACTTCTGTCTGGCTGCCTCGGGCCTCCTCTTGGTAAACTTGGCGCCAGTTTCCCTGACCCTATGTGGTGCCTTCCTAGCGGGTGTAGCAAGGGGCTGCGCCACATAAAATGTCAGAGCCTCCGGTTTCTAGCTGAGGGTCGTTTCCTGCCTCCACTAGTTCGGGGACCGGTCTCCCCCTTTGGCCTGACCCCTCCACGCAGGTGGATTCGGGCGTGCGGTGGCGACTCGCCCGTCCGCACCCCTGGGATCCCTTCATTCCTCGTTCCTGGAGCCTTCTCCGCTCCTCTTCCTTCCTTCTCCCTCTTGCAGGCCTGGGCCTCTGTTACTAGGCCCGCCTCCGGAGCAGAGCTCATGCAGAGCCCCTGCTCCCTGCCACTTCTGCTCAGACTTCTCTGCACTGAACTAAGATGGTGCCCACCTTTTATACTCCCTTCTCAATGCACCCAGGAACTGCTTCCTCCCTGCTCCTGCACTACAGGGTTCCCCTTCCTCAGTGTTCCCTCCCCCCACTCCAGCCAGGGACAGGGACTGTCGTGCCCAACTCAGGGGCATATTGGTCGCCCTGCCCCACGGCAATGTGGTGTAATGCATGCAGGTGTCGGGTCCTAATCCACACTCCATCCTTACCTGAGAGTGAGATATCACACCTCTGGGTGAGGTGCAATACGTCTGTAGCAACCGAGCCCTCAGGGTGCTACAGTTCCATTTATCTTCAGCCTAGGTGACGTATTGTGATACAGGGCCGTGATTTTGGCTATAAAAGGGTCCCCTAGTCCCCTACCCCAAGCTTTTTAAGAGAATCATATATGGCGTGCCAGGAGACTCTATGGAATGCTTTCTCAGCATCCAACGAGAGTATCTACTTACAAATTTTTAACTGCATCTAGCCCAGGAAATACTTTGTGCCTAGTAGCAGGGTCTGCTAGTCAGCGGATTATCCCGGCTGTTAAGCAAGCTACACCACCTGTAGTTTGGACACTTAATTTTTTCAAAGGAAATGCTTCGGGACCACCGGATACTCAGTGAAGAGCATCAGGAGGCACCCCAAGGCATAGGGGCTGGGACTGGCAGTAGGATGCCTTGCGGTGGACAGCCGAGCTTGATCCTTATAAAAGCTTTTTAACTGCAGCAGCTTTAGTGGACGCTACTGGAACTGGAATTACGCGGCTGCTGGCATGAGACTTGCCCTCCAATAGATCCTTGTAAATGGATTTAAAGTGTATTCATTCAAATTAGAGAGACAATTTAAATTAAAAAACTTAGAGCTGCCTCCACCACAGGGGGGCTCGCTCGACCCACCAGCGGACAGGCACCAGTATTGGGAGAGGGGGGCTGGCCGTCAGGGTTTACCGCGGCTCTGGCACAAACCCGGCGACACGGAGGTGGCACGGGCAGGAGCGGACTGAACGTGTCAGCTTCTCACTTTTTGGATTTTAGAAGGGCATGACATGCCTATATTTGTAACAAAGAAAATGACGGCACTTCCACTACAAAAACTAGGTGTGAACAGGTGCTTACTAAGAGCAGCTACCTCCATATATAATGAACAAATAAAGTAGCACACTGTAACACTGAGTATATAGATATGAAATATGAAATATGAATAGCTTAACTGCTGTAGAAAATAGAAATTAATGAAAAAAATTTTTTGAAAAATTTTTTTTGCGCATGTAAATATGAAGTATGGAAAATGAATAGCATTACTGCTGTAAATAAATGAGAAATCTTAGCGCATAAATTGGCCAATTCATGTGTACCTGACAGCCGCGGTAAGGCGTTTCTCGATGTCAGGACCTATAATGTGAATACCTCTCTAAGAGACCTCCGTCTGCTTATGTGTGGGAAAGACAGATCCTGATGCATTTAAAACCACCTGCGGCATGGGGGTGGGGGTGGAGTGCTCAGTCAACGCTAAATCTAGTAACAAAGAAAATGACGGCACTTCCACTACAAAAACTAGGTGTGAACAGGTGCTTACTAAGAGCAGCTACCTCCATATATAATGAACAAATAAAGTAGCACACTGTAACACTGAGTATATAGATGTGAAATATGAAATATGAATAGCATAACTGCTGTAAAAAATAGAAATAAATGAAAAATTTTTTGAAAATTTTTTTTAGCGCATGAAATATGAAGTATGGAAAATGAATAGCATTACTGCTGTAAATAAATGAGAAATCTTAGCGCATAAATTGGCCAATTCATGTGTACCTGACAGCCGCGGTAAGGCGTTTCTCGATGTCAGGACCTACCAATGTGAATACCTCTCTAAGAGACCTCCGTCTGCTTATGTGTGGGAAAGACAGATCCTGATGCATTTAAAACCACCTGCGGCATGGGGGTGGGGGTGGAGTGCTCAGTCAACGCTAAATCTAGTAACAAAGAAAATGACGGCACTTCCACTACAAAAACTAGGTGTGAACAGGTGCTGACTAAGAGCAGCTACCTCCATATATAATGAACAAATAAAGTAGCACACTGTAACACTGAGTATATAGATGTGAAATATGAAATATGAATAGCATAACTGCTGTAAAAAATAGAAATAAATGAAAAATTTTTTGAAAAATTTTTTTAGCGCATGAAATATGAAGTATGGAAAATGAATAGCATTACTGCTGTAAATAAATGAGAAATCTTAGCGCATAAATTGGCCAATTCATGTGTACCTGACAGCCGCGGTAAGGCGTTTCTCGATGTCAGGACCTACCAATGTGAATACCTCTCTAAGAGACCTCCGTCTGCTTATGTGTGGGAAAGACAGATCCTGATGCATTTAAAACCACCTGCGGCATGGGGGTGGGGGTGGAGTGCTCAGTCAACGCTAAATCTAGTAACAAAGAAAATGACGGCACTTCCACTACAAAAACTAGGTGTGAACAGGTGCTTACTAAGATCAGCTACCTCCATATATAATGAACAAATAAAGTAGCACACTGTAACACTGAGTATATAGATATGAAATATGAAATATGAATAGCTTAACTGCTGTAGAAAATAGAAATAAATGAAAAAATTTTTTTGAAAAATTGCGCTAAGATTTCTCATTTATTTACAGCAGTAATGCTATTCATTTTCCATACTTCATATTTCATGCGCTAAAAAAATTTTTCATAAAATTTTTCATTTATTTCTATTTTTTACAGCAGTTATGCTATTCATATTTCACATCTATATACTCAGTGTTACAGTGTGCTACTTTATTTGTTCATTATATATGGAGGTAGCTGCTCTTAGTAAGCACCTGTTCACACCTAGTTTTTGTAGTGGAAGTGCCGTCATTTTCTTTGTTACTAGATTTAGCGTTGACTGAGCACTCCACCCCCACCCCCATGCCGCAGGTGGTTTTAAATGCATCAGGATCTGTCTTTCCCACACATAAGCAGACGGAGGTCTCTTAGAGAGGTATTCACATTATAGGTCCTGACATCGAGAAACGCCTTACCGCGGCTGTCAGGTACACATGAATTGGCCAATTTATGCGCTAAGATTTCTCATTTATTTACAGCAGTAATGCTATTCATTTTCCATACTTCATATTTACATGCGCAAAAAAATTTTTTCAAAAAATTTTTTTCATTTATTTCTATTTTCTACAGCAGTTAAGCTATTCATATTTCATATTTCATATCTATATACTTAGTGTTACAGTGTGCTACTTTATTTGTTCATTATATATGGAGGTAGCTGCTCTTAGTAAGCATCTGTTCACACCTAGTTTTTGTAGTGGAAGTGCCGTCATTTTCTTTGTTACTAGATTTAGCGTTGACTGAGCACTCCACCCCCACCCCCATGCCGCAGGTGGTTTTAAATGCATCAGGATCTGTCTTTCCCACACATAAGCAGACGGAGGTCTCTTAGAGAGGTATTCACATTATAGGTCCTGACATCGAGAAACGCCTTACCGCGGCTGTCAGGTACACATGAATTGGCCAATTTATGCGCTAAGATTTCTCATTTATTTACAGCAGTAATGCTATTCATTTTCCATACTTCATATTTACATGCGCAAAAAAAAATTTTAAAAAAATTTTTTTCATTAATTTCTATTTTCTACAGCAGTTAAGCTATTCATATTTCATATTTCATATCTATATACTCAGTGTTACAGTGTGCTACTTTATTTGTTCATTATATATGGAGGTAGCTGCTCTTAGTAAGCACCTGTTCACACCTAGTTTTTGTAGTGGAAGTGCCGTCATTTTCTTTGTTACTACATTTAGCGTTGACTGAGCACTCCACCCCCACCACCATGCCGCAGGTGGTTTTAAATGCATCAGGATCTGTCTTTCCCACACATAAGCAGACGGAGGTCTCTTAGAGAGGTATTCACATTATAGGTCCTGACATCGAGAAACGCCTTACCGCGGCTGTCAGGTACACATGAATTGGCCAATTTATGCGCTAAGATTTCTCATTTATTTACAGCAGTAATGCTATTCATTTTCCATACTTCATATTTACATGCGCAAAAAAAATTTTTCGAAAAATTTTTTTCATTTATTTCTATTTTCTACAGCAGTTAAGCTATTCATATTTCATATCTATATACTCAGTGTTACAGTGTGCTACTTTATTTGTTCATGCCTATATTTGTGTCTCCCCCTCCTTTTACTCCTCCACCTCTTTTCTTTTCTCATGACTATATGTACTTGTCACTTTTCCATGTGTTAGTTGTGTCTTCTGAGCACTTTGTCAGCTTTTGGACACCTTTGAAGGTGTTTTCTATGTGTTTCTATGTGTTTTTGTTTGCCTGCCATTGGTTTTAACGGTGTTCGAAGGTGTTCGACGAACAGTTCGACGAACAGTTCGGCGAACACATGGGTGTTCGACGAACCGAACCGAACTCGAACACTACGGGGGTGGCTCAACACTAATAACAAGACGCTATTAATGCCCCTTACAAGAGACGTGGAGGTCAGAGTGGTGTAAAAAGATGCATTTAATGCCCCTTACAAGAGACGTGGAGGTCAGAGTGGTATAACAAGAAGCTTTTAATGCCCCTCGGAAGAGACGTGGAGGTCAGAGTGTTATAACAAGACGCTGTTAATGCGACTCAGAAGAGATGTGGAGGTCAGAGTGGAGTAACAAGAGGCTTTTAATGCCCCTTACAAGAGACGTGGAGGTCAGAGTGGTATAACAAAATGCTTTTAATGCCCCTCAGAAGAGACGTGGAGGTCAGAGGGTTATAACAAGATGCTTTTAATGCCCCTCAGAAGAGAAGTGGAGATCAGAGTGGTATAACAAGACGCTTTTACTGCCTTTTACAAGAGACGTGGTGGTCAGAGTGGTATAACAAGACGCTTTTAATGCACCTCAGAAGAGATGTGGAGTTCAGAGTGGTATAACAAGACGCTTTTAATGCCCCTTACAGGAGACGTGGAGGTCAGAGTGGTATAACAAGATGCTTTTAATGCCCCTTACAAGAGACGTGGAGGTCAGAGTGGTATAACAAGAAGCTTTTAATGCCCCTCGGAAGAGACGTGGAGGTCAGAGTGGTATAACAAGACGCTTTAATGCCCCTCAGATGAGACGTGGAGGTCAGAGTGTTAAAACAAGATGCTTTTAATGCCCCTCAGTAGAGACGTGGAGGTCAGAGCGGTGTCACAAGACGCTTTTAATGCCCCTTACAAGAGACGTGGAGGTCAGAGTGGTATAACAAGATGCTTTTAATGCCCCTTACAAGAGACGTGGAGGTCAGAGTGGTATAACAAGAAGCTTTTAATGCCCCTCGGAAGAGACGTGGAGGTCAGAGTGGTATAACAAGACGCTTTTAATGCCCCTCAGAATAGACGTGGAGGTCAGAGTGTTATAACAAGATGCTTTTAATGCCCCCTCAGAAGAGATGTGGAGGTCAGAGTGGTGTAACAAGACGCTTTTAATGCCCCTTACAAGAGACGTGGAGGTCAGACTGGTATAACAAAATGCTTTTAATGCCCCTCAGAAGAGACGTGGAGGTCAGAGCGTTATAACAAGATGCTTTTAATGTCCCTCAGAAGAGACGTGGATGTCAGAGTGGTATAAAAAGACGCTTTTAATGTCTCTTACAAGAGACGTGGAGGTCAGAGTGGTATAACAAAACGCTTTTATTGCCCCTTACAAGAGACGTGGTGGTCAGAGTGGTATAACAAGACGCTTTTAATGCCCCTTACAAGAGACGTGGAGATCAGAGTGGTATAACAAGACGCTTTAATGCCCCTCAGATGAGACGTGGAGGTCAGAGTGTTAAAACAAGATGCTTTTAATGCCCCTCAGTAGAGACGTGGAGGTCAGAGCGAAGTCACAAGATGATTTTAATGCCCCTTACAAGAGACGTGGAGGTCAGAGTGGTATAACAAGATGCTTTTAATGCCCCTTACAAGAGACGTGGAGGTCAGAGTGGTATAACAAGAAGCTTTTAATGCCCCTCGGAAGAGACGTGGAGGTCAGAGTGGTATAACAAGACGCTTTTAATGCCCCTCAGAATAGACGTGGAGGTCAGAGTGTTATAACAAGATGCTTTTAATGCCCCCTCAGAAGAGATGTGGAGGTCAGAGTGGTGTAACAAGACGCTTTTAATGCCCCTTACAAAAGACGTGGAGGTCAGACTGGTATAACAAAATGCTTTTAATGCCCCTCAGAAGAGACGTGGAGGTCAGAGGGTTGTAACAAGACGCTTTTAATGCCCCTCAGAAGAGACGTGGATGTCAGAGTGGTATAACAAGACGCTGTTAATGCCCCTCAGAAAAGATGTGGAGGTCAGAGTGGAGTAACAAGACGCTTTTAATGCCCCTTACAAGAGACGTGGAGGTCAGAGTGGTATAACAAAATGCTTTTAATGCCCCTCAGAAGAGACGTGGAGGTCAGAGGGTTATAACAAGACGCTTTTAATGCCCCTCAGAAGAGAAGTGGAGATCAGAGTGGTATAACAAGACGCTTTTAATGCCTTTTACAAGAGACGTGGTGGTCAGAGTGGTATAACAAGACGCTTTTAATGCACCTCAGAAGAGACGTGGAGTTCAGAGTGGTATAACAAGACGCTTTTAATGCCCCTTACAAGAGACGTGGAGGTCAGAGTGGTATAACAAGATGCTTTTAATGCCCCTTACAAGAGACGTGGAGGTCAGAGTGGTATAACAAGAAGCTTTTAATGCCCCTCGGAAGAGACGTGGAGGTCAGAGTGGTATAACAAGACGCTTTTAATGCCCCTCAGAATAGACGTGGAGGTCAGAGTGTTATAACAAGATGCTTTTAATGCCCCCTCAGAAGAGATGTGGAGGTCAGAGTGGTGTAACAAGACGCTTTTAATGCCCCTTACAAGAGACGTGGAGGTCAGACTGGTATAACAAAATGCTTTTAATGCCCCTCAGAAGAGACGTGGAGGTCAGAGCGTTATAACAAGATGCTTTTAATGTCCCTCAGAAGAGACGTGGATGTCAGAGTGGTATAAAAAGACGCTTTTAATGTCTCTTACAAGAGACGTGGAGGTCAGAGTGGTATAACAAAACGCTTTTATTGCCCCTTACAAGAGACGTGGTGGTCAGAGTGGTATAACAAGACGCTTTTAATGCCCCTCGGAAGAGACGTGGAGGTCAGAGTGGTATAACAAGACGCTTTTAATGCCCCTCAGAATAGACGTGGAGGTCAGAGTGTTATAACAAGATGCTTTTAATGCCCCCTCAGAAGAGATGTGGAGGTCAGAGTGGTGTAACAAGACGCTTTTAATGCCCCTTACAAAAGACGTGGAGGTCAGACTGGTATAACAAAATGCTTTTAATGCCCCTCAGAAGAGACGTGGAGGTCAGAGGGTTGTAACAAGACGCTTTTAATGCCCCTCAGAAGAGACGTGGATGTCAGAGTGGTATAACAAGACGCTGTTAATGCCCCTCAGAAAAGATGTGGAGGTCAGAGTGGAGTAACAAGACGCTTTTAATGCCCCTTACAAGAGACGTGGAGGTCAGAGTGGTATAACAAAATGCTTTTAATGCCCCTCAGAAGAGACGTGGAGGTCAGAGGGTTATAACAAGACGCTTTTAATGCCCCTCAGAAGAGAAGTGGAGATCAGAGTGGTATAACAAGACGCTTTTAATGCCTTTTACAAGAGACGTGGTGGTCAGAGTGGTATAACAAGACGCTTTTAATGCACCTCAGAAGAGACGTGGAGTTCAGAGTGGTATAACAAGACGCTTTTAATGCCCCTTACAAGAGACGTGGAGGTCAGAGTGGTATAACAAGATGCTTTTAATGCCCCTTACAAGAGACGTGGAGGTCAGAGTGGTATAACAAGAAGCTTTTAATGCCCCTCGGAAGAGACGTGGAGGTCAGAGTGGTATAACAAGACGCTTTTAATGCCCCTCAGAATAGACGTGGAGGTCAGAGTGTTATAACAAGATGCTTTTAATGCCCCCTCAGAAGAGATGTGGAGGTCAGAGTGGTGTAACAAGACGCTTTTAATGCCCCTTACAAGAGACGTGGAGGTCAGACTGGTATAACAAAATGCTTTTAATGCCCCTCAGAAGAGACGTGGAGGTCAGAGCGTTATAACAAGATGCTTTTAATGTCCCTCAGAAGAGACGTGGATGTCAGAGTGGTATAAAAAGACGCTTTTAATGTCTCTTACAAGAGACGTGGAGGTCAGAGTGGTATAACAAAACGCTTTTATTGCCCCTTACAAGAGACGTGGTGGTCAGAGTGGTATAACAAGACGCTTTTAATGCCCCTTACAAGAGACGTGGAGATCAGAGTGGTATAACAAGACGCTTTAATGCCCCTCAGATGAGACGTGGAGGTCAGAGTGTTAAAACAAGATGCTTTTAATGCCCCTCAGTAGAGACGTGGAGGTCAGAGCGAAGTCACAAGACGCTTTTAATGCCCCTTACAAGAGACTTGGAGGTCAGAGTGGTATAACAAGATGCTTTTAATGCCCCTTACAAGAGACGTGGAGGTCAGAGTGGTATAACAAGAAGCTTTTAATGCCCCTCGGAAGAGACGTGGAGGTCAGAGTGGTATAACAAGACGCATTTAATGCCCCTCAGAATAGACGTGGAGGTCAGAGTGTTATAACAAGATGCTTTTAATGCCCCCTCAGAAGAGATGTGGAGGTCAGAGTGGTGTAACAAGACGCTTTTAATGCCCCTTACAAGAGACGTGGAGGTCAGACTGGTATAACAAAATGCTTTTAATGCCCCTCAGAAGAGACGTGGAGGTCAGAGCGTTATAACAAGACGCTTTTAATGTCCCTCAGAAGAGACGTGGATGTCAGAGTGGTATAACAAGACGCTTTTAATGCACCTCAGAAGAGACGTGGAGTTCAGAGTGGTATAACAAGACGCTATTAATGCCCCTTACAAGAGACGTGGAGGTCAGAGTGGTATAACAAGACGCTTTTAATGCCTCTTACAAGAGACGTTGAGGTCAGAGTGGTATAACAAAACGCTTTTATTGCCCCTTACAAGAGACGTGGTGGTCAGAGTGGTATAACAAGACGCTTTTAATGCACCTCAGAAGAGACATGGAGTTCAGAGTGGTATAACAAGACGCTATTAATGCCCGTTACAAGAGACGTGGAGGTCAGAGTGGTGTAACAAGATGATTTTAATGCCCCTTACAAGAGACGTGGAGGTCAGAGTGGTATAACAAAATGCTTTTAATGCCCCTCAGAAGAGACGTGGAGGTCAGAGGGTTGTAACAAGACGCTTTTAATGCCCCTCAGAAGAGACGTGGATGTCAGAGTGGTATAACAAGACGCTTTTAATGCCCCTCAGAATAAACGTGGAGGTCAGAGTGTTATAACAAGACGCTGTTAATGCCCCTCAGAAGAGATGTGGAGGTCAGAGTTAAGTAACAAGACGCTTTTAATGCCCCTTACAAGAGACGTGGAGGTCAGAGTGGTATAACAAAATGCTTTTAATGCCCCTCAGAAGAGACGTGGAGGTCAGAGGGTTATAACAAGACGCTTTTAATGCCCCTCAGAAGAGAAGTGGAGATCAGAGTGGTATAACAAGACGCTTTTATTGCCTTTTACAAGAGACGTGGAGGTCAGAGTGGTATAACAAAACGCTTTTATTGCCCCTTACAAGAGACGTGGTGGTCAGAGTGGTATAACAAGACGCTTTTAATGCCCCTTACAAGAGACGTGGAGATCAGAGTGGTATAACAAGACGCTTTAAAGCCCCTCAGATGAGACGTGGAGGTCAGAGTGTTAAAACAAGATGCTTTTAATGCCCCTCAGTAGAGACGTGGAGGTCAGAGCGGTGTCACAAGACGCTTTTAATGCCCCTTACAAGAGACGTGGAGGTCAGAGTGGTATAACAAGATGCTTTTAATGCCCCTTACAAGAGACGTGGAGGTCAGAGTGGTATAACAAGAAGCTTTTAATGCCCCTCGGAAGAGACGTGGAGGTCAGAGTGGTATAACAAGACACTTTTAATGCCCCTCAGAATAGACGTGGAGGTCAGAGTGTTATAACAAGATGCTTTTAATGCGACCTCAGAAGAGATGTGGAGGTCAGAGTGGTGTAACAAGACGCTTTTAATGCCCCTTACAAGAGACGTGGAGGTCAGACTGGTATAACAAAATGCTTTTAATGCCCCTCAGAAGAGACGTGGAGGTCAGAGCGTTATAACAAGACGCTTTTAATGTCCCTCAGAAGAGACGTGGATGTCAGAGTGGTATAACAAGACGCTTTTAATGTCTCTTACAAGAGACGTGGAGGTCAGAGTGGTATAACAAAACGCTTTTATTGCCCCTTACAAGAGACGTGGTGGTCAGAGTGGTATAACAAGACGCTTTTAATGCACCTCAGAAGAGACGTGGAGTTCAGAGTGGTATAACAAGACGCTATTAATGCCCCTTACAAGAGACGTGGAGGTCAGAGTGGTGTAACAAGATGATTTTAATGCCCCTTACAAGAGACGTGGAGGTCAGAGTGGTATAACAAAATGCTTTTAATGCCCCTCAGAAGAGACGTGGAAGTCAGAGGGTTGTAACAAGACGCTTTTAATGCCCCTCAGAAGAGACGTGGATGTCAGAGTGGTATAACAAGACGCTGTTAATGCCCCTCAGAAGAGATGTGGAGGTCAGAGTGGAGTAACAAGACGCTTTTAATGCCCCTTACAAGAGACGTGGAGGTCAGAGTGGTAAAACAAAATGCTTTTAATGCCCCTCAGAAGAGACGTGGAGGTCAGAGGGTTATAACAAGACGCTTTTAATGCCCCTCAGAAGAGAAGTGGAGATCAGAGTGGTATAACAAGACGCTTTTAATGCCTTTTACAAGAGACGTAGTGGTCAGAGTGGTATAACAAGACGCTTTTAATGCACCTCAGAAGAGATGTGGAGTTCAGAGTGGTATAACAAGACGCTTTTAATGCCCCTTACAAGAGACGTGGAGGTCAGAGTGGTATAACAAGATGCTTTTAATGCCCCTTACAAGAGACGTGAAGGTCAGAGTGGTATAACAAGACGCTTTTAATGCCCCCTGCAAGAGACGTGGAGGTCAGAGTGTTATAAGAAGATCCTTTTAATGCCCCTCAGAAGAGACGTGGAGGTCAGACTGGTATAACAAGACGCTTTTAATGCCCCTTACAAGAGACGTGGAGGTCATAGTGATATAACAAGACGCTTTTAATGCCCCTTACAAATGACGTGGAGGTCAGAGTGTTATAACAAGACACTTTTAATGCCCCTCAGAAGAGATGTAGAGGTCAGAGTGGTATACCAAGATGCTTTCAATGCCCCTAGGAAGAGACGTGGAGGTCAGAGTGGTATAACAAGATGCTTTTAAAGCCCCTCAGAAGAGAAGTGGAGGTCAGAGTGGTATAGCAAGATGGTTTTAGTGCCACTGAGAAGAGACGTGGAGGTCAGAGTGGTATAGCAAGACGCTTTTAATGCCCCTCAGAAGAGAAGTGGAGGTCAGAGTGGTATTGCAAGACGCTTTTAATGCCCCTCAGAATAGACGTGGAGGTCAGAGTGGTATAACAAGACGCTTTTAATGCACCTCAGAAGAGATGTGGAGTTCAGAGTGGTATAACAAGACGCTTTTAATGCCCCTTACAAGAGACGTGGAGGTCAGAGTGGTATAACAAGATGCTTTTAATGCCCCTTACAAGAGACGTGGAGGTCAGATTGGTATAACAAGATGCAATTAATGCCCCTTACAAGAGACGTGGAGGTCAGAGTGTTATAACAAGATGCTTTTAATGCCCCTCAGAAGAGATGTGGAGGTCAGAGTGGCATAACAAGACGCTTTTAATGCCCCTCAGAAGAGACGTGGAGGTCAGAGTGGTATAACAAGACGCTTTTAATGCACCTTACAAGAGACGTGGAGATCAGAGTGGTTTAACAAGACGCTTTAATGCCCCTCAGATGAGACGTGGAGGTCAGAGTGTTAAAACAAGATGCTTTTAATGCCCCTCAGTAGAGACGTGGAGGTCAGAGCGGTGTCACAAGACACTTTTAATGCCCCTTACAAGAGACGTGGAGGTCAGAGTGGTATAACAAGATGCTTTTAATGCCCCTTACAAGAGACGTGGAGGTCAGAGTGGTATAACAAGAAGCTTTTAATGCCCTTCGGAAGAGACGTGGAGGTCAGAGTGGTATAACAAGACGCTTTTAATGCCCCTCAGAATAGACGTGGAGGTCAGAGTGTTATAACAAGATGCTTTTAATGCCCCCTCAGAAGAGATGTGGAGGTCAGAGTGGTGTAACAAGACGCTTTTAATGCCCCTTACAAGAGACGTGGAGATCAGAGTGGTATAACAAAATGCTTTTAATGCCCCTCAGAAGAGACGTGGAGGTCAGAGCATTATAACAAGACGCTTTTAATGTCCCTCAGAAGAGACGTGGATGTCAGAGTGGTATAACAAGATGCTTTTAATGCCTTTTACAAGAGACGTGGAGGTCAGAGTGGTATAACAAAACGCTTTTATTGCCCCTTACAAGAGACGTGGTGGTCAGAGTGGTATAACAAGACGCTTTTAATGCACCTCAGAAGAGACATGGAGTTCAGAGTGGTATAACAAGACGCTATTAATGCCCCTTACAAGAGACGTGGAGGTCAGAGTGGTGTAACAAGATGATTTTAACGCCCCTTACAAGAGACGTGGAGGTCAGAGTGGTATAACAAAATGCTTTTAATGCCCCTCAGAAGAGACGTGGAGGTCAGAGAGTTGTAACAAGACGCTTTTAATGCCCCTCAGAAGAAACGTGGATGTCAGAGTGGTATAAAAAGACGCTTTTAATGCCCCTCAGAATAGACGTGGAGGTCAGAGTGTTATAACAAGACGCTGTTAATGCCCCTCAGAAGAGATGTGGAGGTCAGAGTTAAGTAACAAGACGCTTTTAATGCCCCTTACAAGAGACGTGGAGGTCAGAGTGGTATAACAAAATGCTTTTAATGCCCCTCAGAAGAGACGTGGAGGTCAGAGGGTTATAACAAGACTCTTTTAATGCCCCTCAGAAGAGAAGTGGAGATCAGAGTGGTATAACAAGACGCTTTTAATGCCTTTTACAAGAGACGTGGTGGTCAGAGTGGTATAACAAGACGCTTTTAATGCACCTCAGAAGAGACGTGGAGTTCAGAGTGGTATAACAAGACGCTTTTAATGCCCCTTACAAGAGACGTGGAGGTCAGAGTGGTATAACAAGATGCTTTTAATGCCCCTTACAAGAGACGTGGAGGTCAGAGTGGTATAACAAGATGCTTTTAATGCCCCTTGCAAGAGACGTGGAGGTCAGAGTGTTATAAGAAGATGCTTTTAATGCCGCTCAGAAGAAACGTGGAGGTCAGAGTGGTATAACAAGACGCTTTTAATGCCCCTTACAAGAGATGTGGAGGTCATAGTGATATAACAAGATGCTTTTAATGCCCCTTACAAGAGACGTGGAGGTCAGAGTGTTATAACAAGACACTTTTAATGCCCCTCAGAAGAGACGTGGAGGTCAGAGCGTTATAACAAGACGCTTTTAATGTCCCTCAGAAGAGACGTGGATGTCAGAGTGGTATAACAAGACGCTTTTAATGTCTCTTACAAGAGACGTGGAGGTCAGAGTGGTATAACAAGACGCTTTTAATGCACCTCAGAAGAGACGTGGAGTTCAGAGTGGTATAACAAGACGCTATTAATGCCCCTTACAAGAGACGTGGAGGTCAGAGTGGTGTAACAAGATGATTTTAATGCCCCTTACAAGAGACGTGGAGGTCAGAGTGGTATAACAAAATGCTTTTAATGCCCCTCAGAAGAGAAGTGGAGGTCAGAGGGTTGTAACAAGACGTTTTTAATGCCCCTCAGAAGAGACGTGGATGTCAGAGTGGTATAACAAGACGCTGTTAATGCCCCTCAGAAGAGATGTGGAGATCAGAGTGGAGTAACAACACGCTTTTAATGCCCCTTACAAGAGACGTGGAGGTCAGAGTGGTATAACAAAATGCTTTTAATGCCCCTCAGAAGAGACGTGGAGGTCAGAGGGTTATAACAAGACGCTGTTAATGCCCCTCAGAAGAGATGTGGAGGTCAGAGTTAAGTAACAAGACGCTTTTAATGCCCCTTACAAGAGACGTGGAGGTCAGAGTGGTATAACAAAATGCTTTTAATGCCCCTCAGAAGAGACGTGGAGGTCAGAGGGTTATAACAAGACGCTTTTAATGCCCCTCAGAAGAGAAGTGGAGATCAGAGTGGTATAACAAGACGCTTTTAATGCCTTTTACAAGAGACGTGGTGGTCAGAGTGGTATAACAAGACGCTTTTAATGCACCTCAGAAGAGACGTGGAGTTCAGAGTGGTATAACAAGACGCTTTTAATGCCCCTTACAAGAGACGTGGAGGTCAGAGTGGTATAACAAGATGCTTTTAATGCCCCTTACAAGAGACGTGGAGGTCCGAGTGGTATAACAAGATGCTTTTAATGCCCCTTGCAAGAGACGTGGAGGTCAGAGTGTTATAAGAAGATGCTTTTAATGCCCCTCAGAAGAGACGTGGAGGTCAGAGTGGTATAACAAGACGCTTTTAATGCCCCATACAAGAGACGTGGAGGTCATAGTGATATAACAAGACACTTTTAATGCCCCTCAGAAGAGACGTGGAGGTCAGAGCGTTATAACAAGACACTTTTAATGTCCCTCAGAAGAGACGTGGATGTCAGAGTGGTATAACAAGACGCTTTTAATGTCTCTTACAAGAGACGTGGAGGTCAGAGTGGTATAACAAGACGCTTTTAATGCACCTCAGAAGAGACGTGGAGTTCAGAGTGGTATAACAAGACGCTATTAATGCCCCTTACAAGAGACGTGGAGGTCAGAGTGGTGTAACAAGATGATTTTAATGCCCCTTACAAGAGACGTGGAGGTCAGAGTGGTATAACAAAATGCTTTTAATGCCCCTCAGAAGAGACATGGAGGTCAGAGGGTTGTAACAAGACGCTTTTAATGCCCCTCAGAAGAGACGTGGATGTCAGAGTGGTATAACAAGACGCTGTTAATGCCCCTCAGAAGAGATGTGGAGGTCAGAGTGGAGTAACAAGACGCTTTTAATGCCCCTTACAAGAGACGTGGAGGTCAGAGTGGTATAACAAAATGCTTTTAATGCCCCTCAGAAGAGACGTGGAGGTCAGAGGGTTATAACAAGACGCTGTTAATGCCCCTCAGAAGAGATGTGGAGGTCAGAGTTAAGTAACAAGACGCTTTTAATGCCCCTTACAAGAGACGTGGAGGTCAGAGTGGTATAACAAGACGCTTTTATTGCCTTTTACAAGAGACGTGGAGGTCAGAGTGGTATAACAAAACGCTTTTATTGCCCCTTACAAGAGACGTGGTGGTCAGAGTGGTATAACAAGACGCTTTTAATGCCCCTTACAAGAGACGTGGAGATCAGAGTGGTATAACAAGACGCTTTAATGCCCCTCAGATGAGACGTGGAGGTCAGAGTGTTAAAACAAGATGCTTTTAATGCCCCTCAGTAGAGACGTGGAGGTCAGAGCGGTGTCACAAGACGCTTTTAATGCCCCTTACAAGAGACGTGGAGGTCAGAGTGGTATAACAAGATGCTTTTAATGCCCCTTACAAGAGACGTGGAGGTCAGAGTGGTATAACAAGAAGCTTTTAATGCCCCTCGGAAGAGACGTGGAGGTCAGAGTGGTATAACAAGACGCTTTTAATGCCCCTCAGAATAGACGTGGAGGTCAGAGTGTTATAACAAGATGCTTTTAATGCGACCTCAGAAGAGATGTGGAGTTCAGAGTGGTGTAACAAGACGCTTTTAATGCCCCTTACAAGAGACGTGGAGGTCAGACTGGTATAACAAAATGCTTTTAATGCCCCTCAGAAGAGACGTGGAGGTCAGAGCGTTATAAGAAGACGCTTTTAATGTCCCTCAGAAGAGACGTGGATGTCAGAGTGGTATAACAAGACGCTTTTAATGTCTCTTACAAGAGACGTGGAGGTCAGAGTGGTATAACAAAACGCTTTTATTGCCCCTTACAAGAGACGTGGTGGTCAGAGTGGTATAACAAGACGCTTTTAATGCACCTCAGAAGAGACGTGGAGTTCAGAGTTGTATAACAAGACGCTATTAATGCCCCTTACAAGAGACGTGGAGGTCAGAGTGGTGTAACAAGATGATTTTAATGCCCCTTACAAGAGACGTGGAGGTCAGAGTGGTATAACAAAATGCTTTTAATGCCCCTCAGAAGAGACGTGGAGGTCAGAGGGTTGTAACAAGACGCTTTTAATGCCCCTCAGAAGCGACGTGGATGTCAGAGTGGTATAACAAGACGCTGTTAATGCCCCTCAGAAGAGATGTGGAGGTCAGAGTGGAGTAACAAGACGCCTTTAATGCCCCTTACAAGAGACGTGGAGGTCAGAGTGGTATAACAAAATGCTTTTAATGCCCCTCAGAAGAGACGTGGAGGTCAGAGGGTTATAACAAGACGCTTTTAATGCCCCTCAGAAGAGAAGTGGAGATCAGAGTGGTATAACAAGACGCTTTTAATGCCTTTTACAAGAGACGTAGTGGTCAGAGTGGTATAACAAGACGCTTTTAATGCACCTCAGAAGAGATATGGAGTTCAGAGTGGTATAACAAGACGCTTTTAATGCCCCTTACAAGAGACGTGGAGGTCAGAGTGGTATAACAAGATGCTTTTAATGCCCCTTACAAGAGACGTGAAGGTCAGAGTGGTATAACAAGACGCTTTTAATGCCCCCTGCAAGAGACGTGGAGGTCAGAGTGTTATAAGAAGATCCTTTTAATGCCCCTCAGAAGAGACGTGGAGGTCAGACTGGTATAACAAGACGCTTTTAATGCCCCTTACAAGAGACGTGGAGGTCATAGTGATATAACAAGACGCTTTTAATGCCCCTTACAAGAGACGTGGAGGTCAGAGTGTTATAACAAGACACTTTTAATGCCCCTCAGAAGAGATGTAGAGGTCAGAGTGGTATACCAAGATACTTTCAATGCCCCTAGGAAGAGACGTGGAGGTCAGAGTGGTATAACAAGATGCTTTTAAAGCCCCTCAGAAGAGAAGTGGAGGTCAGAGTGGTATAGCAAGATGGTTTTAGTGCCACTGAGAAGAGACGTGGAGGTCAGAGTGGTATAGCAAGACGCCTTTAATGCCCCTCAGAAGAGAAGTGGAGGTCAGAGTGGTATTGCAAGATGCTTTTAATGCCCCTCAGAATAGACGTGGAGGTCAGAGTGGTATAACAAGATGCTTTTAATGCACCTCAGAAGAGATGTGGAGTTCAGAGTGGTATAACAAGACGCTTTTAATGCCCCTTACAAGAGACGTGGAGGTCAGAGTGGTATAACAAGATGCTTTTAATGCCCCTTACAAGAGACGTGGAGGTCAGATTGGTATAACAAGATGCAATTAATGCCCCTTACAAGAGACGTGGAGGTCAGAGTGTTATAACAAGATGCTTTTAATGCCCCTCAGAAGAGATGTGGAGGTCAGAGTGGCATAACAAGACGCTTTTAATGCCCCTCAGAAGAGACGTGGAGGTCAGAGTGGTATAACAAGACGCTTTTAATGCCCCTTACAAGAGACGTGGAGATCAGAGTGGTTTAACAAGACGCTTTAATGCCCCTCGGATGAGACGTGGAGGTCAGAGTGTTAAAACAAGATGCTTTTAATGCCCCTCAGTAGAGACGTGGAGGTCAGAGCGGTGTCACAAGACACTTTTAATGCCCCTTACAAGAGACGTGGAGGTCAGAGTGGTATAACAAGATGCTTTTAATGCCCCTTACAAGAGACGTGGAGGTTAGAGTGGTATAACAAGAAGCTTTTAATGCCCTTCGGAAGAGACGTGGAGGTCAGAGTGGTATAACAAGACGCTTTTAATGCCCCTCAGAATAGACGTGGAGGTCAGAGTGTTATAACAAGATGCTTTTAATGCCCCCTCAGAAGAGATGTGGAGGTCAGAGTGGTGTAACAAGACGCTTTTAATGCCCCTTACAAGAGACGTGGAGATCAGAGTGGTATAACAAAATGCTTTTAATGCCCCTCAGAAGAGACGTGGAGGTTAGAGCATTATAACAAGACGCTTTTAATGTCCCTCAGAAGAGACGTGGATGTCAGAGTGGTATAACAAGATGCTTTTAATGCCTCTTACAAGAGACGTGGAGGTCAGAGTGGTATAACAAAACGCTTTTATTGCCCCTTACAAGAGACGTGGTGGTCAGAGTGGTATAACAAGACGCTTTTAATGCACCTCAGAAGAGACATGGAGTTCAGAGTGGTATAACAAAACGCTATTAATGCCCCTTACAAGAGACGTGGAGGTCAGAGTGGTGTAACAAGATGATTTTAACGCCCCTTACAAGAGACGTGGAGGTCAGAGTGGTATAACAAAATGCTTTTAATGCCCCTCAGAAGAGACGTGGAGGTCAGAGAGTTGTAACAAGACGCTTTTAATGCCCCTCAGAAGAAACGTGGATGTCAGAGTGGTATAACAAGACGCTTTTAATGCCCCTCAGAATAGACGTGGAGGTCAGAGTGTTATAACAAGACGCTGTTAATGCCCCTCAGAAGAGATGTGGAGGTCAGAGTTAAGTAACAAGACGCTTTTAATGCCCCTTACAAGAGATGTGGAGGTCAGAGTGGTATAACAAAATGCTTTTAATGCCCCTCAGAAGAGACGTGGAGGTCAGAGGGTTATAACAAGACGCCTTTAATGCCCCTCAGAAGAGAAGTGGAGATCAGAGTGGTATAACAAGACGCTTTTAATGCCTTTTACAAGAGACGTGGTGGTCAGAGTGGTATAACAAGATGCTTTTAATGCACCTCAGAAGAGACGTGGAGTTCAGAGTGGTATAACAAGACGCTTTTAATGCCCCTTACAAGAGACGTGGAGGTCAGAGTGGTATAACAAGATGCTTTTAATGCCCCTTACAAGAGACGTGGAGGTCAGAGTGGTATAACAAGATGCTTTTAATGCCCCTTGCAAGAGACGTGGAGGTCAGAGTGTTATAAGAAGATGCTTTTAATGCCCCTCAGAAGAAACGTGGAGGTCAGAGTGGTATAACAAGACGCTTTTAATGCCCCTTACAAGAGACGTGGAGGTCATAGTGATATAACAAGACGCTTTTAATGCCCCTTACAAGAGACGTGGAGGTCAGAGTGTTATAACAAGACACTTTTAATGCCCCTCAGAAGAGACGTGGAGGTCAGAGCGTTATAACAAGACGCTTTTAATGTCCCTCAGAAGAGACGTGGATGTCAGAGTGGTATAACAAGACGCTTTTAATGTCTCTTACAAGAGACGTGGAGGTCAGAGTGGTATAACAAGACGCTTTTAATGCACCTCAGAAGAGACGTGGAGTTCAGAGTGGTATAACAAGACACTATTAATGCCCCTTACAAGAGACGTGGAGGTCAGAGTGGTGTAACAAGATGATTTTAATGCCCCTTACAAGAGACGTGGAGGTCAGAGTGGTATAACAAAATGCTTTTAATGCCCCTCAGAAGAGACGTGGAGGTCAGAGGGTTGTAACAAGACGCTTTTAATGCCCCTCAGAAGAGACGTGGATGTCAGAGTGGTATAACAAGACGCTGTTAATGCCCCTCAGAAGAGATGTGGAGGTCAGAGTGGAGTAACAAGACGCTTTTAATGCCCCTTACAAGAGACGTGGAGGTCAGAGTGGTATAACAAAATGCTTTTAATGCCCCTCAGAAGAGACGTGGAGGTCAGAGGGTTATAACAAGACGCTGTTAATGCCCCTCAGAAGAGATGTGGAGGTCAGAGTTAAGTAACAAGACGCTTTTAATGCCCCTTACAAGAGACGTGGAGGTCAGAGTGGTATAACAAAATGCTTTTAATGCCCCTCAGAAGAGACGTGGAGGTCAGAGGGTTATAACAAGACGCTTTAATGCCCCTCAGAAGAGAAGTGGAGATCAGAGTGGTATAACAAGACGCTTTTAATGCCTTTTACAAGAGACGTGGTGGTCAGAGTGGTATAACAAGACGCTTTTAATGCACCTCAGAAGAGACGTGGAGTTCAGAGTGGTATAACAAGACGCTTTTAATGCCCCTTACAAGAGACGTGGAGGTCAGAGTGGTATAACAAGATGCTTTTAATGCCCCTTACAAGAGACGTGGAGGTCAGAGTGGTATAACAAGACGCTTTTAATGCCCCTTGCAAGAGACGTGGAGGTCAGAGTGTTATAAGAAGATCCTTTTAATGCCCCTCAGAAGAGACGTGGAGGTCAGACTGGTATAACAAGACGCTTTTAATGCCCCTTACAAGAGACGTGGAGGTCTCAGTGATATAACAAGACGCTTTTAATGCCCCTTACAAGAGACGTGGAGGTCAGAGTGTTATAACAAGACACTTTTAATGCCCCTCAGAAGAGATGTAGAGGTCAGAGTGGTATACCAAGATGCTTTCAATGCCCCTAGGAAGAGATGTGGAGGTCAGAGTGGTATAACAAAACGCTTTTAAAGCCCCTCAGAAGAGAAGTGGAGGTCAGAGTGGTATAGCAAGATGGTTTTAGTGCCCCTGAGAAGAGACGTGGAGGTCAGAGTGGTATAGCAAGACGCTTTTAATGCCCCTCAGAAGAGAAGTGGAGGTCAGAGTGGTATTGCAAGACGCTTTTAATGCCCCTCAGAATAGACGTGGAGGTCAGAGTGGTATAACAAGACGCTTTTAATGCACCTCAGAAGAGATGTGGAGTTCAGAGTGGTATAACAAGACGCTTTTAATGCCCCTTACAAGAGACGTGGAGGTCAGAGTGGTATAACAAGATGCTTTTAATGCCCCTTACAAGAGACGTGGAGGTCAGATTGGTATAACAAGACGCAATTAATGCCCCTTACAAGAGACGTGGAGGTCAGAGTGGTTTAACAAGACGCTTTAATGCCCCTCAGATGAGACGTGGAGGTCAGAGTGTTAAAACAAGATGCTTTTAATGCCCCTCAGTAGAGACGTGGAGGTCAGAGCGGTGTCACAAGACACTTTTAATGCCCCTTACAAGAGACGTGGAGGTCAGAGTGGTATAACAAGATGCTTTTAATGCCCCTTAAAAGAGACGTGGAGGTCAGAGTGGTATAACAAGAAGCTTTTAATGCCCCTCGGAAGAGACGTGGAGGTCAGAGTGGTATAACAAGACGCTTTTAATGCCCCTCAGAATAGACGTGGAGGTCAGAGTGTTATAACAACATGCTTTTAATGCCCCCTCAGAAGAGATGTGGAGGTCAGAGTGTTGTAACAAGACGCTTTTAATGCCCCTTACAAGAGACGTGGAGGTCAGAGTGGTATAACAAAATGCTTTTAATGCCCCTCAGAAGAGACGTGGAGGTCAGAGCGTTATAACAAGACGCTTTTAATGTCCCTCAGAAGAGACGTGGATGTCAGAGTGGTATAACAAGACGCTTTTAATGCCTCTTACAAGAGACGTGGAGGTCAGAGTGGTATAACAAGACGCTTTTAATGCACCTCAGAAGAGACATGGAGTTCAGAGTGGTATAACAAGACGCTATTAATGCCCCTTACAAGAGACGTGGAGGTCAGAGTGGTGTAACAAGATGATTTTAATGCCCCTTACAAGAGACGTAGAGGTCAGAGTGGTATAACAAAATGCTTTTAATGCCCCTCAGAAGAGACGTGGAGGTCAGAGGGTTGTAACAAGACGCTTTTAATGCCCCTCAGAAGAGACGTGGATGTCAGAGTGGTATAACAAGACGCTTTTAATTCCCCTCAGAATAGACGTGGAGGTCAGAGTGTTATAACAAGACGCTGTTAATGCCCCTCAGAAGAGATGTGGAGGTCAGAGTTAAGTAACAAGACGCTTTTAATGCCCCTTACAAGAGACGTGGAGGTCAGAGTGGTATAACAAAATGCTTTTAATGCCCCTCAGAAGAGATGTGGAGATCAGAGTGGTATAACAAGACGCTTTTAATGCCTTTTACAAGAGACGTGGTGGTCAGAGTGGTATAACAAGACGCTTTTAATGCACCTCAGAAGAGACGTGGAGTTCAGAGTGGTATAACAAGACGCTTTTAATGCCCCTTACAAGAGACGTGGAGGTCAGAGTGGTATAACAAGATGCTTTAAATGCCCCTTACAAGAGACGTGGAGGTCAGAGTGGTATAACAAGATGCTTTTAATGCCCCTTGCAAGAGACGTGGAGGTCAGAGTGTTATAAGAAGATGCTTTTAATGCCCCTCAGAAGAGATGTGGAGGTCAGAGTGGTATAACAAGACGCTTTTAATGCCCCTTACAAGAGACGTGGAGGTCATAGTGATATAACAAGATGCTTTTAATGCCCCTTACAAGAGACGTGGAGGTCAGAGTGTTATAACAAGACACTTTTAATGCCCCTCAGAAGAGATGTAGAGTTCAGAGTGGTATACCAAGATGCTTTCAATGCCCCTAGGAAGAGACGTGGAGGTCAGAGTGGTATAACAAGACGCTTTTAGTGCCCCTGAGAAGAGACGTGGAGGTCAGAGTGGTATAGCAAGACGCTTTTAATGCCCCTCAGAAGAGAAGTGGAGGTCAGAGTGGTATAGCTAGATGGTTTTAGTGCCCCTGAGAAGAGACGTGGAGGTCAGAGTGGTATAGCAAGACGCTTTTAATGCCCCTCAGAAGAGAAGTGGAGGTCAGAGTGGTATTGCAAGACGGTTTTAATGCCCCTTACAAGAGACGTGGAGGTCAGAGTGTTATAACAAGATGCTTTTAATGCCCCTCAGTAGAGAAGTGGAGGTCAGAGCGGTGTCACAAGACGCTTTTAATGCCCTTACAAGAGACGTGGAGGTCAGAGTGGTATAAAAAGATGCTTTTAATGCCCCTTGCAAGAGACGTGGAGGTCAGAATGGTATAACAAGACGCAATTAATGCCCCTTTCAAGAGACGTGGAGGTCAGAGTGGTATAACAAGATGCTTTTAATGCCCCTTACAAGAGACGTGGAGATCAGAGTGGTATAACAAGACGCTTTTAATGCCCCTCAGTAGAGACGTGGAGGTCAGAGCGGTGTTACAAGACGCTTTTAATGCCCCTTACAAGAGACGTGGAGGTCAGAGTGGTATAACAAGATGCTTTTAATGCCCCTTACAAGAGACGTGGAGGTCAGAGTGGTATAACAAGACGCTTTTAATGCCCCTTGCAAGAGACGTGGAGGTCAGAGTGTTATAAGAAGATCCTTTTAATGCCCCTCAGAAGAGACGTGGAGGTCAGACTGGTATAACAAGACGCTTTTAATGCCCCTTACAAGAGACGTGGAGGTCATAGTGATATAACAAGACGCTTTTAATGCCCCTTACAAGAGACGTGGAGGTCAGAGTGTTATAACAAGACACTTTTAATGCCCCTCAGAAGAGATGTAGAGGTCAGAGTGGTATACCAAGATGCTTTCAATGCCCCTAGGAAGAGACGTGGAGGTCAGAGTGGTATAACAAGACGCTTTTAAAGCCCCTCAGAAGAGAAGTGGAGGTCAGAGTGGTATAGCAAGATGGTTTTAGTGCCCCTGAGAAGAGACGTGGAGATCAGAGTGGTATAGCAAGACGCTTTTAATGCCCCTCAGAAGAGAAGTGGAGGTCAGAGTGGTATTGCAAGACGCTTTTAATGCCCCTCAGAATAGACGTGGAGGTCAGAGTGGTATAACAAGACGCTTTTAATGCACCTCAGAAGAGATGTGGAGTTCAGAGTGGTATAACAAGACGCTTTTAATGCCCCTTACAAGAGACGTGGAGGTCAGAGTGGTATAACAAGATGCTTTTAATGCCCCTTACAAGAGACGTGGAGGTCAGATTGGTATAACAAGACGCAATTAATGCCCCTTACAAGAGACGTGGAGGTCAGAGTGGTTTAACAAGACGCTTTAATGCCCCTCAGATGAGACGTGGAGGTCAGAGTGTTAAAACAAGATGCTTTTAATGCCCCTCAGTAGAGACGTGGAGGTCAGAGCGGTGTCACAAGACACTTTTAATGCCCCTTACAAGAGGCGTGGAGGTCAGAGTGGTATAACAAGATGCTTTTAATGCCCCTTACAAGAGACGTGGAGGTCAGAGTGGTATAACAAGAAGCTTTTAATGCCCCTCGGAAGAGACGTGGAGGTCAGAGTGGTATAACAAGACGCTTTTAATGCCCCTCAGAATAGACGTGGAGGTCAGAGTGTTATAGCAAGATGCTTTTAATGCCCCCTCAGAAGAGATGTGGAGGTCAGAGTGGTGTAACAAGACGCTTTTAATGCCCCTTACAAGAGACGTGGAGGTCAGAGTGGTATAACAAAATGCTTTTAATGCCCCTCAGAAGAGACGTGGAGGTCAGAGCGTTATAACAAGACGCTTTTAATGTCCCTCAGAAGAGACGTGGATGTCAGAGTGGTATAACAAGACGCTTTTAATGCCTCTTACAAGAGACGTGGAGGTCAGAGTGGTATAACAAAACGCTTTAATTGCCCCTTACAAGAGACGTGGTGGTCAGAGTGGTATAACAAGACGCTTTTAATGCACCTCAGAAGAGACATGGAGTTCAGAGTGGTATAACAAGACGCTATTAATGCCCCTCACAAGAGACGTGGAGGTCAGAGTGGTGTAACAAGATGATTTTAATGCCCCTTATAAGAGACGTGGAGGTCAGAGTGGTATAACAAAATGCTTTTAATGCCCCTCAGAAGAGACGTGGAGGTCAGAGGGTTGTAACAAGACGCTTTTAATGCCCCTCAGAAGAGACGTGGATGTCAGAGTGGTATAACAAGACGCTTTTAATGCCCCTCAGAATAGACGTGGAGGTCAGAGTGTTATAACAAGACGCTGTTAATGCCCCTCAGAAGAGATGTGGAGGTCAGAGTTAAGTAACAAGACGATTTTAATGCCCCTTACAAGAGACGTGGAGGTCAGAGTGGTATAACAAAATGCTTTTAATGCCCCTCAGAAGAGACGTGGAGGTCAGAGGGTTATAACAAGACGCTTTTAATGCCCCTCAGAAGAGAAGTGGAGATCAGAGTGGTATAACAAGACGCTTTTAATGCCTTTTACAAGAGACGTGGTGGTCAGAGTGGTATAACAAGACGCTTTTAATGCACCTCAGAAGAGACGTGGAGTTCAGAGTGGTATAACAAGACGCTTTTAATGCCCCTTGCAAGAGACGTGGAGGTCAGAGTGGTATAACAAGATGCTTTTAATGCCCCTTACAAGAGACGTGGAGGTCAGAGTGGTATAACAAGATGCTTTTAATGCCCCTTGCAAGAGACGTGGAGGTCAGAGTGTTATAAGAAGATGCTTTTAATGCCCCTCAGAAGAGACGTGGAGGTCAGAGTGGTATAACAAGACGCTTTTAATGCCCCTTACAAGAGACGTGGAGGTCATAGTGATATAACAAGATGCTTTTAATGCCCCTTACAAGAGACGTGGAGGTCAGAGTGTTATAACAAGACACTTTTAATGCCCCTCAGAAGAGATGTAGAGGTCAGAGTGGTATACCAAGATGCTTTCAATGCCCCTAGGAAGAGACGTGGAGGTCAGAGTGGTATAACAAGACGCTTTTAGTGCCCCTGAGAAGAGACGTGGAGGTCAGAGTGGTATAGCAAGACGCTTTTAATGCCCCTCAGAAGAGAAGTGGAGGTCAGAGTGGTATAGCTAGATGGTTTTAGTGCCCCTGAGAAGAGACGTGGAGGTCAGAGTGGTATAGCAAGACGCTTTTAATGCCCCTCTGAAGAGAAGTGGAGGTCAGAGTGGTATTGCAAGACGGTTTTAATGCCCCTTACAAGAGACGTGGAGGTCAGAGTGTTATAACAAGATGCTTTTAATGCCCCTCAGTAGAGAAGTGGAGGTCAGAGCTGTGTCACAAGACGCTTTTAATGCCCTTACAAGAGACGTGGAGGTCAGAGTGGTATAAAAAGATGCTTTTAATGCCCCTTGCAAGAGACGTGGAGGTCAGAATGGTATAACAAGACGCAATTAATGCCCCTTTCAAGAGATGTGGAGGTCAGAGTGTTATAACAAGATGCTTTTAATACCCCTCAGAAGAGATGTGGAGGTCAGAGTGGCATAACAAGACGCTTTTAATGCCCCTCAGAAAAGACGTGGAGGTCAGAGTGGTATAACAAGATGCTTTTAATGCCCCTTACAAGAGACGTGGAGATCAGAGTGGTATAACAAGACGCTTTTAATGCCCCTCAGTAGAGACGTGGAGGTCAGAGCGGTGTTACAAGACGCTTTTAATGCACCTTACAAGAGACGTGGAGGTCAGAGTGGTATAACAAGATGCTTTTAATGCCCCTTACAAGAGACGTGGAGGTCAGAGTGGTATAACAATACGATTTTACTGCCCCTCAGAAGAGATGTGGAGGTCAGAGTTGTATAACAAGATGATTTTAATGCCCCTTACAAAAGACGTGGAGGTCAGAGTGGTATAACAAGAAGCTTTTAATGCCCCTCGGAAGAGACGTGGAGGTCAGAGTGGTATAACAAGACGCTTTTAGTGCCCCTCAGAATAGACGTGGAGGTCAGAGTGTTATAACAAGATGCTTTTAATGCCCCCTCAGAAGAGATGTGGAGGTCAGAGTGGTGTAACAAGACGCTTTTAATGCCCCTTTCAAGAGACGTGGAGGTCAGAGTGTTATAACAAGATGCTTTTAATGCCCCTCAGAAGAGACGTGGAGGTCAGAGTGGTATAACAATACGCTTTTCATGCCCCCTGCAAGAGATATGGAGGTCAGAGTGTTATAACAAGACGCTTTTAATGCCCCTCAGAAGAGATGTGGAGGTCAGAGTGGCATAACAAGACGCTTTTAATGCCCCTTACAAGAGACGTGGAGGTCAGAGTGGCATAACAAGATGCTTCTAATGCCCCTGAGAAGAGACGTGGAGGTCAGAGTGGTATAGCAAGACGCTTTTAATGCCCCTCAGAAGAGACGTGAAAGTCACAGTCATATAGCAAGACGGTTTTACTGCCCCTTACAAGAGACGTGGAGGTCAGAATGGTATAACAAGATGCTTTTAATGCCCCTCAGAAGAGACGTGGAGGTCAGAGTGGTATAACAAGACGCTTTTAATGCCCCTTACAAGAGACGTGGAGCTCAGAGTGGTATAACAAGACGCTTTTAATGCCCCTCCGAAGAGACGTGGAGGTCAGAGTGTTATAACAAGATGCTTTTAATGCCCGACAGAAGAGACGTGGAGATCAGAGCGGTGTAACAAGACGCTTTTAGCGCACCTCAGAAAAGACTTAGAGGTCAGAGTGGTATAGCAAGACGGTTTTAATGCCCCTTACAAGAGACTTGGAGGTCAGAGTGGTATAACAAGATGCTTTAAATGCCCCTCAGAAGAGACGTGGAGGTCAGAGTGTTATAACAAGATGCTTTTAATGCCCCTCAGAAGAGACGTGGAGGTCAGAGTGGTAAAACAAGACTCTTTTAATGACCCTTACAAGAGACAAGGAGGTCAGAGTGGTATAACAAGATGCTTTTAATGCCCTTTACAAGAGACGTGGAAGTCAGAGTGGTATAACAAGACGCTTTTAATGCCTCTCAGAAAAGACGTGGAATTCAGTGTGGTATAACAAGACGCTTCTAATGCCCCTTACAAGAGACGTGGAGGTCAGAGTGGTATAACAAGATGCTTTTAATGCCCCTTACAAGAGACGTGGAGGTCAGAGTGGTATAACAAGATGCTTTTAATGCCCCTTAGAAGAGACGTGGAGGTCAGAGTGGTATAACAAGACGCTTTTAATGCCCCTCAGAAGAGATGTGGAGGTCAGAGTAGTATAACAAGTGGCTTTTAATGCAACTCAGAAGAGACGTGGAGGTCAGAGTTGTATAACAATACGCTTTTAATTCCCCTTACAAGAGACGTGGAGGTCAGAGTGTTATAACAAGACGCTTTTAATGTCCCTCGGAAGAGACATGGAGGTCAGAGTGGTATAACAAGACGCTTTTAATTCCCCGTACAAGAGACGTGGAAGTCAGAGTGTTATAACATGATGCTTTTAATGCCCCTCAGAAGAGACGTTGAGGTCAGAGTGGTATAACAAGATGCTTTTAATGCCCCTTACAAGAGACGTGGAGGTCAGAGTGGTATAACAAGATGCTTTTAATGCCCCTTGCAAGAGACGTGGAGGTCAGAGTGTTATAAGAAGATGCTTTTAATGCCCCTCAGAAGAAACGTGGAGATCAGAGTGGTATAACAAGACGCTTTTAATGCCCCTTTCAAGAGACGTGGAGGTCATAGTGATATAACAAGACGCTTTTAATGCCCCTTACAAGAGACGTGGAGGTCAGAGTGTTATAACAAGACACTTTTAATGCCCCTCAGAAGAGATGTAGAGGTCAGAGTGGTATACCAAGATGCTTTCTATGCCCCTAGGAAGAGACGTGGAGGTCAGAGTGGTATAACAAGACGCTTTTAGTGCCCCTGAGAAGAGACGTGGAGGTCAGAGTGGTATAGCAAGACGCTTTTAATGCCCCTCAGAAGAGAAGTGGAGGTCAGAGTGGTATAGCTAGATGGTTTTAGTGCCCCTGAGAAGAGTCGTGGAGGTCAGAGTGGTATAGCAAGACGCTTTTAATGCCCCTCAGAAGAGAAGTGGACGTCAGAGTGGTATTGCAAGACGGTTTTAATGCCCCTTACAAGAGACGTGGAGGTCATAGTGATATAACAAGACGCTTTTAATGCCCCTTACAAGAGACGTGGAGGTCAGAGTGGTATAAAAAGATGCTTTTAATGCCCCTTGCAAGAGACGTGGAGGTCAGAATGGTATAACAAGACGCAATTAATGCCCCTTTCAAGAGACGTGGAGGTCAGAGTGTTATAACAAGATGCTTTTAATACCCCTCAGAAGAGATGTGGAGCTCAGAGTGGCATAACAAGACGCTTTTAATGCCCCTCAGAAAAGACGTGGAGGTCAGAGTGGTATAACAAGATGCTTTTAATGCCCCTCAGTAGAGAAGTGGAGGTCAGAGCGGCGTCACAAGACGCTTTTAATGCCCTTACAAGAGACGTGGAGGTCAGAGTGGTATAACAAGATGCTTTTAATGCCCCTTCCAAGAGACGTGGAGGTCAGAATGGTATAACAAGACGCAATTAATGCCCCTTTCAAGAGACGTGGAGGTCAGAGTGTTATAACAAGATGCTTTTAATACCCCTCAGAAGAGATGTGGAGGTCAGAGTGGCATAACAAGACGCTTTTAATGCCCCTCAGAAGAGACGTGGAGGTCAGAGTGGTATAACAAGATGCTTTTAATGCCCCTTACAAGAGACTTGGAGATCAGAGTGGTATAACAAGACGCTTTTAATGTCCCTCAGTAGAGACGTGGAGGTCAGAGCGGTGTTACAAGACGCTTTTAATGCACCTTACAAGAGACGTGGAGGTCAGAGTGGTATAACAAGATGCTTTTAATGCCCCTTACAAGAGACGTGGAGGTCAGAGTGGTATAACAATACGCTTTTAATGCCCCTCAGAAGAGATGTGGAGGTCAGAGTGGTATAACAAGATGATTTTAATGCCCCTTACAAAAGACGTGGAGGTCAGAGTGGTATAACAAGAAGCTTTTAATGCCCCTCGGAAGAGACGTGGAGGTCAGAGTGGTATAACAAGACGCTTTTAATGCCCCTCAGAATAGACGTGGAGGTCAGAGTGTTATAACAAGACGCTTTTAATGCCCCCTCAGAAGAGATGTGGAGGTCAGAGTGGTGTAACAAGACACTTTTAATGCCCCTTTCAAGAGACGTGGAGGTCAGAGTGTTATAACAAGATGCTTTTAATGCCCCTCAGAAGAGACGTGGAGGTCAGAGTGGTATAACAATACGCTTTTCATGCCCCCTGCAAGAGACATGGAGGTCAGAGTGTTATAACAAGACGCTTTTAATGCCCCTCAGAAGAGATGTGGAGGTCAGAGTGGCATAACAAGACGCTTTTAATGCCCCTTACAAGAGACGTGGAGGTCAGAGTGGCATAACAAGATGCTTTTAATGCCCCTCAGAAGAGACGTGGAGGTCAGAGTGGTATAACAAGATGCTTCTAATGCCCCTGAGAAGAGACGTGGAGGTCAGAGTGGTATAGCAAGACACTTTTAATGCCCCTCAGAAGAGACGTGGAAGTCACAGTCGTATAGCAAGACGGTTTTACTGCCCCTTACAAGAGACGTGGAGGTCAGAATGGTATAACAAGATGCTTTTAATGCCCCTCAGAAGAGACGTGGAGGTCAGAGTGGTATAACAAGACGCTTTTAATGCCCCTTACAGGAGACGTGGAGCTCAGAGTGGTATAACAAGACGCTTTTAGTGCCCCTGAGAAGAGACGTGGAGGTCAGAGTGGTATAGCAAGACGCTTTTAATGCCCCTCAGAAGAGAAGTGGAGGTCAGAGTGGTATAGCAAGATGGTTTTAGTGCACCTGAGAAGAGACGTGGAGGTCAGAGTGGTATAACAAGATGCTTTTAATGCCCCTCAGTAGAGAAGTGGAGGTCAGAGCGGCGTCACAAGACGCTTTTAATGCCCCTTACAAGAGACGTGGAGGTCAGAGTGGTATAACAAGATGCTTTTAATGCCCCTTGCAAGAGACGTGGAGGTCAGAATGGTATAACAAGACGCAATTTATGCCCCTTTCAAGAGACGTGGAGGTCAGAGTGGTATAACAAGATGCTTTTAATACCCCTCAGAAGAGATGTGGAGGTCAGAGTGGCATAACAAGACGCTTTTAATGCCCCTCAGAAGAGACGTGGAGGTCAGAGTGGTATAACAAGATGCTTTTAATGCCCCTTACAAGAGACGTGGAGATCAGAGTGGTATAACAAGACGCTTTTAATGCCCCTCAGTAGAGACGTGGAGGTCAGAGCGGTGTTACAAGACGCTTGTAATGCACCTTACAAGAGACGTGGAGGTCAGAGTGGTATAACAAGATGCTTTTAATGCCCCTTACAAGAGACGTGGAGGTCAGAGTGGTATAACAATACGCTTTTAATGCCCCTCAGAAGAGATGTGGAGGTCAGAGTGGTATAACAAGATGATTTTAATGCCCCTTACAAAAGACGTGGAGGTCAGAGTGGTATAACAAGAAGCTTTTAATGCCCCTCGGAAGAGACGTGGAGGTCAGAGTGGTATAACAAGACGCTTTTAATGCCCCTCAGAATAGACGTGGAGGTCAGAGTGTTATAACAAGACGATTTTAATGCCCCCTCAGAAGAGATGTGGAGGTCAGAGTGGTGTAACAAGACGCTTTTAATGCCCCTTTCAAGAGACGTGGAGGTCAGAGTGTTATAACAAGATGCTTTTAATGCCCCTCAGAAGAGACGTGGAGGTCAGAGTGGTATAACAATACGCTTTTAATGCCCCTTACAAAAGACGTGGAGGTCAGAGTGGTATAACAAGATGCTTTTAATGCCCCTTACAATAGACGTGGAGGTCAGAGTGGTATAACAAGATGCTTTTAATACCCCTTACAAGAGACGGTGAGGTCAGAGTGGTATAACAAGACGCTTTTAATGCCCTTTACAAGAGACGTGGAGGTCAGAGTGTTATAGCAAGACGCTTTTAATGCCCCTCAGAAGAGATGTGGAGGTCAGAGTGATATATCAAGATGCTTTTAATGCCCCTTACAAGAGACGTGGAGGTCAGAGTGGTATAACAAGAATCTTTTAATGCCCCTCGGAAGAGACGTGGAGGTCAGAGTGGTATAACAAGATGCTTTTAATGCACCTCAGAAGAGACGTAGAGGTCAGAGTAGTATAGCAAGACGGTTATAATGCCCCTTACAAGAGACTTGGAGGTCAGAGTGGTATAACAAGACGCTTTTAATGCCCATCAGAAGAGACGTGGAGGTCAGAGTGTTATAATAAGACGCTTTTAATGCCCCTCAGAAGAGACATGGAGGTCAGATTGGTATAACAAGACGCTTTTAATGACCTTTACAAGAGACTTGAAGGTCAGAGTGGTATCACAAGACGCTTTTAATGCCCCTTACAAGAGACGTGGAGGTCAGAGTGGTATAACAAGACGCTTTTAATGCCCCAGAGAAACGACGTGGGGGTTCAAAGTGGTATAACAAGACGCTTTTAATGCCCCTTACAAGAGACGTGGAGGTCAGAGTGGTATAACAAGATGCTTTCAATGCCACTTACAAGAGACGTCGAGGTCAGAGTGGTATAACAAGATGCATTTAGTGCCCCTTACAAGAGACGTGGAGGTCAGAGTGGTATAACAAGAGGCTTTTAATGCCCCTTACAATAGACGTGGAGGTCAGAGTGTTATAACAAGATGCTTTTAATGCCCCTCAGAAGAGATGTGGAGGTCAGAGTGGTATAAAAGACGCTTTTAATGCAACTCAGAAGAGACGTGGAGGTCAGAGTTGTATAACTATACGCTTTTAATGCCCCTTACAAGAGACGTGGAGGTCAGAGTGGTATAACAAGATGCTTTTAATTCCCCTTACAAGAGACATGGAGGTCAGAGTGGTATAACAAGATGCTTTTAATGCCCCTTACAAGAGATGTGGAGGTCAGAGTGGTATAGCAAGACGCTTTTAATGCCCTTTACAAGAGACGTGGAGGTCAGCGTGTTAGAGCAAGACGCTTTTTATGCCCCTCAGAAGAGATGTGGAGGTCAGAGTGGTTTAACAAGACCCTTTTAATGCCCCTTACAAGAGACGTGGAGGTCAGAGTGGTATAACAAGAAGCCTTTAATGCCCCTCGGAAGAGACGTGGAGGTCAGAGTGGTATAACAAGACGCTTTTAATGCTCCTCAGAAGAGACGTGGAGGTCAGAGTGTTATAGCAAGACGGTTTTAATGCCCCTTACAAGAGACGTTTAGGTCAGAGTGGTATAACAAGACGCTTTTATTTCCCCTTACAAGAGACGTGAAGGTCAGAGTGGTATAACAGGATGCTTTTAATGCCCCTCAGAAGAGACGTGGAGTTCAGAGTGGTATAACAAGACGCTTTTAATGCCCCTTACAAGAGACGTGGAGGTCAGAGTGGTATAACAAGACGTTTTTAATGCCCCTTACAAGAGATGTGGAGGTCAGACTGGTATAACAAGATGCTTTTAATGCCCCTTACAAGAGATGTGGAGGTCAGAGTGGTATAATAATACGCTTTTAATGCCTCTTACAAGAGACGTGGAGGTCAGAGTAGTATAACAAGATGCTTTTAATGCCCCTACCAAGAGACGTGGAGGTCAGAGTGGTATAACAAGATTCTTTTAATGCCCGTTACAAGAGACGTGGAGGTCAGAGTGGTATAACAAGATGATTTTAATGCCCTTTACAAGAGACGTGGAGGTCAGAGTGTTATAACAAGACACTTTTAATGCCCCTCAGAAGAGATGTGGAGGTCAGAGTGGTATAACGAGACGCTTTTAATGCAACTCAGAAGAGACGTGGAGATCAGAGTGGTATGACAAGATGCTTTTAATGCCCCTCGGAAGAGACGTGGAGGTCAGAGTGGTATAACAAGACACTTTTAATGCCCTCAGAAGAGACGTGGAGGTCAGAGTGGTATAACAAGATGCTTTTAATGCCCTTTACAAGAGACGTGGAGGTCAGAGTGGTATAACAAGATGCTTTTAATGCCCCTTACAAGAGACGTGGAGGTCAGAGTGGTATAACAAGATGCTTTTAATGCCCCTCAGAAGAGACGTGGAGGTCAGAGTGGTATAACAAGACGCTTTTAATGCCCCTTACAAGAGACGTGAAGGTCAGAGTGGTATAACAAGACGCTTTTAATGCCCCTCAGAAGAGACGTGGAGGTCAGAGTGTTATAACAAGACTCTTTTAATGCCCCTTACAAGAGATGTGGAGGTCAGAGTGGTATAACAAGACGCTTTTAATGCCGCTTAAAAGAGACATGGAGGTCAGAGTGGTTTAGCAAGACGCTTTTAATGCCCCTTACAGGAGACGTGGAGGTCAGAGTGGTATAACAAGACGCTTTTAATGCCCCTCAGAAGAGACGTGGAGTTCAGAGTGGTATAACAAGACGCTTTTAATGCCCCTTACAAGAGACGTGGAGGTCAGAGTGTTATAACAAGATGCTTTTCATGCCCCTTACAAGAGACGTGGAGGTCTGAGTGTTATAACAAGATGCTTTTAATGCCCCTTATAAGAGACGTGGAGGTCAGAGTGGTATAACAAGAGGCTTTTAATGCCCCTCAGAAGAGATGTCGAGGTCAGAGTAGTATAACAAGATGCTTTTAATGCCCCTTACAAGAGACGTGGAGGTCAGATTGGTATAACAAGACGCTTTTAATGCACCTTGGAAGAGCCATACAGTACAGCATCTTAAAAATATTATTCCCATTATTGGGGTGTGGTTTCCCACCGTCTTTGCTTATGCCTTCCAAGCAAAATCTGACAAAAATCAGGATGGAGGAACGTTCAATAATGGCAACATGGACCACGGTCACCCTGGTGGTATAGTGGTGGTGGAGGCTGAGGATAAGGAGAGGAACATAAAACAGCCGAAATGAGGAAGTGTATACCCATGTGTGGGTGTGAAGTGGTGCATGTGAATACACCTCCCGAAATAACACAGTGGATTTGACTTTATGTTACTCTGCTGTCATTTGGTGGTGATGAGAAGTCTGGCCCAATCCAGCCCCTGTTCATTTTGTTAAGGGTCAGCTTGTCAGCATTATCAGTTGACAGGTGAGTGCGCTTATCAGTTATAATTCCCCCAGCAGCACTAAAAACACGCTCCGATAACACGCTAGCAGCAGGGCAGGCCAGGCCAGGACCTCCAAGGCGTACAGAGTGAGTTCATTCCAAGTGTCCAGCTTGGATACCCAATAACTAAAAAGCACAGAGGAATCACGGAGGATGCTGGTATGGTCGGCAAGGTACTCCCTCACCATCTTTTGAATATTTCCACTCCTTGTGAGACCGAAGTTAATGGAAATTCCCATTGGCTGGATAGAAAACTTTATTGTGAGAAAATGGATAAAGTTACTGTGTGGATTCAAACTCATGACCTCCTGTTTACAAGACAGGTGTATTAACACAGCATACCACTGGACCATCACTGATGCAAATGACTGCCAAGTAGGACAGTGAACATTGAATCTCTAATAGGTAAGTTCAAACAAAAATCCATTGGTCTTACTATGTCATTCTTAATGCCAATCTATGTAGCATATGATGACATTTTGTTCTTTATGAACAATTAATACAGATTCTATCTATATCTCACAATTGCACTAGCTCAAGACCGAAGTTAATGGAAATTCCCATTGGCTGAATAGAAAATTTTATTGTGAGAAAATAGAAAAAGTTACTGTGTGGATTCGAGCTAATGTCCTCCTGTTTACAAGACAGGTGCATTAAAATAGCAAGCCACTGGATCATCACAGGTGCCAACGATTGCCAAGTAGGAAAGTGAACATTGAATCGCTAATAGGTAAGTTAAAAAATAAATCCATTGGTCTTACTATGACATTCTTAATGCCAATCTATACAGCGTATGATGACATTTTGTTCTTTATGAACATTTAATACAGATTCGATATCTCACAATTACACTAGTTCAAGACCGAAATTAATGGGAATTCCCATTGGATGGATAGAAAACTTTGTTGTGAGAAAATGTCAATGTGTGGATTCAAACTCATGACCTCCTGTTTACAAGACAGGTGCATTAACACATAAAGCCACTGGTCCATCACATGTGAAAATGGTTGCCAAGAAAGGCAGTGAACATTGAATTGCTAATAGGAAAGTTTAAAAATAAATCCATTGGTTTTACTATGTCATTCTTAATGCCAATCTAGAGAGCATATGTGAACATTTTGTTTTTTATGAACATTTAATGCAGATTCTATATCTCACAATTGCAGGTGGTCTGGTTGAAAAACTTCACTCAGAGACTGAACCACGCGAAATGGCATACTTTATTACGTAGACATGGGGTTATATAGTATTCTACTTCCAGGTGGGATTAGTAAAATTCATTGCTCCTTCTGATAGCTTGGCACACCGTAATTTGCTCATCCATGTATCTCTTGGCCTCAGTAATGCCTTAGGAATTCTGATGGGAGGGGGTGAAGTCATCTCTCAGCGCCATCTTTCCAACTCGACATGAATCTCTCTGCTATCAGCCATGCACATGCATATGCCATTCCCAGGAAATCATTTAGTTCTTCATGTCTACAATAAGAATAGAAACTGTTAGTTATATATTCATTAACTATTAACATAATCCATGTGCATATACACATTTGCATACATACATACACATAGATTATTTCATCATCTCTATATTAATTCACACTGATTAGGTCATCTATTAAAAGAAACTAATTGATTTTCTATAATATATATATTTTACCTTGACACTATGATGACATTTTGTTCTTTATGAACACTTAGTGCAATTGTGAGTTATAGAATCTGTACTATCTCAAGCCTGAAGTTAATACAAATTTGCATTGGCTGGATAAAAAGCTTTATTGAGATTAAATGGAAAAAGTCATTCTGTGGATTTGACCTCATGAACTCATGTTCACAAGACAGGCACATTAACCCAGCAGTCCACCAGAAAGACACAGATGAAAATTGTTCTCAAGAAGGGCAGTGAATATTCAATCGCTAATAGGTAAGTTCAAAAAGAAATCCATTGGTTTTGCTATGTCATCCTTAATGCCAATCTAAACAGCGTATGATGACATTTTGTTCTGCATGAACACTTATTACAGATTCCATATCTCACAATTGCAGTATCTCAAGCCTGAAGTTAATGCAAATTTCAATTTGCTGGGTAGAAAGCTTTATTGTGAGAATAAGGAAAAAGTGCTGATTTGAACTCATGACCTCTTATTTAGAACAAAAGTGCATTAATCCAGTAAGCCACGGGAACATCAGAGATTCAAAGTATTGTTAAGAAGTGTAGTGAACATTGAATCGCTAATAAGTAAGTTCAAAAATAAATCCATTGGCTTTTCTATGTCATTCTTAATGCCAATCTAAACAGCGAATGATGACATTTTGTTCTTTTTGAACACTTAATACAGATTCTATATCTCACAATTGAACTTTCTCAAGCCTGAAGTTAATGCAAATTTCCATTGGCTGGATATAAAGCTTTATTGTGAGTAAATGAAAAAAAAAAACTCGTGGATTTGAACTCATGACCTCCTGTTTACAAGACAGGCACATTAGCCCATTAAGCCAGTGGAACATCATAGATAAAAGCTTTAGTCAAGAAGGGTAGTGAACATTGAATCGCTAATTGGTAAGTTAAAAATTAGTGATGAGCGAGTGTATACGTTAATATTCACTATTCGCACGGATAGTACTTTATTTGGGTTACTCTCTATATTTTGAGTTTTGCACTTGCCTCTCTATATTAGGATGTCCCGCCCTGCAGTTTTGGCACCACCTTTGCAGCTATTAAACATGGCTGCTTCTTAACTAATCACAATAATGCCGCAGACATATTGGTTGTGGCATAACTGTGATTGGCTGGCCGCCCAGTGTCATATGGTCTATTTAAGCCCTGCCCCCGCCATTTTGTGCACATTGTGTCTGGAGCCTGCATTCTATAAGCATAGGGCGAGATCGCTGAGCTGCTAGGGAGTGTGTTTAGGCCTCTTGATAAAACAAAAACCCTTTTAAGGGTTACCTGCAGTGAATACTAGTTCAGTGTTTAAAGGAGCCGCTCACTAGCTCCATAATACCACCAAAAAATAGCTTTTCAGAGCTGAAGACACACAACAAAGTCAGTGTACAGGGAAGGAGAGATTGTGTATTAGGTAGAGAAAGGTTAAAGTGCCGGTTGCATGGATTTATATAGTGTGAACAAGTTGTCGAGCACTTTTCCAAGTGATGCTAAAATCGCTTGGAAAAGCGCTTGATAACCCGCATGCAGAAATCCATGCAAAAACGCTTGACAAACGCTTCTACCTGGCGGGAAAAATGCAGGTAAAAAACGCATGTGTTTTTCCTGCTAGGGAGAAGCGGAAAAAATATGCAGCATTTCTGCATCGTGGGCACATGGCCTAAAAGTGGAGTAATACTGCAACAAAGTTATTCACAGAAACCATATGTGAGTCAGAAATGCATACAGGCATATTCTCCAGGCTCTTCCCATTCTGTTTCATCACTTTCCTATCCATTTTAGCCTTTTCCTCAGGCCCCCAGACTCCTTTGTAGGGTCCAGCAGAAAATTACTCACATTTCCCATTGACTTACATTGTACTCGCTATTCGGAATGAATGCGCGATTATTACAAAGTACGTGTTACAAGTATAGCGCTTACGAAAATTGCGGCAGTCGCTCATCACTAGTGATGACCACGGTTTTAGGCTGTGGCCTTGTAGTAAAGCATTCGTCAGCGACCAAGTGTGAATAGCTTCAACAAAACACAGATGACTGACTTTAAACGGAGTATATTTGTCACGCTCCACAAAATGTCTGAATTGTTTCCACAGAAGTATGTGACGCGCCCCCTGGGCCTGTGCTGCTGCTGCTGCTGTGCAGGGGGAATACCCGGAGCCGGATCGCTGGGGGTTGTAGTTCTCCGTGGCGGTGACCCGGTCCGTGCCCAGGGTGGTCAAACCAGTGGCAGTCTATTTGTATTGGAATAAGTGTCCGACTACGCCACCCGTGGATTGCGGTCAGTGGGGACCGCCGCTGCGCTGCAGAGCGCTGAGGCTGATGTTGTTTGCGCAGCTGAGTATGGGATGACTCCCCACGGGAAGAGTATTGCCTCAGGGCAGCTAATGTGGAAGATGATGGGAGTGATGGTGTGATTGTCCCAGTGCTAGTGGTGCTGGAGCGGCAAGGAATCACAGAGACGTGTGGTGCAGTTTCCAAAGCTTTACTCACTGTTGTTGTTCAGATCACTTCGGCCAGCAGTGACCGCCCGAGCCGTGCTGCGTCCACCAGGTGAGGGATTCGGTCAACTCCCAGGCAATTCCACAGTGCGGTTCAGAGCTCCCCTCTCTTCCTTTCTACTGGCCGTCCTCACCAGTGACCCACCTTTGTCCAGCTTCCTCGGGCCTTCTGTTGGTGAAACCTTTCTCCGGTCTCCCTGACCCTATGCGGTATGCCTTTCTGGTGGATGTAGTGAGGGGTCGCACCAAGATGTGATCACGACCTCCGGTTTTGGCTGAGGATTAGTCGCCTCCACCAATTCGGGTTCCGGTACCCTGCTCTGCCAACCCTTCACCCAGTATCTCCTATGGGAATATGGGGTTCCTCCTGCCTTCGTGTCTCTGGGCCTTTCTTTGTGTTCCTTGCCTCCTTTCTCCTCCGTTTCAGTTCCTTTCTCACTTTCCTTCCTGTTCCTTCTCCTTTCTCTTTCTGCTGTCTCAGGCCTCCACTCCAGGCTTGCCTCTGGAGCTGGGCCCAGACTGAGCCACAGCTTCCTGTCAGCTCTCTCTGGCTGAGCTCCTCTCTGAACTGAACCCTGACCCAAGATGGTGCCCACCTTATATACCTCCTTCTGACACCCGAGCCCAGGTGACTAGCAACCAATGGGCTCCTACCTATGCCCAGAAACCCACCCCTATCTGCTCCTACACCACTGGGTTTTCCTCCCCCTCCCCACTCCAGCCAGGAACAGAAGCTGTCGTGCCTGCACTCTGTCTAGTGGGAGCACCGTTGGTCTGTTCCTCGGAAATGGGGTGTGTGTGGTGCATGCAGCTTACTGAGCCCTGGTCCACACTCCATCCTTACCCGGGAGTGGAATATCACACCTCTGGACTGAGGTGCAATACCCCTGTAGCAGCCGAGCCCTCGGGGTGCTACATTCCCCCCTGGTAAATCACAGCACGTCCTCGGGCTGGAAAAGAGCAAAGACAATTTAAACATACAAGTTTTTAGAATGCATTCGTATATAAGACAATAACTTTTAACCCATCCCTTTATGGGAGGTACTCTTTTCCTTTTAAACGTTACTGGTATAAACATCATAAAACATTATAAGACTTTCTTCACACACATATAAAATGCTATAAACTCTTTTAGCAGCATATGAAACTTTTTCAGTATAAGACATTCTTAAGCAAAAACATTTTCAAGTAAAACATTTCCAAGACCGATTCTTGAGTTCCGGCCGCTGTGCAACTTGCGACCAGGAAAAGGTGCAACAGTCCATTTAATCCTGAGGTAGACGTTGCGGTTTTTGTATAAAACCAGTAGGGGGCGCTTTAAGAAGCGCAACTATTTACAAGGGTATGGCCGCTCTCAGTCCTCGGCCAGTGGGAATAGGGAATGGCTGTTCACAGTCCTCAGCCTGGTAAAGGAAATGGGGTAACACGCACACAGGAAACTTTTTATCAAGAAACAGTTCCACACTAGTCCCAACGGGGACCACACTTCAATCTAGTAACAGTTCTTGTACCCTGACGGGTAACTATATACAGTTCCATTTTACCGCTTACTGGTAACGGTGTCCTTCTCGCTCCTCCGGGTAATCTTCTGGTCCGTCTGGATCCTCAGTGTATTCCGTGTCTGGGCGGTACTGCAGTTTCTCCTCTGTGAGCCGGTGAACATGGAGAGCATACAGTCCCTTTGCGCCCTTGTGCCGGGTGTAGGTGACCACGTCGCCGTGGTACAGGTCACGTCCGTGATGTCCCTCTGGCAGGTGGCTTTCAACGTCCCTTCTAGTGACGAAGACGTCGGTGTCAGCCTCCTGGTCTCTGATGAAGCCCCAGCCATGCTCCAGCTGGAACTTGACTACGGTCCCGGTGGCTCTGGGTCCGCGGATGGCGTGGGTGTCTTGTCGGGCCCTGCGCTTCTGCTCCGCGGTCCTGGCCTGGAGTCGCTGCTCCCTGATGCGCCTCTGCCACCGCTCTCTCTCATACGTAGCTAGCTGCTGACGGCAGCACTCCAGGCGCTGGGCTTCTTCTGCCCGGGTCTCCTGGGTGAAGCCCATGAGGTTCTCACCAGTGGGGTCCCATGCAAACTGGGCATCCTCCGGCAGGGGTGGAGCGATGTTGGTGGGCTCCGGGGCCGGGATCAGAGGCTCACTCAAGGGTCGCTCTTTCCAGAGACGGGGGTTGGCGAACTCCGGCGGCCATTCAAAGGGTAGCCCGTCCGGGCTGGTATGTTGGGCATACAGGTCCGCGCCCAAGGATGGCACTATGGGCTTCGGACGGGTGGCAGCGCCCGGGGGCACTCGGCCTTGCGACCAGGCCGGCGGTCGCTTGTCGGTCGTGCCCGGGGGTGGCACCACCAAGGTAGGGGGCGCTGGTGAGGCAGCGGCGCCCGGGTGTGCGGGGCCTTGCGTCCTGGCCTGTGACGTTTCACGCTGTACGGCGCCAGGGTTCAGAGGGCACAGCGCGGGGCGTGACGATGGTGCTTGCTGCCTGAGGCCTAGCTGGTGGCGGTGGAGGCGTGGTGTCAGGTACGGTCCCCGGGGCTTCGGGTCCCGCAATGGAGAGTGAGGGCAGGCTGGTGTTCCCCGGGCTTGGGGTGGTGGCGTCCCCATTACTTGCCTCAGTCTCCGTGGCCTCCTCCGCGGCGTCATCTGAAGCTGCCGGTCCCTCTTCTCCGCGCCCAGCAGTCAGCGCGTTGCCCGGTCCCGGCGGAGTCCTCTGCTGGTCACCTCCGTGCTGCTCGGCCATCTCCTCTCTCCACCCGGCAAACACATCCCGCTGCGCCCGGACCATTCTCCTGTTCAGATCTTCCAGCGCTGCGCGCGCACGGTCCGGGTTTCTAGGCAGCTGGGCTAGCAGTTCCGTCAGGCTGCAGGGTGGTTCAGCTTGCAGCAGGCTGCGGGCCAGGGTGCTGGTGGAGTTTTCTGCTCCCTCCATCTCCGGGTGCAGCAGGTCCAGACTGATCCAGAGCGCGCCCTGCCCCACAGTTTTCTTTCCTATCCGCCCCCATGGGGTTTGGTCTTGGGGGCATCTGCTGACAATCACCTTCAGGGGCAGCCCCCCCACGTTGATGGACATCTCCATTGCTGCATTCATGGCTGGTGGGGGCGGGCTCCTTCTTTGGCGCCACTCTGGGACCTGGCCCACGATGGGAGGTGGCTTCCTGCTGTCCTTTGGTGCGCACATAATGGCGTCCGCTCTGCCAGGGCGGGAAAAACTGATGAAGATGGCGGGAAACGGTCCAAGATGGCGTCTGATGGCGGGAATCGGCTCCGGATGGCGGGAAACGACTCCGGACAGCGGGAAACTTCTGGAAATGGCGGGAGACTTCTTTTTAAGGTACATGTGCAGTTTTCTTCAGGCACGCAATACCCGTTTGTGGCGGGTTTGTAATGATCCTGCCGACTACGCCAAAGTTCACGCGCCCCCTGGGCCTGTGCTGCTGCTGCTGCTGTGCAGGGGGAATACCCGGAGCCGGATCGCTGGGGGTTGTAGTTCTCCGTGGCGGTGACCCAGTCCGTGCCCAGGGTGGTCAAACCAGTGGCAGTCTATTTGTATTGGAATAAGTGTCCGACTACGCCACCCGTGGATTGCGGTCAGTGGGGACCGCCGCTGCGCTGCAGACCGCTGAGGCTGATGTTGTTTGCGCAGCTGAGTATGGGATGACTCCCCACGGGAAGAGTATTGCCTCAGGGCAGCTAATGTGGAAGATGATGGGAGTGATGGTGTGAGTGTTCCAGTGCTAGTGGTGCTGGAGCGGCAAGGAATCACAGAGACGTGTGGTGCAGTTTCCAAAGCTTTACTCACTGTTGTTGTTCAGATCACTTCGGCCAGCAGTGACCGCCCGAGCCGTGCTGCGTCCACCAGGTGAGGGACTCGGTCAACTCCCAGGCAATTCCAGAGTGCGGTTCAGAGCTCCCCTCTCTTCCTTTCTACTGGCCGTCCTCACCAGTGACCCACCTTTGTCCAGCTTCCTCGGGCCTTCTGTTGGTGAAACCTTTCTCCGGTCTCCCTGACCCTATGCGGTATGCCTTTCTGGTGGATGTAGTGAGGGGTCGCACCAAGATGTGATCACGACCTCCGGTTTTGGCTGAGGATTAGTCGCCTCCATCAATTCGGGTTCCGGTACCCTGCTCTGCCAACTCTTCACCCAGTATCTCCTCTGGGAATATGGGGTTCCTTCTGCCTTCGTGTCTCTGGGCCTTTCTTTGTGTTCCTTGCCTCCTTTCTCCTCCGTTTCAGTTCCTTTCTCACTTTCCTTCCTGTTCCTTCTCCTTTCTCTTTCTGCTGTCTCAGGCCTCCACTCCAGGCTTGCCTCTGGAGCTGGGCCCAGACTGAGCCACAGCTCCCTGTCAGCTCTCTCTGGCTGAGCTCCTCTCTGAACTGAACCCTGACCCAAGATGGTGCCCACCTTATATACCTCCTTCTGACACCCGAGCCCAGGTGTCTAGCAACCAATGGGCTCCTACCTATGCCCAGAAACCCACCCCTATCTGCTCCTACACCACTGGGTTTTCCTCCCCCTCCCCACTCCAGCCAGGAACAGAAGCTGTCGTGCCTGCACTCTGTCTAGTGGGAGCACCGTTGGTCTGTTCCTCGGAAATGGGGTGTGTGTGGTGCATGCAGCTTACTGAGCCCTGGTCCACACTCCATCCTTACCCGGGAGTGGAATATCACACCTCTGGACTGAGGTGCAATACCCCTGTAGCAGCCGAGCCCTCGGGGTGCTACATATGCGATCACATGTGACGACCACTGTTTTAGGCTGTGGCCTTGTGGTATAGTATTGGTCATCAACCAATTGTGAATAGGTTCAACAAAACACAGATGGCTGATTTTAAATGGAGTGGAATATTTGGCATGTGTTACACGCATGCCGCTAGGTTAAGATAGGGGTGAGACAGGTTACATGAATTCTTTGGAATCCTGCGGGAACCATTACTCAGGGCAACCATAGACCATGTGCTGCAGCTTCTCTCAGGCACACAGGGGTATCGACCTTCAGGCACAGACACGTAGGTTGTTTCACTTGGTGACCAGACACACTTGACAAGAGTCCTCATAAACAGTAGAACAATAGCATTTAATAAGAAGCCGCACAGCCAGTGCAAGTTAAGTCTTATCAGCAACAGGCTCCAGCAACAAACAGTACAGTTTCCTTAGCAGCACAGCAGTTCACAGTCTTCCCAGTAGTACAGGACAGCACAGTTCTAATGCAAAGGCATATTAATGAACACAGCATTCTTTAAAGCACAGTGAGATGGAGGAGTATGCTGAGGGAGATGATCCCTGTGACACCATTTCTTACAATCCTCATCTTTCTGCTTGACAATAATTTGCACTGCTAGTTCAGGAACTCTACCTGACCTGTGCTTAGCTTCACTCCTGACTTGAATCCTTTTCACTTGCAGGGGCACTTCTGTTAGATGCAGAACACACACACACCACCTTTCTCTTCGGCTCCAGCAAGACAGTAAACAACTTCCCCACAATCACCCTGGGGCTCTGCTAAAACACTCCCCTTCTTCTGTGACTGTGTTAACCCTTCTAGTTTTTGTATGCTTCTGGAGCACAACACTTCCTGTCTCCTGTGCTTGTGTTACTTATTAAAGTTGCTGAATTCTTTTAAAGCTACAGCACTACTTCTGCATGTCACACTCTGCAACAGCACTGCTTCTGCCTGTCACACTCTTCCCTCCTTTTTGAATGTCGTCGTCAACACTCGTCTTAATTGGTCAATCTGAACAATTCTGAGACAGTGGTGAAATTTGGATAACTATATACAAATTGGCATTGTAAAATTGGTATAACGTTCATAAACATTGATAACAACCTAATCTTACGATCTTTTTCTTGTAGGATGCCTGTAAGAAATAAACAATTAACAAAATTAAAACAATCAGAATCTCTTCAGCTGGAGCTTTTCGTACGTCTTCAACCAGCTCTCTCTATCTTTGCTTTCATAGTTCTTTGACATGAAAATAAATCTTTCCAGTAGGCAACATCTTCCACACTGCCTCTCGGTGGTGAATACCACTCAAGCGGGCTTACATGGTCTGCAGGCAGAGATACCTGTTTCCAGTCGACAGTCCTTGGCACTTGACTCAGTTCACCAAGTGTCTCATACATTAGCATCACGGGCCTCCTCACTTCTCGAGTCGACATCCTCCTTGCGGATTGTTCCTCAGAGACCACGGGTTCTTAGGTCACAGGAGTTTCTTCCGCCACACTCATTTCCCATGCTTCCTCAGATGCTGTTGGAGCTGACTCTGTAAGTCCCTGTACTTCTCCTGAGTCGCTTGTTTCAGCACGGTCTGGTAATTCCGCTCTTCCTGAGTGTCGACCGGTTTCTTCAGGGGCTGGTGTTCGATCATTAGATCTGAATTGGACTTCATCTGCACTCCTTGGTATGAACTCTGGAGCCTCAGGACTAAGTTCACTCTCCTGAGGATGGTACATCCATCTCCTTGGCAGTTTGAGAAATATAACAGTGTATTCTTCTCCATCGAAACTTTCAAGGTCACTATCCACCTCCAGAGCTTCAGTCTGCGGTGGTCCCTTAGTCGATCTTGGACGATGTCGGTTTACTTCTGGAAAGTCTTGTTGTGGTGGGAGATAATCACAGGGTGGTAGTAAATTCGACTAGTTTTCTTGTCTCCCGTTTCCAATCGGATTTCATACACTGGGCAGCTTTCCTCCTTATGACAACATACACCTTGTCTTCACTGAGGTAGAACTTTGTCCATTCTTTAATTAAAACATATACTGCTGGTGACTCATTGTCTCTCTCTTGTTTACTTGGAAACTGATTTTGGTCCACATAAAGTAGTATTCTACCAATTATCTGATCTTCCCGTTGTGCTATACGGATTTTCCCTTTTGGTAGTTGTTGAATAGATCGGGGGTGATCTTGTTCTCTTGCTTTTATGATGGTTTCCACCGTCAATGGACGCCACAATAGTGTGTCTTCCTCCTGAGAAGCTTGTACTGCTTGGGTAGTGCTCTCAATTGATTTCAGACTGACTTCCTCTGAGCATTCTTGAAAGAACTCCTCAGGCTCTAGTGGCATTCTTGACAATCTGTCAGCATCCGCATTGCATTTTCCAGCCTGTACTTGATGCTGAAATTGAAGTCAGCTAGTTCAGCGACCCATCTCTGACCCGTTGCATTTAGTTTGACTGTAGTAAGGACATAGGTCAAAGGGTTGTTGTCAGTGTATACCTCAAACACTTTGCTGTAGTAGAGATAATCTCTAAATAGTTCACAGATAGCCCATTTCAATGCCAGGTACTCCAATTTTGTACATGGTAATTCTTCTCGGCATCTGTCAACGTTCTAGAACCATGACTCTCATTTTTCCATCTAGATGCTGATACAGGGCAGCTCCCAGTCCAACTTGAGAAGCGTGACAATGAAGAACAAATGGTAAGTTGAAATCAGGATATCCCAAGATTAGAGATGAGCGGTGTTCGACTCGAACTGTTTGCCAATCTCAAATTCGAGCTGTTTTGGGTGGTGTTCGAGCCGTTCAGTGAACACGAACGATTTGAAAAAAATCAGGCTGTTCGAGGTTATGTTCGATAACTGTTCGTGCACCAAAATCATAACTGGATTTTTTCTCAGTAATGCTGAAAATTAATGTTAATACGCAGTTTGAGTGTACAGCGGGGCGGGGGGAGGGGCAGGGAATGAATCTCTGCATAAATAATGAAGATCTCCATTTTTTTCTCTTTCCCGCATTTACAGTGGGTAGGTGCAATCTGTCAGCCTATCAGCAGCGCACACACGAAGCGAACTGCTTTTTTCCACACAAGCAAATGCATGTGTCATTGGCAGTGTATGTCAAATGTCCATGCCCTATAAGACCCAGCCATTTTCCACGTAGCCACCATTTTCTCACTGCTGCAGCTGCATGTTAGACGGCACCGCTGTTGCTGTGTGCGATATACTTTGAGTGTTCATTTCAAGAAATTTTCTCTGAAATATACAGATAGCTTGGGAGTAGGGAATAGTTGTGATTGCAGTCCTTTTAAGGACTAGGTTACATCATGTCCTACGACTTTTATCAGGCAGGTCTGTGCTCTTAAATAGATAGGTTGGGAGTAGGGACTAATTGTAATTGCAGTCCTTTTGAGGGCTAGGTTACATCAGTTCCTATCACTTTTTGCCAGGCATGTCTGTGCCAGTTCTGTGCAAGTTTTTTTCACAGCATTTGGCTAAATCTAGCTAAGCAAATCCTTTTTGGCCTCTTGCAGTGTGTGTTAGTCAGTGGAGTAGAATATCTGTGTTGCAAGCTACACCAGCTGTGTATAGAATACAAATTTTTTTACTGCACCTAGCCAAGTAAAACCTTTTGGGCATACCATCATTCTATTAGTCCATCTATACTAACCTCCACCAGGTTGCAATTTAAAAATAATTTTTATCTGCATCTAGCTCTGAAAAAATATTTTGGCTTGTAGTAGTGTGTGGGACTTGTTCTATTAGTCCATCTATACTAACCTCCACCAGGCTGCAAATTAAAAATAATTTTTATCTGCATCTAGCTCTGAAAAAAAATTTGGGCTTGTAGCAGTGTGTGGGACTTGCTCTATTAGTCCATCTATACTAACCTCCACCAGGTTGCAAATTAAAAATAATTTTTATCTGCATCTAGCTCTGAAAAAATATTTCAGCTTCTAGCAGTGTGTGGGACTTGTTCTATTAGTCCATCTATACTAACCTCCACCAGGTTGCAAATTAAAAATAATTTTTATCTGCATCTAGCTCTGAAAAAAAAATTTGAGCTTGTAGCATTGTGTGGGACGTGTTCTATTAGTCCACCTATACTAACCTCCACCAGGTTGCAAATTAAAAATAATTTTTATCTGCATCTAGCTCTGAAAAAATATTTGGGCTTGTAGCAGTGTGTGTGACTTGTTCTATTAGTCCATCTATACTAACCTCCACCAGGTTGCAAATTAAAAATAATTTTTATCTGCATCTAGCTCTGAAAATATATTTCAGCTTCTAGCAGTGTGTGCGACTTGTTCTATTAGTCCATCTATAGTATCCTCCACCAGGTTGCAAAATAAAAATAATTTTTATCTGCATCTAGCTCTGAAAATATATTTCAGCTTCTAGCAGTGTGTGGGACTTGTTGTATTAGTCCATCTATACTAACCTCCACCAGGTTGCAAATTAAAAATAATTTTTATCTGCATCTAGCTCTGAAAAAAAATGGGCTTGTAGCAGTGTGTGGGACGTGTTCTATTAGTCCATCTATACTAACCTCCACCAGGCTGCAAATGAAAAATAATTTTTATCTGCATCTAGCTCTGAAAAAATATTTGGGCTTGTAGCAGTGTGTGGGACTTGTTCTTTTAGTCCATCTATACTAACCTCCACCAGGTTGCAAGTTAAAAATAATTTTTATCTGCATCTAGCTCTGAAAAAATATTTGGGCTTGTAGCAGTGTGTGTGACTTGTTCTATTAGTCCATCTATACTAACCTCTGTAACGGGTCTGGGAGGCGGAACCTCTGAGCAACTATACAAGGGGGCGATCCTTGTAAGGAAGCGGGTGGCTGCCAGGGAAGACGGGCAGGTAGTCACGGCAAGTGACAGGGACAGTCTCTGGGTAGAAGGGCAGGTAGTCACGGCAAGTGACAGGGACAGTCTCTGGGTAGAAGGACGGGTACTCACGGCAAGTGACAGGGACAGTCACTGGGTAGAAGGACAGCAGGCAGGTGTATGGTGAGCGCTCCCAGGTGAGCGGGCGAGAGTCTCTGGACAGGCAGGTGGTCACGGCAATTGACGACGGAGCCTCCAGGTAGGCTAGCAGGCAGGTAGCAGATGAGCGCTCCCAGGTGAGCAGACAAGAGTCTCTGGACAGGCAGGTGGTCACGGCAAGTGACGGCGGAGCCTCCAGGTAGGCTAGCAGGCAGGTAGCAGGTGAGCGCTCCTAGGTGAGCAGGCGAGAGTCTCTGGACAGGCAGGTGGTCACGGCAAGTGATGGCGGAGCCTCCAGGTAGGCTAGCAGGCAGGTAGCAGATGAGCGCTCCCAGGTGAGCAGACAAGAGTCTCTGGACAGGCAGGTGGTCACGGCAAGTGACGGCAGAGCCTCAAGGTAGGCTAGCAGGCAGGTAGCAGATGAGCGCTCCCAGGTGAGCGGGCAGGCTGGTCCATAGACTGACTGACAGGTGTCGGAAGGCAGACCGTCGGACCGCAGGCTTGCAAGCAGGTAAACGGATATCTGGCAGGTATCAAGCAGGAATCTGGCAGGTGACTGGCAGGTAACAGGCAGGAATCTGGCAGGTGACTGGCAGGTAACAGGCAGGAATCTGGCAGGTGACTGGCAGGTAACTGGTAACGGGACCTGAGGGCTGAAGCAGAGTGAAGGCTTTGCAACAACATTGCTCGGGCACCTCCATTTTGGAGGAGGTGCCTTATATATGGTGAAGTCCTCCAGCCATTGGCCGGGGACTCCTTAGGACGGCGCGCGCGGCCCCTTTAAGAGAGGGGGAGCGCTTGCGCGCGCGCCATAAGCACCGTGGCCGGGAAGCAGCGCGCGCTGCCAGCAGAGCGGGAGGAAGACGCCGGGCACAGAGCGGAGAGGTGAGGGGAACAGCGTCCCTGCCTAGCAGGAGGCAGGGACGCCAACGCTACAGTACCCCCCCCTTTAGGCCCCCCCTTTTTTAGGCCAGAGAGAAATTTATCAAGGATGAGAGGGGCATGGATGTTCTCCCGGGGTTCCCACGTTCTCTCCTCAGGACCAAACCCCTTCCAATCTACCAGAAAAAAGGTTTTTCCTCTTACCCTTTTGGTGGCCAGAATGTTCTCTACCTCAAACTCGTTCTCAGCGGAAACCGGAGCAGGAGGCGTACCTGTAGACTTGGAAAAAGAGTTAAGTACCACGGGTTTGAGGAGAGATAAATGGAAGGAGTTAGGGATCCGTAAGTTGGCCGGGAGTTTTAATTTATAGGCCACCGGGTTGATCTGTTTGATAACCTCCAGTGGGCCGATGAACCGAGGCCCTAACTTGTAGGAGGGAATCTTGAGCCGGACATACTTGGACGAGAGCCAGACTTTATCTCCAGGACGGAATTGTGGAGGATCCAGGCGTTTCTTGTCAGCATGTTTCTTCATCCGATCGGACGACTGAAGGAGTGCGGATCGGGTACTCTCCCAAATGGAGGAGAATTCGCAAACGAGAGATTCCACAGCCGGATTGTCCACCGAGGTGGAGACGGGAAATGGGATCCGAGGATGCTGACCGAAGACTACAAAAAACGGGGATTTGGAGGAAGATTCGCTCTCGTGATTATTGTAAGAGAACTCGGCCCAAGGAAGGAGGTCCACCCAGTCCGAATGGTGGGCATTAACGAAGTGCCGGAGGTAACTGGTCAGGTTCTGATTGATCCGCTCTACTTGACCATTGGACTGTGGATGGTAAGCGGAGGAGAAGTCCAGAGTGACGTCAAGCAACTTACATGTGGCTCTCCAGAAGCGTGAGGTGAACTGAACCCCACGATCTGACACGATGTGGAGGGGCAGGCCATGGAGACGGAATATGTGGCGGATAAAGTCTTTAGCCAGTTCGGGTGCAGACGGGAGACCCGGCAGGGGAATGAAGTGCGCCATCTTGGAGAAGCGATCAGCGACCACCCAAATGACCGTACAACCGGCAGAGACAGGAAGATCCGTTATAAAGTCCATAGCAATATGCTGCCACGGGGCAACAGGTATGGGAAGCGGCAGGAGATGACCAGCTGGTAAGTGTCTGGGAACTTTGTTGCGGCCACAAGATGAACAGGCAGAGACGAAGTCTACCACATCCTTACGCAGGGTAGACCACCAGCAATGCTGGGAAATGAGTAGGAAGGTCTTTTTTTGGCTGGCATGGCCAGCTAGTTTAGAAGAATGACCCCAGCGAAGAACCCTCTCACGGTCTGGAAGCGCCACGAACGTCTTGCCGGGTGGAAGATGAGTCAAATCCAAGGGGGCCACAATCATCACCTTGGAGGGGTCGATAATGTGCATAGGCTCCTCCTCTTGGTCGGAGGACAGGAAGGATCGGGACAAGGCATCAGCTTTGACATTTTTGTCCGCCGGGCGGAAATGAAGGATGAAATCGAAGCGGGCAAAAAATAAAGACCACCGGGCCTGACGTGGATTAAGTCTCTGGGCATTTTGGTGATATGCCAGGTTCTTGTGATCCGTGTAGATGATCACCGGGTATAGAGCCCCTTCAAGCAGGTAACGCCACTCCTCCAGCGCCAATTTAACGGCTAGCAGTTCTCGGTCTCCTATGGAGTAATTGCGCTCAGAGGAGGAGAAGATTTTAGAGAAAAAGCCACAGGTTACCATTCTCCCGGAGGAAGACTTTTGGGTGAGCACCGCTCCGGCTCCAGAGGAGGAGGCATCAACCTCCAGGTAGAACTGTTTGTTGCAGTCCGGACGGTGCAGCACAGGGGCAGAGAAGAAGGCTTGTTTCAGGGAAAGGAAGGCCTCCTCAGCTTCGGATGACCATACCTTGGGATTTGCTCCCTTACGGGTGAGCGCAGATATGGGCGCAGTCCATGACGAGAAGTGAGGAATGAAGAGACGATAGTAATTAGCGAAGCCCAGGAATCGCAGTATCGCCTTCAAGCCCTCCGGACGGGGCCACTTTAGGACAGCATAGAGCTTCTCGGGATCCATTCGCAAGCCTGTCTGGGAGATAACATAGCCCAGGAAAGGAAGAGAGGTCTGCTCAAAAAGGCACTTCTCGTATTTAGCATAGAGGTGGTTCTGCCTGAGCCTAAGCAGAACCTGACGAACATCCCTCCGGTGTGTGGGAAGATCCGGAGAGAAGACCAAGATGTCGTCCAGGTATACCACCACGCAGGAGTAAAGAAGGTCACGAAAGATGTCGTTGACCAGTTCTTGGAAGACGGCGGGAGCATTGCAGAGACCGAAGGGCATCACACGGTACTCATAGTGTCCGTCCCGGGTATTAAATGCTGTTTTCCACTCGTCTCCCTGACGGATACGGACCAGGTTATATGCTCCACGTAGATCCAGCTTGGAGAAGATCCTGGTGCCTTTAAGGCGATCAAATAACTCAGAGATGAGCGGAAGGGGGTATTTATTTTTAACCGTGATCTGATTGAGTCCTCTATAGTCAATACAGGGGCGAAGCGAGCCATCTTTTTTTTTGACAAAGAAGAATCCGGCTCCAGCCGGGGAAGTAGACTTCCGGATGAATCCCCTGGCCAGATTCTCCTCTATGTACTCAGACATGGCCCGGGTTTCTGCCGCAGACAACGGATAAATACGCCCACGGGGTGGAGTGGCGCCGGGTACCAGGTCGATCGGGCAATCATATGGCCTATGAGGTGGCAATGTCTCTGCTTCCTTCTTACCGAAGACGTCAGCATAGGGCCAGTAAGGAGCCGGAAGACCGGGTAAATTAGCTGGGATAGGTGGAGGACGAACCGGACGAACCGGAACCAGGCAGGTCTTATGGCAGGCCGGCCCCCACCGGAGTACTTCACCGGAATGCCGGTTCAACACGGGTTCATGTGTCTGGAGCCAAGGTAGACCTAGCAATAGGGAGTGGGAGAGTCTGGACAACACATGGAAGGAGATTACCTCAGAGTGCAGCATTCCCACCTGCAGGGTTATGGGTTCCGTGACGAGCAGGATGGTCAACGGAAGGAGTCTTCCATCCACGGAGGCGACTGACAAAGGTTCAGCCAGAGACTTGGTGGGAATACGGTATTTCTCAATCAGGGACTGAGATGAGGTTTCCAGCGGATCCAGAGTCCAGGTGGGCGAGTTCAAAGTGACGGTTCTCTCCCCAGGAGATAGATACAGACAAAGTCAGGGTTGGAGAGGACTTATTTTTGTCTAGGGCGACTTCTCCGAGCGGTCCTAGACACTGCAGTTTTCCGGCCTCTCCAGGCAGGAACGAATCAGGTACTCCTTACTGCCACAATAGAAGCAGCTCCCCTCGGCACGGCGTGACTCTTGGCGAGATTTGACCAACTTGGTCTGGTCGATCTGCATGGACTCGGGTGAGTGCGCCCGGGGAGTGACAGAAGAGGAGACAGGTTTCTGGAAAGTAGGAGCTAAGCGGGGAAACCTTCTCTCACGGGTGGTCTCTTTGGTACGTTCTTGAAACCGGATGTCAATCCGGGTAGCCAGAGACACCAGGTCATCCAGGGTGGTAGGAATGTCCCAACCGGCGAGCTCATCTTTAATCCGACCGGAAAGGCCCTCCCAGAAGACGGACACCAGGGCCTCATTATCCCAGGCAAGCTCAGAAGCGAGGGTGCGGAACCGTATGGCATATTGGCCCACGGTGAGACTCCCTTGGCGGAGACGTAGCAAAGAGGAGGCAGATGAGGTCTTTCGTCCCAGTTCCTTGAAGACCCTTTGGAAATCAGTGAGGAAAGACGACAGGTCGGACACCAGGGGATCCCCTCTCTCCCACAGAGGGTTAAGCCATGCCAGTGCCTCCCCAGTGAGATGGGACATGATGAATGCCACTTTGGCTCGGTCGGAGATTAACTGGTGGGCCAGGAGTTCAAAGTGCAGAGTGCACTGGTTTATGAAGCCCCGAGCTTGAGCGGGGTCACCTACGAAGCGAGGAGGTGCAGAAAGCCGGGGACCGGGGCAGGATGCCATGGTATTGGTGGGCAGCCGCGCTGCCGGGTTGCGAGTCATGACACTAGCGGTGGTTGCTGGTGGAGCAGTCAGAGAGTCCAGGCGAGAGTTGACATTCCGCAGGTGGCTCAGGATGGACTCCTGTTGGGACCTCTGACGGGACAGTTCATGGCATAGGTCCGAGAGCGAGGGAGTTTGGGTGCCACCGGGTTCCATGGCACGAGCAAACTGTAACGGGCCTGGGAGGTGGAACCTCTGAGCAACTATACAAGGGGGCAGTCCTTGTAAGGAAGCGGGTGGCTCCCAGGGAAGGCTAGTGATGGGAACAGTCTCTGGGTAGAAGGGCAGGAGGACACTGCAGGTGACGGGGACAGTCTCTGGGTAGAAGGGCAGGAGGACACGGCAAGTGATGGGGACAGTCTCTGGGTAGAAGGGCAGGAGGTCACGGCAAGTGACGGGGACAGTCTCTTGACAGGCGGGTGGGTGGTCACGGCAAGTGACGGCAGAGCCTCCAGGTAGGCTAGCAGGCAGGTAGCAGGTGGACGCTCCCAGGTGAGCGGGCAAGAGTCTCTGGACAGGCAGGTGGTCACGGCAGGTGACGGCAGAGCCTCCAGGTAGGCTAACAGGCAGGTAGCAGGTGAGCGCTCCCAGGTGAGCAAGCAAGAGTCTCTGGACAGGCCGGTGGTCACAGCACGTGACAGCAGAGCCTCCAGGTAGGCTAACAGGCAGGTAGCAGGTGAGCGCTCCCAGGTGAGCGGGCAAGAGTCTCTGGACAGGCAGGTGGTCACAGCACGTGACGGCGGAGCCCCCAGGTAGGCTAGCAGACAGGTAGTAGGTGAGCGCTCCCAGGTGAGCGAGCAGACTGATCCATAGACAGACTGGCAGGGCTGGTAGGCAGACTGTCGGACCGCAGATAGATAAGAAACAGGCAGGAATATGGCAGGTGACTGGCAGGAGACTGGCAGGTAACTGGCAGGTAACTGGTAACGGGACCTGAGGGCTGAAGCAGAGTTGAAAGGCTTTGCAACAACATTGCTCGGGCACCTCCATTTTGGAGGAGGTGCCTTATATATGGTGAGGTCCTCTGGCCATTGGCCGGGGACTCCTTAGGACGGCGCGCACGGCCCCTATAAGAGAGGGGAAGTGCGCGCCCTAAGCACGGAGGCCGGGAAGCAGCGCGCGCTGCCAGCAGAGCGGGATGAAGCTGCCGGGCACGGAGCGGAGAGGTGAGGGGAACGGCGTCCCTGCCTAGCAGGGGGCAGGGACGCCGACGCTACACATAAGTTGCAGTGGGAAGCTCACTGTGTTACAATGCGGCCTAGCCGGCCGGGCCAACCAACTGCCACATCTTGTGCATCCGTGGCCTCTTCATCCTCTGTGACTAGGGGGACAGCAGTCACACCTGTTTTGGTACGAAGACCTGCCACCTCTTTACCCACAACATCCAGCGTGATTGGCAGGTCAACATTTTCTTTGGAGGTGGAAACACCAGCTGGTGTTGAGCGCTGTCCGTCATCGATAGCACCACCTTTGGATCAAGACAACCTAACATGTCCGCCTGCATCTTCCTCACAGACCGGCAGTTTGCCGGGAACACCCTTCTCAACCCCGTCTAAGCACAACAGCCAGCCCTCGGTCCCTCAGATGTGGACAAGTAAAAGACTATTTCCTCCTAGCCATGACAAAGCTAAGAGGTTGAATTTCACCATCTGCAAGCTCTTGGCTACAGAAATGCTGCCTTTCCGCCTGGTGGACACAGAGGATTTTCGAGACCTTATGTCCGTCGCAGTGCCCCAGTAACAGATGCCCAGTCGGCACTACTTCTCAAAGAAAGGTGTGCCTGCGCTCCACCAGCATGTCGCACACAACATCATTGCTTCTTTGAGAAACTCTTCATGTGACAGGGTGCATTTCACCACAGACACTTGGACGAGTAGACATGGACAGGGGCGTTACATGTCGCTAACTGGGCACTGGGTAACTATGGTGACAGCAGGACAAGGGGCTGCTGTCCAAGTCTTGCCGTCCCCACGAGTTGTGCGTCAATCCTCTTTATCTCAAAGTTCCTTCACTGCTTCTGCCTCCTCAACCTCCTCTCGGTCCTCCATCTGCACCCAAAGCCTGTCTGGTCATGCCACAAGCTTTCTAACTGCACAGAAGGGATCCTGCACACCTCCTTACTATGCTGGCAGCAGGGCTCAACGTCATCAGGCGGTTTTTGCTTTGAAATGTCTGGGAAATGTGAGTCACACAGCTGAGGAGTTGTGGTCAGGTCTGGAGAACCAGTTTCATGAATGGTTGTCTCTACTGGACCTGAAACCAGGGATGGCCGTGTGCGACAATGCTGCAAACCTCGGTGCGGCCCTTCGCCGGGGCAATGTCACACACGTTCCTTGTATGGCTCACGTGTTGAACCAGCAATTTTTAGCCAACTATCCTGAACTAGATGGCCTTCTGCAGAGGGCACGGTCGCTGTGTGCTCACTTCCGCCGTTCGCATCCTGCAGCTCAGCGACTTACATCTCTACAGAAGTCGTTGGGCCTGCCACTTCACCGGCTAAAATGCAATGTGCCTACCCAGTGGAATTCAACTCTGCACATGTTGCAGCGACTATGGCAGCACCGACAAGCCCTGGTGCAAGATATTCGGACGTATAGCCTGGGCCAACGAGATCCAGAGGTGGGGCAAAACACACTGGAGGAGTGGTCTCAGATCAGGGACCTATGCACCCTTCTGCACAGTTTTGAAATGGCGACGAAGATGTTTAGTGCTGACAATGCCATTAGCAGCATGACTATTCCGGTGATTTACATGCTGGAGCACATGTTAAACAGAATTCGGAGTCAGGTGGTGGCACAAGAGGAGGTGGAGGAAGTAGAGGAGGAGGAGTTGTATGCGGAAGGGCTAACATCTGCAAGGTCCAGATGGTCGGCAGCACCGAGGCGGCAGGCATGTGAGGGTAGGGGAGATGGTTTTACCAGGGCGCATGGTAGCAGCCAAACTAGCGAGGAAGGTGCAGGAGCCCAGGAAGAAGTGGAGGACGAACTGATGGAAGACTCATCAGATGAGGGAGACCTGATCACATTTCTTTTGTGCTAGGTTGGGGGGAGAGGGCAGAGGAAGGAAGCATGATTGCTACCTCGCCACCAAGACAACAGGGACTTGGTGCTCCTGGATGCGCAAGACACATGAGTGCCTTCTTGCTGCACTACCTGCAACATGACCCTCGAATTGTGAGAATTAGAAATAATCCTGACTACTGGGTTGCCACACTGTTAGATCCCCGGTACAAAAGTAAATTTGCAGAAATTATTCCTGCCCTAGAAAGGGATGCACGCATGCAGGAGTATCAGCAGAGACTGTTGCAGAATCTTACATGTGCTTTTCCACAAAACACCAGTGGTGCACGTAGTGAATCTCACAGTTCCAACTTGCCAACCGTGGGACCGTCGAGTGTTCTGCACTCAAAACGTAACAGAAACACAGTATCTGCTGGTAACATCAATTTTGCGGAATCATTTCACCACTTTTTTAGCCCATCCTTTGCAAGGCCACAGGAGACAAGAAGTCTGACACATAGTCAACGCCTAGAGACGATGGTACAGGAGTATCTCCAAGTAAACACTGAAGCCATGACTGTGTCACTGGACCCTTGCTCTTTTTGGGCTTCCAATCTGGATAAATGGCCGGAGCTCACCACTTACGCCTTGGAGATCTTGTCATGCCCCGCAGCCAGCATTCTGTCTGAACGTGTGTTCAGCGCTGCTGGTGGTGTGCTGACAGATAAGTGAACGCGGCTCTCCACTGATAATGTAGACAGACTCACGTTCATAAAGATGAACAAATCATGGATCCAAAAGGACTTTTCTACCCCTGTGTCATCCTGGGGAGAGTAAAAGCTTGATGATTTGTTAAAATCATCTCACCAACCGTTTTAAGCTTTCAAATTACTAATCATGTTTATCTGTATCTTGGCTGGAAAATAATTTGGGCCTTGTAGCAGTGTGCAGTACTGATTCTGTGAGGCTATCTATACTAAACTCCACCAGATTTAAAATTACTAATCATGTTTATCTGTATCTTGGCTGGAGAATAATTTGAGCCTTGTAGCAGTTTGCAGTACTGATTCTATTAGGCCATCCATACTAAACTCCATCAGATTTAAAATTACACTGGTCAACGCAATTTTTCAGTCAAAAGGTTTTAAAACATATTTTAAGTCAATTTTGGCTGCTGATTACTAATACGGATTCCGTTTTTGGCTATCACATCAGGATTTCGAGATATTTTTGATGGAAATCACTCCTATCGAATGTTTTTTGATAAAAACCTCATGATTTTCGTTACTACATTTTGTATATTTTTAGTCAAGGAATAACAAAAATTACAAAGTCTGTGTACAGCAAATCAAATATACTGTACTTACAAAATTAAACTACAAAATATAAAAACACATATATATGGCACACAGATGAATGGCAAATGGCAGTTATTTGAACTTTCTTTTCTTGGCTGATCTGTGATGTACAGCTTCTGGGTTGTCTCTCATCAAGCTCCAGCAATAGTCAGCCATCATATGTGAGTCCCACCGGCCTTGATACCGTTCTTCCATTGTTTTAATGTCCTGATGAAAATGCTCCCCTTGTTCCTCGCTCACATCCCCAAGGTTCTCTGGAAAAAAGTCCAAATGGCTGTGTAAATAGTGAATCTTGATACTCATTCTACATCCAAGATTTTGCAGACTCATTAGTAGCTCTTCCACAATCTCTTCATAGTTGTCTGCTTTCTTATTCCCTAGAAAATTTTGCACCACATTACAAAATGCATTCCAAGCTCTTTCTTCTGTCACATTCATTGATGTGATAAAGTTTGGGTTTCTCATGTGTTGTTATTTGAGGTACATCAAATATTCCAGCCTTTTTCTTCTCTTCACTAAGACCAGGAAAAGTTGAACATATATAGTTAAAGCATTCTCCACTGTGATTGAGAGCTTTGACGAACTGCTTCATCAATCCAAGTTTTATGTGCAAGGGAGGAAAGACAATGTTCTTCCTATCCACTAGAGGATCATCTTATCGCCAGATGCCAAACACTGTCACTGAGGCCATTCAGTTTTCACCCAATGCTCTGCTGTAGCTCTACTGTCCCAGTAGCACAGAAAACAAGGGTGCTTGAAAACTGTTTTTTTACTTTCTTATCATAACAAATGGAAATTATGCATGTTCAAAGAAAACAAAGATATTCTCACATTTATTGGGAGACTAAATGAAAACTAAATTTACCTTAGGGAACCGTATAAACCGGCACTTTTCATACACTACTTATATTTTTCTTGGAATTATTGAAATTGGTTTATATCCCTATAACGCAAAAACGTGATGCGATAGAGAAATTATAAGATCAGATTTGAATTCAGCACCCTCAAATTAGTCTAAAACTGTTCTTAAAGTTCATGCCAGAATTTTTTTTTTTTTGTACACCAGTGTTATTAATAAATATCATGTTTATCTGTATCTTGCCTGTAAAATAATTTTGGCCTTGTAGCAGTTTGCAGTACTGATTATATTAGGCCATCTATACTAAGCTCCACCAGCTTTCAAATTAATAAGAATTTTTAGCTCTATCTAGCCCGGAAAATAATTTTGGGGCTACTAGATGCGCAAGACACATGAGTGCCTTCTTGCTGCACTACCTGCAACATGACCCTCAGATTGTCAGAATTCTAAATAATCCTGACTACTGGGTTGCCACACTCTTAGATCCCCCACACTCTTCGATCAACCTTTTCATTTTAATAAAGAACAAAAAAATGGTCATTTTTGAAATTATAAGTATTAGCAGTTTATTAGAAACTGAAATCAAACAGTTTTCAACTCAAAACTTTATTCTAGGTGATGTTACATTTGCACATAGAACCCCTTGTTCGAAAGGAGCTTCTGAACTCTCTCGTCCATTAAATTTGTCAGGTTTCGGATGGTTTCTGCTTCAATTGTTTTGCATGAGGACAGAATACCCCACCGTAAGTTTGTCCCCTTTTATGCCCATATCAGCCAGAGATGCAGATGTGTTATGTGCAGCATGAGACGGTGCATTATCATGCATGAAAATGATCTTACTGCGGAATACACGGTTCTTCTTCTTGAACCATGGCAGGAAGTGCTGTTTGAGAAACTCCACATACATTATGGAGTTCATCTTTACCCCTTCAGGGATCCTAAAGGGGCCGATAATCTCTCTCCCCATGATTCCAGCCCAAAACATTACTCTACCTCCTCCTTGTTGGCACCGTACCCGTGTTTGCATGGGGTGTCCATCAACCAGCCATACTCCACTCCATCCATCTGGACCATCGAGCGTTGCACGGCACTCATCGGTGAGTAAAACAGTTTTGAAGTCAGTCTTCATGTATTGTTTCCCCCACTGGAGCCATTTCTGCTTGTGTACAGCTGCAAACCTCTGAAGGACCCTGCATCTTGTTGTTCGGGGGACGTTGGAGGCACCAGCAGCTTCAAAAACTTGTCTGCTGCTATGACAAGGCTTTTTTGCTGCTGCTCTTTTAACCTGACGTAATTGCCTGTAGGAAAGAGTCCTCAATTTTCCCTTATCAGCACGCACACGTGTGTACTGTGAATCAGCTACATACTTCTTGATTGTACGATGATCAGGATGAAGTGTCTTGGCAATGTTGATTGTAGTCATGCCTTGACCTAAACACTCCACAATTTGTTGCTTCTCAGCTGCCGACACATCATTTTTCTTTCCCATTTTGGCAGAAAATGTAGGCTGCTTAATAATGTGGGACAGCCTTCTTAAGTAGTCTTATAAACCTATAGACAGAGCTAGCAATCAAAATCTGAACATCCAAAAAAGAGAGAGAGAGATGTGATAGAAATTATGCTAATGTATAAACAACATCGCTCTCAGTAAATAACGGCCACAGATATAGCTGTTATTGCAAAATACTGTATCTTTATTAAACAAAAGTACATGTGATAAATAGCAGTAAAAGACAAATAAGAGTGACTGGGATGAGAAACCAAATAGGGGTAACAATCGAAAATACCCCAAAGGGAGGAAGGAAAACCGTTAACCCAACTGCAGATATATCCCCATAATGTATACCCTGGTATAGTAGATAGTCAGGCAATGTGATCTGTGTCCGACTTGTTGGAGAGACACCTAGGCTATGGATCTAAGGTTGGGCATACAGTGCAACGAGCACATCAACGTGTCTATAATGATCTATCAATAATGATCAAAATAGCCACACATTACCTTGTGACATGGTGATGACCAGGTGTGGAGAGTCTGCAGGAGGGAATGAATAGCGCGCCTCGATGCACGTTTCACCGAAGTGGCTTCGTCAGGAGGCGTGGCTAAAGGAAAGTCAGAGGGTGTATATATATATATGGGATGGTATTAGCGTCTGTCCAATGGAAGTGCAGCTCGTCATGGTGTCCCGCCCCCTCGAGCGCCCGAGCGAGTCCAGCGCCGCCAGACACAGCAGGAAGGGAGGAATGATCCTCCCCTCCGCTGTCCAGGCAACCAGGACACGCCCACGACGCCCGAGCTACATAACGGAGGGTCAAAAATAAGCTGAAGAGAATGTAGGAGTGTGGGTAAGGTGATTGCGGTCATGAACGGATCCCCTGTCAAGGAGTGGGTGGCCAATACACAGATCGACAGGGAGGCGCTCAGATCCGCAAAAAAGAAAAAAATATAAAGTAAGGAGGAAATCGATCTAATGTAATGTGAAGGAATATGAAGGGATCTATACAGATAAAGGCTATAGATGTATGTAGAAGTGCAATTGGGGATGGATTAAGATAGTGGTGAGATGATAAAACAGACCACTAATAAGTATGTGCACTCTATTTATATATGCAACCTTATAAACATCATGCATGTGGAAAATGCATACTTGAAGTTAGTGCTGCGAAATAGTAAAAAACAAATTATCCCGCTCCTAGGAGCTTAAATTGCATGAGTAATGACAAATCCACTAATCACATATAACCAAATGAAGTCCCAAAGCAAAGGACCCGGTAAATATGTACATGCAGTGTTCATTAATGTCCAACAAATTACTCAAAAGGGCTAAAACTAAAAATAGGAATGAAATTTCGAGATTTGTATGATAGTCATAATACATTCGGGTAAGGAAGCGTCACGGCATGCAAATATAATGGGTATGTTCATTATTCTTTTACAAACTTCAGTCGTAGTAGAACTCATAAATCTTCAGAGATGGCATGTTGCGGCACACATCCGTCACTCGCATAGGTCAGACGCTGCTAGTGTAAAGAGCACAGAGAAGTATCTAGAATAAGGTAAAGAAAGCAGTTAAAATCTTATACACGACACAAGTAGATAAATAAAATGGACTATACAACCCGCCGGTTCTTTAGACCAAGAAGGACTTAATACTCGCATATTCATTGAGTCCGAAGGGAGCTATTGTGTTTAGGACCGTTATCCAACGGGTTTCTTTTTGTAGGAATTTTTGTTTAGCATTGCCCCCTCTAATCCCCAGATAGATATGATCAATACCACATATGATTGTACCCTTAGGGTTACCCCTATGTACTTCTAGGTAGTGTCTAGGGATAGTTTTTAATGCTTGTGGGTCGGAGCATGTACTTGAATTTTTGATATCGCGAATGTGTTCTTGGATGCGGACTTTGAGCGGTCTCGTAGTCATTCCTATGTAAATGAGTCCGCATGGACAGGTTATATGGTACACCACAGCCTCAGTCTCACATGATATGTGGTGCACTATTTTGTATGTTTTGTTGTCACTGGAACCGCGGAAGTCTGAGGTTCTGGGAACGTATTTGCAAATAAAACATTTGCTACAGGGGAAACTTCCCCATGGTGGACCTTTGCTCCCGAAGATGAATTTATTATTGGGTGGTATATAGTGACTCCTAGAAAGCAAATCCCCTAATGTTTTGGATTTACGCCAGGTAATGGTGGGATATGCCGTAAGATTATGGCGTAAGTCCTTATCTGTAAGGAGGATAGGCCAGTGTCTAGAGACAATAGATTTTATTTCCGACCAGTTGGTGTTGAATGTAGAGATAAAGCGGGGAGTAGTATTGCATTGGATATTGCCATTGTTTTTATGTATGCGTTGTGGTTTACTTAAGAGGTTTTGTCTGTTGGACTGTAGAGCTCTAGTGAAGCCTCTATCAATGTCCCGATATCTATACCCTCTCTCATAGAACCATTTTGACAGTTCTTGGGCTTGATCCAAAAATTTTTCCTCAGTGGAACATATCCTGCGAGCCCTCAAAAACTGGCCTATGGGTATAGAGTTCTTGAGTTTTGGAGGGTGGGATGAGGTATAATGAAGTAGAGAGTTCGTCGAGGTTTCTTTGCGGAAGATATTGGTCTCCAGACTTCCATCTAGGTTTTTATAGATAAGAAGATCTAGGAAGTCGATCTGTTTTTGACTATATTTCCATGTCAGCCTGACATTTAGATCATTATTATTAAGACAGGTCAAAAAGTTCTCAAGCTGCGATGCGGAGCCCTGCCAGATGAAAAAAACATCATCGATAAAGCGCGACCAGATGACAACCGCCTCATTGCCCGGAGTGTTAAGGACCATGTCCCTTTCCCACAGCCCCAGGAGAAGGTTAGCGTAAGAGGGCGCACAAGACGCCCCCATCGCTGTACCCTGGAGCTGTAGGAAGGGGCGGTCCTTAAACACAAAATAATTATGGGTTAGAATGAATTTCAAAAGTCTAAGTATAAAATCAATCATCCTAGGTTCTAGATTAGTCATATTCAGAAAGAATTTTGCGGCTCGAATTCCCTGCTCGTGCCTTATCGATGTGTAAAGTGACTCCACGTCGCAGGTTACTAGCCACATGTTCTCGTCAAGTGACACCCCATTAAGCCTTTTAAGGACATCTGTGGTATCCTTCACAAAGGAAGGGAGGGTCTCTACACATTGTTGCAGGAAGAAGTCCACAAATTTGCATATAGGTTCACAGAGACCCCCCATGCCAGAGACAATGGGTCTGCCAGGTGGGCAGCGGGGGTCCTTGTGAACCTTAGGCAAGAGGTAAAAAGTGGGATTAATGGGAAATTCTTCAGGCAGGAGAGCTTATCCCATTTTAGCTGTAATCACATAATCCTCCATACCATCATCAATGAGATCTTTAAGCTCTTTTTTAAAAGAGTTCAAGGGAATGTTTTCCAATCTTTTATATTTATGGATGCAATGAAGCTGTTTAAATGCCTCCGCCTCATACATCTCCGCGGGCCACACAACTACATTGCCGCCCTTGTCTGCTCTTTTGATCACTATGTTTTTCATCTGTTGTAGTTCACGTATTGCGTTCCTAGATGATATTGAAAGGTTATCATATTTAATTTTAGGATTAAGTTTACTTAAGTCCTCTCGGACAAGTATGACGAAAATGTCTATTTGCGGACATGCAGACAGGGGCGGGAATGCACGAGAGCGGCGGTGGAGATGTATGGGGCTGTTGAGGACTGATGATGGCCTTTGTTCCTCTTCTAGTGACTCAAGATCCCTTAGAGCTTGTGCTTCTAATGGGGATAAATTAGGCCCTAAAGTGGGGTTGAAGTGTTTTTTGAAAAAGAGCTTTCGAGCAAACAATTCCAAGTCCTTGACAACAGTGAAGTAATCAAATCTTTCTACAGGTGAAAAGGATAGTCCCTTAGACAGGACGTCAATATGAGCAATGTCAATGAAATTTTTGAAAGATTAATTACCTTCAAGGTTTCTTTGTTCTTTTCTCCCTGAAATTGTAGGGCCGATTTCTGAGATGTGTGGAGGGTGTTCTTGCGTATACATGGGGTTGCACAGGAATATCTTCGAGACTGGACAGAGGGCGTTTGCCTAAAAAACGCCCTGTACCACCGCCACATTCTTCCTCTGATACGGTAGAGGTGCTAGAGATAGATTGCATGCGTGGCCTTGTTTTACCTTTATTTTTCCACCGATATATGTTGTTGGACTGATAATCACTCAGATCACGTGCATATTTTTTGGACTTGAGTTTTTGGATTTCATTTTCCCATTTGTTGAGGTCTTCATCTAATGTTTTGTCAAAGCTTTTACATTCTTCAGATGTTAGGGAATTATGTAATTTTTCCCGAATACCATCAATCTCCTTCTCTAGTGGTTCTAGAGCTTTTCTGTCAAGTCCTATGAGGAGCTCCAGGAGGGTTCGGGAGCACTTAGTAAGTGTCTCTTCCCATTTATTGATAAAAGTGGAATCGTCAATATCCAAGGTTGGGAAGAGTTGGATACGCAGGCCTCTTGGCAAAATTTCTTTTTGAAGATAATTTTCCAAGGCAGCCTTATTCCACCACAATTTGACCCGTTTCTTAAGCAGCTCCCGTATTTTGAGTTTCAAATCCTTCACATCACAGGTTTCCTTGTCACTACTCGGCCTCTCACCAAAGACCTCCCCGAGTTGATTAACCCAGGATTTGTCCCGTTTTCCATAATCCATATAACCTGTTAAGGTTTCTGAAAGCACAATAAGACCAATGCCATATAAACCTATAGACAGAGCTAGCAATCAAAATCTGAACATCCAAAAAAGAGAGAGAGAGATGTGATAGAAATTATGCTAATGTATAAACAACATCGCTCTCAGTAAATAACGGCCACAGATATAGCTGTTATTGCAAAATACTGTATCTTTATTAAACAAAAGTACAACATGTGATAAATAGCAGTAAAAGACAAATAAGAGTGACTGGGATGAGAAACCAAATAGGGGTAACAATCGAAAATACCCCAAAGGGAGGAAGGAAAACCGTTAACCCAACTGCAGATATATCCCCATAATGTATACCCTGGTATAGTAGATAGTCAGGCAATGTGATCTGTGTCCGACTTGTTGGAGAGACACCTAGGCTATGGATCTAAGGTTGGGCATACAGTGCAACGAGCACATCAACGTGTCTATAATGATATATCAATAATGATCAAAATAGCCACACATTACCTTGTGACATGGTGATGACCAGGTGTGGAGAGTCTGCAGGAGGGAATGAATAGCGCGCCTCGACGCGCGTTTCACCGAAGTGGCTTCGTCAGGAGGCGTGGCTAAAGGAAAGTCAGAGGGTGTATATATATATGGGATGGTATTAGCGTCTGTCCAATGGAAGTGCAGCTCGTCAAGACTTAAGTAGTCTTGCCTTTCATTGGACACACCTGCCAAACTAATTAGCACAGGTGTCTACAATTGCTTACAGTGATATAAAGAGCCCTGACACACATCACCATCAATGAGTTTAACTGACAAACAAACAAATTCTTCCCTTATCACTCCTAAACACTTTTTGCATAATAATTTGGAACACAGTGTACATGTGCTTTTCCACAAAACATTAGTGGTTCACGTAGTGAATCTAACAGTTCTAACTTGCCAACCGTGGTCTGTATGGAGTTGTTCAATAAAGGGTCCAAAATTAAGATAACATAGACGGGAGAGGTCTCTATGAATACGAATTCCTAAGTATTTGACACCCTGTGAGGGCCAGGCAAAGGGAAAGTTGGACTGGATGGAATCCTGTATGGATTTGGGGAGGGAGACATCGAGGGCCTCAGACTTCGCTGCATTGATTTTAAAATTTGACCATGTAACAAAGTGATCTATTTCAGCCATAACAGCAGGGATGGATATATGTGATTGAGTGATATATACTAGGACATCATCAGCAAATGCAGAGCACTTGTACTCGGTGCCTCCCACCTCAATCCACCCAATATTAGGGTTATGACGAATTGATGAGAGCAGGTGCTCCATAACTAGGATGTATAAGAGAGGGGACAGAGGACATCCCTGCCTTGTCCTATTGGTGATTATGAAAGGTGATGAAAATGTTCCATTTATCTTCAGGTGATGTATTTGCTATACAGGGCCGTGATTTTGGCTATAAAAGGGTCCCCTAGACCCCTACCCCAAGCTTTTTAAAAGAATAATATATGGCGTGCCAGGAGACTCTATGGAATGCTTTCTCAGCATCCAACGAGAGTATCTAATTACAAATTTTTAACTGCATCTAGCCCAGGAAATAATTTGTGCCTAGTAGCAGTGTCTGCTAGTCAGTGGATTATCCCAGCTGTTAAGCAAGCTACACCACCTGTAGTTTGGACACTTAATTTAATCAAAGGAAATGCTGCGGGCCCCCGGGACACTCAGAGAAGAGCATCGGGAGGCACCCCAAGGCACAGGTACTGGCGGTAGGACGCCTTGCGGTGGACCGCCAAGCTCGATCTTTATAAAAGCTTTTTAACTGCAGCAGCTTTAGTGGATGTTACTGGAGCTGTAATTCCCATGGCTGCTGGCATCAGACTTGCCCTCCAATAGATCCTTGTAAAAGGATTTAAAGTGTACTCATTCAAATTAGAGAGACAATTTAAATTAAAAAGCTTAGACCTGCCTCCACCGCAGGGTGGCTCGCTCGACCCACCAGCGGACAGGCACCAGTATTGGGAGAGGGGGGCTAGCCGTCAGGGTCCACCGCAGCTCTGGCACAAACCCAACGACACGGAGGTCGCATGGGCAGGAACGGACTGGCCGTGTCGGCTTCGCACTTTTTTGGATTAGAAGGGCATGACATGCCTATATCTGTGTCTCCCCCTCCTTTTACTCCTCCACCTCTTTTCTTTTCGCATGACTATATGTACTTGTCACTTTTCCATGTGTTAGTTGTGTCTTCTAAGCAGTTTGTCAGCTTTTGGACACCTTTGAAGTGTTTTCTATGTGTTTTCTATGTGTTCCTATGTGTTTTTGCTTGCCTGCCATTGGTTTTAACGGTGTTCGAAGGTGTTCGACGAACAGTTCGACGAACAGTTCAGCGAACATACGGGTGTTCGATGAACCGAACCGAACTCGAACACTACGGGGGTGGCTCAACACTACCCAAGATGGGTGATTTTGCTAGGTAGTGTACTAGTTCTTCCAGTAACATAGTAACATAGTTTGTAAAGCCGAATAAAGACTTGCGTCCATCAAGTTCGACCTGTTAGTTCTGTAATTGCTAAAGTTGATCCAGAGGAGGGCAAAAACCCCAAATGATTTGGCCAATCTTCACCTGAGGAAAAATTCCCTCCCGACTCTGAAACCAGCAGTCAGAATAAATCCCTGTATCAACCTACTATTTTATTTTATTTTTAAGTATATGCTGAAATCTGCCTGGTATCTAGAAATGCATCCAGTCCCCGCTTGAACTGGTGTAGTGAATCCGACATTACCGTCTCCTCACTCAGTGAATTCCATATTCTCACTGCTCTTACCGTAAAGAACCCCTTCCTATGCTGGTGCTGAAACCTTTTCTCTTCCAATACCTCCTGGTGATCTGCTGTCCAGAGAATGGGCTGTTGGGACAAAACGACGTTGTTTCTTTTAAGCCCGGTCCTACCCGCATTCTTCTTTTTCTCCGTGGGTGTTGTTGTCTCTGTCGCCCCACCCCAAGAGGAGGTATAGTGGGGTGGAAATCCTGGAGAAGTTCCGAATGTAAGTACGATAGTAGGAGAGGAATCCTAATATCTGCCTCAACTCCCCGACGTTAGAGGGCCGCTTGTCTTTTAAGGCCAGTACCGGAGCGATTTCTGCTGGGTCCATGGTATATCCTTCTCCAGTCACAATTTTCCCTAGAAATTGGACTTGTCTTTTGAACAGTTCACACTTCTTTGGGGTCAACTTAATTCTTTGTTGGTGATACTGTTGTAATATGGTCCTCAAGTGGTCAACATGCTCCCAGAAGGTTTTGCTGTGTACCACATTGTCATCCAAGTACGGCTGGCAGATATCATCCCTCAATCCCTCTAAATATGTCTCCGTGCTCCTCTGGAATTCTGCTGGAGCTGAACTGAGCCCAAACAGTATGCGGATCCACTCATATAATCCCCACAGTGTGATGAATGCTGTCAAGGGTCTACTGGACTCTTCGACAAACCCTTGGTGGTATGCCTTACCCTGATCGAGGACAGAGAACCAGGTTCTTCCTGATAGGCTATCCAGCATGTTCTGTCCTCACAAGACGGTCCGGAGGATCGTCTAGCTAAACAGGCAGTGAACCGGGAAATACGGAGTCCAACAATAGACTTTAGTGACGTCTGTGCTTTATTGAACGTAGTATTCATAAAATTGGTAAAACTGAAATAACAAATACAGATAATCAGAACATGGATGATACAGCAGGGATCCATTACACCACGTCAGTACAATCCATAGCCATCCTAGAACTAGGATACATATAAAATATAAACTAAGCTAACATGGCAACTAGTCAATATCTAGAAAAATAAATGATGATTATCTACAATTCTCATACCGGCAATGCGATCTCAAGAGGGACTGTGCTGAGACACCTCTTCATCTATGCAGTGTAAGAAAGAAAATGGAATCCAAGCTTCCAGAATGCATTGCAAGGAATTACCAGCATGCTTTGCAAAAAGGAGGAGGATCAACAATACTTAAAGAAACTAAGATGTAATAATTCTTTGGCCACTAGATTGAACCAAAGCATCTCGAATGAAAAAGGTAACTTAACATTTCTAGACCTGGTTATTAGCTGAATCCTAGCTTACTGAATATGCAATTAACTAGCATCTTTTCGATGAACGATAAACAACAATAACAAGTCAAATGCGGAAGCAGGACACTTCCCGTCTGGCATGGTTGGATGTCACTATCCCTTTCCTTCCGAGGACAGGAGTAGGACCAGTTCAGATACCGGTCTGAAGAATGTCTTAGGTTCGTGTCCTTTGGTCATCCTCAATTCAACTTTGCGAACGTTACCATCTGTGCTCGGGAATGTTGCAGTAACTATACCTAGTGGCCACTGATTCCTGTGAATTTGGCAGTCTTTCACAACAACTAGGTCACCTACGTTCAAATTAGGCCTAGTAGATTGCCACTTTGTCCGTGGCTGCAAAGTAGACAAGTATTGTTTGCGCCACTTGTCCCAGAACGTATTTGCAAGACTTTGCACCTGTCTCCATTGGCATTTGTAGAGGTCCTTGGCGTCGAATCCACCTGGAGGGAAACTGGAGAGTCCTATCTTCTGAGTAAGGAGGGTAGCCGGAGTCAATAACAAGGGATCTTCGGGGTCATTAAGAACTGGAACCAAAGGTCTTGCATTGATTATAGCTACGGCTTCCGCCATGAAGGTGATTAGACTTTCGTGAGTGAGCCTTGTTGCCCCAACTTGAAGAAGAGTAGAGTCGAGGATTCTTCATACTAAACCGATCATTCGTTCCCAAGATCCTCCCATATGAGAAGAGTGAGGTGGATTGAAAGACCACGTGCAATTTTGGTCTGAGGAACCTCTGGAGAGTTTTATAGTCCAGATTTGAGGGTATTGCAACAAAGTTGGTACCCCTGTCTGACAGTATATGTTTGATCGGACCGCGGACGGCGATAAAACATCTCAGAGAGTTGATGAAGCTTGATGTGTCAAGGGACTCAATCACCTCTATGTGGATGGCTCTGATTGCCATACAGGTGAACATGACCGCCCAACGTTGGCCATCTTCTGAATTTGAGTCAAACCGCGGAGCTTACGGCAGGTGATGCACTTAAAGATGATACTGCTTATGAGTCTCTTTGCACCGACAATCCACAGGCCAGCAGTTCTGATGGCTCCTTCTGTAAAAAGTCTTCCTTGGTGCTCGACAAGGTTGTGGTAGTGCTGTACAATTAGATAGGCCACATGACATTTTCAAGGGAGTATAAGAGGAAATTTCTCATGAAACTCGATTTTTGCTTATTTGAGTCAGCCTCCTACCCTCAGCAAACCATCATTGTCTATGAATGGGTCGAGTTTTCTCAACACACTGCTCGTCGGTATTGGAGTGTTGTTGATGAGACATTGGATTTCTGTAGAATAGGCTTCTCTTTGGACGGTGTAAATGGCGTGGTTTCTAGAGAAGTTTAAGTCGGAGGTAACGTAGGTATTTTTGCAAAGATGCCAACCTTTGCATTCGTCTGCGTCACAAATTCTGGTGGCCTTGAACGAGCGGGCTATGTGGCTCAAGCAGGTGATGGCTCGGACTAGGGACTTCCAGCTTGAGAATCTGTCAAATCTGTGTGATCCAAGTTGAATGGCAGAGGTGTAGACACCTGAGGTCGGATTTCAGCATCTGTGTCCTCTTCCACTAGGTCAAAGGTGTCTGGAAAATGTTCTCCAGCGTATAACAGTTTTGGTCCTGAGAACCACGTTGTACTTCCTAGCTGACTTGCGTCAACTGCTCTAGTAGAATGATCTGCAGGATTCTGATCTGTGGATATGTAGTGCCACTGTTTCGGATGAACTGATCTCCTAATTCGCAGCACTCTGTTGTTAACATAAACGTTGAACCTTCTAGTTTTGTTGTAGATGTAGCCTAGGACTACTATGCTGTCTGAGTAGAACTTGGTCTGTTTCAAGTCAATGTTCATCTCTGATGTGATAAACTCAGCTAACTTGACGGCTAGGACTGTGGCACAGAGTTCTAACCTGGGTATTGTGAGTTCTGGTAGTTGGGCAAGTTTAGCTTTCCCCATAACAAACCCAACATGACTCTGTAGTTTAGAATCTACAGTTTTAAGGTAGGCAACAGCGGCGATCACTTTAACTTAAGCATCTGCGAATACATACAGTTTTTGGCTTCGAAGTTCTATAGACGGCACAGGAGCGTATGGTCTCGGCATGTTCAGGTTGGAGAGGGCAGTTAACGAGTTCTTCCATTCTTCCCATTGGAGTCTCTTGTAAGGTGGCAGAGGTGTATCCCAGTCAGATGTTTCCTTAGTTAAGTGTCTTAGTAGGGCCTTGCCCTGTATGGTAACAGGTGCTGCAAGCCCCAAGGGATCGTGCAGGCTGTTGACAGTAGACAGAACACCTCTACATGTGAAAGGTTTTTCTTCCTGGCTGACCTTGAAGGTGAAGGTGTCTGTCTGTAGATTCCAGAGAAGCCCAAGGCTGAGTTGCATTGGCGCAGGATCGGACCTCAAGTCTAGGTCTACTAGACTGTTACATAAGTCCTGAGAAGGGAACGCTTTCATGAGTTCTTGGCTGTTTGAGGCTATTTTGTGAAGCCTGAGGTTCGAGCAGGCAAGCATCTCCTGTGCTCTCCTAAGAAGACTGGTGGCAGTCTCATTTGAAAGCATCAACATAAAAGTCCTTTTCTATGAACTGTTTGACATCTGAACCGTATTCTTATTCTCCTTCTTGAGCAGATATTTTAAGTCTGTAAATGGTAACTGCGGGTGAAGGACTGTTGCCAAAGATGTGCACTCTCATGCAATACTCTGTGATTTCCTTAGAGGGGTCATTGTCTCTGTACCAGAAGAATCTTAGAAAGTTCTGGTCTCTCTCTCTCGCGAGGAAACAATGGAACATTTGCTGGATGTCAGCGATGAAGGCAACAGAGCACTCTTGGAAGTGCATCAGTACTTCAAGCTGTTTGTTATTGAGGTCTGGACCTGTCAGAAGAACGTCGTTCAGGGAGACATTATTAAACTTTGCACTAGAGTCGAACACCACCCTGACCTGACCTGGTTTCTTCGGGTGGTATACGCCAAACATAGATAAGAACCAGCATTTTTCAGAGTCTCTAAGAGTAGGAGCTAATTCTGCATGACAGTTTTTGAAAATCTTTGACATGAAGGAGAAAAAGTGATCTTTCATCTCTGGCTTTCTTTACAGGTTGTGTTTAAGAGAGAAGAAGCATTTGAATGCCTGATCTCTGTTGTTTGGTAGCCACGGTCTATGGGTTCTGAAGGGAAGAGGAGCGACCCAGCTGTTGGTCTCGTCTTTAACAAGTCCTTGGTCCATTATCTCTAAGAACAGCTTGTCTTCTACAGACATTGCCACTTGGTTGTCTTGATTCGTTCTCTGGAAGACTGTGCACCCTAACTGATCCTCATAGCTTCCCGATACTATGCTGCTGTCGTCAGAAAAGCCTATTAAGTGATTGGGCAGTTGGACGCTGTGTGGCAGTTCTTTGACATGGAATTCATTGTTACAAGGTTGGAACAGATATGGGCGTCCTTTCTCAAGTATATTTGTCAGCATGTTTGTCATAGAAGAGGGGGCGTGCATGCGTCCCAGGCATACATCTCCTATTATGACCCATCCTAGGTCTAGTCTTTGGGGATAGGGAGCATTGTGGGGTCCGTTGATGTGCTATCTCACCTTATGCACTCGTAGGATATCTCTTCCCAACAGCAGGATTATCTGAGCCTGATGGTCTAGTTCTGGTAGAAGGTGTGCTATGCATTTTAAGCGAGTGTGGTGGATTGCCACCTCTGGTGTAGGTATTTCAGATCTGTTGTCAGGGATCTGGTTACATTCGAGGACTGTAGGTAGGGGTAGGCAGAATGGTCCATCTAAGCACTCAATTTGGTAGTCAGTAGCTGTCCTGCCTGCTGTCGTCGCAGTACCTACACACATTTTCAGTGAGTAAGGAGTGCTTGGCCCTTTAATGGTGAATAGGTCAAAGAATGTTGATCTAGCTAAGGATCAGTTACTTTGATCATCCAATATGACATACAGTCTTACAGCTTTGTCTCTGTGGCCCTTTGGGTAAACTCTGATGAGGCATATCTTTGAACACTACCTGCCAACTATTATCCCCTTACAAACTTCTGTACATTGAGAAGTGATCTCTGGGGTAGTTGAAGCAGGGTTCCCTTTCTCCCTGCCATGCACACTGTCAGTTTGCGTGGTCCGTGTACTCCATGGAGCTGGGCCTGGGTGTAGAGCTGTGTTATGATCTGTGGTGCCACACTCTGTGCATTTTACACTGACCTTGCAGTCCTTGGTGAGATGAGATGTGGACGAGCAGCACCAGTAGCAGATACCGTTTTCTTTCAGGAAGCCTTTGCGATCTGGCATAGATTTCCCTCTGAAGGCTCTGCATTTCAGGAGAGGGTGAGGCTTCTGATGAAGTGGGCACTGCTGGTTGGGATCATGCGTCTTTGTCTCCGATTGAGAATCACCAGCAAACCTGTGATTAGATCCTGGAGAAGAAACATTAGTTTTGTGTACTGCAACGGACGCTTTGCGTCGATTTGCAGCTGGTGACGGTGTGGCATATGACATTACAAAGTCAAAGCTGGGATCGTTTCTAATCCTTGCTTGTTGGTGCACAAAGTCTACAAAAACAGAGAATGGAGGGAATGGAACATTGAGCTTGTATTTGTACGTGGAACCGTGTGTAAGCCACCTGTCCTGTAGATTGTAGGGCAACTTTTGGACTATAGGGTTAACATCCTTAGCTGTGTCGAGGTATGCAAGTCCTTGCAGATCATCTTCACATTTGGCGACTTGGACCTCCATCAGCAGGTCACTTAGTTCTCTAAGTTTCTGAAGACCTTTGTTAGATACTTTAGGAAAGTCATCAAATCTTTTGAACAAAGCCCTTTCTATTACTTCTGCTGAGCCATAACATTCATCTAGCCTCCTCCAGATGTCTTTGAGGCCATTCTCAGGGTTACTCATATTAATGTCTCTGATCCTTACTGCGTATTTGCGTCACTCTTCTCCAAGATATTTCACTAACAGATCTATCTCCTCTGTGTAGCAGCCCCAAGTCTTTAGTGACATTTTGGAAGGAAGCCTTCCAAGCTGTGTAACCTTCGGCTTGGTCACTGAATTACATGAGTCCCTTGGCAACCAGTTCACATCGTGTAAACAGCTTAGCAAAGTCTATCGTGAACTGGTTGTTGGCAAAGTATACTGGTGATGGGTCACCCTGATAGTGGTGTGAGGTGCGTCCATACCTGTTAGTGCCTTCTGGGTGGTGCCAGCCAGTGTCGTACTGCTTTGGTTTGACGTATGATATGTCAGGGGGTGGTCTGCGTCGGTTACCTTGTGGGAAGCCTAGTAGTCATTAGCAGAGTCATTTTGTGTGGTGTTTTTGAGGTTATATTTGTCCTGTAGCTGAGCCTCATGATGAACGCTGCTTTCTCCAAAAGAGATGTCGTGTTCTTGTTTTGATTCTGGCTCAAGATCCTCTTTTGAAATAGGAAGTTCATTAACGTACTGAGATGTGCTTTGCGGTGAGTCTTGTGGTGGATATTCCAGGCTCAGCATACTGCTTTGCCTATGCAGCTCAGGGTTTTGTGCAGCTTCTAGGGATTCTGCTTCAGCGAGAGTGGCTGCAGCTTCCTTTTTTGCTGTTAGACTTTCTAAGGTGGCATCCAAGTGTGGCATCCTGCTGCGCACTGGTGCCACAGAACCCAGAAGGGTGCATGGATGGACTTCTCCACAAGAGGCCCTCACACATTCACACACCTCCACCCTACCACCTCAGACCAGCAGAGGGAGCCTGTTAGGGACATATATAGGGAGGGTGGAGCCAGGCAGCTTAGTTAGTTAGTTAATTGTTCAGTGTTCAGGGCAGTCAGACAGAGAGAGTCTGAGAGCGTGCTGATGCTCAGAGAGCAGCGAAGAGGCAGCAAGCTGGCTGCTATGCTTAGGCAAGCCAAGGCCTACAGCACGTGTGAAGGCCTAGTGAGGGCCCTGAGTGTGGCCGAAGGCGAGAGGAGAAGGAAGAAGTAGCAAAGGGGGCAGAGGAGCATACCAGGCTCACCCCGATATATATACCGGACACCGGGTCCGCGCCTACAGGGACCCTTAATACCCAGTAGGAACCACCGGAACCCCTGGAGGACTACAGGTCCTAGGTTCACCAAATGCTGATTGCAGTACCAGGGCTAGGAGTCACAGAGGCCCCAGCATCCAGGTTAGAGTGATCTTCAAAGAGAAGGCCCTACCACCAGGTCAGCAGGTGCAATGAGAGACACTAGCCAAGCTAGGCCTAGTTCCAGGCAGGCCAGAAGCTTAGAGAATAAAGCCACGGATCAGGAGGCCCTATATCCGCTCACTGGGGAAAGTCCAGAAGTGCGCCCTTCGTCCGGAGTACCCTGGACCGTGCCTGCATCACCAAAAGTAAAGGTACTGAAGCTTACCCCCGTGTGAGTGTCTGTCTTTCCTCTGGGACCGTCCTGCCGTCTCTCCCCTGCACCACCATCCATTACACCCCCCACACTGCCCTGGAGCTAGCTCTACCTGTGGAGAGCCACACCATCCCTGCTGCCATATTACCAGCTCCAGAGGACTGCTCCGCAGCGGCGGCTCCCCTTAGCCGCATTCCACAGGTGGCGTCACGAACTTTCCAAATCCCCTATAAATCTATCCCCCTTTTTACTGACCGCCCTGGGTCACGGACCGGCCCAGCTACTGTGATATCCCCCAAGCAACCAGAGGCCTGGCTGCCAAGTACCCCACGGCCCAGGGGACGCGTCACAAGCATGCTTTCTCTAATTGTGACCTGGCCTCCTGCTCTGCCTTCTCTATTTTGAGCTGCATCTCCTGTTCAGCGAAGCTCGCACGCGTCTTGGCGGCTTCAGCATTCGCGCGGGCAATGGCGACTGCGCTGCTGACAGATGTAGTCTTGGAGGAGGTAGAAGCAGTGGATCTGGACCTGTGTGATCTGTGAGACATGGTGTCTTGACGGGGACTTTGGCTGTGCGGAGGTTGTTATAACTGCGCTGAGTCTCTGTGAAGCCAGTGACTTGAATCCCTCTAGCTGGATGGCTGCCGTTTTACTGTTCTGTCCTCACAAGACGGTCCGGAGGATCGTCTAGCTAAACAGGCAGTGAACCAGGAAATACTGAGTCCAACAATAGACTTTAGCGACGTCTGTGCTTTATTGAACGCAGTATTCGTAACATTGGTAAAACTGAAATAACAAATACAGATAATCAGAACATGGATGATACAGCAGGGATCCATTACACCACATATCAGTACAATCCATAGCCATCCTAGAACTAGGATACATATAAAATATAAACTAAGCTAACATGGCAACTAGTCAATATCTAGAACAATAAATGATGATTATCTACAATTCTCATACCGGCAATGCGATCTCAAGAGGGACTGTGCTGAGACACCTCTTCATCTATGCAGTGTAAGAAAGAAAATGGAATCCAAGCTTCCAGAATCCGTTGCAAGGAATTACCAGCATGCTTTGCAAAAAGGAGGAGGATCAACAATACTTAAAGAAACTAAGATGTAATAATTCTTTCGCCACTAGATGGAACCAAAGCATCACGAATGAAAAAGGTAACTTAATATTTCTAGACCTGGTTATTAGCTGAATCCAAGCTTACTGAATATGCAATTAACTAGCATCTTTTCGATGAACGATAAACAACAATAACAAGTCAAATGCGGAAGCAGAACACAGCATATCTTGGATCTTTGGTATCGAGTGTCGATCAGGTACTGACTTTCGGTTTAGTTCCCAGTAATCACAACAGAGTCTCAGTGTACCGTCCTTCTTCCTAACACAGATAATAAGAGAGGAATAAGACGACTTCGACTTTTGGATCCAACCTCTGTTGAGATCTTGTAAATATTCTTTCACTTCACGGTGTAATGGTTTTGGCACAGACATGTTGCAGATTACCTCAGGAAATGTTATATGATCATGCAGAAATAATTGTAATAGTAGGTGGAGCAGTAGGCTTGGTATTGTTATTTGTGTAAGAATCTCCCTAGCTCACAGGGCTGGAAAATTGTGTTAGTACTTCCTTAAAGATCTGTTTTCCGAGGCTCAAAGGAGACTGGGACAGGATAAGATCAGTCTTTCGTTGATCAGAGGAGACTGGGACGGGATCAAATTTGTCTAAGAGGCTCTAGGTGTGCTGAAGAGAGTTCTGCGGTAACTCTGGCACAGTGATTGCTGTCATGGGTACTGGCAACAGTAAGGAATTGACTGACCTAAAGGACGTGGCCCCTGTTCCAGTATGTGGGATAGTGGAGAGACTAAAAGGGAAAGAAGCAGTAGAAGGATGTGAAATATTATTGAGGAAATTTGGTATGGGAAAGTGGGGAAATCTGGAAGAGAAGGAATGGGAGAAATATATCTGCAATTGGGAAGGATGGTTGAAAGATAAAGACAAACTAGAGCAGGCTATGATCTGGTTAGAAGTAGCAACACGTCTCTCAATGAGTGAACATAAATCAGAAGAAACTAGGCATGGAACTGCCTATGTAATCTATGATAGTTTGAAAAACTCTCAGACCCCTGTAGTCTCTGTACCTTATTTAAATTCTGCACCCCCTTCAGCACCCCCACCTTATGCTGGGTCAATGGGATGGACTTGCCGACATTGAGGTCATCAGAATCCCCCTGGGGTTAATTGTTGCAGGTCCTGTGGGTCTTCAAATCCAGGGACAACACCCAGGTTGCCTCTGTTCCCTATGAGGACCACTAGTCATGTACAGTTTCAACCTCCTAGGATGGTTGATAACGTTTAGATACAAGATCCCCCCAAGTATGGCCAATAGAAACATATCGGCCTTGGTCCCACAATGAACTTATTGCCCTCGCTACCCAGCTTCCAGATCCCCGAAAACAAACCTTAACATTTAGAATGCGCCTCCAGGGTGTTCAGGAGGAATATCGGGCCACATGGGATGATCTAGTTTCTGTCATTCTGCAGAAAGGCAGTGACCCCTTACTTATGGAAAATACTCAGATGCTGCCAGGCCAGGAACCAGCCATTAAAAATACACCAGAGTCAGGTCGGGTGTTTATACAAAGGATACAAAACTGGGCACGGGCAGAGCAGGATAAAAAACAAGACCTGTTACAAACTGTAGTACAGGATAAGGCTCAGTCAGTCTCAGAATATGCCTCTGTATTAGAACAAACATGGTTGGATTTTGGATATGAGCATAATGATGATAAGGATCGCAGATTATTGTTGCAGTGTTTTATGAATGGTCTTAGACCTACTGTTCAGTCTGTAGAACGCAATAGTCGCACGGAGTGACGCAATATGCAATGGGTTGATTTAAAGGAAATAGCCTGAGGTGCTGAACTAGAAAGCATGTCAAAGAAAAGCGTTAACTTGGCTCCTGTGCAGCCCAGGAAGTGAAGATGGGGGGGAGAGGAGGAAGTAACCACCAAGGAGGAAATAGAGATTACAGCAATGTAGAATGTTAGTCTTGCCGGCAAGCAGGACATCTATCCATCAAATGTCCCGCAAAATCAACAGCCACTGCCCAGTCTCCTCCATAGGAAACTGGCAATCCAGATGTCTCCCTCTGCCCCGTTGTCACCCCGCAGGGACCCACACTCTCTGTCTCCATGTCCCTGGGAGAGGGACAAACTATTTCATTCTTGGTAGACACTGGAGCAGCCCGTACAGTATTAATGCAAGAACATGTTCCAGAGGACATTTTGTCCCCCGACTATGTGATTTGTGAAGGGGTAGAGGGACGACTTACTAAATTACAAATGACTCATCCTCTCTGGTTAAATTTGCATGACTCCATTTCAATTGTAACCCAGGTTTTAGTTTCCCCTGATGTGCCTTTTAATTTGTTGCAGAAAATTGGGGCCTGCATAGAATTCACTCCAAATGGCCACAAGATGACCACCCCCCTGGATGATGAAACATTGTGTAGTCTTCTATCCCTAACAATTCCCACAGTTCTAGACAATACAAAGTCTAAACCTCATTCCCATCCTGTTTGGCTTGAGGATATACCCAGTCAATTGTGGGCATATAGCAAACTTGATGTGGGAAAACTACCCATCCCTTCGGTGACAGTAAAACTTAAACCAGGTGCCCAACTCCCCTGTATAAAGTGAGAGACAGAAACACAGATGCAAACAACACAGTGAAGATAAATCTAATCCCAATGGACCCATGTTATTGCATATAGGACTAATAAAGAGAACGGGCCATCATCTTGTAACAGTAAAGGAAAGGGGGGATTGTTCCTCTGTGAAGCAGAGAAACAAAAAGATGGCCACACAAGTTCAAAATTGTAAAGAAGTAATAAAATTCCTTTATTAACACATGTAGTAAACACAAATTACAAAGATAAATGCGGACGACAGAGTAGACACAGAGTGCTGGATCCACATGAATAAAACAATGTTAAAAACTGTGACACAGCGCCCGAAAGGTCAGCCTATATAGCAAGTGGAAATATAAGGGGGACAGCAACAGGGTCACATGTATTAATAAATATATACCACCCATCAAGAATACCTTTTCCAAATTGTACCCCCAAAACAATAATATCCCATCACAATCAAAAAACCCAGAAACAAAAGGGTTAAAACCCTTATACAGATGGAAGTAATGCAAACAATTGGTCATAAATAAGCTAAAATAGCTATGTACCTGGGTAAGGCCACCAGACAGGCTCTGCTACCGTCACCCCGACGCACGTTTCGGTAGGAAAACCTTGAAAAAAAACCTTGAAAAAGGTTTTCCTACCGAAACGTGCGTCGGGGTGACGGTAGCAGAGCCTGTCTGGTGGCCTTACCCAGGTACATAGCTATTTTAGCTTATTTATGACCAATTGTTTGTATTACTTCCATCTGTATAAGGGTTTTAACCCTTTTGTTTCTGGGTTTTTTGATTGTGATGGGATATTATTGTTTTGGGGGTACAATTTGGAAAAGGTATTCTTGATGGGTGGTATATATTTATTAATACATGTGACCTTGTTGCTGTCCCCCTTATATTTCCACTTGCTATATAGGCTGACCTTTCGGGCGCTGTGTCACAGTTTTTAACATTGTTTTATTCATGTGGATCCAGCACTCTGTGTCTACTCTGTCGTCCGCATTTATCTTTGTAATTTGTGTTTACTACATGTGTTAATAAAGAAATTTTCTTACTTCTTTACAATTTTGAACTTGTGTGGCCATCTTTTTTGTTTCTCTGCTTCACAGAGGAACAATCCCCCCTTCCCCTGTATAAAGCAGTATCCTTTAAGTGCTGCTCAGGATGCAGCAATACATGAGAATGTCCAGGAGCTCTTGTTAAGAGGTCTAGTTATTCCTATAACCTCCCCATTTAACACTCCCCTTTACCCAGTCAAAAAGAAAACCCCACCTGGACAGCCAGTAGCCTATCGTATGGTACATGATCTTAGGGCAGTTAATGCAGTAACTATAGTGGATACTCCAATTGTACCCAACCCCCATACTCTCCTGGATCAGGTCCCCTCCACAGCCACCTGTTTCACAGTGATTGATCTGGCAAATGCTTTTTTCCCTGTCTTCTTGTCCACGGAGTGTACCTCATATTTTGCCTTTAACCACAGAGGTGCCCAGTATGCATGGGCAGTCCCTCAGGGAGCTGCTAACTTCCCTTCCTTATTTTCCACATCCTTAAACACTGTACTCGATAACTGGTGCCCCTTTGATTCATCCACCATACTCTTACAATATGTGGATGACCTTATCCTTTGCTGTACCACTGACCAGATATGCCACAATGAATCTCAATCCCTGTTGATATTTTTAGCCGAACATGGGTGCAAAGCTTCAAAAGATAAACTACAATTGTGCAAGTCCACAGACACTTTCCTTGGGCATTGCCTGTCTCCAGGCATTAAGCATCTCAGCCCAGGGAGGATTTAGGCTACACTAAAAATACCCCTTCCAAGATCTACCAAGTCCCTTCAGGCATTCTTGGGCCTAGTTCAGTACTGCCATCTCTGGATACGAAATGCCTCTAGTATTATGGTTCCATTGTTCCAATGCCTAAAAACTGAGCCTTTCACCATTAATTCTGAGGCTATTGATGCATTTCACACCCTCAAGCTCACTCTTTCTGCCTCACCAGCTCTAGGTATACCGAATTATGACAAGTTTTTTACTTAGTACAGCCACGAGCAGGCTGGACATGTGTCTGGTGTCCTTACCCAAGAAGATGGGGGTAGGCAGCGCCCTCTAGGGTATTACTCTGTAACCCTAGATCCAGTCATTATGGGGTCTCCTACTTCTGTTAGAGCTGTGGCAGCTGCTTCAGAACTTGTTAAAAATACAGAGGACATAGTGTGAGGAAGCCCCCTCACACTTCAAGTTCCTCATGCTGTATCTGAAATACTTCAACAGGCTCAGACCCGTCACCTCTCAGCATCAAGGTTGACAAAATATGAAGTCTCACTCCTTACACCTCCCCATATAACTATAAAACACTGTAATGTTCTAAATCCAGCTACACTACTTCCAGTGAATTTAGAAAAGGGAGGAAAGTATCAGGATGGGGAAGAGGGAGGGACCATGAGCCAAGACATGAGCCAAGACCTGCCCCTGTTTTTCAAATTAGCAGATGAGGAAGCTCAGTTTGATATGGCACATGAACATGATTGTCAGGCATTGATGAAAGCTGAAATAAAGGGCTTGGCAAGTATTACTGATGTATCACTCACTATCCCCTCTGCTGAGTATTTTGTAGATGGTTCCAGAGCTTGGGACAGTGAACAAGGACGATTCATCACCGGGTATGCAGTAGTCTATAATGACCCCAATTGCCTCAGCGGCACTCACACTTTGGTACCAGGAGACTGGGTCGTGATAAAGAGACATATGAGGAGATCACTGGAGCCCAGATACAGTGAACCATTCCAAGTGCTGTTAACCACTGCCACTTCTGTCAAGCTTCAAGGCAAGGACACTTGGATCCACGCCAGCCATTGTAAAACGCTTTTGAACCCCAGCAGCAGCAAAGATGATGACCCTGTTTGTTTGGACTATGGTGATAGCAACCATACCCCTTGCCCTAACTCTCCATTAAGTACTTAAAGAGAACTGGGATAAACTGATAAAGCATCACCAAGTCTTACTCCAAGACATGAACTCTAATGACCGTCGTAAGAACTGTTGGATATGCACCCATAGTCCAATATCTTCCAATACTATGCCTTATTTAGCTATTCCAGTGACTTTGAAAGAAATGTTTTACTTAAGTAACAACACTTTTCCTATTAGACTAAGAACAAAAAAAAAAAGAAGGCTGTAGGTCTAACTGTAGCTGCTTGGGTGACTGAGCAATGGTTGTTGTTTAACAGGAGTGGTCCGCCTCTAAGTCAGACTGAAATGCCTTGGGCGACCAGTCATGTTGACCTCTCCTGTTATCCGAACTTTACCTCTTGCAGCTGTATTCAGATAAAATCCAGAGGGTTCACAGCTGACTATTCAGAGTGTAATGGATCTGCTACCACTACTACGCAGTGTATAGCGGTTGATGCCACTCTCAATCCTAAGCTTCATTGTGTTAATGTCACCTTGCAAAATCTAATATCAGGTTTTACCTCAAATGACACTCAGTATCAGGGAAAAATTATGGAAAAATTAAGCACCACATTGTTATCTAAATGGATTGCTAGTCTGTTCAACAACACTGTTGTTGGAGCACCAGAGAGTTTATATATTTTATGTAGACATCAGGCTTACAAGTGGCTACCCAACAATTTCACATGAGTTTGCACACTGGCCTTTCTGACACCTTCTACTTTTAGAGTACTTGACTGATAGAGAGGGCGGGATGTGTCACATAATAGGCCCTACTTGTTGCCACTACATAGACCCTGCAGGAAATTTCCAGACCAAGATAGAGATAGTTAGAGAAATAAAGGATGCGTGGCTCCAAGAACATCAAGTCAACAAAGATTCCTGGTGGAGCGACACTTTCTCATTTCTTAATCCTGTCAATTGGTTCAAGGGTATAGGTGGATGGCTAATGGGCATCCTACAAGGTATTCTACAAATAGAAATTTTGATATTACAAGTGTATATAGTTGCCAGGATTAGTATATTTGCTTTTAAGAGACTATGCAAGAAAACACGCAAGATTAAGCATCACAGGCCTGCGAAATATAATGCCACTTCTCCTATAAACATATATGATGAGATTTAAAAGCAAGATATTTGTTGGTGAACGGGATTCGTCCCCTCCACGCTTTTATAGCATGGGAAAGTAGCCGATGAATAAATTGTTTTGTTAAATAATAAAAAGGGAGGAGTTGTTTTTTCATTTTTTATATCTAGATTCATTATTTATTTAGAAAAACAATCTGTGTCGGAAGCCTTTGCTTAAAAAAACTTGCATCATGGAATGTCGGGCTAAGATATTGGTTTCCTGTGAATTCCCTGACAAGAAGGTTTTACGTTGGGCCAAGGGAAGTGTGTTATCACTGATTGTCTATTTCAGTTTCCCATTCAGTTGTATGTAAGATATGTAATTTTTGTCTAGGTAATAAATGTGATGAGTCTTTGCTACCACACCAGAAGACTCTATCTGCTGACAATGCATGTCGCACATATTTTGTCCCTCTCCCTTCATCGATGAAGTATTTTAATTTGAATCGCACTGGCAATGTGAAGACCCTTTGCTGTCTATTCCAAAGTTCTCCTTAATAACAAAGAGGGTCTTCATAACACTATGGAGGTTTAATCCTGGGCTGATTGCTTTCACCACCCTTCAACAATCTCATATGGTTGGTAGCCTTTCTGTAATCCTGCATTGATCTGGTGCAACAAGTTCATATGGTTTCTCTTTCTGTTCACACTCTCCAATCTGTCCCAGGATCTTGAATTCTTTCCTTATGGTGATTTGTGGTGTTAGAGAGGACTGTCTCCCTGATTTATCTAACCTGAGAAGGTTAAATCTCCTGTCTGAGTCTATCACCCGTTCAAAGGTTTTGGTCGAGTCCTGCAGGGCTGTTGTTAGGGCTTTCAATTGTTCTTTCAATTCCTGTAGCTCAGTCTGTGGACGAAGATTCCCGCTTTTGGTAGTTGGTGCTGCCTCTCCATGCTCCAACTTCAACCTGGTTAGAAACTGTGTTAGTTCCTAGAAGAATGTACCCATGATGTCTTCAGCTTCTTTCTCCCCCAGCTCATCCATTTTTGCATTAATGGCAGCTAACAGTTGCCTGCGGTTGTGTGCTTTGGAAATCTGTTCTACTGACATCTTTAAATGTTCTGCTACTGTTCTCAACTCTTCACAGGTTAACTGAAGAAGCAGCTCACTAATTCTGTCCATTTGTATTTCCACATCCATTGCTGCTAGTGAGTTTTTCTTTAGGGCTGGTCCCCTTTAACTGGTGTAGCAGAGTTGAGTTGAGGTGCTGTTCTGCTGTGTTTTTCCAGACAATTTTCGTCTTCTCCCTCTACACGCTAATTCCCGCTCAGGAATTCCCCTATGGGCCACCAATGTTACATGCATGTCGCTATGTTCAGGTAGGGGCAAGACAGGTTCCATGAATTCTTGGGAATCCTGGGGGAACCATTACTCAGGGAAACCATAGACCATGTGCTGCAGCTTCTCCCAGGCACACAGGGGTATTGACCCTCAGGTACAGACATGTAGGTTGCTTCACTTGATGACCAGACATACTTGACAAGAGTCCTCATAAACAGTAGAACAGTAGCATTTAATAAGAAGCCACACAGCCAGTGCAAGTTAAGTCTTATGAGCAACAGGCTCCAGCAACAAACAGTACAGTTTCTTTAGCAGCACAGCAGTTCACAGTCTTCCCAGTAGTACATGGCAGCACAGTTCTAATGCAAAGGCACATTAATGAACACAGCATTCTTTACAGCACAGTGAGATGGAGGAGGGGGGAGGGTTTACTGAGGAAAATGATCCCTGTGACACCATTTCTTCCAGTCCTTATCTTTATGCCTGACAATACTCTGCGCTGCTAGTTCAGGAACTCTACCTGACCTGTGCTTAGCTTCACTCCTGACTTGAATCCTTTTCACTTGCAGGGGTGCTTCTGTGAGATACAGAACACACACACCACCTTCCTCTTCAGCACCTGCCAGACAGTAAACAACTTCCCCACAATCCCCCTGGGGCTCTGCTAAAACACTCCCCTTCTCCTGTGACTGTGTTAACCTTTCTAGTTGCTGGATGCTTTTAAAGCACCAGCACTACTTCTGCATGTCACACTTTGCAAAAGCACTACTTCTGCATGTCACAACAGTCTCTGTCGCAGCAGCTTCTGGGGAAACTGGAGGCACCATGCGGGGCCCGATGGGGTGCCGTCCGGTGGTCGATGCGTGGCTTGCGGCACCTTCACAGCAAGGCAGCCGGCAGCCACGCGTCCCGGCGTGTGAGTCATGGAGCACGAAACTGGAAGTTGCATCTGAAAAACAAAATTCGCGCTCTGATGACGTGCGCTGGGACCCGTCACCTGACCGTAAGGGGTGGTGCCGGAAGGATGCGCCGGCTGGCTGATTCTCCAAGGGGAATCCTACTTAAGGGCATATCGCTGTCCAGGTAGAGGCTGATGGCTCATAATGGAGTTGCAACAGCCCTCCCTCACACAACCGCAGGAGAAGCCACAGCAGCAGCTGGTAATTCAGCAGCAGGAGCCTGAGCAGCAGCAGCGATCCCAGCCTGGGACCAGACGACGACAGTCACGCCCGCAAGAAGATCAGCCACCAGGGAGTTCCCAGGTCGCCACAGCTCCAGCAGAATTGAGGATTCCGCAGTCTCAAGGGAAGAGATTTCGGATGATATTCTGCCTCCTGGTCCGGTGGCCCCTTATATGTTCTGAGTGGTGAGTGATCCACATGAAAGTATGATTTATTAATGTTGTTCCCTTTGCTATTTTGTTCCTCTCTATCTCCCTTTCTACTGGATCTCCTATGTTAGGAGGCCCCTAAGAAATGTGTGTCCAAATCAAATCACAAGGCCTGTGCCTTGTGTCATAAGGAACTTGATAAAGACTGGCCTAAGAGGCTATGTCAAAACTGTATTGCAGAAACAATAGCCGAGGAGAATGTTAATCTCTCATCTAGTCTGAGGTCCCTTATTAAAATGGAAATAGATAACATGTTGAGATCCCACACAGAAAAGACCACACGACATAAAGAATCCCTCTTGGTTTCAGATTCCGAGTCCGAGGAGGGAATTATTCAGGGTTCTGAGGCAAGCTCTTCCTCCTCTGAGAGTGACTCGAGGACCGCCAATTGCTTCCCACTGGATAAGGCAGACAACCTCATAAAGGCCGTAAGAGATACTATGGGGCTTGTCAAGCATAAAACTAAAAAAGCCATTCAAGATGTCGTGTTTGGGTCTTTAGATCAAACGAAACAAAAACTTTCCTGTTAATGAAAGGGTTCAGAAACTTATCAGTAAAGAATGGGAGAAGCCGGAGAAAAAAGGATTCCTTCCTTCCGCTTTCAAGAGGAAGTACCCCTTTGAGGAGGAGGCAACAACCTCTTGGGGTAAAGCGCCCAAAGTAGATGTGGCCATATCAAAAGCCTCAAGAAGGTTGGCCCTTCATTTTGAGGATTCAGGAATGTTAAAAGATCCCCTAGATAGGAAGATCGATACCTTCCTGAAAGGAACATGGGAAGCAGCAGCCGGAGCATTGAAACCCACCATAGCAGCAACATGCACAGCCAGATCTTTAATGGTCTGGTTAATAGTGTTGAGCCACCCCCGTAGTGTTCGAGTTCGGTTCGGTTCATCGAACACCCGTGTGTTCGCCGAACTGTTCGTCGAACTGTTCGTCGAACACCTTCGAACACCGTTAAAACCAATGGCAGGCAAACAAAAACACATAGAAACACATAGAAAACACCTTCAAAGGTGTCCAAAAGCTGACAAACTGCTCAGAAGACACAACTAACACATGGAAAAGTGACAAGTACATATAGTCATGCGAAAAGAAAAGAGGTGGAGGAGTAAAAGGAGGGGGAGACACAGATATAGGCATGTCATGCCCTTCTAAAATCCAAAAAGTGAGAAGCCGACACGTTCAGTCCGCTCCTGCGCGTGCCACCTCAGTGTCGCCGGGTTTGTGCCAGAGCCGCGGTGAACCCTGACGGCCAGCCCCCCTCTCCCAATACTGGTGCCTGTCCGCTGGTGGGTCGAGCGAGCCCCCCTGTGGTGGAGGCAGCTCTAAGCTTTTTAATTTAAATTGTCTCTCTAATTTGAATGAATACACTTTAAATCCATTTACAAGGATCTATTGGAGGGCAAGTCTCATGCCAGCAGCCGCGTAATTCCAGCTCCAGTAGCGTCCACTAAAGCTGCTGCAGTTAAAAAGCTTTTATAAGGATCGAGCTCGGCTGTCCACCGCAAGGCATCCTACTGCCAGTCCCAGCCCCTATGCCTTGGGGTGCCTCCTGATGCTCTTCACTGAGTATCCCGTGGTCCCGAAGCATTTCCTTTGAAAAAATTAAGTGTCCAAACTACAGGTGGTGTAGCTTGCTTAACAGCCGGGATAATCCGCTGACTAGCAGACACTGCTACTAGGCACAAAGTATTTCCTGGGCTAGATGCAGTTAAAAATTTGTAATTAGATACTCTCGTTGGATGCTGAGAAAGCATTCCATAGAGTCTCCTGGCACGCCATATATGATTCTCTTAAAAAGCTTGGGATAGGGGTCTAGGGGACCCTTTTATAGCCAAAATCACGGCCCTGTATCACAATACGTCACCTAGGCTGAAGATAAATGGAACTGTAGCACCCTGAGGGCTCGGTTGCTACAGAGATATTGCACCTCACCCAGAGGTGTGATATCTCACTCTCAGGTAAGGATGGAGTGTGGATCAGGACCCGACACCTGCATGCATTACACCACATTGCCGTGGGGCAGGGCGACCAATATGCCTCTGAGATGGGCACGACAGTCCCTGTCCCTGGCTGGAGTGGGGGGAGAGAACACTGAGGAAGGGGAACCCTGTAGTGCAGGAGCAGGGAGGAAGCAGTTCCTGGGTGCATTGAGAAGGGAGTATAAAAGGTGGGCACCATCTTAGTTCAGTGCAGAGAAGTCTGAGCAGAAGTGGCAGGGAGCAGGGGCTCTGCATGAGCTCTGCTCCGGAGGCGGGCCTAGTAACAGAGGTCCAGGCCTGGAAGAGGGAGAAGGAAGGAAGAGGAGCGGAGAAAGCTCCAGGAACGAGGAATGAAGGGATCCCAGGGGTGCGGACGGGCGAGTCGCCACCGCACGCCCGAATCCACCTGCGTGGAGGGGTCAGGCCAAAGGGGGAGACCGGTCCCCGAAACTAGTGGAGGCAGGAAACGACCCTCAGCTAGAAACCGGAGGCTGTGACATTTTATGTGGCGCAGCCCCTCGCTACACCCGCTAGGAAGGCACCACATAGGGTCAGGGAAACTGGTGCCAAGTTTACCAAGAGGAGGCCCGAGGCAGCCGGACAGAAGGGTTGGTAAGAAAGGCCAGACAAAGGACACACAAAGGGGGTCCTGTGAAGCGCTCCAAAGTTATCTGGGAGTTGTCTGAGCCCCTCACCTGGTGAGCACAGTACGACGTGGGCAGCCGTTACCTGCAGACGTGGTCTGGATAATAAGAACTGTGAGTAAAGGCCCTGGACTGCATCACTGACTCCGTGTCGTTACTGCTGCTGCCCTGCACCATCACCCCCATCCTCCGCATACACTGCCCTGAGGCTATACTCCTCCCGTGGGGAGTTATGCTACGCTCTGCTGCACCCACAACACCATCCTCAGCGGTCTGCCCTGCAGCGGCGGTTCACTCTGACCGCAATCCACGGGTGGCGTAGTCGGACATTTAAACATCAAAACCACATAAATAGTTCCGCCACCGGTTTGACCACCCTGAGCCACGGAACCGGGTCGCCGCTACGAAGACTACAACCACCAGCATCCACCAAAAAGGGTCCGGCTCCGGGTGTTCCAAGGCCCAGTGGGTGCATCAGAACATTTTCATCACCTTTCACAATGACCAATGGGACAAGGCAGGGATGTCCTCTGTCCCCTCTCTTATATATCCTAGTGACGGAGCACCTGCTCTCATCAATTCACCATAACCCCAATATTAGGTGGATTGAGGTGGGAGGCACCGAGTACAAGTGCTCTCCATTTGCTGATGATGTCCTAGTATATATCACTCAATCACATATATCCATCCATGCTGTTATGGCTGAAATAGATCACTTTGTTACATGGTCAAATTTTAAAATCAATGCAGCGAAGTCTGAGGCCCTCGATGTCTCCCTCCCCAAATCCATATAGGATTCCATCCAGTCCAACTTTCCCTTTGCCTGGCCCTCACAGGGTATCAAATACTTAGGAATTCCTATTCATAGAGACCTCTCCCATCTATGTTATCTTAATTTTGGGCCCTTTATTGAACAACTCCATACAGACCACGGTTGGCAAGTTAGAACTGTAAGATTCACTACGTGAACCACTGGTGTTTTGTGGAAAAGCACATGTACACTGTGTTCCAAATTATTATGCAAAAAGTGTTTAGGAGTGATAAGGGAAGAATTTGTTTGTTTGTCAGTTAAACTCATTGATGGTGATGTGTGTCAGGGCTCTTTATATCACTGTAAGCAATTGCAGACACCTGTGCTAATTAGTTTGGCAGGTGTGTCCAATGAAAGGCAAGACTACTTAAGAAGGCTGTCTCACATTATTAAGCAGCCTACATTTTCTGCCAAAATGGGAAAGAAAAGGGATGTGTCGGCTGCTGAGAAGCAACAAATTGTGGAGTGTTTAGGTCAAGGCATGACTACAATCAACATTGTGCGATGATCAGGATGAAGTGTCTTGGCAATCAAGAAGTATGTAGCTGATTCACATCACACACGTGTGCGTGCTGGTAAGGGCAAATTGAGGACTCTTTCCTACAGGCAATTACGTCAGGTTAAAAGAGCAGCGGCAAAAAAGCCTTGTCATAGCAGCAGACAAGTTTTTGAAGCTGCTGGTGCCTCCAACGTCCCCCGAACAACAAGATGCAGGGTCCTTCAGAGGTTTGCAGCTGTGCATACGCCATCCTGTCGACCTCCTCTATCCACTTCACACAAGCAGAAACGGCTCCAGTGGGCCAAACATTGCATGAAGACTGATTTCAAAACTGTTTTGTTCACGGATGAGTGCCGTGCAGCGCTCGATGGTCCAGATGGATGGAGTGGAGGATGGCTGGTTGATGGACACCACACGCAAACATGGCTACAGCGCCAAAAAGGAGGAGGTGGAGTAATGTTTTGGGCTGGAATCATGGGGAGAGAGATTGTCGGCCCCTTTAGGATCCCTGAAGGCGCTAAAGATGAACTCCATAATGTATGTGGATTTTCTCAAACAGCACTTCCTGCCATGGTTCAAGAAGAAGAACCGTGTATTTCACAGCAAGATCATTTTTTTGCATGATAATGCACCATCTCATGCTGCACATAAAACATCTGCATCTCTGGCTGATATGGGCATAAAAGGGGACAAACTTATCGTGTGACCCCCATGCTCCCCTGACCTCTACCCCATTCAGAACCTCTGGAGCATCATCAAAAGGAGTGTCTATGATGGCGGGAGGCAGTTCACATCTAAGCAACAGCTCTGGGAGGGTATTCTGTCCTCATGCAAAACAACTGAAGCAGAAACCATCCAAAACCTGACAAATTCAATGGACGAGAGAGTTCAGAAGCTCCTTTCGAACAAGGGGTCCTATGTGAAAATGTAACATCACCTAGAATAAAGTTTTGAGTTGAAAACTGTTTGATTTCAGTTTCTAATAACCTGCTAATGCTTATAATTTCAAAAATGACCATTTTTTTGGTCTTTATTAAAATGAAAAGGTTGATCGAAAAGTTTGGGGAATCTAAGAGTGTGGCAACCCAGTAGTCATGATTACTTCGAATTCTGACAATATGAGGGTCATGTTGCAGGTAGTGCAGCAAGAAGGCACTTATGTGTCTTGCGCATCTCGGAGCCCCAAAATTATTTTCCGGGCTAGATGCAGCTAAAAATTATTATTAATTTTAAATCTGGTGGAGCTTAGTATAGATGGCCTAATAGGATCAGTGCTGCACACTGCTACGAAGCCCAAATTATTTTCCAGTCAAGATACAGATAAATATGATTAGTAATTTTAAATCTGGTGGAGCTTATTATAGATGGCCTAATAGAATCAGTGCTGCACACTGCTACAAAGCCCAAATTATTTTCCAGCCAAGATACAGATAAACATGATTAGTAATTTGAAAGCTTAAAATGGTTGGTAGGGTGATTTTAACCAATCATCAAGCTTTTACTCTCCCCAGGATGACACAGGGGTAGAAAAGTTGTTTCGGATCCATGATTTGTTCATCTTTATGAACGTGAGTCTGTCTACATTATCAGTGGAGAGCCGCGTGCGCTTATCTGTCAGCACACCACCAGCAGCGCTGAACACACGTTCAGACAGAACGCTGGCTGCGGGGCATGACAAGATCTCCAAGGCGTAAGTGGCTAGCTCCGGCCATTTATCCAGATTGGAAGCCCAAAAAGAGCAAGGGTCCAGTGACACAGTCATGGCTTCAATGTTTACTTGGAGATACTCCTGTACCATCGTCTCTAGGCGTTGACTATGTGTCAGACTTCTTGTCTCCTGTGGCCTTGCAAAGGATGGGTTAAAAAAGTGGTGAAATGATTCCGCAAAATTGATGTTACCAGCAGATACTGTGGTTCTGTTACGGTTTGAGTGCTGAACACTTGACGGTTCCACAGTTGGCAAGTTGGAACTGTGAGATTCACTAAGTGCACCACTGGTGTTTTGTGGAAAAGCACATGTAAGATTCTGCAACAGTCTCTGCTGATACTCCTGCATGCGTGCATCCCTTTCTATGGCAGGGATAATTTCTGCAAATTTACTTTTGTACCGGGGATCTAACAGTGTGGCAACCCAGTAGTCAGGATTATTTCTAATTCTCACAATTCGAGGGTCATGTTGCAGGTAGTGCAGCAAGAAGGCACTCATGTGTGTTGCGCATCCAGGAGCACCAAGTCCCTGTTGTGTTGGTGGCGAGGTAACAATCATGCTTCCTTCCTCTGTCCTCTCCCTCCAACCTCGCACAACAGAAATGTGATCAAGGTCTCCCTCATCTGATGAGTCTTCCATCAGTTCGTCCTCCACTTCTTCCTGGGCTCCTGCACCTTCCTCACTTGTTTGGCTGCTACCATGCGCCCTGGTAAAACCATCTCCCCCACCCTCACATGCCTGCCGCCTTGGTGCTGCCGACCGTCTGGACCTTGCAGATGTTAGCCCTTCCGCATACAACTCCTCCTCCTCTACTTCCTCCACCTCCTCTTGTGCCACCACCTGACTCCGAATTCTGTTTAACATGTGCTCCAGCATGTAAATCACCGGAATAGTCATGCTGATAATGGCATCGTCAGCACTAAACATCTTCGTCGCCATTTCAAAACTGTGCAGAAGGGTGCATAGGTCCCTGATCTGAGACCACTCCTCCAGCGTGATTTGCCCCACCTCTGGATCTCGTTGGCCCAGGCTATACGTCAGAACGTATTGCACCAGGGCTTGTCGGTGCTGCCACAGTCGCTGCAACATGTGCAGAGTTGAATTCCACCGGGTAGGCACATCGCATTTTAGCCGGTGAAGTGGCAGGCCCAACGACTTCTGTAGAGATGTAAGTCGCTGAGCTGCGGGATGCGAACGGCGGAAGTGAGCACACAGCGACCTTGTCCTCTGCAGAAGGCCATCTAGTCTGGGATAGTGGGCTAAAAATTGCTGGACAACCAGGTTCAACACGTGAGCCATACAAGGCACGTGTGTGACATTGCCCCGGCGAAGGGCCGCACCCAGGTTTGCAGCATTGTCGCACACGGCCTTCCCTGGTTTCAGGTCCAGTGGAGACAACCATTCATGAAATTGGTTCTCCAGAGCTGACCACAACTCCTCAGCTGTGTGACTCACATTTCCCAGACATTTCAAAGTAAAAACCGCCTGATGACGTTGAGCCCTACTGCCAGCATAGTAAGGAGGTGTGCAGGATCCCTTCTGCGCAGTTAGAAAGCTTGTGGCATGACCAGACAGGCTTTGGGTGCAGGTGGAAGACCGAGAGGAGGTTGAGGAGGCAGAAGCAGTGGAGGAACTTTGACATAAAGAGGATTGACACACAACTCGTGGGGACGGCAAGACTTGGACAGCAGCCCCTTGTCCTGCTGTCACCATAGTTACCCAGTGCCCAGTCAGCGACATGTAACGCCCCTGTCCATGCCTACTCGTCCAAGTGTCTGTGGTGAAATGCACCCTGTCACACACAGAGTTTCTCAAAGAAGCGGTGGTGTTGTGTGCGACATGCTGGTGGAGCGCAGGCACACCTTTCTTTGAGAAGTAGTGCCGACTGGGCATCTGGTACTGGGGCACTGCGACGGACATAAGGTCTCGAAAATCCTCTGTGTCCACCAGGCGGAAAGGCAGCATTTCTGTAGCCAAGAGCTTGCAGATGGTGAAATTCAACCTCTTAGCTTTCTCATGGCTAGGAGGAAATGGTCTTTTACTTGTCCACATCTGAGGGACCGAGGGCTGGCTATTGTGCTTAGACGGGGTTGATAAGGGTGTCCCCGGCAAACTGCCGGTCTGTGAGGAAGATGCAGGCGGACATGTTAGGTTGCCTTGATCCAAAGGTGGTGCTATCGATGTCGGACAGCGCTCAACACCAGCTGGTGTTACCACCTCCAAAGAAAATGATGACCTGCCAATCACGCTGGCTGTTGCGGGTAAAGAGGTGGCAGGTCTGCGCCCCAAAACAGGTGTGACTGCTGTCCCCCAAGTCACAGAGGATGAAGAGGCCGCGGATGCACAAGATATGGCAGACGGTGGTTGGCCCGGCCGGCTAGGCCGCATTGTAGCACACTGAGCTTCCCACTGCAACTTATGCTTCATGTCCATGTGCCGGTTCATGCATGAAGTACTCAAACTATGTATTTTTTGGCCTCTACTTAGCTTTTCCTGACAAATGTTACAGATAACACGAGTTGGGTCATCTTTATCGATCTGAAAAAATGCCCAGGCAATGCAAGGCTTAGCACCCATGCGACCTGAAGAGCCACCACGACTTGTGGTGAGAGGCAGAGTTGTGTTTGAGGATGCAGTTGTTGACGTGCTTCCAGTACTACGTCTCTGTCCAGGAAGGCGCAACCTGACCTCGTCGTCACTAGCATCTTCCTCCACCTCCTCTGCTGACCTCATCTCTTGGCTGACTGTGGGTTGACAGTAAGTGGGATCTCCAACCTCATCATCATCACCCTGTGCGTTATCACACCCGTCGTCCTCAGAGCCAACCTGTTCCTGCCCTGACAAAAAACTAAAGTTGTCGCTCCAATCAGGTATTTGAGTCTCATCATCGTCTTCCTCATTGTCTCCACCAACAGGAGTTACAGTTTGGGAATGAGGGTCTACATTATGGTCAGAACCTTCTGCGTCTGGTTCTGGATCCGACTCATAAATATTCTGGGCATCAGTGCAGATCATTTCCTCATCTGGATTCACAGAAGCGCTGGAGTCGACCTCTGATTCCCAGGCTATAGTATGAGTAAACAGCTCTGCAGACTCAACCATCTGTTCTACCTCATACTCAGACGGGCAGCTGGAGATTTGGGAGCTGTGAGGAAGCAAGTGCGATTGGGGTGACACCTTTGAGGACTGGAGTATTTGTGATGTTGAAGTTGATGTGGAGGAGAGCCCACTTAAAGGAGCACTTGATATCCGTTGAAGCACCTGCTGTTTTTGTGCCTCATCTGGAATTTGTAGCGATTGGCGTGGCCGTAAGAAAGGGATCTTATCACATTGTCCGCTAAAAGAAGTAGACATTTTAGTTTGGCTGGAAGATGGTCTTTCTTCTGCAGATGTTACTGTTGCTTTAACACCTACCCTATGGACACAACCTTTTTTCCCCTTCCCAACATGCCTATTCCCCTTTCCACCAGCAGCAGGCCTTTTTCCACTCATTTTGGTGGTTAACTAATTCACAACTCTGGAGTTGTTTGCACAAAAAAACAATGGATGGGAACCGAGCAGAGCAGAGTGGCCAAACTGTGGTATTAGGCCAAAACTATTGGCTGGGTTAGATGCAGAAAAAAATTATATTCAATTTGCAACCTGATGGAGGTCAGTATAGATGGACTAATAGAACAAGTCCCACACACAGCTAGAAGCCCAAATATTTTTTCAGAGGTAGATGCAGAAAAAAATTGTATTCAGTTTGCAACCTGATGGAGGTCAGTATAGATGGACTAATAGAACAAGTCCTACACACAGCTAGAAGCCCAAATATTTTTTCAGAGGTAGATGTAGAAAAAAAATATATTCAGTTTGCAACCTGATGGAGGTCAGTATACATGGACTAATAGAGAAAGTCCCACACACTGCTAGAAGGCCAAATATTTTTTCAGAGCTAGATGCAGATATAAATTATTTTTAATTTGCAACCTGATGAAGGTCAGTATAGATGGACTAATAGAGAAAGTCCCACACACAGCTAGAAGGCCAAATATTTTTTCAGAGGTAGATGCAGATAAAAATTATTTTTAATTTGCAGCCTGATGGAGGTCAGTATAGATGGACTAATAAAGAAAGTCCCACACACTGCTAGAAGGCCAAATATTTTTTCAGAGCTAGATGCAGACAAAAAATTATTTTGAATTTGCAACCTGATGGAGGTCAGTATAGATGGACTAATAGAGAAAGTCCCACACATTGCTAGAAGGCCAAATATTTTTTTCAGAGCTAGATGCAGGCAAAAAATTATTTTTAATTTGCAACCTGATGGAGGTCAGTATAGATGGACTAATAGAGAAAGTCCCACACACTGCTAGAAGGCCAAATATTTTTTCAGAGCTAGATGCAGATAAAAATTATTTTTAATTTGCAACCTGATGGAGGTCAGTATAGATGGACTAATAGAGAAAGTCCCACACACTGCTAGAAGGCCAAATACTTTTTCAGAGCTAGATGCAGAAAAAAATTATATTTAGTTTGCAACCTGATGGAGGTCAGTATAGATGGACTAATAGAACAAGTCCCACTCACAGCTAGAAGCCCAAATATTTTTTCAGAGGTAGATGCAGAAAAAAATTATATTCAGTTTGCAACCTGATGGAGGTCTGTATAGATGGATTAAAAGAACAAGTCCCACACACAGCTAGAAGCCCAAATATTTTTTCAGAGGTAGATGCAGAAAAAAATTATATTCAGTTTGCAACCTGATGGAGGTCTGTATAGATGGATTAATAGAACAAGTCCCACACACAGCTAGAAGCCCAATATTTTTCAGAGGTAGATGCAGAAAAAAAATATATTCAGTTTGCAACCTGATGGAGGTCAGTATAGATGGACTAATAGAGAAAGTCCCACACACTGCTAGAAGGCCAAATATTTTTTCAGAGCTAGATGCAGACAAAAAATCATTTTTAATTTGCAACCTGATGGAGGTCAGTATAGATGGACTAATAGAGATAGTCCCACACACTGCTACAAGGCCAAATATTTTTTCAGAGCTAGATGCAGATATAAATTATTTTTAATTTGCAACCTGATGGAGGTCAGTATAGATGGACTAATAGAGAAAGTCCCACACACTGCTAGAAGGCCAAATATTTTTTCAGAGCTAGATGCAGAAAAAAATTATATTCAGTTTGCAACCTGATGGAGGTCAGTATAGATGGACTAATAGAACAAGTCCCACTCACAGCTAGAAGCCCAATATTTTTTCAGAGGTAGATGCAGAAAAAAAATATATTCAGTTTGCAACCTGATGGAGGTCAGTATAGATGGACTAATAGAGAAAGACCCACACACTGCTAGAAGGCCAAATATTTTTTCAGAGCTAGATGCAGACAAAAAATTATTTTTAATTTGCAACCTGATGGAGGTCAGTATAGATGGACTAATAGAGAAAGTCCCACACACTGCTAGAAGGCCAAATATTTTTTCAGAGCTAGATGCAGATATAAATTATTTTTAATTTGCAACCTGATGGAGGTCAGTATAGATGGACTAATAGAGAAAGTCCCACACACTGCTAGAAGGCCAAATATTTTTTCAGAGCTAGATGCAGACAAAAAATTTTTTTTAATTTGCAACCTGATGGAGGTCAGTATAGATGGACTAATAGAGAAAGTCCCACACACTGCTAGAAGGCCAAATATTTTTTCAGAGCTAGATGCAGATAAAAATTATTTTTAATGTGCAACCTGATGGAGGTCAGTATAGATGGACTAATAGAGAAAGTCCCACACACTGCTAGAAGGCCAAATATTTTTTCAGAGCTAGATGCAGAAAAAAATTATATTCAGTTTGCAACCTGATGGAGGTCAGTATAGATGGACTAATAGAACAAGTCCCACACACAGCTAGAAGCCCAAATATTTTTTCAGAGGTAGATGCAGATAAAAATTATTTTTAATTTGCAACCTGATGGAGGTCAGTATAGATGAACTAATAGAGAAAGTCCTACACACTGCTAGAAGGCCAAATATTTTTTCAGAGCTAGATGCAGACAAAAAATTATTTTGAATTTGCAGCGTGATGGAGGTCAGTATAGATGGACTAATAGAACAAGTCCCACACACTGCTAGAAGCCCAAATATTTTTTCAGAGCTAGATGCAGAAAAAAATTATATTCAGTTTGCAACCTGATGGAGGTCAGTATAGATGGACTAATAGAACAAGTCCCACACACTGCTAGAAGCCCAAATATTTTTTCAGAGCTAGATGCAGAAAAAAATTATATTCAATTTGCAACCTGATGGAGGTCAGTATAGATGGACTAATAGAATGATGCTATGCCCAAAAGATTTTACTTCACTTGGTGCAGTAAAAAAATTGGTATTCTATACACAGGTGGTATATCTTGCAACACAGATAGGCTACTCCACTGACTGACACACTCTGCAATAGGCCAAAAAGGATTATCTTTGCTACATTCAGCCAAATGCTGTGAAAAAAACTTGCACAGCACTGGCACAGACCTGCCTGGCAAAAACTGATAGGAACTGATGTAACCTAGTCCTGAAAAGGACTCCAATTACAATTAGTCTTTACTCCCACAATCTATCTATTTAAGAGCACAGACCTGCCTGATAAAAGTCGTAGGAAATGCTGTAACCTAGTCCTTAAAAGGACTGCAATCACAACTATTCCCTACTCCCAAGCTATCTGTAGATTTGTGCGAAAATTGGCTTGAAATTAACACGGTATAGCGCACACAGCAACAGCGGTGCCGTCTAACACGCAGCTGCAGCAGTGAGAAAATGGTGGCGACGGGGAAAATGGCTGGGTCTTATAGGGCAAGGACATGTGACATACACTGCCAATGACACATGCCCTTGCTTGTGTGAAAAAAAGCACTTCGCTCCGTGTGTGCGCTGCTGATAGGCTGACAGATTGCACCTCCCCAGTGTAAATGCGGGAAAGAGAAAAAAAAATGGAGATCTTCATTATTCCTGCAGAGATCCATCCCCTGCCCCTCCCCCCACCCCGCTGTACACTCAAACTGCGTATTAACATTAATTTTCATCATTACTGAGAAAAAATCCAGTTATGATTTTGGTGCACGAACAGTTATCGAACATAACCTCGAACAGCCGAATTTTTCTCAAATCGTTCGTGTTCGCCGAACGGCTCGAACACCGCCCAAAACAGCTCGAATTTGAGATTGGCGAACAGTTCGAGTCGAACAACGCTCATCTCTACTGGTTAAGTAAAGTAGAAGATCAGTTGAAAAGTGAGGTGCCTCAGGAGTCCATACTAGAGGCGATACCAGTAATGAAGGGCACAGCTGCTTTCCTGTCAGATGCCTTAACCGATTCAGTGAGTCTGGCGGCCAGATCAGCAGCCTTATCCAACTCTGGGCGCAGGGCGGTCTGGTTAAAGTGTTGGCCGGGAGATTTGCAAGCAAAGGCGAAATTGTGTTCCCTTCCTTGAGAAGGGGAATATCTGTTTGGCTCTGCTCTGCATAACATCCTAGAATATGCAGGGGATAAGAAAAAACACTTACCTAAAACTCCCTTTTCTTCCTTCAGACAGCCATTTCGGAAGAAGTAATTCAGTAGAAAGAGGATGTTTAGGGAGCAGGACAAATGGGAAGATCGACCAAGGAAGCAGAGAGGGTTCCTCTTTGGCAGTCCCTCCAAGGAGAGTAAAAGACCCCTCAAATGACTTGATATCCTGGGTGGGGGGAAAGCTCTCCCTCTTCCTTCCAGCCTGGGAACAGATATCCTCCAGTGCTTGGATACTCGGACTAGTAAGATCAGGTTGACCCTGCAGTTCCTAAGACCACCCCTGGGCAAGTTTATGATAACGACACCAAGGAAAGTTCAGTCAGAATAGCTGGCACTAGAGGCAGAAATCCTAAGTCTCCTGGAGAAAAACATCCTTTTGGAATTACCACCTGAACAGGAAGGGAAAGAATTCTATTCTCCTCGGCTTCTAGTAAAAAAAAATGCACAATTCCTACAGGACTATTATAAATCTAAAGCGTCTGAACAAATATTTGAATATTCCAAAATTCAAGATGTAGTCAATAAAATCGACGATAAAACTTCTGTTTCCCGGTTGCTATATGGCAGTACAAGATTTAAGGGACGCATATTACCATGTCCCGATACATGCGAGTTACCAGAAGTACCTCAGGGTGGCAGTGTCAATAAAGGGGGTCAGAAGACACTTCCAATACAGGACCCTTCCCTTCAGGTTAGCTATAGCACCCCAGGTTTTCTCAAAACTAATAGCGGAGGTCACTGCCCACTTAAGAGAGAACAGATTAATTATTCCTTATCTGGATGACTTCTTCATAGTTGGAAGTTCATACAGTCACTGCCAGAATCAAGTAAAGAAGGTTTTCACCATACTAAAGAACTTGGGCTGGTATTTAAACATGGAAAAATCAAAAATAGACCCTCAAAAATTAGCCGGATCATAAAAAAGAAAAATTAATAAGTCTGGTTTAAGGGGCAATACGGAAACCCCGTATGACCCTAAGAAATGCAATGTCCCTGCTCGGCTCCCTCACCTCTTGTATTCCAGCAGTAAAGTGAGCCCAAGTCCATACACGGCAATTACAGTGGGACATTCTAAGACAGGATAAAATCCTACATGGGAATCTAGAGGGCTATCTCAGTCTCACACAGGAGGTAGTTGTCTCTCTCCAATGGTGGTTAGCAGTAGCCTCAAACCAGGAGGGAGTACCGTGGGTTTCCAATGTTACCAGAATAGTCACCACAGACGCCAGTCCCAGAGGGTGGGGGGCCCATATTGATGACCACGTAATTCAGGGCACAGGAGGAGAGTATGGCTTCCTCCAATGTGTGGGAACTTATGGCGGTGGAACATGCACTGAACAGGTTTCTACCACTCCTGCGAGGTCACCACGTGATGGTGCACTCCAACAACCAAGTTACAATGGCTTACATGAATCACCAGGGGGGCGCTCATTCCAAATCTGTGATGCAGATTACAGGTCGAATTTTCTCCCTAGCAGAGGCATATTTTCAGGCACTATCTGCCTTACACATCAAAGGGAAGTACAATACCAAAGCCGACTACCTGAGTCACAGACAGCTTCTACAGGGGGAATGGTCCCTGAAAATGCCAGTATTCTAACAGATTGTGGACAGATGGAGCCATCCAAACATAGACCTTTTCGCCACCAGGCAGAACAGGAAGCTGAGAAGATTTTGCTCTCTCAACTAGAGGAAAGATCCCCATGCAGTAGATGTGACGCGCCCCTGGGCCTTCTGTGTCGTGCGGCATCGCGTGCACGGGGGCTTACCCGGAGCCGGATCTCTTGAGGGTTGTAGTTAGTGTTGAGCCACCCCCGTAGTGTTCGAGTTCGGTTCGGTTCGTCGAACACCCGTGTGTTCGCCGAACTGTTCGTCGAACTGTTCGTCGAACACCTTCGAACACCGTTAAAACCAATGGCAGGCAAACAAAAACACATAGAAACACATAGAAAACACCTTCAAAGGTGTCCAAAAGCTGACAAACTGCTCAGAAGACATAACTAACACATGGAAAAGTGACAAGTACATATAGTCATGCGAAAATAAAAGAGGTGGAGGAGTAAAAGGAGGGGGAGACACAGATATAGGCATGTCATGCCCTTCTAAAATCCAAAAAGTGAGAAGCCGACACGGCCAGTCCGCTCCTGCCCGTGCCACCTCCGTGTCGCCGGGTTTGTGCCAGAGCCGCGGTGAACCCTGACGGCCAGCCCCCCTCTCCCAATACTGGTGCCTGTCCGCTGGTGGGTCGAGCGAGCCCCCCTGTGGTGGAGGCAGCTCTAAGCTTTTTAATTTAAATTGTCTCTCTAATTTGAATGAATACACTTTAAATCCATTTACAAGGATCTATTGGAGGGCAAGTCTCATGCCAGCAGCCGCGGTAATTCCAGCTCCAGTAGCGTCCACTAAAGCTGCTGCAGTTAAAAAGCTTTTATAAGGATCGAGCTCGGCTGTCCAACGCAAGGCATCCTACTGCCAGTCCCAGCACCTATGCCTTGGGGTGCCTCCTGATGCTCTTCACTAAGTATCCCATGGTCCCGAAGCATTTCCTTTGAAAAAATTAAGTGTCTAAACTACAGGTGGTGCAGCTTGCTTAACAGCCGGGATAATCCGCTCACTAGCAGACACTGCTACTAGGCACAAAGTATTTCCTGGGCTAGATGCAGTTAAAAATTTGTAATTAGATACTCTCGTTGGATGCTGAGAAAGCATTCCATAGAGTCTCCAGGCACGCCATATATGATTCTCTTAAAAAGCTTGGGGTAGGGGTCTAGGGGACCCTTTTATAGCCAAAATCACGGCCCTGTATCGCAATACGTCACCTAGGCTGAAGATAAATGGAACTGTAGCACCCTGAGGGCTCGGTTGCTACAGACGTATTGCACCTCACCCAGAGGTGTGATATCTCACTCTCAGGTAAGGATGGAGTGTGGATCAGGACCCGACACCTGCATGCATTACACCACATTGCCGTGGGGCAGGGCAACCAATATGCCCCTGAGATGGGCACGACAGTCCCTGTCCCTGGCTGGAGTGGGGGGAGGGAACACTGAGGAAGGTGAACCCTGTAGTGCAGGAGCAGGGAGGAAGCAGTTCCTGGGTGCATTGAGAAGGGAGTATAAAAGGTGGGCACCATCTTAGTTCAGTGCAGAGAAGTCTGAGCAGAAGTGGCAGGGAGCAGGGGCTCTGCATGAGCTCTGCTCCGGAGGCGGGCCTAGTAACAGAGGCCCAGGCCTGGAAGAGGGAGAAGGAAGGAAGAGGAGCGGAGAAGGCTCCAGGAACGAGGAATGAAGGGATCCCAGGGGTGCGGACGGGCGAGTCGCCACCGCACGCCCGAATCCACCTGCGTGGAGGGGTCAGGCCAAAGGGGGAGACCGGTCCCCGAGCTAGTGGAGGCAGGAAACGACCCTCAGCTAGAAACCGGAGGCTCTGACATTTTATGTGGCGCAGCCCCTCGCTACACCCGCTAGGAAGGCACCACATAGGGTCAGGGAAACTGGCGCCAAGTTTACCAAGAGGAGGCCCGAGGCAGCCGGACAGAAGTGTTGGTAAGAAAGGCCAGACAAAGGACACACAAAGGGGGTCCTGTGAAGTGCTCCAAAGTTATCTGGGAGTTGTCTGAGCCCCTCACCTGGTGAGCACAGTACGACGTGGGCAGCCGTTACCTGCAGACGTGGTCTGGATAATAAGAACTGTGAGTAAAGGCCCTGAACTGCATCACTGACTCCGTGTCGTTACTGCTGCTGCCCTGCACCATCACCCCCATCCTCCGCATACACTGCCCTGAGGCTATACTCCTCCCGTGGGGAGTTATGCTACGCTCTGCTGCACCCACAACACCAACCTCAGTGGTCTGCCCTGTAGCGGCGGTTCACTCTGACCGCAATCCACGGGTGGCGTAGTCGGACATTTAAACATGAAAACCACATAAATAGTTCCGCCACTGGTTTGACCGCCCTGAGCCACGGAACTGGGTCGCCGCCACGAAGACTACAACCACCAGCATCCACCAAAAAGGGTCCGGCTCCGGGTGTCCCAAGGCCCAGGGGGTGCGTCAGAACATTTTCATCACCTTTCACAATCACCAATGGGACAAGGCAGGGATGTCCTCTGTCCCCTCTCTTATACATCCTAGTGACGGAGCACCTGCTCTCATCAATTCGCCATAACCCCAATATTAGGTGGATTGAGGTGGGAGGCACCGAGTACAAGTGCTCTCTATTTGCTGATGATGTCCTAGTATATATCACTCAATCACATATATCCATCCCTGCTGTTATGGCTGAAATAGATCACTTTGTTACATGGTAAAATTTTAAAATCAATGCAGCGAAGTCTGAGGCCCTCGATGTCTCCCTCCCTAAATCCATATAGGATTCCATCCAGTCCAACTTTCCCTTTGCCTGGCCCTCACAGGGTATCAAATACTTAGGAATTCCTATTCATAGAGACCTCTCCCATCTATGTTATCTTAATTTTGGGCCCTTTATTGAACAATTCCATACAGACCACGGTTGGCAAGTTAGAACTGTAAGATTCACTACGTGAACCACTGGTGTTTTGTGGAAAAGCACATGTACACCGCGTTCCAAATTATTATGCAAAAAGTGTTTAGGAGTGATAAGGGAAGAATTTGTTTGTTTGTCAGTTAAACTCATTGATGGTGATGTGTGTCAGGGCTCTTTATATCACTGTAAGCAATTGCAGACACCTGTGCTAATTAGTTTGGCAGGTGTGTCCAATAAAGGCAAGACTACTTAAGAAGGCTCTCTCACATTATTAAGCAGCCTACATTTTCTGCCAAAATGGGAAAGAAAAAGGATGTGTCGGCTGCTGAGAAGCAACAAATTGTGGAGTGTTTAGGTCAAGGCATGACTACAATCAACATTGTGCGATGATCAGGATGAAGTGTCTTGGCAATCAAGAAGTATGTAGCTGATTCACAGTACACACGTGTGCGTGCTGATAAGGGCAAATTGAGGACTCTTTCCTACAGGCAATTACGTCAGGTTGAAAGAGCAGCGGCAAAAAAGCCTTGTCATAGCAGCAGACAAGTTTTTGAAGCTGCTTGTGCCTCCAACGTCCCCCGAACAACAAGATGCAGGGTCCTTCAGAGGTTTGCAGCTGTGCATACGCCATCCTGTCGACCTCCTCTATCCACTTCACACAACCAGAAACGGCTCCAGTGGGCCAAACATTACATGAAGACTGATTTCAAAACTGTTTTGTTCACAGATGAGTGCCGTGCAGCGCTCGATGGTCCAGATGAATGGAGTGGAGGATGGCTGGTTGATGGACACCCCACGCAAACACGGCTACAGCGCCAACAAGGAGGAGGTGGAGTAATGTTTTGGGCTGGAATCATGGGGAGAGAGATTGTCGGCCCCTTTAGGATCCCTGAAGGCGCTAAAGATGAACTCCATAATGTATGTGGATTTTCTCAAACAGCACTTCCTGCCATGGTTCAAGAAGAAGAACCGTGTATTTCACAGCAAGATCATTTTTCTGCATGATAATGCACCATCTCATGCTGCACATAAAACATCTGCATCTCTGGCTGATATGGGCATAAAAGGGGACAAACTTATGGTGTGACCCCCATGCTCCCCTGATCTCTACCCCATTCAGAACCTTTGGAGCATCATTAAAAGGAGTGTCTATGATGGCGGGAGGCAGTTCACATCTAAGCAACAGCTCTGGGAGGGTATTCTGTCCTCATGCAAAACAATTGAAGCAGAAACCATCCAAAACCTGACAAATTCAATGGACGAGAGAGTTCAGAAGCTCCTTTCGAACAAGGGGTCCTATGTGAAAATGTAACATCACCTAGAATAAAGTTTTGAGTTGAAAACTGTTTGATTTCAGTTTCTAACAACCTGCTAATGCTTATAATTTCAAAAATGACCATTTTTTTGGTCTTTATTAAAATGAAAAGGTTGATCGAAAAGTTTGGGGGATCTAAGAGTGTGGCAACCCAGTAGTCATGATTACTTCGAATTCTGACAATATGAGGGTCATGCTGCAGGTAGTGCAGCAAGAAGGCACTTATGTGTCTTGCGCATCTCGGAGCCCCAAAATTATTTTCCGGGCTAGATGCAGCTAAAAATTATTTTTAATTTTAAATCTGGTGAAGCTTATTATAGATGGCCTAATAGGATCAGTGCTGCACACTGCTACAAAGCCCAAATTATTTTCCAGTCAAGATACAGATAAACATGATTAGTAATTTGAAAGCTTAAAACGGTTGGTAGGGTGATTTTAACCAATCATCAAGCTTTTACTCTCCCCAGGATGACACAGGGGTAGAAAAGTCGTTTCGGATCCATGATTTGTTCATCTTTATGAACGTGAGTCTGTCTACATTATCAGTGGAGAGCCGCGTGCGCTTATCTGTCAGCACACCACCAGCAGCGCTGAACACACGTTCAGACAGAACGCTGGCTGCGGGGCATGACAAGATCTCCAAGGCGTAAGTGGCTAGCTCCGGCCATTTATCCAGATTGGAAGCCCAAAAAGAGCAAGGGTCCAGTGACACAGTCGTGGCTTCAATGTTTACTTGGAGATACTCCTGTACCATCGTCTCTAGGCGTTGACTATGTGTCAGACTTCTTGTCTCCTGTGGCCTTGCAAAGGATGGGCTAAAAAAGTGGTGAAATGATTCCGCAAAATTGATGTTACCAGCAGATACTGTGGTTCTGTTACGGTTTGAGTGCTGAACACTTGACAGTCCCACGGTTGGCAAGTTGGAACTGTGAGATTCACTACGTGCACCACTGGTATTTTGTGGAAAAGCACATGTAAGATTCTGCAACAGTCTCTGCTGATACTCCTGCATGCGTGCATCCCTTTCTATGGCAGGAATAATTTCTGCAAATTTACTTTTGTACCGGGGATCTAACAGTGTGGCAACCCAGTAGTCAGGATTATTTCTAATTCTCACAATTCGAGGGTCATGTTGCAGGTAGTGCAGCAAGAAGGCACTCATGTGTGTTGCGCATCCAGGAGCACCAAGTCCCTGTTGTGTTGGTGGCGAGGTAACAATCATGCTTCCTTCCTCTGTCCTCTCCCCCCAACCTCGCACAACAGAAATGTGATCAAGGTCTCCCTCATCTGATGAGTCTTCCATCAGTTCGTCCTCCACTTCTTCCTGGGCTCCTGCACCTTCCTCACTAGTTTGGCTGCTACCATGCGCCCTGGTTAAACCATCTCCCCCACCCTCACATGCCTGCCGCCTTGGTGCTGCCGACCGTCTGGACCTTGCAGATGTTAGCCCTTCCGCATACAACTCCTCCTCCTCTACTTCCTCCACCTCCTCTTGTGCCACCACCTGACTCCGAATTCTGTTTAACATGTGCTCCAGCATGTAAATCACCAGAATAGTCATGCTGATAATGGCATCGTCAGCACTAAACATCTTCGTCGCCATTTCAAAACTGTGCAGAAGGGTGCATAGGTCCCTGATCTGAGACCACTCCTCCAGCGTGATTTGCCCCACCTCTGAATCTCGTTGGCCCAGGCTATACGTCAGAACGTATTGCACCAGGGCTTGTCGGTGCTGCCACAGTCGCTGCAACATGTGCAGAGTTGAATTCCACCGGGTAGGCACATCGCATTTTAGCCGGTGAAGTGGCAGGCCCAACGACTTCTGTAGAGATGTAAGTCGCTGAGCTGCGGGATGCGAACGGCGGAAGTGAGCACACAGCGACCGTGCCCTCTGCAGAAGGCCATCTAGTCTGGGATAGTGGGCTAAAAATTGCTGGACAACCAGGTTCAACACGTGAGCCATACAAGGCACGTGTGTGACATTGCCCCGGCGAAGGGCCGCACCCAGGTTTGCAGCATTGTCGCACACGGCCTTCCCTGGTTTCAGGTCCAGTGGAGACAACCATTCATGAAATTGGTTCTCCAGAGCTGACCACAACTCCTCAGCTGTGTGACTCACATTTCCCAGACATTTCAATGTAAAAACCGCCTGATGACGTTGAGCCCTACTGCCAGCATAGTAAGGAGGTGTGCAGGATCCCTTCTGCGCAGTTAGAAAGCTTGTGGCATGACCAGACAGGCTTTGGGTGCAGGTGGAAGACCGAGAGGAGGTTGAGGAGGCAGAAGCAGTGGAGGAAAAATGACATAAAGAGGATTGACGCACAACTCGTGGGGACGGCAAGACTTGGACAGCAGCCCCTTGTCCTGCTGTCACCATAGTTACCCAGTGCCCAGTCAGCGACATGTAACGCCCCTGTCCATGCCTACTCGTCCAAGTGTCTGTGGTGAAATGCACCCTGTCACACACAGAGTTTCTCAAAGAAGCGGTGATGTTGTGTGTGACATGCTGGTGGAGCGCAGGCACACCTTTCTTTGAGAAGTAGTGCCGACTGGGCATCTGGTACTGGGGCACTGCGACGGACATAAGGTCTCGAAAATCCTCTGTGTCCACCAGGCGGAAAGGAAGCATTTCTGTAGCCAAGAGCTTGCAGATGGTGAAATTCAACCTCTTAGCTTTCTCATGGCTAGGAGGAAATGGTCTTTTACTTGTCCACATCTGAGGGACCGAGGGCTGGCTATTGTGCTTAGACGGGGTTGATAAGGGTGTCCCCGGCAAACTGCCGGTCTGTGAGGAAGATGCAGGCGGACATGTTAGGTTGCCTTGATCCAAAGGTGGTGCTATCGATGTCGGACAGCGCTCAAGACCAGCTGGTGTTACCACCTCCAAAGAAAATGATGACCTGCCAATCACGCTGGCTGTTGCGGGTAAAGAGGTGGCAGGTCTGCGCCCCAAAACAGGTGTGACTGCTGTCCCCCCAGTCACAGAGGATGAAGAGGCCGCGGATGCACAAGATATGGCAGACGGTGGTTGGCCCGGCCGGCTAGACCGCATTGTAGCACACTGAGCTTCCCACTGCAACTTATGCTTCATGTCCATGTGCCGGTTCATGCATGAAGTACTCAAACTATGTATTTTTTGGCCTCTACTTAGCTTTTGCTGACAAATGTTACAGATAACACGAGTTGGGTCATCTTTATCGATCTGAAAAAATGCCCAGGCTATGCAAGGCTTAGCACCCATGCGACCTGAAGAGCCACCACGACTTGTGGTGAGAGGCAGAGTTGTGTTTGAGGATGCAGTTGTTGACGTGCTTCCAGTACTACGTCTCTGTCCAGGAAGGCGCAACCTGACCTCGTCGTCACTAGCATCTTCCTCCACCTCCTCTGCTGACCTCATCTCTTGGCTGACTGTGGGTTGACAGTAAGTGGGATCTCCGACCTCATCATCATCACCCTGTGCGTTATCACACCCGTCGTCCTCAGAGCCAACCTGTTCCTGCCCTGACAAAAAACTAAAGTTGTCGCTCCAATCAGGTATTTGAGTCTTATCATCGTCTTCCTCATTGTCTCCACCAACAGGAGTTACAGTTTGGGAATGAGGGTCTAAATTATGGTCAGAACCTTCTGCGTCTGGTCCTGGATCCGACTCATAAAGATTCTGGGCATCAGTGCAGATCATTTCCTCGTCTGGATTCACAGAAGCGCTGGAGTCGACCTCTGATTCCCAGGCTATAGTATGAGTAAACAGCTCTGCAGACTCAACCATCTGTTCTACCTCATACTCAGACGGGCAGCTGGAGATTTGGGAGCTGTGAGGAAGCAAGTGCGATTTGGGTGACACCTTTGAGGACTGGAGTATTTGTGATGTTGAAGTTGATGTGGAGGAGAGCCCACTTAAAGGAGCACTTGATATCCGTTGAAGCACCTGCTGTTTTTGTGCCTCATCTGGAATTTGTAGCGATTGGCGTGGCCGTAAGAAAGGGATCTTATCACATTGTCCGCTAAAAGAAGTAGACATTTTAGTTTGGCTGGAAGATGGTCTTTCTTCTGCAGATGTTACTGTTGCTTTAACACCTACCCCACGGACACAACCTTTTTTCCCCTTCCCAACACGCCTATTCCCCTTTCCACCAGCAGCAGGTCTTTTTCCACTCATTTTGGTGGTTAACTAATTCACAACTCTGGAGTTGTTTGCACAAAAAAACAATGGATGGTAACCGAGCAGAGCTGAGTGGCCAAACTGTGGTATTAGGCCAAAACTATTGGCTGGGTTAGATGCAGAAAAAAATTATTTTGAATTTGCAACCTGATGGAGGTCAGTATAGATGGACTAATACAAATAGTCCCACACACTGCTAGAAGCCCAAATATGTTTTCAGAGGTACTATAGATGCAGATAAAAATTATTTTTAATTTGCAACCTGATGGAGGTCAGTATAGATGGACTAATAGACCAAGTCCCACACACCGCTAGAAGCCCAACTATTTTTTCAGAGCTAGATGCAGAAAAAAATTATATTCAATTTGCAACCTGCTGGAGGTCAGTATAGAAGGACTAATAGAACAAGTCCCACACACTGCTAGAAGCCCAAATATTTTTTCAGAGCTAAATGAAGAAAAAAATTATTTTTAATTTGCAACCTGATGGAGGTCAGTATAGATGGACTAATAGACCAAGTCCCACACACTGCTAGAAGCCCAAATATTTTTTCAGAGCTAGATGCAGAAAAAAAATATTTTTAATTTGCAACCTGATGGAGGTCAGTATAGATGGACTAATAGACCAAGTCCCACACACCGCTAGAAGCCCAAATATTTTTTCAGAGCTAGATGCAGAAAAAAATTATTTTTAATTTGCAACCTGATGGAGGTCAGTATAGATGGACTAATAGACCAAGTCCCACACACTGCTAGAAGCCCAAATATTTTTTCAGAGCTAGATGCAGAAAAAAATTATTTTTAATTTGCAACCTGATGGAGGTCAGTATAGATGGACTAATAGACCAAGTCCCACACACCGCTAGAAGCCCAAATATTTTTTCAGAGCTAGATGCAGAAAAAAAATATTTTTAATTTGCAACCTGATGGAGGTCAGTATAGATGGACTAATAGACCAAGTCCCACACACTGCTAGAAGCCCAAATATTTTTTCAGAGCTAGATGCAGAAAAAAATTATTTTTAATTTGCAACCTGATGGAGGTCAGTATAGATGGACTAATAGACCAAGTCCCACACACCGCTAGAAGCCCAACTATTTTTTCAGAGCTAGATGCAGAAAAAAATTATATTCAATTTGCAACCTGCTGGAGGTCAGTATAGAAGGACTAATAGAACAAGTCCCACACACTGCTAGAAGCCCAAATATTTTTTCAGAGCTAAATGAAGAAAAAAATTATTTTTAATTTGCAACCTGATGGAGGTCAGTATAGATGGACTAATAGACCAAGTCCCACACACTGCTAGAAGCCCAAATATTTTTTCAGAGCTAGATGCAGAAAAAAATTATTTTTAATTTGCAACCTGATGGAGGTCAGTATAGATGGACTAATAGACCAAGTCCCACACACTGCTAGAAGCCCAACTATTTTTTCAGAGCTAGATGCAGAAAAAAATTATTTTTAATTTGCAACCTGATGGAGGTCAGTATAGATGGACTAATAGACCAAGTCCCACACACTGCTAGAAGCCCAAATATTTTTTCAGAGCTAGATGCAGAAAAAAATTATTTTTAATTTGCAACCTGATGGAGGTCAGTATAGATGGACTAATAGACCAAGTCCCACACACCGCTAGAAGCCCAACTATTTTTTCAGAGCTAGATGCAGAAAAAAATTATATTCAATTTGCAACCTGCTGGAGGTCAGTATAGAAGGACTAATAGAACAAGTCCCACACACTGCTAGAAGCCCAAATATTTTTTCAGAGCTAAATGAAGAAAAAAATTATTTTTAATTTGCAACCTGATGGAGGTCAGTATAGATGGACTAATAGACCAAGTCCCACACACTGCTAGAAGCCCAAATATTTTTTCAGAGCTAGATGCAGAAAAAAATTATATTCAGTTTGCAACCTGATGGAGGTCAGTATAGATGGACTAATAGAATGATGCTATGCCCAAAAGATTTTACTTCACTAGGTGCAGTAAAAAAATTGGTATTCTATACACAGGTGTTATATCTTGCAACACAGGCTACTCCACTGACTAACACACTCTGCAATAGGCCAAAAAGGATTAGCTTTGCTAGATTCAGCCAAATGCTGTGAAAAAAACTTGCACAGCACTGGCACAGACCTGCCTGGCAAAAACTGATAGGAACTCATGTAACCTAGTCCTGAAAAGGACTCCAATTACAATTAGTCTTTACTCCCACAACCTATCTATTTAAGAGCACAGACCTCCCTGATAAAAGTCGTAGGAAATGCTGTAACCTAGTCCTTAAAAGGACTGCAATCACAACTATTCCCTACTCCCAAGCTATCTGTAGATTTGTGCGAAAATTGGCTTGAAATTAACAAGGTATAGCGCACACAGCAACAGCGGTGCCGTCTAACACGCAGCTGCAGCAGTGAGAAAATGGTGGCGACGGGGAAAATGGCTTGGTCTTATAGGGCAAGGACATGTGACATACACTGCCAATGACACATGCCCTTGCTTGTGTGAAAAAAAGCACTTCGCTTCGTGTGTGCGCTGCTGATAGGCTGACAGATTGCACCTCCCCACTGCAAATGCGGGAAAGAGAAAAAAAAATGGAGATCTTCATTGTTCCTGCAGAGATCCATCCCCTGCCCCTCCCCCCACCCCGCTGTACACTCAAACTGCGTATTAACATTAATTTTCATCATTACTGAGAAAAAATCCAGTTATGATTTTGGTGCACGAACAGTTATCGAACATAACCTCGAACAGCCGAATTTTTCTCAAATTGTTCGTGTTCGCCGAACGGCTCGAACACCGCCCAAAACAGCTCGAATTTGAGATTGGCGAACAGTTCGAGTAGAACAACGCTCATCTCTAGTTGTAGTCTCGTGGCGGTGATCCGGTCCGTGCCCAGGGAGTCAGACTAAGTGGCGCTGTATCAGCGGTAGATGTTGGATGACTACGCCACCCGTTGAATGCAGCTTTGGAGCTGCCGCTGCAGAGCAGACCGCTGAGGCCGGTGGAAGGATGGTGCAGCGGGGATGGTATAACCCCCAACGGGAGGGGTATGGCCTCAGGGCAGCCGACGTGGATGATGGGGGTAGCAGGAACCACTCGGAGACGGTACGGTGTAGTTCAGGGTCTTTACTGGTGACAAAGATAGACCCTCCCGGAGTACTGGCTAGCGATTGGGGCCTGGTCAGTCCTTGAGCAGATGGGATCTTCCCTGGCCAGGCGGAGTTGTAGGCCTCCCAAACTAACTGTACTCTTCTGGCTACCTTGCTAGAGGCGGGTATAAGTAGCCCACGTCCCTGAGTGTACCGTGTGGTGCTCACCCGTATGGCCGGTGACTCGGGGCCTTCTAGTAGCTTCCGCTCCACGACGGCGGTGCTGGTCCCATGCGTGTGACCGTGCCTTCGGGTTTCTTGGCCAGAGGACCTGAAATCCCCTGCCTGACGGATTCTGCTGCTGGGTAGGAGTTAGTCCCCACAGCCTCGGACTCCGGGTCCGGTAAGAAATCTTCTCAGTCAGGGCGAGCTCTGCAGCTGCCAGACCCTGACTCCTTGTAACACTGCTCCCACAGAGCTCCTGTTGTTTCTTCCCATAGCTGCTTCTCTTCTCTGTCTCTACTTCTGGCATGGCCCAGGAGCTGGGCCCAGCCGGAGCCACAGCTCCCTGTCAGCCCTCCTGGCTGCACTCTCCCTCTGAACTTCCTAACCCTGCCTCAGCCCCAGGTTTATATAGGGGAAGTTCTTCCCCTCCCAGGACTGGGCAGGAGGTGTGGCATGCATGGGATTCCTGACCAAGAGACCTCCCACCTGCTCTCAGACATAACAATGCTGTTACTGTGAAAACCAGACCCCTGGGGTGCCACATTCCCCCCTAGTGAAATTTAGTACTCCGGGACTAAACATATTTTTAGAAAAACAAAACAAGGTATAAACAATAATAATACAATAAGAAAAACACATAAAGATGGTTACGGCGTGTCCGCAACCGGGTGCAGTCTTTGAAGAAAAGCAAGGTGTCCATTTCACCAAAACAGGGAGACGTAACCAGGTAGGGGTCTGTCCTGCCCCGAGTCCTTAACAGTCTTTAGTCCATTCCTAGGTTACGCTCCAACCATGTACAAGGATTCCCGGTAAATCCACCAAGGACTCCTATAAATAACTAGAAACACATAATTATTTACAGGATATGGCCGCTCTCAGTCCTCGGCCAGGTAGAGGGAAAGAACGACCGCTCTCAGTCCTCGGTCAGTGGGGATAAGGATTGGCTGCTCACAGTCCTCAGCCTGGTAAGGGATAGGGGATGGCTGCTCACAGTCCTCAGCCTGGTAAGGGATAGGGACACACGGGGAACAATTCACTAATCCCAACGGGGACCATATTTTAATTAGCAGCAGTCCTTGTACCCTAACAGGTAACTATTTACAGCTCTTTATTCACGCTACTTCCCTTCAGTAGCTATGTCCTCTTTGTGCTCCCTCCTGACGGTAGTCATCAGACCCATCCGGGTCCTCTTGGCTTTCCTCGTATTGGTAGTACTGCAGCTCCTCTTCGGTTAGCTGGGTTAGTATCTCTGCGACAGTCCTCCTCCCAGGTGGCCAGGACTTTACCTCCCTTTGGGCTGCCCCGGTTAATTGGGCCACCAGGATGCTCACTTTTTGCTCCTCTGTGAGGGGGTACACCTGGAAGAGGCTATCCAGCTTTTCTCTAAAGTCATGCAGGGTATGTGACTCCCCTGAGTACTGGGGTAGCCAGGCTGCCCCCGGGATATAGGGCATGGTGAAAGGCATGACCGCAACAGTGGTGGCGCTGGCGGGGGTTGAAGCGGTGAAGCTCTCCTGCGTATCCGGCATCCTTCTCCCCCCTAGTGGACCGTGGCCTACCTTGCGATGATCCTCTTCCGTAGGCCGCGGCTCCGCAGTGGATCGTCAGGGTTGAGGACCTTCCGTCGCGCTCCTGTGACGTCGGCGTCTGCTGGGCTCCTTCCAGGACCTTACGCAACGTCCGGACGTGAGGCGGGGCTTCAGTTCTCGCGCGCTTTCGGAGTCCACGCCCCTCTTCTTCCCGCGCGGCGTCCTCAAGATGGCGTCCAATGGTGGGAAAACTCCACGTATGGCGGGAAGAAGGCCGAAGATGGCGCCTGATGGCGGGAAAACTCCACCGATGGCGGGAAGGAAGCGGAAGATGGCGCCGGATGGCGGGAATCTTCACCACAGGTAAGTTTGAACAGTCTTTTTCAGGCACGCAGTACCCGGTGGTTGCGGGCACGAAATCCTGCCGACTACGCCAAAAGTTGACGCGCCCCTGGGCCTTCTGTGTCGTGCGGCATCGCGTGCACGGGGGCTTACCCGGAGCCGGATCTCTTGAGGGTTGTAGTCTCGTGGCGGTGATCCGGTCCGTGCCCAGGGAGTCAGACTAAGTGGCGCTGTATCAGCGGTAGATGTTGGATGACTACGCCACCCGTTGAATGCAGCTTTGGAGCTACCGCTGCAGAGCAGACCGCTGAGGCCGGTGGAAGGATGGTGCAGCAGGGATGGTATAACCCCCAACGGGAGGGGTATGGCCTCAGGGCAGCCAACGTGGATGATGGGGGTAGCAGGAACCACTCGGAGACGGTACGGTGTAGTTCAGGGTCTTTACTGGTGACAAAGATAGACCCTCCCGGAGTACTGGCTAGCGATTGGGGCCTGGTCAGTCCTTGAGCAGATGGGATCTTCCCTGGCCAGGCGGAGTTGTAGGCCTCCCAAACTAACTGTACTCTTCTGTCTACCTTGCTAGAGGCGGGTATAAGTAGCCCACGTCCCTGAGTGTACCGTGTGGTGCTCACCCGTATGGCCGGTGACTCGGGGCCTTCTAGTAGCTTCCGCTCCACGACGGCGGTGCTGGTCCCATGCGTGTGACCGTGCCTTCGGGTTTCTTGGCCAGAGGACCTGAAATCCCCTGCCTGACGGATTCTGCTGCTGGGTAGGAGTTAGTCCCCACAGCCTCGGACTCCGGGTCCGGTAAGAAATCTTCTCAGTCAGGGCGAGCTCTGCAGCTGCCAGCCCCTGACTCCTTGTAACACTGCTCCCACAGAGCTCCTGTTGTTTCTTCCCATAGCTGCTTTTCTTCTCTGTCTCTACTTCTGGCATGGCCCAGGAGCTGGGCCCAGCCGGAGCCACAGCTCCCTGTCAGCCCTCCTGGCTGCACTCTCCCTCTGAACTTCCTAACCCTGCCTCAGCCCCAGGTTTATATAGGGGAAGTTCTTCCCCTCCCAGGACTGGGCAGGAGGTGTGGCATGCATGGGATTCCTGACCAAGAGACCTCCCACCTGCTCTCAGACATAACATTGCTGTTACTGTGAAAACCAGACCCCTGGGGTGCCACAGATGCGTTCCTGATCAGTTGGGACTTCAGTCTCGCATATGCCTTCCCTCCAGTTTGCCTAATACCAGCAGTGCTGAGGAAAATCTGTCAGGACAGAGCAAGAGTCCTCCTCATAGCCCCCTTCTGGCCCAGGAGACCTTGGTTCTTCTAGCTAAGGAGGATATCTGTCTCGGACCCCTGGATCCTCCCAGACATCCCGGACCTTCTGTCACAAGGACCCATTTTTAATCCACAAGTGACAGGCTTACATCTGACAGGCTGGAATTTGAGAGGTCTTTGTTAGAAGGTAAAGGATTCTCTTCAAGTTTGGCTTCCACTCTGTTAGGTAGTTGGAAACCAGTAACCAGAAAAATATACGGTAGAACCTGGAGAAAATTTCTGACATCCACAGGGTCTATTCCAGTAGGAAATGTGCTCCTTATAACAGTGTTAGAGTTCCTTCAGAAAGGAAAGGATCAAGGGCTTTCAGTTAGTACCCTGAAAGTTCAGGTATCGGCCCTGGGGGCACTTTATAACTGCAACTTAGCTGGGAATATGTGGATGGCAAGGTTCATCAAGGCATGTGTTAGAGCTAAACCTATCCCAGTTATAAGAATCCCCCCCGGGATTAAAACCTGGTGTTAAACGCTCTAACAGAAGCTCCCTTTGAGCCCCTTTCTGCAGGGACGATAAAAATCATCACCCTTAAAACCGTGCTTCTGATAGCTCTGATGTCTGCCCATAGAGTAGGAGAGATACTGGCCCTTTCAGCAGATCTCCCCTTTACTAGCATACTGGAGGATAGAGTAATCCTTAAAACAGACCCGGCTTTTTTTCCAAAAGTTGTGACTAAATTTCATAGGTCTCAAGAAATTTCCTTACCATCTTTCTGTCCTAACCCTAAGAATAAAAAGGAGCAAACATTCCACACTCTAGATGTTAAAAGGTGCCTTGTGCAATATCTAAAGTCCACAGAATCCTAGAGGAAAGATAGGGCACTATTCATCTCCTTCCAGGGCCCTAGGAAAGGGTTAAAAGTTTCAAAAAGCACTTTATCTAGGTGGATAATAGAAGCTATAGGGATGGCCTACCTAGAGGCAGGTGAGGTGGCTCCAAAAAATCTAACAGCCCACTCTACAAGAGCAACGGTGACATCCTGGGCAGAAACATCAGGAGTTTCCATCGAGCAGATATGTAAGTCAGCAACTTGGTCATCCCCCTCTACTTTTTATAATCACTACATGTTGGATCTATCTGCTTCCTCTGACCTTATGTTTGGTAGAAGGGTTCTACAGGCTGTGGTCCCTCCCTAATGCATGTACAGTCTCTGTAATTCTCTCGTTGTATGGTGTTGTCATGGTGACAGAAAAACACGTAGATTACTTACCGGTAATGTGTTTTTCAGAATTATGACAACACCCTTGGATTCCCTCCCTTTTCTAAAAAAATATTTACCCTTCGGGTGGTGGGTTTCTTTGTTTTCATTGGTTTCAAGTATTAAGTTAATTATATATGTGTACACTAACCAAAAAGTCCTGTCATGCTCTGTAAACCTACTGATGGCTGGAGAGAGGTGCCGCCCTTTTATCTTGAAGGTTTCCTGTCCTTGAAGGGCGGATCCCCTCTCTCATTGTATGGTGTTGTCATGGTTCAGAAAAAACACATTACCGGTAAGTAACACTTCAGGTTTCTCATTCACTTTGCTGCGGAAAAAAAGCATTTTTGGTGCGTTTTTGCATGCGTTTTCCCGCAGCGTTTTTCTGCCAAGAGATGTAGAAACCTTTGTAGAAATGTCTGCAATCAAATAATCAATGTGCACACATAGCCATAATCATTTAAATTAACCCAATATATTAACCCCAGGTCCAAATGTAATCCAAGAAAGCGTCCCACCTTTCTTTTTTCAAATATCTTTATTTTGCATTCATTGCTGGACAAAAACACTAAAAAAACGCATGCAAAAAAAAGAATTAAAAAAACACTGCAAAAACCCACATTTGAAGTGTTTTTGTACAGCAATGAATGATTTTTGGAGCTACAGAAGTTGACATGCTGCAGATGAGTTTGTGCAGCATCAAAAATAAGCACAGTGGGCATGGGTTTTATTATAACTTAAATAAAATGAATAATTAAATAAAAAAATGGCGTGGGCTCCCGCATAATTTTCATAAACAGCAGAGGGAAAACTGACCACTGGGGGCTGATATTAATAGCCAGGGAAGGGGCCATTGGCCAAAGATGTTCCCTGACTACTAATAACAGCTCACAGCTGTTTGGTTAGCCTTTACTGGCTAGATTACAGGGGGACCCCAGAATTTTTTTTATGTGGGGTCCCCCTATAAAATCTAACCAGCAAAGGCCAAACAGACAGCTGTGAGCTGATATTAATAGCCAGGGAAGGGGCCATGGATCCTGGCCCCCTCTGAGGCAAATGATATTAGCCCTCAGCGGCGGCAGAAATGGCGCATCCATAAGATGTGCTATATCTGGCTCTTAGCCTTGGCTCTTCCCACTTGCCCAGTAGTGGTGACAAGTGGGGTAATATGGTTGAGGTTCATGTCAGCCTTGCATTGGCGGCTGACATGAAACACAGGATAGTAATCCTATAGTAAAATTTGAGAAATAAAGACACAGGTCGAAAAAAATCCTTTATTTGAAATAACAACACTTTTTTTTATTATTAATTCTTAATTTACAAAAAAAAATACTTACATAATGCCTAATCCTCTGAAGCTCTCTTCACCTATAACAAACCAAAGATAAAAAACCCTCACCCCATATCCCTCACCTGATAAACATGATGACAATCCAGATTGTCCCATGGACATCTGGGTCACCGCTAGAGCTGTCACATCAGCAGTCACTGATGTTACTGTTCTAGAGGACAGCAGACTATACACTGACAGGAGTGTAATAACTTCTGTGTCAGTGTACAGGATGAGCTGCTTGCAGAGAGGTTGCTGAGAGTTCAATCAGCTGAGAGCTCCAGTGAGCTCACTTATGGCAGCACTCGTCTGCTATACTCGTCTGACCTCTCTGCCGGCAGCTCTTCGTGATACCTTGGCTGCCGGATAGTACTCACATCTCCGGATGTGGCTGTGCTATCAGTGAGATCTGCGTGGGACACTCACTATTATATGGACTGCGGCAGACAGGTGAGTATATGGTGACTTCTTATTTTTTCTTTATTACAGGGGATGAGTGCGTCGGGGACAAGGAGTAGGTGAGTATAATGTGTTGATTATTTTTATTTAAAGAATTATTCATTGTAACTTTTTTTCTCACTTTCACTGCGCAAGCGCTGCTGATAGGATTACTCCTCTCATCAGCGGGCACTAGCGCTCATGGTTTATAGTGACAGCAGGCGCCAGATCATGGGGGTAGCAGTCCCATCAGCTGGTACCAGTGAACCGCCGTAAGCTTTTTGCCATGGGTCACTGTCACAGCTACGGGATCTTGCTGATACCTGACAGCATGACCCCATAGAACTGTGACCGGCAGTAACGATGTTACCGCCGATCACAGTCCCTGTTTCCCGTACTGTCACACAGATGACAGCGTGTTAAACCTCTGTTTTTTGGGGCCCTGTTCGGGTTCGTGTTCGGGCTTGGTCGCCTGAACATGAACATTTTTTTGATGCTCGAATTTATCCGCCAAACCCGAACATCAAAAGGTTCGCTCATGTCTAGTAATGATCCCGTTATAAGTCAGACTGAATATAAGATACAGCAGTCTGTCAATTACTGAGCTCAACTCCCTCAATACCCCCTGATGAATATCATCTGGCTCATGGGATTTGTAAATATTTAATTAGCTCAGACGGAGTCATACTTTTTGCAAAAAGTTAGGGCTATTGGAAGGAACTCACCAAAAAGTACATAAAATTCAGAAAAATATCACAGAAAAAGTCAGTTGCATTAATAAACACCAAGGCACAATATTAATGCACTGCGGGATACAGCAGTCCACATGTCCAAGGCTGAAGCAACGCATTTGCAAAATACTGATGAAATAAATAAACACATGAAATTCATGAAGGTGAGGTTGCCTAGTATTAAAAATGCACACAGATGAAGCTTATCACAAAGATAAGTTTTGTGCACAGTGTCTGGCTTACAGCCCATTATGGATGCCCATACTACTACTTTACTCTGCCTGTGTCTTTATTACATTTGACTATGGGGTTAGTAATAGGGGTGTCTTATAGATGCCTCCCCATTACTAACCCCTAGGCTTGATGTCAGCTTACATTACAAAACTGACATCAACCCCACAAATATTACCCTACTTGCTATCGCACCAGGGTCGCATCGGTAAGGCTTGTATCAGATGCCATTCAAACAGAAAAGTGTACTGCATAGTGTCTGGCTTAGGGCCTATAAGTGACACCCACAGTATTACATCAGGCAGGCTGCCCATCGCTATATAAGTACACCCCACAAGGACAGACAGCCCAATGCCCCAAGCCAATACTAAAGGGCATGGCTGCACCCTTCAAAAGATGAAAAGTGTGGTATCTACGAACTCGAACTGAGAATTATATTGCCAGGTCAGCCTTACTGTATATTGAATATTGTGTATGATGAGCGGGGAGACGTGGCAGATGAGTGGGGGGGCTGGTGATAGCTCAGAACAGGTCAGATCAGCGGCGCGCTTTTTTTTTTTCTTTTTTCGTGTAGGCGGTAACTTTAAGTCAGGAAAACGCGGCTAAGCAATCAGAGCGCAGAAAGAATCCACAGTGTCCCAGACACAAGGTAGATGTGCAACAAATAGGCTGTGTGCCCACGTAGCGTTTTTCAAGCGTATATGCTGCGGAATTTCCGCAGCGTAAACGCTTGAAAAACGCATGTAGATCCGCACCCCATGGTCCCCAATGGCATTCCGCAATGTCAATGCCCATGCTGCGGATTTTTCCGCAGCGTATATGCTGCAGTCAAAAATCCGCAGCATGTTCATTAATTTTGCGGAAGCGCCGCGGAATCAATGTGCGGATGGTACCCAAGTCTGGAGGAGAGGAGACTCTCATCCAGACCTGGGTACCAAAGTACCTGTAAAAAAAAGAATAAAATAAAGTTTATACTTATCTTCTGATGTTTTCCCTCCGTCGCGCTGTTGTCTGAAGGACCTGCCACGTCATTGAGTCATGTGTCCCACCACATGACTCAATGACGTCACCGCAGGTCCTGCACACAGCAGCGTGAGCCGCTCAAGCCTCCGGACGGGGCAGAGAATGCATCAGAAGGTGAGTATAAAGTTTATTTTTTTATTTTTTACCATTCTGAACAAGTTGTCAAGCACTTTTCCAAGTGATGCTTGGAGAAGTGCTTGATAACCCGCATGCGGAAATGCATGCAAAGACGCCTCACAAACGCTTCTACCTGGCGGGAAAACCGCATGTAATATCCGCATGCGATTTTCCCGCCAGGGAGAAGCGTAAAAAATATGCTTCAGGTCCGCAACGTGGGCACATAGCCATAAGATAAAAAGATGCATAAAATGCATGAGGTATTGGTTCTTATTTTGGTCAATCACAGCTGCAGCTACTTACATTATATGGCCACAACAGTGACAATCAGCTCAGTGTCTCCTGGATGGACAGCTGAGCGGTCGCATCATGACACCACTCAGCTATGCATCCAGATGTAGCAGAGTTGGGCTCTGCGTGGGACAATTGTTTTATCGGCGGACAGGTCAGGAATATGGAGTTTTATTATTTTTAATTTTACATGGGAAAAAAAGGTGGGAAGTGTTTATTTAAAAGAAAGGACTCTGTGTGTTTATTTCAATTAAAAGACTTTACTCTGCCTGTGTCTTTATTACATTTGACTATGGGGTTAGTAATAGGGGTGTCTTATAGACTCCTCCCCATTACTAACCCCTAGGCTTGATGTCAGCTGACATTACAAAACTGACATCAACCCCACAAATATTACCCTACTTGCTATCGCACCAGGGTCGCATCGGTAAGGCTTGTATCAGATGCCATTCAAACAGAAAAGTGTACTGCATAGTGTCTGGCTTAGGGCCTATAAGTGACACCCACAGTATTACATCAGGCAGGCTGCCCATCGCTATATAAGTACACCCCACAAGGACAGACAGCCCAATGCCCCAAGCCAATACTAAAGGGCATGGCTGCACCCTTCAAAAGATGAAAAGTGTGGTATCTACGAACTCGAACTGAGAATTATATTGCCAGGTCAGCCTTACTGTATATTGAACATGGTAAATAAAAAACCCAAAACACCATTGTGAAATTTTGTATACACTTTTTTTTTGCAATTTCAACGCACTTGGAATTTCTATTACAAACACTCATGCGACTGTGTGGACCCTGTGGACTTAATGGCACTGTATAAGTGAGTAAAATAAATAACAAAATAAATACGCTGGGTGCCAAACCTAGAGGGTCACACTACATTCACAAAGGACAAGAAAGATAAAAAAGAGAAATTGTGTGTATTTTTGTTAAATCCAATGTAAGACCTGTGCTCAAAGATGACATTGGGGGGTGGGGGGGCGCTGCTACAGTGTAGAGTCAGGGTGGGTAATATACATGAGAATGAAATGGTAAACTGATAATTGGAATTTGCATTTAGCCTCCTAACATATCTGAATAGGTAGAAGATGAAATACTGCAACAAATGGAACAGGCAGTAAATAATAAATATAGTATTATGGGAGATTATAACTATCCAGAAATTCAGTGGGACATAGAATCTTCAGGTTGTGCTAAAAGCTGCAAGTTCTTATCCACAGTTCAGGACAATTATCTCTCTCAGTTGGTAGATGAACCAATCAGGGGAGATAATTTGCTGTATCTGGTCATGTCAAATAGACCAGATATAATATCAAATTATTATTATTTATTTATGTAACACCATTGATTCCAAGGTGCTGTACCTGAGAAGGGGTTACACACAAAATACAGATATCACTTTCAGTAAATTAACTAACAATGATAGACTGGTACAGAGGGAAGAGAACTCTGCCCTTGCAGGCTTACATTCTATAAGATGATTGGGAAGGAGACACTAGGGTTTGGGGGGTTGCAGCAGCTCTGATGGTGATGAGGAGGCATCGTGGTCATTGCAGGTTGTAAGCTTTCTTGAAGAGATGGGTTTTCAGGTTCCGTCTGAAGGATCCGAATGTGGTGGCTAAACGGACGTGAGGCACAGAATTCCAGAGGATGGGGGGTATTCGGGAGAAGTCTTAGAGGCTATTGGGTGAGGAACGAATAAGTGTGGAGGAGAGAAGGAGGTCTTGGGAGGACCGGAGATTTCATGAGGGAATATATCAGATTAGTTCAGAGATGTACGGAGGAGAAAGGTTATGGATGGCTTTGTAGGTCAGTGTTAGTAGTTTGAACTGGATACGCTGGGCAATTGGGAGTTAGTAAAGGGGGGGTAGCAGAGGAGTATCGATGCGAGAGATGAGCTAGAAGGGCAGAAGAGTTAAGAACAGACTGGAGAGTAGAGATGAGCGTTGTTCTACTCGAACTGTTCGCCAATCTCAAATTCGAGCTGTTTTGGGCGGTGTTCGAGCCGTTCGGCGAACACGAACAATTTGAGAAAAATTCGGCTGTTCGAGGTTATGTTCGATAACTGTTCGTGCACCAAAATCATAACTGGATTTTTTCTCAGTAATGATGAAAATTAATGTTAATACGCAGTTTGAGTGTACAGCGGGGTGGGGGGAGGGGCAGGGGATGGATCTCTGCAGGAACAATGAAGATCTCCATTTTTTTTTCTCTTTCCCGCATTTACAGTGGGGAGGTGCAATCTGTCAGCCTATCAGCAGCGCACACACGGAGCGAAGTGCTTTTTTTCACACAAGCAAGGGCATGTGTCATTGGCAGTGTATGTCACATGTCCTTGCCCTATAAGACCAAGCCATTTTCCCCGTCGGCACCATTTTCTCACTGCTGCAGCTGCGTGTTAGACGGCACCGCTGTTGCTGTGTGCGCTATACCTTGTTAATTTCAAGCCAATTTTCGCACAAATCTACAGATAGCTTGGGAGTAGGGAATAGTTGTGATTGCAGTCCTTTTAAGGACTAGGTTACAGCATTTCCTATGACTTTTATCAGGCAGGTCTGTGCTCTTAAATAGATAGATTGTGGGAGTAAAGACTAATTGTAATTGGAGTCCTTTTCAGGACTAGGTTACATCAGTTCCTATCAGTTTTTGCCAGGCAGGTCTGTGCCAGTGCTGTGCAAGTTTTTTTCACAGCATTTGGCTGAATCTAGCAAAGCTAATCCTTTTTGGCCTATTGCAGAGTGTGTTAGTCAGTGGAGTAGCCTATCTGTGTTGCAAGATATACCACCTGTGTATAGAATACCAATTTTTTTACTGCACCTGTGACACCCCAGGGGTCTGGTTGCCACAGTGATAGAGATATTACGTCTGAGAGCAGGTGGGAGGTCCTTTGGTCAGGGATCCTGTGCATGCCACACCTCCTGCCCAGTCTTGGGAGGGGAAGGACTTCCCCTATATAAACCCGGGGCTGAGGCAGGGTTAGAGAGAAAGAAGACAGAACAAGAGTAGAGAAGAGAAGCAGCATAGCAAGAAACATCAGGAGCTCTGTGGGGAGCAGTGTTACAACGAGTCAGGGGCTGGCAGCTGCAGAGCTCGCCCTGACTGAGAAGATTTCTTACCGGACCCGGAGTCCGAGGCTGTGGGGACTAACTCCTACCCAGCAGCAGAAACCGTCCGGCAGAGGATTTCAGGTCCTCTGGCCCAGAAGCCGGAAGGCACGGTCACACGCGTGGGACCAGCACCGCCATCGTGGAGCGGAAGCCATTAGAAGGCCCCGAGTCACCGGCCATACGGGTGAGCACCACACGGTACACTCAGGGACGTGGGCTACTTATTCCCGCCTCTAGCAAGGTAGCCAGAAGAGTACAGTTAGTTGGGAAGGCCTACAACTCCGCCTGGCCAGGGGAGATCCCATCTGCTCAAGGACTGACCAGGCCCCAATTGCTAGCAAGTACTCCGGGAGGGTCTATCGTTGTTACCAGTAAAGACCCTGAATTACACCGCACCGTCTCTGAGTGGTTCCTGCTACCCCCATCATCCACATCCGCTGCCCTGAGGCCATACCCCTCCCGTTGGGGGTTATACCATCTACGCTACTCCATCCATCCACCGGCCTCAGCGGACTGTCCTGCAGCGGCAGCTCCATAGCTGCATTCAACGGGTGGCGTAGTCGTTCTACATCTACCGCTGTTACCTCGCCGCTCAGTTTGACTCCCTGGGCACGGACCGGGTCACCGCCACGAGACTACAACCCTCAAGAGATCCGGCTCCGGGTAAGCTCCCGCGTGCGCAACGCAGCGCGACACAGGCCCAGGGGCGCGTCAACTTTGGCGTAGTCGGCAGGATTTCGTGCCCGCAACCACCGGGTACTGCGTGCCTGAAAAGCAAAGACTGTTCAAACTTACCTGTGGTGAAGATTCCCGCTATCCGTGGAGGTTTCCCGCCATCCGGCGCCATCTTCTACCTTCTTCCCGCCATCCGCGAAGTTTTCCCGCCATCCGGCGCCATCTTCGACCTTCTTCCCGCCATCCGTGGAGTTTTCCCGCCATTGGACGCCATCTTGAGGACGCCGCGCGGGAAGAAGAGGGGCGTGGACTCCGAAAGCGCGCGAGAACTGAAGCCCCGCCTCACGTCCGGACGTTGCGTAAGGTCCTGGAAGGAGCCCAGCAGACGCCGACGTCACCGGAGCGCGACGGAAGGTCCTCAACCCTGACGATCCACTGCGGAGCCGCGGCCTACGGAACAGGATCATCGCAAGGTAGGCCACGGTCCACTAGGGGGGAGGAAGATGTCGGATACGGAGGAGAGCTTCACTGCCTCAACCCCCGCCAGCGCCACCGCTGCTGCAGTTATGCCCTTCACCATGCCCTATATCCCGGGAGCAGCTTGGCTACCCCAGTACTCAGGGGAGTCACATACCCTGCATGACTTTAGAGAAAAGCTGGATAGCCTCTTCCAGGTGTACCCCCTCACAGAAGAGCAAAAAGTGAGCATCTTGGTGGCCCAACTAACTGGGGCAGCCAAAAGGGAAGTAAAATCCTGGCCACCTGGGAGGAAGACTGTCGCAGGGATACTAACCCGGCTGAAGGACACCTTTGATACCCGCACCTCAGCCGAGATTAAGCTTAGATTCTACGGGTGCAAGCAGCGAGCGCATGAGAGTATAAGGGACTATGCACTAAACCTACAAGAGGCCCTGAGGGCCATAAAGCAGACCGACCCTGATGGGGTGGGAAACGAGGACAGGCTGTTGACTGAACAATTTATAGAGGGTTTATATTGCAATGCCCACCGAACCCAGTTGCGGGCAATGGCCTTACAGGATCCCCATCTGGACTTTGCACAGTTCAAGGACAGAGCCATCCGGGTGCTCCGAGAACCGGCACCGGGTGGCGTTGTGACCCACAGGCGCCCAGCTATCACTTACCACCAGGAGGCGGCGCCCTTGTCGGCAGGGCCTGTGGGAGCTGATGCGCAGGCTTTGGACAATGACCCGGCTCCAGACCTACGCCATCAGGTCCAAGAGCTAGCTAAGAGCGTTGCTGCGCTAACCCGAACTGTGCAGTCTTTACAGGTTTCCACCCCAGGGAAGATCCAGCTGGCATCCGGACCGGAGGACATCCCGTGGCGTCGACCAAGGAGGACCCCACCGGCCAGAGGAAGACCCAGTGACCGATACAGCGAGGACGGACGACCCATCTGCCGCCGCTGCAATCAACCCGGACATATGGAAAGGTACTGTTCTTTAAACGGGCACAACCTGGGGTAGAGGGCCAACCCCCAGGAAAAAGATCACCAGGCCCATCGAACTGGCGCGACAGATATGTGGGAGGACGTCCAGTCTTGCCTGTGGTACTGGATGGCATTCCCATGAGTGCCCTACTGGACACCGGGTCACAGGTCACCACCATCCCGTACGTGCTCTTTAAGCAGTACTGGAATGACTCGGATATTACCCGCTACCCTGACGACGACTTGAGTATCATCGCCAGCAATGGCCAGCCCGTGCCACAGATCGGATTTAAAGAGGTGACCATCAAAATCGGTAGAGTCGAACTGGCAGCACAGGGACTGATCATTGTAGACATTGACAAACATGAGAGCCACCCAAAAATAACTCTAGGAACTAATGTAATTGAAAATTGTCTTGCAGAGGTGATTTTCCTTCTACAGCAGGTTGCCAAGAACGCCAGCTCCGGCGAGCAGCGAGTGCTCCAGAAAGAGATCCGGGCACTGATGCGACGGCAACAGGTGGAACTCTCCGGCGGTGAGATTGGTAGCGTAAGAATGTGTGACCCTTTCCCTATTGCCATGCCCCCAAAAAGTGAAATGATGATTTGGTGCCGGGCAGCTATTGGTCTGAGAGGTAGAGATTACCAGGCAATGGTAGAACCAGTTTACTCAGACAGTAGGCCCACCATTTTGACAGCACGGGGGGTGGTCAATGTACGCCATGGGAGGGTGCCCGTTCGCATAATCAATATCGGGGAGAGGGAAGTGTACCTGCCCCGGTATGCCACGCTAGCAAAATTATATACCATCAACCAAAACTCTATACAGTCTGTGGAACCCTTGCCTCCATCTCACCCGGAGGAAGGTAACGGCTCTAAGAAAGTAATGGAGGATTGGTGTCAGCAACTACACTTGGGAACTGACTCCACTCCCTCCCACCAGAAACAGGGAGTCTACCGGGTGGTTCAAGAGTATGAGAGAGTGTTTAGTAAACACCCGTTAGACTTCGGGCGAGTCAAGGGGGTAGAACACCGCATCCCTAAGGGAGATCATCATCCCATAAAAGAGAGGTATCGACCCGTACCCCCTGCACATTACCAACACGCCAAGGGGATGCTTAGAGACATGAAGGAGGCTGGGGTAATCCGGGATAGCTGTAGCCCCTGGGCAGCCCCGCTAGTTTTAGTCAAAAAGAAAGACAACACCATGAGGATGTGTGTAGATTACCGGAAAATCAACCGTATCACACACAAGGATGCGTACCCCTTACCAAGGATAGAGGAGTCATTGGCTGCTTTAAGGTCTGCTAACTTCTTCTCTACCTTGGATCTCACTAGCGGGTACTGGCAGGTTCCTGTAGCAGAGGCGGACCGGGAGAAGACCGCATTCACCACCCCGATGGGACTTAGCGAGTTCACCTGCATGCCGTTCGGACTCTGCAACGCCCCAGGAACCTTCCAACGATTAATGGAGTGCTGTCTGGGCCACAGAAACTTCGAGACGGTCCTGTTGTACCTGGACGATGTCATCGTATACTCCAAAACTTATGAGGACCACCTGAAACACCTGGCGGAGGTGTTCGAAGCTCTGGCGAGTTACGGCCTAAAGGTGAAACCCTCCAAGTGTCACCTCCTGAAACCAAAGGTGCAGTACCTGGGACACGTGGTGAGCGCTGACGGAGTGGCTCCCGACCCCGATAAGATCACCGCAATTAAGGGATGGCCAAGCCCCTCCAGCGTAAAAGAAGTGCGGCAGTTCCTCGGGTTGGTAGGCTACTACCGAAGGTTTATTCCCGGTTTCACCAAAAAGGCAGCGCCTATGCAGGACCTCCTGATAGGCCAGTCCCGGAAGGCCAAGAACCAGAAGCCACCCTTCAAATGGGAAGAGCTAGAAGAAGAGTCCTTCCGCCAGCTGAAGATGGCCCTCACGGGGGATGAAATCTTGGCGTACCCGGATTATAGCCAGCCCTTCATCCTCTACACCGACGCCAGTAACATCGGGCTAGGAGCCGTACTGTCCCAGATCCAGCAGGGGAAAGAACGAGTAATCGCCTACGCCAGCCGAAAACTGCGACCCAGCGAAAGGAACCCCGAGAATTATAGCTCATTTAAGCTAGAGTTCCTGGCCGTGGTATGGGCAGTCACTGAGCGCTTTAAGCATTACCTTGCTTCTTCCCGGTTCACCGTGTACACGGATAACAACCCGTTGACACACCTGGACACGGCAAGACTCGGTGCCCTGGAGCAGAGGTGGATGGCCCGTCTGTCCAACTACGAGTTCATAATCAAATACCGGGCAGGGCGCTCCAATACTAACGCGGACGCCCTGTCCAGGATGCCCAACCTGCCGGACGAAGGAGAAGATCCGGAGGGACTGGAAGAGATTGAACTCCCTGCGTTCCACCGTCATGGGACTATCCAGTATTCCCACCGGGTAAGGAGTAAGCAGGCTGCTACGTTGAACCCCTTACCTCACTACAACTGGGCGGAAACGCAAGACAGCGACCCTGCCGTCCGACTGGTGAAGGAGATGCTGACTCGGTCGGAGGCTCGCCTTGAACCAGACGCTCCGGAGGAAGCCAAACAACTATGGGCAGAGAAGAGTCGACTGTTCCTTTACAAAGGGAAGTTGTGCCGCAGAATGGTTAACTCCCGGACGCATGAATTACTCTGGCAAGTAGTGGTGCCACGAAGAGACGCAGCCATGGTGATGGAGGCATACCACGACGGAGCTGGACACTTCGGGTGGAAGAAGCTGGAGTTCCTGCTGCGCGAGCGATTCCACTGGGTAGGCATGAGGGGAACCATTGAGAAGTGGTGCAGAGACTGTGGCCCGTGCAACCTGAGAAGGAAGGACCGCGCCAGCCAGAAGACTCCCCTGCAGTCCATCGTCACCCGGCAACCGTTGGAACTGGTAGCCTTGGATCATGTAAAACTGACCCCAAGCAGAAGTGGCTACGTCTACGCGTTAACCATCGTGGATCATTACTCCCGGTTTCTGGTTGTCGTCCCCGTCAAGGACTTAACGGCTCAAACAGCAGCTAGAGCCTTCCAGCAGCACTTTTGCCGTCCACACGGGTACCCAGACCAAGTGCTGACGGACCAGGGACCTGCCTTTGAAGCGGAGGTCTTCCAGGAATTCTGCAATCTGTATGGCTGCCGGAAGATAAGGACGACACCCTACCATCCGCAGACTAATGGACTTTGTGAAAAAATGAACCAGGTGGTAATGGATCTTCTAAAAACGTTGCCCCTGGAAGAACGCAGTCTGTGGCCTGAAAAGTTGCCCGATCTGGTGGACCTATACAACCACATCCCGGTAGGTTCCACCAACTGTACCCCGGCTTACCTAATGAGGGCAAGACCTGGCAAGTTACCTGTTGACCTGGAAATGGGAGTCCTGACACCCGAGGACACTTCACCAGAAACAGACTGGGACACAGAGAGGCAGCAGCAGTACCGGAGAGTACAGGAGAGCGTGGAGCGAAGTCTCTGTCAGGCTAGGGAAAGACAAGAGAAAACTTACAACCAGTATGCTCCCGCTGTTCCCCTGGTACCCGGAGAGCAGGTCTTGAAGAGGAAGAGACGGCTCCACAAGTTGGACGACCAGTGGGAGAAGGACCCGTACACCGTACTGCCCTCAAGCCACGAAAACCCGAAGGTCTGTACCATCAGTAAAGACGGAGGGGAAACCACAGCCATTGTATCCCGGGACCACCTGAAGAAGTGTCCCGAACAACTGAGGAACCCTGAAGAGGAACAAGAAGACCATCGACCCGTAGAGGAAAGGGAAGATATGGTTAGTACCGTGCTCGGGGACTTCCCTCGGTCTTGGACTCAAGTCAATGGTGCAGTTGTGGTACCCGTACTCACCTTCCTCCAACCATCATCCCAAGAACCTACGGAGCAACCGGTAGAGCTGGAAGAACAGCCGGTCCAGGAGGCAGAAGACTCTACACAAGCAGACCCGGAAAATCAACCCTCTGCTTATAGTGAGCCTGCCATACCCCTAGTGAGCCAGAGGGCCCATAGACAGCTGCCCAGTTTACCCTGGACAGCTCCTACACCCTGTAGTTCAGGGCCAGACAGTCAGCTCCGTAGGTCCACTAGGGCCACTAGAGGCCAGCTACCCGCACGTTGGAGGATCTAAATGTTTAAGCTATCTTATAATGTTTACTTGTTTATAGTTGCTTGTGTATAATTTTGTGTTTCTAGTTCTTTTTAGGAGTCCTTGGTGGATTTACCGGGAATCCTTGTACATAGTTGGAGCGTAACCCAGGATGGACTAAAGACTGTTAAGGACTCGGGGCAGGACAGGCCCCTACCTGGTTACGTCTCCCTGTTTTGGTGAAATGGACACCTTGCTTTTCAAAACTGCACCCGGTTGCGGACACGCCGTAACCATCTTATGTGTTTTTCTTATTGTATTGTTATTGTTATACCTTGTTATGTTTTTCTAAAAAAAAAAAAAATATGTTTAGTCCCGGAGTACTAAATTTCACTAGGGGGGAATGTGACACCCCAGGGGTCTGGTTGCCACAGTGATAGAGATATTACGTCTGAGAGCAGGTGGGAGGTCCTTTGGTCAGGGATCCTGTGCATGCCACACCTCCTGCCCAGTCTTGGGAGGGGAAGGACTTCCCCTATATAAACCCGGGGCTGAGGCAGGGTTAGAGAGAAAGAAGACAGAACAAGAGTAGAGAAGAGAACAGCATAGCAAGAAACATCAGGCGCTCTGTGGGGAGCAGTGTTACAACGAGTCAGGGGCTGGCAGCTGCAGAGCTCGCCCTGACTGAGAAGATTTCTTACCGGACCCGGAGTCCGAGGCTGTGGGGACTAACTCCTACCCAGCAGCAGAAACCGTCCGGCAGAGGATTTCAGGTCCTCTGGCCCAGAAGCCGGAAGGCACGGTCACACGCGTGGGACCAGCACCGCCATCGTGGAGCGGAAGCCATTAGAAGGCCCCGAGTCACCGGCCATACGGGTGAGCACCACACGGTACACTCAGGGACGTGGGCTACTTATTCCCGCCTCTAGCAAGGTAGCCAGAAGAGTACAGTTAGTTGGGAAGGCCTACAACTCCGCCTGGCCAGGGGAGATCCCATCTGCTCAAGGACTGACCAGGCCCCAATTGCTAGCAAGTACTCCGGGAGGGTCTATCGTTGTTACCAGTAAAGACCCTGAATTACACCGCACCGTCTCTGAGTGGTTCCTGCTACCCCCATCATCCACATCCGCTGCCCTGAGGCCATACCCCTCCCGTTGGGGGTTATACCATCTACGCTGCACCATCCATCCACCGGCCTCAGCGGACTGTCCTGCAGCGGCAGCTCCATAGCTGCATTCAACGGGTGGCGTAGTCGTTCTACATCTACCGCTGTTACCTCGCCGCTCAGTTTGACTCCCTGGGCACGGACCGGGTCACCGCCACGAGACTACAACCCTCAAGAGATCCGGCTCCGGGTAAGCTCCCGCGTGCGCAACGCAGCGCGACACAGGCCCAGGGGCGCGTCACACCTAGTGAAGTAAAATCTTTTGGGCATAGCATCATTCTATTAGTCCATCTATACTGACCTCCATCAGGTTGCAAATTCAAAATAATTTTTATCTGCATCTACCTCTGAAAAAATATTTGGGCTTCTAGCTGTGTGTGGGACTTGCTCTATTAATCCATCTATACAGACCTCCATCAGGTTGCAAACTGAATATATTTTTTTCTGCATCTACCTCTGAAAAAATATTGGGCTTCTAGCTGTGTGTGGGACTTGTTGTATTAGTCCATCTATACTGACCTCCATCAGGTTGCAAACTGAATATATTTTTTTCTGCATCTACCTCTGAAAAAATATTGGGCTTCTAGCTGTGTGTGGGACTTGTTCTATTAATCCATCTATACAGACCTCCATCAGGTTGCAAACTGAATATATTTTTTCTGCATCTACCTCTGAAAAAATATGTGGCCTTCTAGCAGTGTGTGGGACTTTCTCTATTAGTCCATCTATACTGACCTCCATCAGGTTGCAAATTCAAAATAATTTTTTGTCTGCATCTAGCTCTGAAAAAATATTGGGCTTCTAGCTGTGTGTGGGACTTGTTGTATTAGTCCATCTATACTGACCTCCATCAGGTTACAAACTGAATATATTTTTTTCTGCATCTACCTCTGAAAAAATATTGGGCTTCTAGCTGTGTGTGGGACTTGTTCTATTAATCCATCTATACAGACCTCCATCAGGTTGCAAACTGAATATATTTTTTTCTGCATCTACCTCTGAAAAAATATTGGGCTTCTAGCTGTGTGTGGGACTTGTTCTATTAATCCATCTATACAGACCTCCATCAGGTTGCAAACTGAATATATTTTTTTCTGCATCTACCTCTGAAAAAATATTGGGCTTCTAGCTGTGTGTGGGACTTGTTGTATTGGTCCATCTATACTGACCCCCATCAGGTTGCAAACTGAATATATTTTTTTCTGCATCTACCTCTGAAAAAATATTGGGCCTTCTAGCAGTGTGTGGGACTTTCTCTATTAGTCCATCTATACTGACCTCCATCAGGTTGCAAATTCAAAATAATTTTTTGTCTGCATCTAGCTCTGAAAAAATATTGGGCTTCTAGCTGTGTGTGGGACTTGTTGTATTAGTCCATCTATACTGACCTCCATCAGGTTGCAAATTAAAAATAATTTTTATCTGCATCTACAGTACCTCTGAAAAAATATTTGGGCTTCTAGCTGTGTGTGGGACTTGTTCTATTAGTCCATCTATACTGACCTCCATCAGGTTGCAAATTGAATATAATTTTTATCTGCATCTAGCTCTGAAAAAATATTTGGCCTTCTAGCAGTGTGTGGGACTTTCTCTATTAGTCCATCTATACTGACCTCCATCAGGTTGCAAATTGAATATTATTTTTATCTGCATCTAGCTCTGAAAAAACATTTGGCCTTCTAGCAGTGTGTGGGACTTTCTCTATTAGTCCATCTATACTGACCTCCATCAGGTTGCAAATTAAAAATAATTTTTATCTGCATCTACCTCTGAAAAAATATTTGGGCTTCTAGCAGTGTGTGGGACTCATTGTATTAGGCCATCTATACCAAGCTCCACCAGCTTTGAAATTAATAATAATTTTTAGCTGCATCTAGCCCTGAAAACAATTTTTCCCAATAGTGGTAGCAATAGAAATATGGGGCGCGCGCCTGGCTAACAAAAATATACGCTTCATAACACAAAACACCAGCCTAGCGCACTGCATTAATAGGATGGCATCATCGTCTCTCCCTGTGCTAGGCCTACTACCCAGGCTGGTATTCCTGTGCCTAAAACACAATGTATGGGTCCGCGCTAGCCACTATGCTGAGGGGTATAAAGCTGCTGATAACGCTTTATAACAATTCAATTGGCAGATTTTCACAGAGCTCTTCCACAACGACCACCCATCGGGCAACAGTTGCCCACCCTCCCTATGGGATCTAGTGGCGAATAGTTGATGCCATTAATCAGAGCGTCAGTTGCCCCGTCAACGTGGCAAGCATACGGTAAGGCATGGGAAGAGTGGACACGACTAGTAGCAGGCAGACGGGTTGACCAATGTGAACAAGCCAGATCACAAGTCACCATAGAATTTCTCCACCAGCTAATGAAGAGGGGCATATCAGGGGCGTCAGCGCAGCGGTGTCTGACCGGAGTAGCATTTCACTTCCAACTTCTGAATTGGGGAGATGTGACAAAGATTCATCATCAGACAATCCATAAAAGGTTGGAAAAGGGGTCAGCTAAGTCAGGAATGTAGACGTCCCGTCCCGTGTCACTAAAACTGATTTCTCACATCTTATCCCTAACACCATTAACATGACACTCACAATTTGAAGCAACACTAATGTCTACTGCATTTGTGATCGCCTTCTTCGGGGCGATATGCATAAGCGAATTAGTCCCTCAATCCAAAATTACCACCAGTGGAGGCTTATTACACCAGGACGTAGTCATAGCCAATAATGCAATACGTCTACGCATACACCAATCGAAAACGGTTCCAGCGGGCAGGGGTACTTGGGTACTTCTACAACCCACAAACGGTACACTGAGTCGGGTAACAATAGTAAAAACATATCTAACCATCAGATCACAAAGTAATTTCTTCGTATCACACATTGATGGAACGCCATTATCAAGATACCTGTTCCAAGCTATATTTAATAAATGCATAACATCGGCAGGGAACCACCCCAAAGATTACGGGACACACTCATTCCGCATAGGTGCGGCCACGGAAGCAGCAAGAGCAGGACTGTCAGAAACGGAAGTTCAGAGGATAGGGAGATGGCGATCCACGTGTTTGGCGAGATACATAAGACCGAACTTGTTATCCTAACGTGGTTTGTTTCTTTAACAGGTGACGCTAAGCCAACAGTGTGAGTGATAGGCCACTCGTATATATATTGGGCACAAAAAAGGGCGAAAGTCCGCCCAGGCGGGAGGAAATTAGAGTTTCATAACACATATTTCAACTGGAGAGGTATTAGAGGCCTGCTATGGCCACAGGTACTAATGGAGGTAATCAAGGTAGGGAGAGAGGCAAGAGGTCCGGTCATCTTAGTTATACAGGCCGGGGGAAACAACCTAGGTCATCACAAGAGCGCATAACTAATGGCAATAATGAAACTAGACACTGAGCGCTTCAGAGAATTTTTCACAAAATTAGCTATAGTATGGTCAGAGATTGTGCCGATAGCGGTATGGCAAGGTGCGCGAGACATCACGGCCATCGAATGGACAAGGCGGGTAATAAATATTCGGATGGCAAAATTTAGAAGAGACAGAGGCGGTGTAGTGATACGACACCGACAACTGGAAGGAGATAAAGCAGGCCTCATACGGCCCGACGGTGTTCACTTAATAGATATTGGACTGGACATATTCCTGTCAGGACTCCAGGACGGAGTGGAACAAGCGTTAAGAGTGATGGGTGGGGGTCAGAGTCCTGCATACGAGTACGCTGGATCCTCCGTGGCCTGGAAATAGAAAGGACATGTTGGAGAGTTACACTTGTTGGCCAACTTGCCGGAGTGGGGACCCAGGGCATGCTGCAACAAGCTGAATTATTTTAGAAATAAAATGCCTTTCTAATGGAATGAGTATAAAGAGTTAATAAAGCTGTGACCGATCCTCACCCATCCAGTTGTAAGAGTTACATTATTGGGTTGTCCATGAAAGGGGGGCGGTAGGGGGGCTGAGCATCTGGGTTTGGTTGGGGGTCCCCACAGTCTGCCTAGGCTAGATTAATTTAAAAATTCTTATTAGATACACAGGCGGTGCAGCTTGCATCGCAGCTGGGCTACTACGCCCAAAGTATTGCCTAGGCTAGATGCAGTTAAAAATTCTACGCTGACTAGCAGACACTGAAGATTTGGAGCAGACCTCTGAGTAAACAGCTCTTCAGACTCAACCATCTGTGTTACCCCAAGCCATAGTGTATGTAGTTTCTTACAGTTAAAAGGGGGGGTGCGACCCAACCCATCTGGAATTGACGATGCCAACGTCACGTAAGACACAGCAAGGGGACTCCCAAAATTGTGGCACAGACACCACTTAACCCTAGAACGCATACCTGTGGCCTTGCAGGCCCGCCCAGTTAATTGTTTTCTATTTTCTGCAAGATTGCTTTAGTTAGAATTTTGAAACTCTAGGTATTCTTCATGTATATAGTTGTTTGTCATTTGAGTTTGAGTTATTCCATGTTATTTGCACACGGGCCTAAAGGGCCCCAGGTATGTGAAAGTGTAGATTTTTATGGTCATGCATTCTAGGGTTAAGTGGCATCAATTGCCCCACTGTTGCTTAAAACGGTTGGTGAGGTGATTTTACCAAATCCCCAAGCTTTTAGTCTCCCAAGGATGACACAGGGGTAGAAATGTCCTTGCGAATCCATGATTTGATCATCTTTATGAACGTGAGTCTGTCTACATTCTCAGTGGACAGCCGCGTGCGCTTATCTGTCAGCACAGCACCAGCAGCGCTGAACACACGTTCAGAGAGAACGCTGGCTGCATGGCATGACAAGATCTCCAAGGCGTGAGTGGCGAGCTCCGGCGATTTTTCAAGATTGGAATACCAAAATGAGCAAGGGTCCAGTGACACAGTCATGGCTTCGATGTTCACTTGGAGATTCTCCTGTACCATCCTCTCTAGGAATTGACTATGTGTCAGACTTCTTGTCTCCTGTGGCCTTGCAAAGGATGGTCTAAATAAGTGGTGAAACGATTCCACAAAATTGCTGTTACCAGCAGATACTGTGTTACTGTTACTGTTTGAGTGATGAAGACTCGACAGTCCCACCATTGGCAAGTTAGAATTGTGAGATTCACTACGTGCACCACTGGTGTTTTGTGGAAAAGCACATGTAAGATTCTGCAACAGATACTCCTGCATTCGTCAATACCTTTTTATGGCAGGAATTATTTCAGCAAATATACTTTTGTACCGGGGATCTAAGAGTGTGGCAACCCAGTAGTCGGGATTACTTCGAATTCTGACAATCCGGGGGTCATGTTGCAGGTAGTGCAGCAAGAAGGCACTCATGTGTCTTGCGCATCCAGAAGGACCAAGTCCTTGTTGTGTTGGTAGCGAGGTAAGAATCATGCTTCCTTCCTCTGCCCTCTCCCTCCAACCTCGCACAACAGAAATGTGATCAAGGTCTCCTTCATCTGATGAGTCTTCCATGCCCATTGCCAGTTCGTCCTCCACTTCTTCCTCGGCTCCTGCACCTTCCTCAACAGTTTGGCTGCTACCATGCGCCCTGGTTAATTCCTCTCCCCCACCCTCCCATGCCTGCCGCCTTGGTGCTGCCAACCGTCTGGACCTTGGAGATGTTATCCCTTCCGCATACGACTCCTCCTCTACTTCCTCCACCTCCTCTTGTCCCACCACCTGACTCCGAATTCTGTTTAACATGTGCTCCAGCATGTAAATCACCGTAATAGTCATGCTGATAATGGCATCGTCAGCACTAAACATCTTCGTCGCCATTTCAAGACTGTGCAGAAGGGTGCATAGGTCCCTGATCTGAGACCACTCCTCCAGCGTGATTTGCCCCACATCTGGATCTCGTTGGCCCAGGCTATACATCAGAACGTATTGCACCAGGGCTTGTCGGTGCTGCCACAGTCGCTGCAACATGTGCAGAGTTGAATTCCACCGTGTCGGCACATCGCATTTCAGCCGGTGAACTGGCAGGCCCAACGACTTCTGTAGAGATGTAAGTCGTTGAACTGCGGGATGCGAACGGCGGAAGTGAGCACACAGCGACCGTGCACTCTGCAGAAGGCCATCTAGTCCGGGATAGTGGGTTAAAAATTGCTGGACAACCAGGTTCAACACTTGAGCCATACAAGGCACGTGTGTGACATTGCCCCGGCGAAGTGCCGCACCCAGGTTTGCAGCATTGTCGCACATGGCCTTCCCTGGTTGCAGGTCCAGTGGAGACAACCTTTCATGAAACTGGGTCTCCAGAGCTGACCAAAACTCCTCAGCTGTGTGACTCACATTTCCCAGACATTTCAAAGTAAACACTGATGCGTTGAGCCCTGCTGCCAGCATAGTAAGAGGTGTCCAGGATTCCTTCTGCGCAGTTAGAAAGCAGGTGGCATTACCAGACAGGCTTTGGGTGTAGGTGGAGGACCGAGAGGAGGTTGAGGAGGCAGAAGCAGTGGAGGAAGTTCGAGATAAAGAGGATTAACACACAACTCGTGGGGACGGTAAGAATTGGACAGCAGCCCCTTGTCCTGCTGTCACCATAGTTACCCAGTGCCCAGTCAGCGACATGTAACGCCCCTGTCCATGCCTTCTCGTCCAAGTGTCTGTGGTGAAGTGCACCCTGTCACACACAGAGTTTCTCAAAGAAGCGGTGATGTTGTGTGCGACATGCTAGTGGAGCGCAGGCACACCTTTCTTTGAGAAGTAGTGCCGACTGGGCATCTGGTACTGGGGCACTGTGACGGACATAAGGTCTTGAAAATCCTCTGTGTCCTCCAGGTGGAAAGGCAGCATTTCTGTAGCCAACAGCTTGCAGATGGTGAAATTCAACCTCTTAGCTTTCTCATGGCTAGGAGGAAATGGTCTTTTACTTTTCCACATCTGAGGGACCGAGGGCTGGCTGTTGTGCTTAGTCGGTGTTGAGTAGGGTGTCCCCGGCAACTGCCGGTCTGTGAGGAAGATGCAGGCGGACATGTTAGGTTGCCTTGATCCAAAGGTGGTGCTCTCGATGTCGGAGAGCGCTCAACACTAGCAGGTGTTTCCACTTCCCAATGAACTGATGACCTGCCAATCACACTGGCTGTTGCGGGTAAAGAGGTGGCAGGTCTGCGTCCAAAAACATGTGTGACTGCTGTCCCCCCAGTCACAGAGGATGAAGAGGCTGCGGATGCACAAGATGGGGCAGACGGTGGTTGGCCCAGCCGGCTAGGCCGCATTGTAGCACAGTGAGCTTCCCACTGCAACTTATGCTTCATATCCATGTGACGGTACATGCATGAAGTACTCAAACTATGTATTTTTTGGCCTCTACTTAGCTTTTGCTGACAAATATTACAGATAACACGAGTTGGGTCTTCCTTATCGATCTGAATAAATGCCCAGGCTATGCAAGGCTTAGAGCCCATGTGACCTGAAGAGCCACTACGACTTGTGGTCAGAGGCAGAGTTGTGGTTGAGGATGCAGTTGTTGACGTGCTTCCAGTACTCCGTCTCTGTTCAGGAAGGCGCAACCTAACCTCGTCGTCAATAGCATCTGTGATGCCCCGCTGCGCTTGGTATCACAGATCCTACAAGAGTGCATTGATGGAATCCTCCACAAGAGGCCCCCATAAACATTCACACATCTCCACCTTCCACCTCAGACCAGCAGAGGGAGCCCGTTAGGGATATAAATAGGGAAGGTGGACCTAGGCAGTTCAGTTCCTCTGAAGAGTTCCTGCAATAGAGAAGCCTAAGAGAGGTCAGTCTGCAGTGGAGCTCAGTCTAGTCTAGAGAACGCAGTTAATAGTTCAGCAGTGGAGCACGAGGCTCCTGCTTGCTAGATTCAGGGAGTCCAGATAGAGCTTAAGGTGTGCCGGTGCCGTAAGATCAGTGAAGCGCGGCAAGCTGCCGTTAGTGTGTATAGCCTAGTGAGGGCCCGAGTAGGCCGAAGGCGAGTGGCGAGTTAGTACATAAGGGGCAGAGGAGCTTAACCAGCTCACCCCGAAGCATTTACCGGACACAGGATCCGAGCTTACCGGTATCTCTATGACCCAGTAAGGCATAACCGGAATCCCTGGAGAACTACAAGTCCCAGGATCGCTAAGGTGCTGATATGTAACAGAGCCAGGAGACGCTTAGGCCCCGCATACTGGGAGCGTGAACTCCAAGAGAAGGCCCTACCACAAGGTCAGCCAGCGCAGGACAGAGACAAAGTTAGGCCTAGCTCCAGGCAGGTCAGAAACTTACTACGCAGAGGCAAGAAACAGGAGGCCCTACACCCGCTCATTGGGGAGGATCCTGATATGCACCCTTCACCCTACAGTGCTCCGGGATGTGCCTGAATTTCCACCAGTAAAAGGTACTGAAGTGACTACCGTGTCCGTTCCCGTTCTTGCTCTGACCCAGCTGGGTCTCGCCTGTCCTGCATTCCCCCTGCATACGCTGCCCTGAGACCTAGCTCCACCTGTGGGGAGCTATACCATCGAGCTGCCTTATCACCGGCCTCAGTGGACTGCTGCAGCGCTGGTGCTTGTCACCAGATACCACAGGTGGCGTCATGAACTCTTATAAAATTAACAATTATCCACCCTTTTAAAGAGAGACCCCAGGGTACGGGCCAGGGAGCCGACCACCGCGACATCCCCAAGGCCAGGCAAATGCCCGGGTACTGAGTCATCCCCATCCCCAGGGCTAGTCACATCCTCCTCCACCTCCTCTGCTGACCTCATTGACTGTCTGACTGTGGGTTGACAGTAAGTGGGATCTCCAACCTCGTCATCATCACCCTGTGTGTTATCACACCCGTCGCCCTCAGAGCCAACCTCTTCCTGCCCTGACCGAAAAGTCAAGTTGTCGCTCCAATCAGGTATTTGAGTCTCATCATCGTCTTCATCATTGTCTCCACCAACAGGAGTTACAGTTTGGGAACAAGGGTCTACATTATGCTCAGAACCTTCTTCATCTGGTCCTGGATCCAACTTATAAAGATTCTGGGCATCGGATCAGATTATTTCCTCATCTGGATTAACAGAAGCTCTGGAGCAGACCTCCGTTTCCCAGGCTATAGTATGAGTAAACAGCTGGGCAGACTCAGCCATCTGTGTTACCCCATACTCAGACGGGCAGCTGGAGACTTGGGAGCTGTGAGGAAGCAAGTGCGATTGGGGTGACACCTCTGAGGACTGGAGTATTTGTGATGTTGAAATTGAGGTGATGGAGAGCCCACTTGAAGGAGCACTTGATATCCGTTGAAGCACCTGCTGTTTTTGTGCCTCATCTAGAATTTGTAGCGATGGGCGTGTCCGTAAGAATGGGATCGTATCACATTGTCCACGAAAAGAAGTCGACATCTTAGTTTGGCTGGAAGATGGTCTTTCTTCTGCAGATGTTACTCCCCCCCCACCGTGGGGGGCCTCGACCCACCGGCGGACAGGCACCAGTATTGGGATAGGGGGGCTGGCCGTCAGGGTCCACCGTGGCTCTGGCACAAACCCGGCGACACAGAGGTGGCACAGGCAGGAACGGACTGGCTGTGTCGGCTTCTCACTTTTTGGATTTTAGAAGGGCATGACATGCCTATATCTGTGTCTCCCCCTCCTTTTATTCCTCCACCTCTTTTCTTTTCGCATGACTATATGTACTTGTCACTTTTCCATGTGTTAGTTGTGTCTTCTGAGCAGTTTGTCAGCTTTTGGACACCTTTGAAGGTGTTTTCTATGTGTTTCTATGTGTTTTTGTTTGCCTGCCATTGGTTTTAATGGTGTTCGAAGGTGTTCGACGAACAGTTCGACGAACAGTTCGGCGAACACACAATGGTGTTCGACGAACCGAACCGAACTCGAACACTACGGGGGTGGCTCAACACTACTGGAGTGGTGCAAGAGTGTTAGCAGGTAGGCCCCAGAGGAGGATGTTGCAGTAGTCGAGGCAGGAGATGATGAGGGCATGCACAAGCAATTTAGTAGATTGAGGGTTGAGGAAAGGATGGATTCTGGAAATATTTTTGAGCTGAAGGCGACAGGCGGTGCCAAGAGCTTGAATGTGTAGTGTGAAGGACAGGTCAGAGTCAAGGGTTAGTCCGAGGCCTCGGATTTCCGGTACAGGGGAAAGTGTGATGCCATTTATTGTGATAGATCAGATGGGGAAGATATGTGAGATGGATATAAGATGATGAGTTCAGATTTGTCCACGTTGAGCTTGAGGAAGCGAGAGGAGAAGAAGGAGGAAATAGCTGATGGACACACTGGGATTCTGGAAAGCAGAGAGGTGACATCTGGACCAGAGAGGTAGATCTGAGTGTCATCAGAGTACAGATGGTACTTGAAGCCATGGGACTTTATGAGCTGTCCCAGGCCAAGGGTATATATGGAGAAGAGTAGGGGTCCTATGATGGAGACTTCAGGGACTCCAAAACAGAGAGGGTGGGATGAGAAGATAGTGTGGGATTGGGATACACTAACTGTGCAGTTGGAAAGGTATGATAAGATCCCGGCTAGGGCAAGGTCTTTGACGTCAAAGGAAGAGAGGATCTGTAGTAAGAGGTAGTGGTCAACTGTGTCAAAGGCAGAGGACAGGTCTAGAAGGAGGAGTATGGAGAATTGTCTGTTAACTTTGGCTGTAAGTAAGTCATTAGTAATTTTGTCAGGGCAGTTTCAGTGGAATGGTGGGGACTAGTTTTGAGCAAACGTGCTCGCTACTACTCAGTACTCGCCCCCGCATCACGGTGCTCAACAAGCTCGGCGAGTATTACCGGGTTGCTTGGGTGGGAACTCGGGTCCCTTCCCTGCATGTTTGGCGCTCTTTAGAGACCCAATGAACATGCAGGGATTGCTTGCCATGCACTGGAATGCCGTAGCCATGTTGGTTGTGGGAATTACAGTGATTGGCTGGCCGCACAGCGTCATCAGTAGTGATGAGCGAATATGTTCGAGATCCGATCTCCAAACTTAAGTTCGACACGAATGTGGCACATTCGGATTCGTGATCAGAAAGGCGAGCAAAATTTGTTAAATTCGGGAAAATCGGTAACGTTCGGCAAATTTCCGTGGTTACATGATGCAGGCCAACTACAGTGTTTTTTATAGTTTTGCTAGCATAGTACTTGTGTATGATGAGCGGGGAGACATGGCAGATGAGTGGGGGGGCTGGTGATAGCTCAGAACAGGTCAGATCAGCGGCGTGCTTTTTTTTTTTCTTTTTTCGTGTAGGCGGTAACTTTAAGTCAGGAAAACGCGGCTAAGCAATCAGAGCGCAGAAAGAATCCACAGTGTCCCAGACACAAGGGCTTCTGCAATTGGCTGCTGAAATAACATGTCCTCTCCATATAAAAACCAACCATGTTCCCTCAGCGCCATTTCATGCATGTCACTGAAGGAGATAGACGCTGCTGAGTGTGCTCTGTCCAGTGTAATGACAGATATTAGCTAGATAGAAGTGCGCTTCTGTGGAAGTCAGAAAATGTAGATAAGTCCTGTCCTGTGTACCTGGTCAATTGACCTTGCAGCCCTTTTTTTTTTGTTTTTGTGCAATTACTGAGATTCTGACAGAAAGAGCAGGGCCTAAGGCATAGAACAGTGTTCTGCACCAGTTGTACTGTCTGTTCTCCATGCAGACTTTCAATCTATTTTTGCACTTGCTAATGTGATAAAGCAAGCAAGCCCTTGTAAGCCACTTTTTGTTTTTGTGGGATTGAAATTCAGCTATCTGCAGAGCTTGTCAGTGGGTGAACTTCAGCTGTTTTCAGAGTAAAAAAATAGATTTTTTCTGTTGCTAGCCAGTGCCACAGTCCACCAAAATTTTTTTTGTACGACAAACGTCATGCACTCTGCTATACCTCAGCTATTACGTTAGTGGGGGGTGAACTTAGCTATTTTCAGAGTAAAAAAAAAGTTTTTTTCTGTTGCTAGCCACAGTCCACCAAAGATTTTTTTGTGTCGCAGACATGATACAGTCTGTAAAAATCCACCTACTATTTTAGTGGCGGTGAACCTCAGCTGTTGACAAAGTAAAAAAATTATTTTTTTCGTCTTGCTAGGCAGAGTCCACAAACGATTTTTTTGTGTGGCAAACGTCATACACTCTGCTACACGTCAGTTACTAAGTTAGTGGCGGTGAACTTCAGCTGTTTTCAGAGTAAAAAAAATTTTTTTTTTCTGTTTTCAGAGTCCAAAAGATATTTTTCTCTGTCGCTAACGTGTTACACTCTGCTATAAGCCACCTAGTCCTTTTAGTGGCGGTTAAATTCAGCTGTATTCAGAGCTTGTGCAGAGTCAAAAAGTCTATTTTTTGCTGTTGCTAACGTTATACAGCAGGCTACATCTGAGTTTGAAATAGTTTGGAGAATATCTCCTATGTTATACAGGTGTCATCCACAGTTAAAAAATACTTTGCTCGGTTCCTAACGTTATACAGCAGGAACTTCTCAGTTTGAAATAAATTGGAGAAAATCTCCTATGTGATATAGGCCTCATCCACAGTAAAAAAAATACTTTGTTAGGTTATGTAAGGCAGCGCTAGTCATCATATTGGGGTTACTCGCTTCGCTGCGGCAATCAATGCACACGTGCAATGTCTTTACGTATTTTCTCACAATGCTGCAGTTTATTACTTTATAAGCCACAGTTCACCGGGTCCAACTCCGTGGCACGCCGACACACATAAACACAATGTTCATGAGCCAAGTGGCACACAGGCCCACTTGCTCCAGGTTACAGCTTACGGCAAGGTAATAAAGTAGCAATGTTCATATCACAATGTCCATATAGCACCAGGTATTACCTTTGCCGGGTTTAGCTGCGGCAGTCCATTACGCTTGCCACCACTGTGGCTTTGTGGCTTCCCAGGTAGGGGTCTCTAGCCGTCGTCCCCTCGTAGGCTACTGGTATGTCTTCCACACTTGACATCCAGCCTGCGCCTTTCAGGGTTCCTCAACAAGCCGGCTCTCCCTCAAAGGCCACTGTCATCCACACAGGATCCAGGCTCTGCCTTTCAGGTACCAGGCTTCACTCCAAAGCCGCTGCCTTCCAAGGCCACTAGCATCCGCACAGGATCCAGTCTTTGCCTTTCAGGCTGCCAGGCTTCACTCGGCCTCACTAGGCCTCTCACAAACGGTGTCCCACACACACGGAGCACAGGCCTCACGCCTCACACCGAACACACCTGTCTCAAATCACCAGGGTTTATATATCCTGTGCACAGACACACACATACTGACAGGACCTTGCTGATGTCAGTCATGTGTATAGGTCCTGTGTGCTGTCCCAGTCATGTGTACAGACCTTTACTGTGCATACAGGACCTGTGTGATGTCACAGTCATGTGACCAGTCAGTTAAAGTGGAAGGTACATGGTCAGGTAAAACACATCCTGGACCATTTACAGTAATGCTAGCAAGCTGCTGCATTACATATCCCCCCCTCTGTTCAAACTTGTGGGGTTGAACACATAATATACACAATAACATTATAATCCCCAGCTCACATAGAGACCATGTACTTTACAATTGTGCTACTCAGCCCCTGGAACCTTAGTCAACGACATTAGCCCATTCCTTAGGGACCTACCATTTGTCACGGTCACTGACTTCGTCAGGTCACCTTTCCGGGTCGTAACCTTGTCAGGTCTCCCCCGCTCCCAGCGGTCAGTCATAATCTTGTCAGACCTCCCCCGCTCCCAGCGGTCAGTCATAATCTTGTCAGACCTCCCCCACTCCCAGCGGTCAGTCATACAGCGGTGTGACTCACATGCCCTGGTATCTAAGGTCCGGTTCGACTCCGTACTGTCCCGTCCTCTATGGGGTCATTTGTATGGGCTGCTCAAACCTGAGTTACTGGAGGTCTCACTACCTCTAAACCCACGCCCACTACTCTCAGGACATCTTGAAAGGTCCCTAACTCCAGCTGTAGCTGTTCTGTTATTTAGGGGGCCCTTTCTCTGTCGGGTCTCACTATTTCTAGATGGCTTCCATCTTCTGCTGCTCAGACAATGCTGTCTATCTACTCGCAGTCTAGCAAGATTCAATTGTTCTACCTCCTGCAGGTAGGTCACTCGGTACTCAATCAGCATGTATATATATTCCAGGCTTTCTTCTGTTCCTACAATGGAGAATGATACCATGCCGTTTTCATCTGGTATCCATTCCTGACGATCACGTGGACTGCTTACTTTCACCACACCAGACTTCTTGACCATCATCTGCATGGCTCGACCATTTCTCCCAACGAGCTTCCTCACCAGAACATGAGGCACCCGGATGACCTCTTCACACATACTGTGAGCTTTCCTCATCAACTCCAGTTGTCTAACGGCTTGTTCCCTCTTCAACCGGAGAAACCGCTTTGTGCGAATACATCGCCAGTGCATGTCACTTAGGATAGCCACCCTCTTCACTGTGACTTCGGTCGTGGACAGGACCACCAGCTGTTTAGCTTCTGAGGTCAAGTACACTTTACAGGCTCCCACGGCCTTCTTAAACTCCTCATGCACGGACTCACGGGTGCATTCTTCCCTCAAATCCTCAGGTACATCTACGAGGCACTTGTACCGAGACGTCTCACCAGTGGTTTCCAGATGATCAACCAGCTCAGGTTTCAGGGACAACTGACCTCCAGCTTCTTCACCCTGTATGCTTCTCCTGAGCTGACTCACAGCTACAAATTCACGAATTTTTGTCTTGACCACTTCCATCTCATGGTATAAGTGAGTGAGTGCAATTTGTTCGCCCTTTTCCTTCTCCAAGAAGGCCTCGTTCACTGAGTGATACTTTGTCAGGCGACTTTTGAGCCCAGAAACTTCTTCCTCTAGCTCCGCCACTCGCCTCTCAGCGGCCCGTCTCTGAAGCTCTTCCTGCTTCAACTGCTCTTCCAGCAGCAGAGTTCTCTCAGACCTCTCCGTCTCCAATGCGTCCACTCGGCTCTCAACAGCCAGTCTCTCACGCTTCTCTTGCGTCCACTGGGTTTGTAGCAACTCCTTGAGCTGCTTGAACTCGGCTCCGACATCCACCGAACCCTCCGAGCCCACATCACTCGAGGAGGTATCTGCTTCATACCGCCCATCACCAGCGGTCAACTCCTGGCCCTGGTCTGTGGCTTTTCCGATGGACTCCTCCATCCTCTCTCGCTCAGCTTCCATCTTGCTGACTGTTTCCTTAAGGTACGTCTCCGCCTTCTGGAGAGTATCACAGGACATCTGTAGCTCCTTCACCTGAGCTTCCAGATCTAGGGTCTTCCCCGGAGACCATCATTCTCCTCACGGGTGTCTTGCAGAGTGGTCTCAACCACTTGGCGCACTTGCTCTGCACCGGCCTTATCCTCCTCTAGTTTTTCCTTCACCTTGAGGAGATCCTCATAATCTCTCTTACTCTGTTGCAGTTCCCTACTGCGTTCACCACACTCCTTCTTGGAGTCACACAGCTCCTGGTTGAGCTGTTTGCGCAGTCGTTCTAGGATTTGTTCACATCCAGAGACACCATCCTGCCGCGCCTCCTTCTCAAGCTTCAACTGCAAAACCTCTTCCTTGATTTTGCGGCGGTCCTCCTTAATGGCGTAGAACATTTCCTTCCAATGGTTAATTTCCGCGTTGCTTCCCTTCACGTCTCGCTGCCAGTTCCTCATAACCTGGTATATTTTCTGCTGTTCAGACTCCAGGTTAAGCTGGTCTGCGGACACGTTCCCCAGGTTTTTCCTTATCTGCTGCACGTCACTCTGACACTGTTGTCTGATAGGCTCCAGTTCTTGGTCATGACTGGCCACCTTCTCTTTCAGGGCTGTCAGATCCTGATCCATCAGTCTCAGTACCGTACCGGAGGTTGCTACTGGCAACGTCACCTCCTCTTCTACCTCTAAAGGAGGACCCACACTTGAAGCAAAGGCACACAGTACTATATTCTCTTTATTTTCATTTTCAGAGAGGACTACCGGAGCAACCTTTTTGTGGCCCTTGCGCCGTCGACGACGAGAGGGGGACTCTCTCCCCTCGTCTAGCCCCTCCTGACTGAACTCACTTTTTACTTTCATAGTGTCACAGTCAGCTACGGGGTCTGTGTCACTCCCCATGGTGTTGTGGACTAACAGGTCACCTCCCACTTTGACGTCACCCCCTTCTACTGGAGTTACCCCGTTATCAACGGTCACATTGTTATTTTTAGGAGGTACCAACCCACAACCAGTAACAATTTTCAGTTTTCTACACTCCACACTCTTGTGAAAATCCGCCCCTTTTTTAGACTCCGCCCATTTTTAACAACCACACCGGCAGGGTAATTTTTACCCAAAAAATCAGCAGTAGTCTTAGGACTCAGTTCACAACATCTCTTACCACCTCCCCGGGCACTCTGGGACAACACTGGCGCCCCCGGAGAGTCCACAGAATGGTCCACTGCCGCCATTCCATATGGTGCCCACAGCTCCTGCGGTTCCTGCACCATGTCCAGTAAAAGTTTCCCAAATACCTGCTCCGGTCCCAACCGGCCCTTCACCCGCTCAATAGCTCCAGACAGATCTGCTGCTTTGCTCACAGCCATCGCGGTACGCTGTTCACACTAGAACTTCACCGCTCTCCCGGAAAAAATATTCGTGGCCCCGCCGAGCCACCGCAAACCAGGTTTGAGTGCGACGATAATCTTCGCAACCCCGCCGAGTTGCCGCAAGATGCTTTAAACTTCGTGAGCCCCGCCGAGCCACAGCAAACCAGGTTTGAGTGCGACGCCAATCTTCGCAACCCCGCCAAGTTGCCGCAAGATGCTTTATCCACACTCGTCGTCCTGTGCCGTTGCCCCTAGCAACCAGGGTGTCATTGCCCGCATCCTCGAACCATATGTAAGGCAGCGCTAGTCATCATACTGGGGTTACTCGCTTCGCTGCGACAATGAATGCACACGTGCAATGTCTTTACGTATTTTCTCACAATGCTGCAGTTTATTACTTCATAAGCCACAGTTCACCGGGTCCAACTCCGTGGCACGCCGACACACATAAACACAATGTTCATGAGCCAAGTGGCACACAGGCCCACTTGCTCCAGGTTACAGCTTACGGCAAGGTAATAAAGTAGCAATGTTCATATCACAATGTCCATATAGCACCGGGTTTTACCTTTGCCGGGTTTAGCTGCGGCAGTCCATTATGCTTGCCACCACTGTGGCTTTGTGGCTTCCCAGGTAGGGGTCTCTAGCCGTCGTCCCCTCGTAGGCTACTGGTATATCTTCCACACTTGACATCCAGCCTGCGCCTTTCAGGGTTCCTCAACAAGCCGGCTCTCCCTCAAAGGCCACTGGCATCCACACAGGATCCAGGCTCTGCCTTTCAGGTACCAGGCTTCACTCCAAAGCCTCTGCCTTCCAAGGCCACTAGCATCCGCACAGGATCCAGTCTTTGCCTTTCAGGCTGCCAGGCTTCACTCGGCCTCACTAGGCCTCTCACAAACGGTGTCCCACACACACGGAGCACAGGCCTCACGCCTCACACCGAACACACCTGTCTCAAATCACCAGGGTTTATATATCCTGTGCACAGACACACACATACTGACAGGACCTTGCTGATGTCAGTCATGTGATCAGTCAGCTGTGTGTATAGGTCCTGTGTGCTGTCCCAGTTATGTGTACAGACCTTTACTGTGCATACAGGACCTGTGTGATGTCACAGTCATGTGATCAGTCAGTTAAAGGGGAAGGAACATGGTCAGGTAAAACACATCCTGGACCATTTACAGTAATTCTAGCAAGCTGCTGCATTACAGTTAGTAATGTAAAACAGCAAGCCATATCTTACCTTATCATTTAGTGCCGCTGAATTTCAGGTATGTGCAGAGCTGTTGCAGAGGAAAAAATCTAATTTTGTTTTACTAATAGCGTGCTCCTACTACAGTATCTGAGCAACATGAGTGGGAAAAAGAGAGGTCGTGGTGGAAGAGGGAATAGGCTTGGTGGCTTGGTGTTCAAGGTATACGTGGAGTAGGTGGTAATGTTAGTGAAAGCATTAGTGAACCAACACCGCCATTTCCTATCCAAAGACAACGGACAACTTCTGTTACAGGACGGGCTACTCCACTCTCTTTCTTTGGCAGCCGCACAGTGATACGCCTTGTTGATAAGGGCCAGAATGAGCAGGTGCTCCAGTGGATGGCAAGCGCTGCTTCAAGTGGCTTCTCCTCTTCTTCCTTCACCTCAACATCACACACAGTACAGTCCACAGAGGTGGCACCCCAATTACCCTTGCTTGCCATCATGTCACAACTGTCCAAGTGCCCAACTGACAAGCAAACCACAGATGGGCGAGTATGTAGTTCACCCATTCTATACCATGGGCATCAGAAGTGTACGCCAAACATTCACAGAGTCAAGAAGAGGAGGAAAGCATCTGCACCGATGGCCAAAATTTTTTACTTTGGATTCGGAGCAGGACAGAGTAGGATCCGAGCAGGTTCCTGAACCTCATCACCAGACATTAACCACTGGGGAGCGAGGTGATCCTGATGAGACTCGAACCCAGACTCACGCAGCCAAGTAGCTCATCTGAGGAGGTGGAGGAGGAAGACAAGGAGGTTATCTTTCGCCCTACAGTGCAAACACAGAGTGATGCAAGCACGAGGAGCACTGCATCCTTAGCCACAACTGTGACTGTGGCCAGCAGCGGTCATGGGTCTGCAGCTTGCAGGGGTGGAAAGGGTTGCCTAGCCTGGGCCTTTTTTGAGACCGCAAAGGATGAGCCAACTCACGTTATCTGCACACTTTGCCAGAAAAAACTTAGTAGAGGGAAAAAGTGCAATAATTTGACTAATACATGCATGAACCTTCACATGCGCACACAACATGCATTACGCTGGAAATCTCACTGCGTTAAAATGCAGACCAGTGCACCTCAACAACCATCAGCTGCCCCATCAACTGCATCCGCTGCTTCTTCCTCCTCCTCTGTTACCGTGCCAAGCATCCCACCACTAAACTTCTGATTCTCTACCCGCTCCAGTCAGGCTGAGTAAGAGCCCATCAGCTGTAACGGAAGTGGACATGCCTGCTGTGTTTGTTTCACCGAGCACACCACACGTTTCTCAATCCACCATAACATCTGCACCTGCACCACACTCACAGTCCAGCAGTTTCTCTGTTTCACCATACTCTGCACTATCTCAGTACTGCAGCCAGCTCTTGGTCCCACAGTTGTGGTCACGTAAAAGATTGTTTCATCCTACACATGACAAAGCTAAGAGGTTGAACTCCACTGTCTCAAATCTGTTGGCCATGGAAATGCTTCCTTTCCGCCTGGTAGATACAGACAGTTTCCAAAAGCTGATGGCCATCACAGTCCCCCAGTACCAGTTGCCCAATCGCCATTACGTCTCTAAGAAAGCTGTGCCTGCGCTACACCAGCATATCACAGACAACATCACCCATTCCTTGACTAAATCTATATCTGCCAGGATGCATTTCACCACAAACACCTGGACGAGTAAGCATGGCCAAGGGCGTAACATCGCACTGACTAGGCAATGGGTGACTCTGGTGGCTGTGGGGACAGGCGGGGAAGGGGTTGCTCCATAAATCTTGGAATCCCCAAGGCTTGCAGAAGAAACCTCTGTATTTTACACTTCCTCCACTGCTTCTGCATTCTCCACCTCCTCTAGGGCCTCCACCTACGCAATCAACCTCTGCCTGAATGAGACACGAGTTCCAACAGTGCAAAGTGAATCCATACCAGCTCCGTACTGCGCAGCCAGAGCTCACAGCAATCGGGCAGTCTTCAAATTGATATGCCTTGGAGATTACAGTCATACAGCTGAAGAGTTGTGGACAGCTCTCCAGGCTCAGTTTCAGCATTGGCTGTCTTCGCTGAACTTGGAGTCAGGGAAGGCCTTTTGGTGGCCCTATGCTGAGGCAAACTCACACACATGCCTTGCATGGCTCACATCTTCAACCTGGTGGTACAGCGATTTCTCCGCCACTATCCCGGCCTGGATGAGCTGCTTCAGAAAGTATGGAAGCTGTGTGCTCACATCCATCGTTCGCATCCCTCATGTCATCTACTTGCATCGATACAGAGGTCTTTCTTCATTCCAGTTAACAGGTTGATATGTGGTGTACTGACGCGGTGGAATTCTACTCTGCACATGTTGCAGCAACTGTGGCAGCAGCAATGAGCCCTGATGCAGTATGTCATGTCGTATAGCCTAAGCCAACGCAGTACGGATGTGGGGCATATCACGTTTACGGAGTGGGACCAGGTTAAGGACCTCTGTACAGTTTTGAAATGGCTACTAAACTAGTTAGCGCTGACAATGCCATCATCAGCATCACTATTCTAGTCATCTACATGCTGGAGAAGACTTTGAATAGCGTGCGACAGGAGGTGGTGGTCCCAGAAGAAGAGGAAGATCTAGAAGGGATAAGAATGTCTCAAAGTTCCAGACTGTCGTCACAAAGGTGGATGCCAAGTGAAGGTGGTTTCCTGTGATCGAGGGGGTTTGGTGATACCATACATACTGTTAGTGAAGGTGCAAGAGCCAAGGAACAAATGGAGGAGGAAGAGGTGATGGGTGAGCAACAGTCAGAAGATGAGGAGGATAATCATCCCCTCTCTGTTGAACATCGTTGACAGGAGGGGACGGAGGAAACATGCATCAGTGTTAAGCAGCCAACAATAGAGTCTGGCTTTGGACCACCTGGAACAGCCCGACATATGAGTGCCTTCTTGCTGCACTTTCTGTAACATGATCACCGTATAGTTAGGAATTAGTGTTGAGCGATACCTTCCGATATCAGGAAATATCGTATCGGATTGGATCGGACCGATACCCAAAAAGTATCGGATATCGCCGATTCTGATACCGGAAACCAATGCAAGTCAATGGGACACAAATATCGGAATGAAAATAAACCCTTTCTTTCCTTGTAGGTTAATTCTACATGAAGTAAAACAACTAAGAATAATGTAGAATGTATTACGCGAAAAGCCGGCAATTCAGCAGCGGCATACACCGGTACCCGACAATTTACAACAGAAAGAATAGAGCTTCACACATAGATTAGATAGATAGAAACATGTCAGTCACATATATATGAAGTACAGTGACAGTGTTGCTTACTGTACTTGTCATTTAGTGTAAAGGATTTATTAAAAAAAATAATAGTGTTTTCATGCACCGTCTCTTTAAAAAAGCCGGCCGGCAATTCAGCAGTGGTACCCGACAATTTACAACAGAAAGAATAGAGCTTCACACATAGATTAGATAGATAGAAACATGTCAGTCGCATATATATGAAGTGCAGTGACAGTGTTGATTACTGTACTTGTCATTTAGTGTAAAGGATTTATTAAAAAAATAATAGTGTTTTCATGCACTGTCTCTTTAAAAAAGTCGGCCGGCAATTCAGCGGCGGTACCCGACAATTTAGAATAGAAGGAATAGAGAATCACACATAGATTAGATAGATAGAAACATGTCAGTCACATATATATATGCAGTACAGTGACAGTGTTGATTACTGTACTTGTCATTTAGTGTTAAAATAAAGGATTTATTTAAAAAAAATTGGCGTGGGGTTCCCCGTAATTTTAGTCTCTAGCGGAGGTTAAGCAGACGGCTGGGGCAGATGTTTGAAGCCTGGGAAGGGGGTAATACCCACGGAGCTTCCCAGGCTACTAATATCAGCCCCCAGCTGAATACCTAGCCTTAACTAGCTATTAAAATAGGGGACCCCCCCCAAAAAAAATGACGTGGGGTCCCCCCTAATTTAATAGCTAGCAAAGGCTAGGCAGACAGCTGGGGGCTGATATTAATAGCCCAGGAAGAGTGCCATGAATATTGGCCCCTTCCCAGGCTAGAAACACCAGCCGTCAGCCGCCCCAGAAATGGCACATCCATAGGATGCGCCAATTCTGGCACTTAGCCTTGCTCTTCCCACTGCCCTGTAGCGGTGGCAGTGGGGTAATAGGGTTGGGGTTGATGTCAGCTTATAATGCCAGCTGACATCAAGCCCAGGTTAGTAATGGAGAGGCGTCTATAAGACACCCCCATTACTAACCCCATAGTCAAAGTTAAAAAAAACGCAAACACCCAGAATAAAGTCCTTTAATTGAAATAAAGACACAATTCTTTATTGTTCTAAATTAAACTCTACTTACCGTCACGCCCATTCCAGCTGAAGCCAACGATCTCCTGCAATAAAAGAAAAGTAATAAAGCAACCTCATCCTTACCTTTCCATGGTTCCCACGACAGCTTCAGCTCTGCTACATCGAGATGACAGGCTGGACCGCAGCAGAACGATGCCATCCAGCCTGTCATCCCGCAGACACTGAGAAGTGCAGGCTTGCTTGCGCTCCTCAGTGTCTCGCTGTGACGGCATAAAGATGAGCCGAGGTCATGTCCAATGAACTCGGCTCACCTCATGCACGTCACTGACAGCGTGGGAAAATTCTCACGCTGAAGCGCTGAGTGCAGGAGAATTTTCCCACGCTGTCAGTGACGTGCATGAGGTGAGCCGAGTTCATTGGACATGACCTCGGCTCATCTTTATGCCGTCACAGCGAGACACTGAGGAGCGCAAGCAAGCCTGCGCTTCTCAGTGTCCGCGGGATGACAGGCTGGATGGCAGCGTTCTGCTGCGGTCCAGCCTGTCATTTCAATGTAGCAGAGCTGAAGCTGTCGTGGGAACCATGGAAAGGTAAGGATGAGGTTGCTTTATTATTTTTCTTTTATTGCAGGAGATCGTTGGCTTCAGCTGGAATGGGCGTGATGGTAAGTATGGTTTAATTTAGAACAATAAAGAATTGTGTGTTTATTTTAATGAAAGGACTTTTTTCTGGGTGTTGTGTTTTTTTTAAATACTTTACTAGAAATTCATGGTGGTCATGTCTAATATTGGCATGACCCCATGAATTTCGGGCTTAGGGCCAGCTGATAATGCCAAGCTGCCCCTAACCCCTTTATTACCCAGTGAGCCACCGCACCAGGGCCCTGGATGAGTTGGATACAGCGCCAGAAGATGGCGCTTCTATGAACGCGCCATTTTTTGGGGTGGCTGCGGACTGCAATTTGCAGCGGGGATGGCCCAGAAAGCTTGGGCCTCCCTGCGCTGCAAATTCCAGCCCCCAGCTGCCTAGTTGTACCTGGCTGGACACAAAAACAGGGCGAAGCCCCAAGTCAATTTTTTTTAAATTATTTCATGAAATAATTATAAAAAAAAGGGCTTCCCTATATTGTTGTGTCCGGCCAGGTACAAATAGGCAGCTGGTGGTTGGGGGCAGCCCGTTCCTGCCTGCTGTACCTGGCTGGACACAAATATAGTGCGAAGCCCCACTTCAATTTTTTTTTAATTATTTCATGAAATAATTAAAAAAAAAGGGCTTCCCTATATTGTTGTGTCCGGCCAGGTACAAATAGACAGACGTCTGGGAGTTGGGGGCAGCCCGTTCCTGGATGCTGTACCTGGCTGGCATACAAAAGTATGGCAAAGCCCACGTCAAAATTTTTGGGAAAAATTAATTAAAAAATAAATAATAATTTAGGGACTGCATCTTTATTAACCCCTCAAGTGTCATTTAGTGTTAAAATAAAGGATTTATTAAAAATTAAATTGGCGTGGGATCCCCCATAATTTTAGTCTCTAGCGGAGGTTAAGCAGACGGCTGGGGCAGATGTTTGAAGCCTGGGAAGGGGGTAATACCCACGGAGCTTCCCAGGCTACAAATATCAGCCCCCAGCTGAATACCTAGCCTTTACTAGCTATTAAAATGGGAGACTCCCCCCCCAAAAAAATACGTGGGGTCCCCCCTATTTTAATAGCTAGCAAAGGCTAGGCAGACAGCTGGGGGCTGATATTAATAGCCCAGAAAGGGTGCCATGAATATTGGCCCCCTCCCAGGCTAGAAACACCAGCCGTCAGCCGCCCCAGAAATGGCGCATCCATAGGATGCGCCAATTCTGGCACTTAGCCTCGCTCTTCCACGCTGCCCTAGTGCGGTGGCAGGGGGTAATAGTGGTGGGGTTCATGTCAGCGCCAGCTGCCATGAAGCCCAGGTTAGTAATGATGGGCTTCTATAAGACACCCCTATTACTAACCTACAAAGTGTTAAAAATAAAAAACACACACTACACCCAGAAAAAAAAAAATTTATTTGAATTAAAACACACCATTTTATTTAATTCTTAGTTTACTAAAAAAAAAAAATAGTTACCTGTCCACGTTCCTGCGCTGATCTCCCATGCACAGCTGTCACATCTGGAGATGGTGACAGCTGTGCATGGCTGCTGTAAGCTCAAAATACAGCAATAGGGTTTCAAAGGTAACCACAAAATAGAGTAGGTAGTCTAGCAAGTATAGTGGTGCTACAAACAATTAAAACTTAGCATTTAATGGAAATGAATAAAAAAAAATGATAAACGAGTCACAGGGACCTAAAAGCAAGAATATGCCTGCCTGTAGTGGTAAATAGCCATAATAATCGGTAACTTGTTATGTCCAGGGGTGCGGAAATATGTTATCTAGACATAGTCTACCCGTAACATAACACAGATAAAATGGCAGAAAAAAGTGGAGCTCTCAAGACAATGTCTCAGCATATAATGTCTCAGCATATAAGAACCTTCGTACATATAGACAGATTATAGTGAGCATATAGACCTTAAATATACTATTGGAACAGCCTCACCAAATAAAATGTCGGTTCTTGCTCTCTGGCTTTAAGACAGCTCCATGTGGTGGGGCATCTAAACCTTTTCAGCCTCCAAAAGACCACAGCACACCGCTCCCGACGCGTTTCATTGCCTCAGCTAATCATCAGGGGAGAAGAGGGTGTCACACAGTATGGAGGCTGGCATCAATCGCTCAGCCTCTCCATCAGACAGCTCAAAAGAACAAACAAATAGGTCCTCCTTTTAAATATGACCGCGCTGACATGCGAGCGCGTCACTTCCGGTTCCGGCGAGACTCGTGTCCGGTATGTGGTGGCGCAAACGTCACTTCCGGTGCGCGCGTCCCAAAGCAAACAAACGCGCTGACCAGGTGACGAAATATAGGGGGAAGGAACGCAGAGTGCCCATACGTAACACACTGCAGTGGGTGGCAACGGAACCCCCACCCAAAATCACCCCGGCCCGGAGAAGTGTCCAGAACAGAACGGTATCGGACACTACTCTGGCTACATACCATACCATATACCGCGCCGTATCAAATGACCACGCGTAATATACCCCAGTGGTCAAAAGCCAGAAGCAACTTCACGGGTCTATCCCAACCAGTGATACTGGGGCAGAGGCAAAGAGCACACATAATACCCAAAATAAAGCAGAAATGCAGAGAAGTCAAAACACGACAATCTCTTAAAGTACAAGGAACGGGAAGGAGACTGGGGAGGACACTGGGGAGGACACTGGGGAGGACCGCACCTCCAAACCACAGGGGGAAGAAAAGAGGGAGAAGAAGAGGGTAAGAGAGAGAGAAACGTGGGAAAGAAGGGTGGATGACAGAGCATATGTTGCAGGAGTATATATTAGTCATAAGTAAATAAGTGCGAAAAAGATGTAAATAGGGAAGGGGAGATATAACGAGGGGACTATAAAGCCCTATTAATGGACTAATTAAGACTCTCCCTACCTGTCAGTGGAGGTTGGCACCCTAAAACCTGCGCAAATGGCGCCCCCACTCCGCGGCGGCTGTCCCTACTCTCCTCACCCTGATTCACCCTGCACTCATAGAAAAGACCTAAAGGACAACTGTTCATTCAGGCCATGAGGGGCCATAGTCTGCAACCTAAAAATCCACTTGGTCTCCCTTTGGAGGATCAACTTATCCCAATCGCCCCCTCTTGGCGGGGCAGTCACTTTATCGATTCCCATGAATCGTATCATATCCGTGCTATTAGGATGCACGTTGTTTACATGCCTCGCCAGGGGGGTGTCCCTTTTCAGGGCGATGTCACGTTGATGTTCCCCCACTCTTCTTCTCAGTTCTCTTTTAGTTTTCCCCACATACTCCACCCCGCACACACATGTGGCCATATAGATTATCCCCTTGGATCTGCAATTGATGAAATGTTTTATGATGAAGGTTTCTCCGGTGACATTGCTCTTAAAGTCCTTTCCTTGTACCATCACTTGGCATGATACACATCCACTACATCTGAAACTGCCATTGATGGAGCTTTTTAACCAGTTGTTTCCCAGATGGCCTGTGTAGTGACTGTGGACCAATCTGTCCCTAAGGGACCTGCCCCTTTTATAAGTAATCAGAGGTCTTGAGTCAACCGAATCACCTATGTCCTCATCCATTTGGAGGATCGGCCAATGTTTTTGTAGTATCTCACGAACTGTGTGTGCCTGATTAGAGAAAGTAGTAATCAGCCTACATGGGGTGCTGTCCTTGTTAGCTTTACAAGGTGGGTGTAGTAAGGAGGTGCGGTCACTAGCCATAATCTCGCCATAGGCCTCAGCCACCACCTTCTTCGGATAACCCCTTTCATGGAAACGCCGACAAAGGTCACTGGCCTGAGCTCTGAAAGTAACGTCATCGGAACAATTTCTTCGGATCCTCATGAACTGCCCCTTAGGAATACCCCTCTTGAGGGGGACAGGATGGTTACTCTCCCACCTGAGAAGGGAATTCGAAGCAGTCGTTTTTCTATAAGTGCTTGTCCCTATCTCACCATCCATCCTTAACTGAATGAGGACATCAAGAAAAGGCAGTTCATGAGGACCAAACTCGAAAGTAAAGTGTAAGTTGAGGTCGTTGTGGTTCAGTACATCAACGAGGTCCCCGAAGGATTTTTTGTTTCCCTTCCACTATACCAGGACGTCGTCGATGTACCGAACCCACAACAGGATGTTTTCAGCACCCATGACGGGGATAACTCCAAAAACGACAGTTTCCTCCCACCAGCCCAGGTAAAGATTGGCATACGAGGGGGCACAGGGGCTCCCCATCGCAGTGCCCCTGAGCTGGTGGAAGTACTTCCCGCCGAAAAGGAAGACATTTTTCGTCAGACAGAATTGAAGGGCCTCCATGACAAAGATATTATGTCTCTCAAATTGCTTGCCCCTCCCGCTGAGGAAAAACCGAATCGCTTCTAGACCCTTATCATGAGGTATTGAAGAGTACAATGACTCGACATCGATACTAGCCAATGTCACATCTTTGTCTACCGTCAAACCCTCCAATTTGCGGAGCAGGTCGTTGGTGTCGCCAATGAATGAGTTAAGGCTTGATACAAAGGGTCTGAGTACCTTCTCAAGGTATACTCCCAAATTTTGGGTCAGATTATCAACCCCCGATATGATTGGGCGTCCTTTAAGTGGACTCAAACCCTTGTGCACCTTTGGCAGACTGTAAAAAGTTGCCATTACTGGGTGAACTGGGCAAATGAAGTCCCTCTCCTGTTTATTTAAGACACCATCATTCAGGGCTCCATTAGCCAGTTCCACCAACTGTTGAGAAAATCCCTTTGTGGGATCCGCATTCAATATACGGTAACATTCGCTTACATTCAGTATTACCGTACACATCGAGTGATACTCGCTGGTGTCCATGATCACCACGTTACCGCCTTTGTCTGACGGTTTAATAGTGATAGAGTGATCATTTTCCAAGGACCTCAGGGCCTGCATCTCCCGATGTGTAAGGTTGTACTTAGCCCACCTTTGATGGCTCTCAAGGTCTCTCAGATCTTTACTCACCATGCTCAAAAACACATCAATTGGACTCAAGTCATTTTGTGGTGGTGGCATTTTGGTGCTCTTCAATTTTAGATTGGTAAACGGGCCCTTGCCTTCCCAGTTAGGATCCGAATCACTAAGGTGAAAGAGGGTCCTAATAACAGGCAAAAGTTCCTCACGTACTCCAAGCTCAGCACAGGCCTGATTATCGTTCCTAATGAAGTGCTTTCGCCACTTCAACTTACGCACAAACAGATTTACGTCCTTAATGACATCAAAGGAATTATAGTCCGTTGTCGGTACAAAAGTCAGGCCCTTTCCCAAAACCTCCAATTCTGGAGGATTAAGTCTCCTAGAGGATAAGTTAATGATCTGGGGACTCATTGTGCTAGTGGGGGGTTGCTTACGTTGAGGTGATTCCGCAGCGGATAACCCTCCTCTAAAAAATGAGTCCTAGGGGGGGGGATCTCCTATTACTATTGTTGCTGCCGCGACCCTTTCCACCCCCTCTCCCCTTCTGCCTACCTCGATGTGATTTGGATCTACCCTCAGACTCAGATAGATCCGTGTCAGTAGACGAGAGGTCTGTGTCTGGATGCCTCGGACCCCTACTAGTGAGGAAATTGTAAGCCTTATTCTCCTTGAAATCCTGTAAATCCTTAACAAAGAATTTGTGCTTACGTTCCTTCAGGTGATATTGAAATCTTTCTATTGTATTCTGAAGTAGTGTTTCTTTAATACTAAATTCAGGTTCAAGGGAGAATTTTTTTGTTAATTCCACTTGTGTTTTCAGTAGTTCATTCAAAGTGGCTAGTGTAATTCTTTCCTCATCCAGGAGCAATTTCATTAGCCTAAGGGAGCTCGCAGTCGCTTCCTTTTCCCAAAGATTTAACAGGGCCTGACTTTTGTACCGAAATGAAGGTAGCAATGTTATCCGAAGATTTTTAGGGACGATACCCGCCCTAAGATAGTTGTCAAGTGTTTGTACTTCCCACCAGGACGTAATCTGTTGTTTGTAGAGTTTTGTCAGTTCCTTGAAGGCAGCCGAGAAGGTGGGGGTGTACTTTTTTTGGGCAAAAGTGTGCTCAGAGAAAACCTCTTTAGCCTCAGTGGCCCACTGGCTAGTGTCTATTCCCGCTGACAGAAATCCAGCCATACCACTTCTAGAAACACCAGCCGTCAGCCGCCCCAGAAATGGCGCATCCATAGGATGCGCCAATTCTGGCACTTAGCCTCGCTCTTCCACGCTGCCCTAGTGCGGTGGCAGGGGGTAATAGTGGTGGGGTTCATTTCAGCGCCAGCTGCCATGAAGCCCAGGTTAGTAATGATGGGCTTCTATAAGACACCCCCATTACTAAACTACAAAGTGTTAAAAATAAAAAACACACACTACACCCAGAAAAAAAATAATTTATTTGAAATAAAACACACCATTTTATTTAATTCTTAGTTTACTAAAAAAAAAATAGTTACCTGTCCACGTTCCTGCGCTGATCTCCCATGCACAGCTGTCACATCTGGAGATGGTGACAGCTGTGCATGGCTGCTGTAAGCTCACACTGCCGGGAACACGTCCGCTCCCGGCAGCGGGAGCCACTGACTGAGGTCACCGGAGTGCATTCAGGCAGCGCAGCTCCGTTGACCTCCTTTACGGCACTGCTGTACCGTGGGAATTTCTCACGGTACAGCGGGGCCGTAAAGCAGCTAACCGGAGCAGCGCTGCCTGAACTCCGGCGAACCTGCTTATGCAATGACCGGGCTGCTTTACGGCCTCGTCATTCTAGCGGCGGCGGCGGTTCAGAGCGGTCACATTCTATGTGGCTGCTCTAAACTGGAGATCTTCGTGGGACACTCGTGGACTACTATGGAGGGTTAAGGATAAGGTTGTGGTTTATTATTTTATATTTTATTACAGGAGATCGATGGCTTCGGGGAATTAGGTGTCTAGGTGAGTATAGGTGTATTTTTTTATTTTTTACTTTATTTTAGGTGGCGATCGGCGGGGACAGGTAATGTATGAACTAATTTATTTTAGGTAACCACTGGCCACCAATGACATGTATTTAAAATTTATTGGGGACCAAAAACAAAAAAAATATATGGGGGCCTAAAGAAATAAAACATGTATAGGGCCAAAATAACATATGGGGCAGTTTAAATAGCAGGATCAGGCTGATGGGAACTACTGCTCCCATCAAGCTGATCCTGCTGGCACAAGTGTACGGGGGACAGACATAGGCCGATGGGAGTAGTAGTGTCACATCGGCCTATGTTTGCCTGCACGCACACACCCGCAGACATCGCACAGACATCGCGCACACCCGCACAGACACCGCGCACACCCGCAGACACCGCACACACACCGCGCACACCCGCACACATCGCACAGACACCCACACACACCAATCATGACCGGTCTGGGAGGTGAGGCTGACCTATGCGGCTGTGGGAAAGTTCATGTAAGTTCATGCAGTCAAGCATGAACTCACATGAACCCTCTGAGGGCACCGCGGCTACTTCAAATGAACAGCTGATCGGCATCACCTGATACCTCAGCTGTTCATTTGAAATAACTGGCGGGAAAGCGCAGCACAGAACGGGAAAGCCGACAGTGAAGTCTTTTCACTGCCGGTTTCCCCGCCCGGGTCCTTCGCTCCCCGCTCCTTGGTGCTGCGCTCCCCGCCCGGTCCTAACTTACGATCGGGATGGGAGGTGGCGAGGGGAGCGGAGGATCGGGATGGGAGGCTGCGGGGAAGCAGTATGGGGCTGTGTGATTGTTTAAAAGCCGGCGGCTTTTTACTGCCCGCCGGCTTTTAAACAATCAGGAGAATTCTCTCACGCTAGGATGGCATTCTGATGACAGGCTGGATCGCAGCTGAGCGCTGCCATCCAGCTTGTCATCCTTCAGAGACACTGCAGAGCGCAGGCATTATGGGAACTTCCGATTCCGTTATTCGATATTCTAAAAGTATCGGAATTAAGTATCGGAATTCCGATACCACGAATATCGGCCGATACCCGATATTTCAGTATCGGAATGCTCAACACTAGTTAGGATTCAAAATAATGCTGACTGGGCTGCCACTCTGTTAGATCCACGTTATAAGAGTAAATTTTGCCAGATGCTTCCTGACCTGGAAAGGGACACGCTAATGTTGGAGTATCGAAACAAGCTTTTAAGCAACCTTAATAGAGCTTTTTTCCAAGATACAAGTGAGGCACATAGAGTGCATCGCAGCTGTAGTCTTTCAACCTCCAGCACGTCAGTTCGTCAATGCCAAAACATTAGCAGCAGCAGAGTAAATGGCAGAAGCAATTTCTGTGAGTCCTTTCACACGCTTTTAGACTTGCTCATGCACCAGCACAACAGAGTACAAGTCTGACACGTGAAGAACGACTGGAGAGGATGGTGAAGGACTATCTAGAGCTCAATACAAATACCATCAGTGAGGATTTTGACCCTTTTACATTTTGGTCTTCAAAAATGGATGAATGGCCTGAGCTCGCCTGTCACGCCTTAGAGGTTTTATCATGCTCGGCAGCCAGCGTTCTCTCAGAACGTGTGTTCATCACTGCAGGTGGTGTCCTGATGGATAAGCTCAGTCCCATGAAAGTGTTGACCCCCTAACTTTGATCAAGATGAACAAGTCATGGATCTCAGAGGACTCTTGGACCCCTATTGCAGACTGTACAGAGTAGGCGATGTTGAAGTTTTTGGTGTGCTGCATTGATCTTGCGGAATTGCAGTCTGTGATATGGGTTGTGTGCCTGCAGGTTTTGGGCCCTAATTTTTGGGAATGTGGAGAATACAGATTTGGTCTCTCAATCCATTGGGTTGGCTGTAGTGGAACAGGTGTTGGTCCCCATTATACTTCTTGTACGCTAGTGAAATTGATGCCACTTTGGTGGTTTTAGGCCCTAAATCTTTTCAAATGGGAACAGTCCTGAGTGGGTCTCCATTAGTGATAAGCGAACGTGCTCGCCACTGCTCGGTACTCGCCCAAGCATCACTGTGCTCGACAAGCTCGGCGCTCGTCGAGTATTTCCGGGGTAGCTCAGCGGGAGCTCGGGTCTCCTCCCTACATGTTTGGCGCTCTTTACAGAGCCAATGAACATGCAGGGATTGCCTGCCACTCACTGTAATGCCGCAGCCATGTTGATTGTAGCATTACAGTAATTGGCTGGCCGCACAGCGTCATCAGGTCTAGATAAGACCTAGCGCCGCCATGCTTGTCACAGTCACTCCGGAATCAGACAGTGTAGGGAGAGGTGCTGCTGAGCTAGGGAGAGATTTGCTTGTTTATAGTTAGTGTAGGTGTACCAAACTATATTAGAGACACATATCCATCTCAACAAACAGTCCTTTTGAGGACTAATCTATCTGCAGAGATATCAGGCAGGCATTGTATATAGGCAGGCAGGGTATATAGCTGACTGCAGTGCACATAGCACAAGAGACTCCATTCCAGTTTTGTCTGCTGCTGCTGCTGTTAGATATATCCAGGCCTCAGGGGCCAGGAATAATTTTTTGGGGGATCTTAATTCTCATTATTTGCTTAAAAAGCAATCCAGAGAACACTGTTTTTCTGCGCCATTTGTTTGTTGGCACTGCAGAATACAGCCAGGTCCTTTCCATATTACAGCACTAAAAATCTAGCTATTTAAAACTGTGGTTTGTCCGTCACACGGATCACATATAATTGCACTGAAAATACAGCCATTTCTGGCCTCCATTAAAAATTTGTTTCAGTGTGTCAGTTAAGCAATTGACACCAGTTTGCTGTTCAAAATAGTTACCTAGAGGCCAGGCATTTAAAACTGTGGTTTGTCCGTCACACGGATCACATATAAGTTCGCTACAAATTCAGTCATTTGTAGTGAGCATGGAAGATATTGTCCTCCATTTGAAATAGGCAAGGCACGTGGCAAGGGACGGGGAACTGGACGCGATGATGATGGTGCATGAAGAAGCGGAGGCCGTGGGCAAGCTGAAATTGTGGCACAACAAACACCCACATCTTCTCGCTCAACCTTCCTGTTCCAATTAATAGGGGACCACTGAACACCACTATTGAACACAGAGCAGTGTGAAAAGGTTATTGGTTGGATAGCAGATAATGCTTCCAGTCACTTAACCACCATCATCTTGTCTTCCACACGGTCAAGTCTCAGTAGTTGTGAGTCTGGACCGCATATTCCTCACCATGCACCTCCTACCTCCCACCATGCCGAGTGCCATAGACACCTGATCCCACACTTGGACACTCTGAAAAGCTGTTCACTTTCCTATTTATAGATTTGGGCCTCTTGCCCGGTCCACTTGAAGCGGGGCAAGAGGAGATCACATGTAGTGATGCCCAAATATTTGAGCAGCCACGGTCACATGAAGGCAACGGTGGGAAAGTGTCACAAGTGGTGGACGATGATGAGGCACAATTGATAGAAACAAAGAAAATTACGTCACTTCCACTACAATAAATAGGTGTGAACAGGTGCTTACTAAGAGCAGCTACCTCCAATAGAAATAAATGAAAAAATGTTTTGAATTTTTTTTAGCTCTTGTAAATATGAAGTATGAAAAATGAATAACATTACTGCTGTAAAATAAATGAGAAATCTTAGCGCATAAATTGGCCAATTCATGTGTACCTGCCATTTTTCATTTATTTCTATTTTCTACAGTAGTTATGCTATTCATATTTCATATTTCATATCTATATACACAGTGTTACAGTGTGCTACTTATTTGTTCATTATATATGGAGGTAGCTGCTCTTAGTAAGCACCTGTTCACACCTATTTTTTGTAGTGGAAGTGCCATCATTTTCTTTGTTACTAGATTTAAGCTTTGAGCACTCCACCCCCATGCCGCAGGTGGTTTTAAATGCATCAGGATCTGACTTTCCCACACATAAGCAGACGGAGGTCTCTTAGAGAGGTATTCACATGGCTAGGTCCTGACATCGAGAAACGCCTTACCGCGGCTGTCAGGTACACATGAATTGGCCAATTTATGCGCTAAGATTTCTCATTTATTTTACAGCAGTAATGCTATTCATTTTTCATACTTCATATTTACATGCGCTAAAAAAAAATTTCAAAAATTTTTTCATTTATTTCCATTTTCTACAGCAGTTATGCTATTCATATTTCATATTTCATATCTATATACTCAGTGTTACAGTTTGCTACTTTATTTGTTCACAATTGCCAGAAAGTCAGGAGTGCGGAAGTGGAAGACGAGGTGGTGGATGATATAGTAACAGACCCAACCTGGCAGGAGGACATGCAAAGTGAGGAGAGCAGCACACAGGGTGAGGGAGGCTGAGAACCCCAACAGGCAGGAAGAAGCAGTGTGGTGGCTTCAGAAAGAAGGTAGGCAACCATTCCCTGTAACACCAACATGAAGGAAGTTGTCAGTACAACTGTTAGGTCTTCCCGAGTCTGGTTGTTTTTTAAAGACTCGGCCGATAATCCCAAAAAGGCCATTTGCAGCACCTGCCAGGCTAACATCAGCAGGGGTGGCAAAACGACCAGCCTGACCACCACCAGCATGATCAGGCACATGGCAGCAAAGCACCTGACTTTGTGGGCCAAACCCCAGGGTCCAGGAATAGTGTCTGCGGGTGGCACCACTGCCTCTTCCTCTGTTGTGCATGCAAGCCAATCCCCTGTCCATGGTTCATGCGAAAATGCCTCCTGCCCTGCGCCTGTCATTGCACACTCAAGTAGCATCATGAGGAAGCACGTCCACATCCTTGTCCCAACGCAGCGTTCAGTTGTCCATACGCCAGTCCTTGGAACGCAAGACCAAATACGCAGCCAACGCCCCACAGGCCACACTACTAAATTCCCACATTTCGCGAGTGCTTGCGTTCGATATGTTGCCTTTTAGACTCGTGGAGACGGAAGCATTCCGCAACCTGATGGTTAGCAGCCGTTCCTCGGTACTCGGTCCCCAGCCACCACTATTTCTCCCGGTGTGCCATCCCCGCATTACACAAGCACGTGTCCCAAAACATTAGCCGTGCCCTCAATGACGCAGTTACCGGGAATGTCCACCTAACTACGGACAGGTGGACAAGTGCTTGTGGGCATGGACGGTACATCTCGCTGATGGCACACTGGGTTAACATAGTGGAAGCCGGGACTCAGTCGAACTTTGGATGGAACACGTCCTCCCCACGCCAAGGGTCGCAGGCCCCAGGTCAATCAGGGTTGCCCCCACAGTCTACAGCTCCTGCACCTCATCCTCCTCAGCCTCCTCCTCGTCTTCAGCCTCCATCTCTGAATTGGCCACATCAGTCACAAGCTGGAAGCACTGCAGCACTGCCTCAGCCAACAGGCTGTGTTGAAGCTAATATGCTTAGGTGACAAACCGCACAATGCTGAAGAGGTCTGGACAGCTCTGAAAGAGCAGGCAGATCTGTGGCTCACACCTCTAAACCTACAGCTAGGCATGGTCGTGTGTGACAATGGCCGGAACCTGGTGGCAGCTCTGAGGCAAAGCAAGCTCACACACTTACCATGCTTGGCCCATGTGCTTAACCTCATGGTTCAGTGATTTCTCAAATCCTACCCAGAGTTGCCGGATCTGCTTGTTAAAATATGACGACTGTGTGCCCATTTTAGAAAGTCACCTACAGCTTCCACCGCCCTTGCAGTGTTTCAGCAGCATTTGCAGATTCCGGCTCACAGACTGGTGTGTGATGTCCCCACACGTTGGAACTGTACACTACAGATGTTGGGAAGGATTTGTGAGCAGAAGAGGGCAGTTGTTGAGTACCAGTGTAGCACCCTGAGGATTCGGCTGCTACAGGAGTATTGCACCTCAACCCAGAGGTGTGATATTCCACTCCCGGGTAAGGATGGAGTGTGGGACTGAGCTCGGTAGGCTGCATGCACTACACACATCCCATTTCCGAGGAACAGGCCGACGGTACTCCCACTTAGAAATGTGCAGGTACGACCGAGTCTGTTCCTGGCTGGAGTGGGAGGGGGGTGGTACATCCCATGTAGTGTAGGGGCAGATAGGGGGAGCAGTCTGGGTAAAGTTAGGAGCTCATTGGGTGCTGGTCACCTGAGCTCACACATAGAGGGATATATAAGGTGGGCACCAACTAGAATCAGGGTCAGATGCAGAGAACAAGTCAGTTGGAGACAGCAAGACAGCTGCAGAGGAGCAGACAGCAAGCAGAGAGGAAGTCAGCCTGCAGCAAGAAAGAGACCCTGAGTGAGAGAGGAGCAAAGAAGGAGTACCCAGAGGGGAAAACAGAGAGGACCCAAGAACCCAAATTAAAGCACTGGGTGAGGAGTCGGCACAGGGTACCGGAACCCAAGCTGGTGGGGGCAGAAAACACACCCTAGCCAGAGACCGGAGGCCGTGGGCAGCATCTGCCACGGCCACCCATCACATTCACCCCGAAGGCACACCACATGAAGGGTCAGGGAACCCAAGGCCAAGGGTGTCCCAACAGCAGGCCCGAGGGAGCTGGACCTAGGTGGATCACTGGTGGGGACGGCTGAAGAAAGGACAGAGGGAGAGCTCAGGGCCACGCTCCGGACTTGTTTGGGGGTTGGCTGGATCCAGGACCTGGTGGACGCAGCACGGCTCGGGTGGTCACTAGCAGCTGGAGTGACCAGTACAACATCTGCAGTAAGTAAACACCCTTAACTGCACAACCCGACTCTGTCTTCACTGCCGTCTGCACTACACCACCACAACCCCCATCCTCTGCGCCTGTCCCCTCTGAGGCTATACCCCTCCCGTTGGGGGTTACCATCACAAGCTGCGCACCCACCATCAGCCTCAGCGGACCCTGCTGCAGCAGCGGCCACAGTGACCGCATCACAACGGGTGGCGTAGTCGACACAAAAGAACTTTAGTAACATCTGTAGAACTGCCACATCACACTGAGCTTGACGCCCTGGGCACGGGGCCGGGTCACAGCCGCTCGGAGACTACAACCCCCCATCTGATCCGGTGCCGGGTATTCCCCTCAAAAAGGAATATGTCCCAGGGGGCGCGTCACCAGCATCAACAAAGCTGTCGGTATTCAGTTCAGATTCCACACATAAGACCTCAGGAGAGGACATGGATGTCAGACATATGTACCATCCTTCAAAACTTTGAGGACTCCACCAAGATGGTGAGTGGCGATGACTCCATAATTAGCGCCACCATCCTGCTTCTCTGTCCTCTGAAGCACTCTCTGCTCACAATCAAAGAGGATGCATTGCAGACAGAGCACGATGAGATGGAGCAAGGAACCATACAGGGTGATTACACACAGCCCAGCCTTAGCTCATCCCAATATGGATTGGGTGACAATGAGGAAGAGAAGTAGGAGGAGGAAGAACAGGAGCTAGTTTCATGCACTATAGACGATAATACCTGCACAACTGTCATACCATCTGTTCAGCGTGGATGGCCTGAGGACAGAGAGGAGGAGGAGAGCATGGTCACTCATCCTCTTGGTGAGGACACGGAAGTCTTGCCTTTCTGGCACGCATGGCTGAGTTTATGTTATGCAGCCTTTCCCATGACCCTCGCGTTCTCAAAGTTTTGGGTGACAGTCATTACTGGTTGGTGACACTTCTAGACCCACGCTACAAGGAGAACTTTATATCTCTTATTCCTGAGGCGGACTGGTCTACAAAAATTGGGCAGTACCAGAAGGCCCTTATGAGGACCTATTAAAAAAAATTCCCATCTTAAAACGCTGGCGGCAGAGGTCATAGTTTGCTGGACAACCAAGGACTACAGGCGAGAGAGACACAACTCCAATCCAGCAGAGGCAGGGAGATACTGTCAACATTCTGGGTGAATTTTCTCAGCCCCTCCCATCGCACAAGCCCTAAGGCATGGGTACTCTCACAAGGAGTGCAAAGTTTGGGAAGAGGCTGAGGGAGTACCTTGTCGACTGTACCAACGTCCTCTGTGATTCCTCTATACCTTATAATTATTGGGTGTTCAAGGTGGATACGTGGAATGAACTGGCTCTCTATGCCTTGGAGGTCCTGGCCTGCCCTGCCGCTAGCGTTTTATCAGAGCGGGTTTTTACTGCCGCTAGTAGAATTATAACTGATAAGCTCATCCGCCTGTCAACTGAAAATGCTGACTCTTATAAAAATGAACAAGGGCTGGATTGGGCCAGACTTCTCAACGCCATCAAATGATAGCAGCGTAACATAAACTCAAATCCAGTGTCTTTTTTTTGCACCTTTTCACACCCACACATGGGTATACGCTTCCTGATTTTGGGTCTTTGCTCTTGTCCTCCTCCTTCTCCTCATCCTCCACCACCATATCACCGTGGTCCGTGATGCAACACCCACATAATTTATTTAAAGGGTGTTTATGATGCCCATAAAAAAAATGTTTATACAGTATGTTCATGTATACCCCCCAGGGTCTAATGTTTGTCAGCCCATACACTTAGTGCATGGGCATTACAAGTATAGGAGACCCTCTCCTTTCTAGTGAGAATTTGTCGTTACTGTGGCCCTGCTCTATGTGTCTTTAAATTCTTAGTGGGGTTTTTCCTAAATTTGGTCAGTCATTGGACTCACTGCATACCCTATAACTGTATAGCACACCCGCTCCTTTCTAATGGAAACATGTCGTACTCATTACTGTGGCCCTGCTCTATGTGTCTTTAAATTGTTAGTGGGTTTTTTCCCAAATTTTGGCAGCCCTTGCAGTCACAGCATGGGCATTACAACTATAGTAGACCCACTCCTTTATAACGGGAACATTTTTTTTACTTAGACCCGTCTCTATGTCTCTTGAAAGGGGTATTGGGTTGCGTCTGAATTTTTGGTAGCCCTTGCAGTCACTGGATACGCAGTAACAGTATAGAAGACCCACTCCTTTATAATGGGAACATTTTTTTTTACTGAGACCCTCCTCTATGTCTCTTCAATGGGGTATTGGGTTGCGTGCGAATTTTTGGCAGCCCTTGCAGTCACTGTATACGCAATAACAGTATAGGAGACCCAACCGGTGTTATTCATCATGGGCCTTGCTTGCGTTCCACTGTGGCCAGCATGTGGAACGCAAGTGCTCTAGACACAAAGAGACTGGGAGTTATGTTAGCGCGTCATTTCCGGTTGCGTTCCACAGCGATACACGGTGGAACTCATGGCATTTCCGGCTGCTATTTCTATGGCGGTTTATTTATACCGCTGCTGCCTCTATGGCGGATCATCTACACCGCACTGTTTGTGTCCTGGTATGCACACCTGTACCCGGACAACAAATGCCTTTTCCCTCTCACTCATTACACCTGACAATGGTCACATGCTCTTTGATCCTGGGTATTTAAACATGAGTAACACACTACCTCATTACCCCTGACGAAGCTGCTGGTGAGCAGCGACACGCGTTGGGTCCATTCACTTTGTAGGTAACTATATGCATTAATCCTTAATATAATGCTTTCATCTGCCAAGGCCACGTTTTTTACTGCAAATATTGATTGTTTATTAATATATTGATCCAGTGGTCAGTGACCTTATTTATTGTTTTTTATCTGGATTCAATTAATAGACGTTTTTTCACAGTGCCTACAAAGTTTAGAGGGGCCTTTGGCTAACCTGGTACTGCAGCATTCATGGGTGAGTCCATATACTGTGGGTCTCATTGCGTTTTCTGGACATAGATGCCCTCTTGTGGCCAACTAGGGGTATACTAACACTTTTGCTAAATGCTTCTAGACAATAGTTAGATTGTGCTTTCCTCACATGGAATAACCCCTATTTTTCCCAAAAACGCTGAGACACCCTATATGCCACATTGCATGTTATCATTATACAGCAGTGCCAAATATGTCACACATTTGTGTCTTTTATGTCGTATTGTTGTGATTGTAACTAATTTTACATTTTAAATCGACTTAATAAAATGTTATGTTTTATACGCAACACTGTCCTTGATTAGTGGGTCAAAAACTCCCTGATATTCTATATTTGTCCTATATGTATCCCTTGGGAGTAGAGATGAGCGTTGTTCGACTCGAACTGTTCGCCAATCTCAAATTCGAGCTGTTTTGGGCGGTGTTCGAGCCGTTCGGCGAACACGAACGATTTGAAAAAAATTCGGCTGTTCGAGGTTATGTTCGATAACTGTTTGTGCCCCAAAATCATAACTGGATTTTTTCTCAGTAATGATGAAAATTAATGTTAATACGCAGTTTTAGTGTACAGCGGGGCGGGGGGAGGGGCAGGGGATGGATCTCTGCAGGAATAATGAAGATCTCCATTTTTTTTTCTCTTTCCCGCATTTACAGTGGGGATATATACCCGGAGAAACAGAGTCTTAGATGGCATAAAACAAATATCTTTATTAAATATTATTAAAATGTAATCCACAGAGGTGGTGTCACAATATAAGTTATAGAAAACAGCACATGCTCAAATACAATCTAAATGTGGGTGATGAGGACCCAGCTGACTAGTACACAGTGTAAACCCTGGTAAACTATATAAAAATTTGGGCTTCTAGCAGTGTGTGGGACTTGGTCTATTAGTCCATCTGTACTGACCTCCATCAGGTTGCAAATTAATAATAATTTTTATCTGCATCTAGCTCTGAAAAAATATTTGGGCTTCTAGCAGTGTGTGGGACTTGGTCTATTAGTCCATCTATACTGACCTCCATCAGGTTGCAAATTGAATATAATATTTTTCTGCATCTAGCTCTGAAAAAATATTTGGGCCTCTAGCAGTGTGTGGGACTTGTTCTATTAGTCCATCTATACTGACCTCCATCAGGTTGCAAATTCAATATAACTTTTTTCTTCATCTAGCTCTGAAAAAATATTTCAGCTTCTAGCAGTGTGTGGGACTTGTTCTATTAGTCCATCTATACTGACCTCCACCAGGTTGCAAATTAAATCGAATTTTTTATCTGCATCTAGCTCTGAAAAAATATTTAGGCTTCAGCAGTGTGTGGGACTTGTTCTATTAGTCCATCTATACTAACCTCCACCAGGTTGCAAATTCAATATAATTTTTTTCTGCATCTAGCTCTGAAAAAATATTTGGGCTTCTAGCAGTGTGTGGGACTCATTGTATTAGGCCATCTATACCAAGCTCCACCAGCTTTGAAATTAACAATAATTTTTAACTGCATCTAGCCCTGAAAATAATTTTTCTTCCCAATAGTGGTAGCAATAGAAATATGGGGCGCGCGCCTGGCTAACAAAAATATACGCTTCATAACAAAAAACACCAGCCTAGTGCACTGCATTAATAAGATGGCATCATCGTCTCTCCCAGTGCTAGGCCTACTACGCAGGCTAGCATTCCTGTGCCTAAAACACAATGTATGGGTCCGCGCTAGCCACTATGCTGAGGGGTCTAAAGCTGCTGCTAACAATTTATAACAATTTAATTGGCAGATTTTCACAGAGCTCTTCCGCAACGCCCACCCATCGGGCAACAGTTGCCCACCCTCCCTATGGGATCTAGTGGCGAATAGTTGATGCCATTAATCAGAGCGTCAGTTGCCCCGTCGACGTGGCAAGCATACGGTAAGGCATGGGAAGAGTGGACATGACTAGTAGCAGGCAGACGGGTTGACCAATGTGAACAAGCCAGATCACAAGTCACCATAGAATTTCTCCACCAACTAATGATAAGGGGCATATCAGGGGCATCAGCACAGCGGTGTCTGACCGGAGTAGCATTTCACTTCCAACTACTGAATTGGGGAGATGTGACAAAGATTCATCATCAGACAATCCATAAAAGGGTGGAAAGGGGTCAGCCAAGTCAGGAGTGTAGACGTTCCATCCCGTGTCACTAAAACTGATTTCTCACATCATATCCCTAACACCATTAACATGACACTCACAATTTGAAGCAACACTACTGTCTACTGCATTTGTGATCGCCTTCTTCGGGGCGCTATGCATAAGCGAATTAGTCCCTCAATCCAAAATTACCACTAGTGGAGGCTTATTACACCAGGACGTAGTCATAGCCAATAATGCAATACGACTAGTCATACACCAATCGAAAATGGTTCCAGCGGGCAGGGGCACTTGGGTACTTCTACAACCCACAAACAGTACACTGAGTCGGGTAACAATAGTAAAAACATATCTAACCATCAGATCACAAAGTAATTTCTTCCTATCACACATTGATGGAACGCCATTATCAAGATACCAGTTCCAAGCTATATTTAATAAATGCATAACATCGGCAGGGAACCACCCCAAAGATTACGGGACACACTCATTCCGCATAGGCGCGGCCACAGAAGCTGCAAGAGCAGGACTGTCAGAAATGGAAGTTCAGAGGATAGGGAGATAGCGATCCACGTGTTTGGCGAGATACATAAGACCGGACTTGTTATCCTAACGTGGTTTGTTTCTTTTACAGGTGACGCTAAACCAACAGTGTGGGTGATAGGCCACTCGTATATATATTGGGCAGAAAATAGGGCGAAAGTCCGCCCAGGCGGGAGGAAATTAGAGTTTCATAACACATATTTCAACTGGAGAGGTATTAGAGGCCTGCTATGGCCACAGGTACTAATGGAGGTAATCAAGGTAGGGAGAGAGGCAAGAGGTCCGGTCATCTTAGTTATACAGGCCGGGGGAAACAACCTAGGTCATCACAAGAGTGCATAACTAATGGCAATAATGAAACTAGACACTGAGCGCTTCAGAGAATTTTTCACAAAACTAGCTATAGTATGGTCAGAGATTGTGCCGATAGCGGTATGGCAAGGTGCACGAGACATCACGGCCATCGAACGGACAAGGCGGGTAATAAATATTCGGATGGAAAAATTTAGAAGAGACAGAGGCGGTGTAGTGATACGACACCGACAACTGGAAGGAGATAAAGCAGGCCTCATACTGCCCGGCGGTGTTCACTTAATATTGGACTGGACATATTCCTGTCATGACTCCAGGACGGAGTGGAACAAGTGTTAAGAGTGATTGGTGGGGGTCAGAGTCCTGCATACGAGTACGCAGGATCCTCCGTGGCCTGGAAATAGAAAGGACATGTTGGAGAGTTACACTTGTTGGCCAACTTGCCGGAGTGGAGACCCAGGGCATGCTGCAACAAGCTGAACTATTTTAGAAATAAAATGCCTTTCTAATGGAATGAGTATAAAGAGTTAATAAAGCTGTGACCGATCCTCACCCATCCAGTTGTAAGAGTTACATTATTGTATTGTCAAGGAAAGGGGGGCGTTAGGGGGGCTGAGCGTCTGGGTTTGGTTGGGGGTCCCCACAGTCTGCCTAGGCTAGATGCAGTTAAAAATTCTACGCTGACTAGCAGACACTGAAGATTTGGAGCAGACCTCTGAGTAAACAACTCTTCAGACTCAACCATCTGTGTTACCCCAAGCCATAGTGTATGTAGTTTCTTACAGTTAAAAGGGGGGGGCAGCGACCCAACTCACCTGGAATTGACAATGCCAACGTCACGTAAGACACAGCAAGGGGACTCCAAAAAGAGTCTCCATTTTTTCCCAAAATTGTGGCACAGACACCACTTAACCCTAGAACGCATACCTGGGGCCTCGCAGGCCCACCCTGTTAATTGTCTTCTATTTTCTGCAAGATTACTTTAGTTAGAATTTTGAAACTCTAGGTATTCTTCATGTATATAGTTGTTTGTCATTTGAGTTTGAGTTATTCCATGTTATTTGCACACGGGCCTAAAAGGCCCCAGGTATGTGAAAGTGTAGCTTTTTATGGTCTTGCGTTCTAGGGTTAAGTGGCATCAATTGCCCCACAGTTGCTTAAAATGGTTGGTGAGGTGATTTTACCAAATCCTCAAGCTTTTAGTCTCCCAAGGATGACACAGGGGTAGAAAAGTCCTTGCGAATCAATGATTTGTTCATCTTTATGAACGTGAGTCTGTCTACATTCTCAGTGGACAGCCGCGTGCGCTTATCTGTCAGCACACCACCAGCAGCGCTGAACACACGTTCAAAGAGAACGCTGGCTGCAGGGTATGACAAGATCTCCAAGGCGTGCGTGGCGAGCTCCGGCCATTTTTCCAGATTGGAATACCAAAATGAGCAAGGGTCCAGTGACACAGTCATGGCTTCAATGTTCACTAGGAGATACTCCTGTACCATCCTCTCTAGGCATTGACTATGTGTCAGACTTCTTGTCTCCTGTGGCCTTGCAAAGGATGGTCTAAAAAAGTGGTGAAACGATTCCACAAAATTGCTGTTACCAGTAGATACTGTGTTACTGTTATGGTTTGAGTGATGAAGACTCGACAGTCCCACGGTTGGCAAGTTAGAACTGTGAGATTCACTACGTGCACCACTGGTGTTTTGTGGAAAAGCACATGTAAGATTCTGCAACAGCGTGTGCAGATATTCCTGAATGCGTCAATCCCTTTTTATGGCAGGAATTGTTTCAGCAAATTTACTTGTGTACCGGGGATCTAAGAGTGTGGCAACCCAGTAGTCGGGATTACTTCGAATTCTGACAATTCGAGGGTCATGTTGCAGGTAGTGCAGCAAGAAGGCATTCATGTGTCTTGCGCATCCAGGAGGACCAAGTCCTTGTTGCGTTGGTAGCGAGGTAAGAATCATGCTTCCTTCCACTGCCCTCTCCCCCCAACCTCGCACAACAGAAATATGATCAAGGTCTCCCTCATCTGATGAGTCTTCCATGCCCATCACCAGTTTGTCCTCCACTTCTTCCTCGGCTCCTGCACCTTCCTCGACAGTTTGTCTGCTACTATGCGCCCTGGTTAATCCCTCTCCCCCACCCTCCCATGCCTGCCGCCTTGGTGCTGCCAACCATCTGGACCTTGGAGATGTTATACTTTCCGCATATGACTCCTCCTCTACTTCCTCCACCTCCTCTTGTCCAACCACCTGACTCTGAATTCTGTTTAATGTGTGCTCCAGCATGTAAATCACCGGAATAGTCATGCTGATAATGGCATCGTCGTCAGCACTAAACATCTTCGTCGCCATTTCAAAACTGTGCAGAAGGGTGTGTGGCGCCCCTGAGGGTTCAGTCACCACAGAGTTACTGCATCTCACCCAGAGGTGTGGTATCTCACCCTCAGGTAAGGAAGGCGTATGGCTCGGGACTCTAACACCTGCATCCAACACATACCCGCAGTGGGGGTAGGGCGAGATTGCTCCTAAGGGAGAGCACAGTCCCAGGTCCCTAGCTGGTGGGAGGGTCCTATGTAGTGGGTGCTTAGAGGAGCAGCTTAGGAGAGCACATGACAGGGAGAGTATAAATAGGAAGCCATCTTAGAAAGAGCAAGCCAGTCTGAGGAGGAAAAGTGACAGGAGCAGAGGCTCGGCATGAGCTCTGCTCCGGAGGCGGGCTTAGCCTGGGAGGCCCAGGACTGAAGGAGAGAAGAGAGGAGTGGGAGCAGGAAGGCTCCAGGAACCGAAGGGACCCTAGGGGTACGGGCCGTACAGAAGGCCACCCGTACGCCCGCTGCTACCAGGAGGTAGAGGGGTCAGGCCAGATAAGGGAAACCGGTCCCTCAACTAGCGGAGAAACAGCAAGGCTCAACTAGAAACCGGAGGCTGCAGCATTTCATGTACTGCAGGCCAAAGTCCACACCAGTCTCACTAAGAAGGTAGCCACATAGGACCCAGGGGACGGAACACACGTCGCCCGCCAAGGCCTGAGGATACCGGATGGAAGTGCCACTGGGTGTGAGGTGCAGGGAGAAGGCCAGAGAAAGGACACACAGAAGGGGGTCCTGCTAAGTACTCCGGAGCTATCTGGGGGTGGACTGAGCCCCTCACTGAGTACACACAGCACGACGGGGGAGATTGCTCTGGTACCTGTAATCTGGACTGCAACAACTGTGAGTAAAGATTTTGGGACTGCATCACACGGACTCTGTGTTCATTACTGACTCCCTGCACTACAACCACCATCATCCACCCACACTGCCCCGAAGCTACACTCTTCCTGTGGTGAGTAATAATACCATTGCTGCAAAACCACCAGCTTCAGAGGACTGTTCCGCAGCGGCGGCCCCTTTGGCCGCACTCCACAGGTGGCGTAGTCGAACATTATAAAATCCATACATACAAATTACCCTTGGATTGACCACCCTGAGTCACGGACCAGGTCACCGCCACAGTGACTACAACCCCCAGCGTCTACCGGCCTGGCTCGGTACCCACGGCCCAGGGGGCGCGTCAACTTCATAGGTCCCTGATCTGAGACCACTCCTGCAGCGTGATTTGCCCCACCTCTGGATCTCGTTGGCCCAGGCTATACGTCAGAACGTATTGCACCAGGGCTTGTCGGTGCTGCCACAGTCGCTGCAACATGTGCAGAGTTGAATTCCACCGTGTCGGCACATCGCATTTCAGCCGGTGAACTGCGGGCCCAACGACTTCTGTAGAGATGTAAGTCATTGAGCTGCGGGATGTGAACGGCGGAAGTGAGCACACAGCGACCATGCCCTCTGCAGAAGGCCATCTAGTCCAGGATAGTGGACTAAAAATTTATGGACAACCAGGTTCCACACGTGAGCCATACAAGGCACGTGTGTGACATTGCCCCGGCGAAGGGCCGCACCCAGGTTTGCAGCATTGTCGCACACGGCCTCCACTGGTTGCAGGTCCAGTGGAGACAACCATTCATGAACCTGGGTCTCCAGAGCTGACCACAACTCCTCAGCTGTGTGACTCACATTTCCCAGACATTTCAAAGTAAACACTGATGCCGTTGAGCCCTGCTGCCAGCATAGTAAGGAGGTGTGCAGGATTCCTTCTGTGCAGATAGAAAGCAGGTGGCATTACCAGACAGGCTTTGGGTGCAGGTGGAGGACCGAGAGGAGGTTGAGGAGGCAGAAGCAGTGGAGGAACTTCTAGATAAAGAGGATTGATGCACAACTCGTGGGGACGGTAAGACTTGGACAGCAGCCCCTTGTCCTGCTGTCATCATAGTTACCCAGTGCCCAGTCAGCGACATGTAATGCCCCTGTCCATGCCTACTCGTCCAAGTGTCTGTGGTGAAATGCACCCTGTCACACACAGAGTTTCTCAAAGAAGCGGTGATGTTGTGTGCGACATGCTGGTGGAGCACAGGCACACCTTTCTTTGAGAAGTAGTGCCGACTGGGCATCTGTTACTGGGGCACTGCGACGGACATAAGGTCTCGAAAATCCACTGTGTCCTCAAGGCGGAAAAGCAGCATTTCTGTAGCCAACAGCTTGAAGATGGTGAAATTCAACCTCTTAGCTTTCTCATGTCTATGAGGAAATGGTCTTTTACTTTTCCACATCTGAGGGACCGAGGGCTGGCTGTTGTGCTTAAACGGGGTTGAGTAGGGTGTCCCCGGCAAACTGCCGGTCTGTGAGGAAGATGCAGGCGGACATGTTAGGTTGCCTTGATCCAAAGGTGGTGCTCTTGATGTCGGAGAGCGCTCAACACCAGCAGGTGTTTCCACTTCCCAATGAACTGACGACCTGCCAATCACACTGGCTGTTGCGGGTAAAGAGGTGGCAGGTCTGCGTCCAAAAACATGTGTGACTGCTGTCCCCCCAGTCACAGAGGATGAAGAGGCTGCAGATGCACAAGATGGGGCAGACGGTGGTTGGCCCAGCCCGCTAGGCCGCATTGTAGCACAGTGAGCTTCCCACTGCAACTTATGCTTCATATCCATGTGACGGTACATGCATGAAGTACTCAAACTATGGATTTTTGGCCACTAGTTAGCTTTTGGTGACAAAAATTACAGATAACACGAGTTGGGTCATCCTTATCGATCTGAATAAATGCCCAGGCTATGCAAGGCTTAGAGCCCATGCGACCTGAAGAGCCACTACGACTTGTGGTCAGAGGCAGAGTTGTGGTTGAGGATGCAGTTGTTGACGTGCTTCCAGTACTCCGTCTCTGTCCAGGAAGGCGCAACCTAACCTCGTCGTCAATAGCATCTGTGACGCCCCGCTGCGCTTGGTATCACAGATCCTAGAAGAGTGCATTGATGAAATCCTCCACAAGAGGCCCCCATAAACATTTACACATCTCCACCTTCCACCTCAGACCAGCAGAGCGAGCCCGTTAGGGATATAAATAGGGAAGCTGGAGCTAGGCAGTTCAGTTCCTCTGAAGAGTTCCTGCAGTAGAGAAGCCTAAGAGAGGTCAGTCTGCAGTGGAGCTCAGTCTAGTCTAGAGAACTCAGTTAATAGTTCAGCAGTGGAGCACGAGGCTCCTGGTAGCTAGATTCAGCTAGATTCAGGGAGCCCAGATAGAGCTTAAGGTGTGCCGGCGCCATAAGATCGGTGAAGCGCGGCAAGCTGCCGTTAGTGTGTATAGCCTAGTGAGGCCGAGTAGGCCGAAGGCGAGCGGCGAGTTAGTACATAAGGGGCAGAGGAGCTTAACCAGCTCACTCCGAAGCATTTGCCGGACACCGGATCCGCTTACCGGGATCTCTATGACCCAGTAAGGCATAACCGGAATCCCTGGAGAACTACAAGTCCCAGGATCACTAAGGTGCTGATACGTAACAGAGCCAGGAGATGCTTAGGCCCCGCATTCTGGGAGCGTGAACTCCAAGAGAAGGCCCTACCACAAGGTCAGCCAGCGCAGGACAGAGACAAAGTTAGGCCTAGCTCCAGGCAGGTCAGAAACTTACTACACAGAGGCAAGAAACAGGAGGCCCTACACCCGCTCATTGGGGAGGATCCTGATATGCACCCTTCACCCTACAGTGCTCCGGGATGTGCCTGAATTTCCACCAGTAAAAGGTACTGAAGTGACTACAGTGTCCGTTCCCGTTCTTGCTCTGACCCAGCTGGGGTTTCGCCTGTCCTGCATTTCCCCTGCATACGCTGCCCTGAGACCTAGCTCCACCTGTGGGGAGCTATACCATCGAGCTGCCTTATCACGGGCCTCAGTGGACTGCTGCAGCGCTGGTGCTTCTCACCAGATACCACAGGTGGCATAACGAACTCTTATAAAATTAACAATTATCCACCCTTTTAAAGAGTGACCCCAGGGTACGGGCCAGGGAGCCGACCACCGCGACATCCTCAAGGCCAGGCAAAGGCCCGGGTACCGAGTCATCCCCATCCCCTGGGCTAGTCACCTCCTCCTCCACCTTCTCTGCTGAGCTCATCGACTGGCTGACTGTGGGTTGACAGTAAGTGGGATCTCCAACCTCGTCATCATCACCCTGCGTGTTCTCACACCCGTCGTCCTCAGAGCCAACCTCTTCTTGCCCTGACTGAAAAGTCAAGTTGTCGCTCCAATCAGGTATTTGAGTCTCATCATCGTCTTCATCATTGTCTCCACCAACAAGAGTTACAGTTTGGGAACGAGGGTCTACATTATGGTCAGAACCTTCTTCATCTGGTCCTGGATCCGACTTATAAAGATTCGGGGCATCAGTGCAGATCATTTCCTCGTCTGGATTAACAGAAGCACGGGAGCAGACCTCCGTTTCCCAGGCTATAGTATGAGTAAACAGCTGTGCAGACTCAACCATCTGTGTTACCCCATACTCAGATGGGCAGCTGGAGACTTGGGAGCTGTGAAGAAGCAAGTGCGATTGGGGTGACACCTCTGAGGACTGGAGTATTTGTGATGTTGAAATTGAGGTGGTGGAGGGCCCACTTGAAGGAGCACTTGATATCCGTTGAAGCAGCTGCTGTTTTTGTGCCTCATCTGGAATTTATAGCGATAGGCGTGTCCGTAAGAAAGGGATCATATCACATTGTCCACGAAAAGAAGTCAACATCTTAGTTTGGCTGGAAGATGGTCTTTCTTCTGCAGATCTTACCACCCCCCCACCGCGGGGGGGGCTCGACCCACCAGCGGACTGCCACCAGTATTGGGTGAGGGGGGCTGGCCGTCAGGGTCCACCGCGGCTCTGGCACAAACCCGGCGACACGGAGGTGGCACGGGCAGGAACGGACTGGCCGTGTCGGCTTCTCACTTTTTGGATTTTAGAAGGGCATGACATGCCTATATCTGTGTCTCCCCCTCCTTTTACTCCTCCACCTCTTTTCTTTTCACATGACTATATGTACTTGTCACTTTTCCATGTATTAGTTATGTCTTCTGAGCAGTTTGTCAGCTTTTGGACACCTTTGAAGGTGTTTTCTATGTGTTTCTATGTGTTTTTGTTTGCCTGCCATTGGTTTTAACGGTGTTCGAAGGTGTTCGACGAACAGTTCGGCGAACACAAGGGTGTTCGACGAACCGAACCGAACTCGAACACTACGGGGGTGGCTCAACACTACTTGGGAGGACTCTCTTTATTGCTATTATGGTCTCGATATACAATTATAGTTCCATTCTATTTTGTAAAGTTTAGAGGTTCTCTGTATTTTTGGGTTATTTTCCCATACCTCTTGTATCTGAATATTTTCTACACAAGTTATGTGTTTTAAATGTTTTTAAAAAAAATTTGTTTGTTTGCGTGTTGCTGATGTATTGGTCTTTTGTTTGCCCTACACCCTTTTCTCTTCTTTATACTAGTATAGGAGACCCACTTGTTAAAAATGGGAACAACAAAGCATAGTCAGCTGATGGCTCTCTAACAATAGCGAGGGCTTAATGCTGGCCTTTTAAGAATAGTAATGGCCCCCTGATGAGCTTTGTGACTTTCAGAATCCCTCCATCATAAATGAAACAGGATTTGCCTGATGATGTGTCATGTAATGACCGGAGGTCCGAGAGAGATCCAGTGAGTCACAAACTGAGACAGAGACAGAAATAAACAACACTTTCTTTACTAAAACAGTGATAAGACTAAAATTCAGTATTAGTAACTATCATACGTCACAGTGCTAATAGGGTCAATCCAAATCACATATAACAACACACATACCTCCTCATAGGCAACATTAAGGAGTATACTGGAGTATGGACACAAATGAAAGTTTAAAATTCATATATTTTATTAAATCAGAATTAAAACAGTCATCACAACAATTAAAAATTCAGCAGGAAACCAATCTCTATCAACACAGGATTATACATATGGGTCTCAGGTCAAGGCAGCGTATACAGATTTAAATTAATAAGAAAAAGATTTTTTTTAATAAATGTAATCTCCAAGCAGGTCTAAGATGTCCATAGCCATAAAGTGACAGTGCCAACAGCCAAAGCAGAGGCCCGAATTGTATACTCTCTAAAGTGACCGTGCTAGCAGCGACAATGTATCGCTCGATTAATGCCTAAAGAGTCAAAAGTAATTATATTGATAAGGTTCATCGATGAATTTATACTCTCAAGATAGATCTAAAGAGTCCAATGCTATAAAGTGACAGTGCCAACAGCCTAGATAAAGTACTGGATTGTATTTTCTAAAGTGTCAGTGCTAGTATTGCATATTGCAATAGTAGCTTCTGTAAGGCATGTAGGAGTTTGAAAAAGTGTAAGACCTTCCACAACCATGATGCCTCAAGAATATTCCAAATAAGAAAATACCTGACTTGTACCTCAAAAGGTGTTATCTACCATGCCGAATGCCCTTGTGGGATGATTTATATAGGCTTCACAATGAGGGAATTGAAGGTACGTGTACGTGAACATGTCAGAGATATTGAGAAGGCTATAGCGGTTAATGATATTAAAATGCTGAAAACACTACCCAGACATTTTAAAGAATACCATGGCTGTAAAACAGAGGGATTAGTGATTAAGGCTATTGATCAGGTCACCCTGGGCCCTAAGGGAGGTGACTTGGGGAGGATTTTGGCCCAAGTGGAAAGCAAGTGGATTTACAGGTTGGGTACTATATCCCCGCAAGGCCTAAATGAAAACCGTTAACCTCAAATGTAGTCTATCACAGGCCTGTGAATCGTGGTGGCTGCAGCTAGTCGCGGAAAACTTTGGCACCAAAACAAAAACAACGTTCACAAAATCAGCAAAGGTTCCTTGTCTTGTCGGCCGATGCCGAACCCACACGACGGGGACTTTAGTCCTGTAGCCTCAGGTTATGGTCTGGGAAGAACTCTTCACAAGGCTTGTCAGTATCCTCTCAATGGGAATGGCACTGGACCCCTTCTTTCCTCTCGCAGTCACTCACTCTTTTCCAGACCACCGACCACGTGCTCCGTCACAGAAATGGATTCCTCAGACTCTTCCCTTCTCACTCGACACTTGGCTCCTTCAACACAAAGTTACTAGTCCACTCAGCATGGACTTCCACAAAACTCCACAGAGCCACACAGATTTCCCCAGCTCAGCACTTGTTCTTAAGCAGGGACAGGGGTTAACAAACTCCACAGGGAAGCGTGTAGAGACAGCATCTTTTTGCAGCTCAGTTCTCACAGACTTCCTGTCTCGCCTCTCACACAGCAGACACTCTCAGAACGCACAGGGTCTCCAGCTCTGCCCCTGCTCCGAGCTCAGCCCGGCAAAAGTCACAGGGTCCTAATGCTCTCTTGCTGCTATCACAGGTCACACTCTCACATGTCACACACCACATTGCCAGATAAGGTTATAAAATGTTAAAATTACATTTCCCAGTGAATGCATTCGTCTTAAAAAATAACGTAAAAAAAAAAACAATAGGATCTTTCTTTAGTATAAAAAACAGAGTCGCCAATGTAACCTCAATGTAATCACATTGTTCAGCTCCTGCACCTCCTCTTCCATCTCCAAAATGACCACATCAGTCTGTGCTGAAGATAACATGCTTAATGCTTAGGTGACAAACCGCCCAGCGCTGCAGAGTTGTTGAAAGCTGTAACACAGCAGCCTGATCTGTGGCTCTCACCACTGAACATACAGCCAGGCATTGACGTGTGTGACAATGGGAGGAACCTGGTGATGGAGAAATGACAGCCGGAGTAGATATGGTTTCCCTCTGTGGCAGTCCTTTCACCGAGCTAAAGAATACGGCTATGATGAAATACAACTCCCATTGAGAATCTGTTTCAGATTGAAAACATTGGGTCCTCCAGAGGATTTGATTCTGAGGGCTCACCTTTCTTTCCCGCTCAAGAGCCCCATAGCAGCTGCAAAGTTAGCGTTATCATGAACTCTCCTGATGTAGAAGCCAAGGCACACCAGAGGATTCTCTGGTGGGACCGTCCAACCCTGCAGAGAAGCAGTCCTGGCTAAGAAAAGTGTGTGGGAAGGTTCCCAGACACTCTATGGCTGCTTTTTTACTGAGGTGGAAACCCACGCAAACATTGGGAGAACATACAAAATCCTTGCAGATGTTGTCCTTGCTGGGATTTGAACCCAGGATCCCAGCGCTACAAGTCTTCAGTGCTAACCACTGATCCAATGTGCTGCCGTTCACCCTCTGATATCTAACAGGCTGGAGAAACTTGCACCTTCTGCCACTCTATCTTCAGTTCCTTTGAGAGAAACTAATGTATTTGGGCAGCCACTCTACCAAATAAAATTCCTGATAAGGAAATTGGGGATGGCTTCGCTACTGGTACTGGGGGCAGTGCTAATACCATGGCGTCGTACCATAGTTTACAGGAAATATTCCAGGCTGATAGGAGGCAAGCAGTTTCCCACAGAAAAGTACCAGCAGTAATGTTCAGGGACCCGCGCTTGTAGAAGGCGGAGACAATACCGGGAGAAATAGTGGCGTCTGGGGACAGAGTATGGACACCCGGCCACAGCCGGCATGATGTTGTGAAAAGCTTCCAACTCCACGAGCCTAAAAGGCCACATTTCAAGTGCAAGCAGCTACCCAGAAATCTGGCAGTTTAGTATTGAGGCCTGTCGGTGGGTGGGTGGCTGGCTGCATACTTGCGCTTGCATTCCAAGTAGCAGAAAACTAAGCAAATGGTGGCCTCTATCATCATCATGGCCTCATCTCGGCACTCTGAACTCTCCTGAAGGAGGAGTCTCCAGTTCTCTGGTGGGCCCGTCCAACCCTGCCGAAAAGCAGCCCTGGCTAAGAAAAGTGTGTGGAAAGGTTCCCGGACACTCTATGACTGCTTCTTTTAATGTGGATTGGACGTGCTTATGCATGTTATTTCTCAAACCACATTGCAGATCAGGCCATTGCCCAATTCTGTAGTCATGAAATTAAGGGCGCAAAGAAAGATGTTTGTGTGTCGAAGCACCATCGACAAGTGCGAGCTGATGTTGGACGGGCTGCCATTGTTTCTGCAACAAGCTGCATTAGAGGACTTCCTGGGAGAAATGACACCCAGAGTAGATATGGTTTCCCTCTATGCCAGCCCTTTCACCGAGCTAAAGAATATGGCTGTGGTGAAATGCAACTCTCAGCAAAAAAAGCTGTGGACTGGCTCCATATCGTCCCTGGCCACATTCATCTGTCCACATGTTTGTGGTTAGGCTGTCTTTCCCAGTAAATGTACTGGGGAGGGCACGAGTAATGTTGTGGGACCCGTGCTTGTGGAAGGCAGAGACGATACCGAGAGAAATAGTGGCGGCTGGGGACGGAGTAAGGACACCCAGCTGCCACCGGCATGAGGTTGTGAAAAGCTTCCGCCTCCATGAGCCTCAAAGGCCATATTTCAAGTGAAAACAGTTTTAGGGGACTTCCTGGGATAAATGACAGCAGGAGTAGATACGGTTTCCCAACTCCTTTCACCAAGCTAAAGAATTTGGCTGTGATGAAATACAACTTTCAGCAAAAAAAGCTGTGGACTGGCGCCGTACCATCTCTGGCCTCATTCACCTGTCCACGTGTTTGTGGTTAGGCGGTCCTTCCCAGTAAATGCACTGGGGAGGGCACGGGTAATGTTGTGGGACCCGTGCTTGTGGAAGGCGGAGACGATATCGGGAGAAATAGTGGTGGCTGGGGACCGAGTATGGACACCTGGCCGCTGCTGGCATGAGGTTGTGAAAAGCTTCCGCCTCCACGAGCCTAAAAGGCCACATTTCAAGTGAAAGCAGTTTTAGAGGACTTCTTGGGAGAAATGACAGCTGGAGTAGATATGGTTTCCCAAGTTCTTTCATCAAGCTAAAGAATATGGCTGTGGTGACATACAACTACCCAGTCGCCACCGCCATAAGATCGTGGACAGCTTCCGCCTCCTCGAGCCTAAAAGGCCACATTTCAAGTGCAAACAGCTGTCAAAAATTTGGCAGTATAGTTTTTCAGCCTGTGGGTGGCTGGCTGCATACTTGCGCTTGCATTCCAAGAAATGGGGTAGGGACAACTGAACGCTGCACTGGGACAAGGATGTGGACGGTGATTGTTGCAAGCCTGCAATGACAGGTGCATTGCGGGAGGCATCTTGGCATGTGCCAAAGATCACTTATGATGGGCACACTTTTAGGCAATGGCCTGGGAGTCAGAAATGCTTCCAGGGGTCTTCCACATGCTGTTCCCATGTCATTTGAGCACTGTTCCCATCGATTTGGGAAATTTTTAGGCCCTCTGCAGACCGCCGGGAGAAGCCACCTGAAAAATGCTCGAGTTTAGCATAGACTTACATTGGGCTGATTGTTCGGGTCGAGCACCAGAGTATTCTAATTTGCTCGACCCGAGCATCGAGCACCCTAGCATTTTAGTGCTCACTAGTGTTGAGCCACCCCCGTAGTGTTCGAGTTCGGTTCGGTTCGTCGAACACCCATGTGTTCGTCGAACTGTTCGTCGAACACCTTCGAACACCGTTAAAACCAATGGCAAGCAAACAAAAACACATAGAAACACATAGAAAACACCTAAAAAGGTGTCCAAAAGCTGACAAACTGCTCAGAAGACATAACTAAGACATGGAAAAGTGACAAGTACATATAGTCATGCGAAAAGAAAAGAGGTGGAGGAGTAAAAGGAGGGGGAGACACAGATATAGGCATGTCATGCCCTTCTAAAATCCAAAAAGTGAGAAACCGACACGGCCAGTCCGTTCCTGCCCGTGCCACCTCTGTGTCGCCGGGTTTGTGCCAGAGCCGGGTGGACCCTGACGGCCAGCCCCCCTCTCCCAATACTGGTGCCTGTCCGCTGGTGGGTCGAGCGAGCCCCCCTGTGGTGGAGGCAGCTCTAAGCTTTTTAATTTAAATTGTCTCTCTAATTTGAATGAATACACTTTAAATCCTTTTACAAGGATCTATTGAAGGGCAAGTCTCATGCCAGCAGCCGCGTCATTCCAGCTCCAGTAGCGTTCACTAAAGATGCTGCAGTTAAAAATCTTTTAGAAGGATCGAGCTCGGCTGTCCACCGCAAGGCGTCCTACCGCCAGTCCCAGCCCCTATGCCTTGGGGTGCCTCCTGATGCTCTTCACTGAGTATCCCGTGGTCTTCCTTTGAAAAAATTAAGTGTCCAAACTACAGGTGGTGTAGCTTCCTTAACAGTTGGGATAATCCGCTGACTAGCAGACACTGCTACTAGGCACAAAGTATTTCCTGGGCTAGATGCAGTTAAAAATTTGTAATTAGATACTCTCGTTGGATGCTGAGAAAGCATTCCATAGAGTCTCCTGGCACGCCATATATTATTCTCTTAAAAAGCTTGGGGTAGGGGTCTAGGGGACCCTTTTTTAGCCAAAATCACAGCCCTGTATCGCAATACGTCACCTAGGCTGAAGATAAATGGAACTGTAGCACCCCGAGGGCTCGGTTGCTACAGAGGTATTGCACCTCACCCAGAGGTGTGATATCTCACTCTCAGGTAAGGATGGAGTGTGGATCAGGACCCGACACCTGCATACATTACACCACATTGCCGTGGGGCAGGACGACCAATATGCCCCTGAGATGGGCACGACAGTCCTTTTCCCTAGCTGGAGTGGGGGGAGGGAACACTGAGGAAGGGGAACCCTGTAGTGCAGGAGCAGAGAGGAAGCAGTTCCTGGGTGCATTGAGAAGGGAGTATAAAAGGTGGGCACCATCTTAGTTCAGTGCAGAGAAGTCTGAGCAGAAGTGACAGGGAGCAGGGGCTTTGCATGAGCTCTGCTCCGGAGGCGGGCCTAGTAACAGAGGCCCAGACCTGAAAGAGGGAGAAGGAAGGAAGAGGAGCGGAGAAGGCTCCAGGAACGAGGAACGAAGGGATACCAGGGGTGTGGACCTGCGTGGAGGGGTCAGGCCAAAGGGGGAGACCGGTCCCCGAAACTAGTGGAGGCGGGAAACGACCCTCAGCTAGAAACCGGAGGCTGTGACATTTTATGTGGCGCAGCCCCTCGCTACACCCGCTAGGAGGGCAGCACATAGGGTCAGGGAAACTGGCGCCAAGTTTACCAAGAGGAGGCCCGAGGCAGCCGGACAGAAGGGTTGGTAAGAAAGGCCAAACAAAGGACACACAAAGGGGGTCCTGTGAAGCGCTCCAAAGTTATCTGGGAGTTGTCTGAGCCCCTCACCTGGTGAGCACAGTACGACGTTGGCAGCCGTTACCAGCAGAAGTGGTCTGGATAATAAGAACTGTGAGTAAAGGCCCTGGACTGCATCACTGACTCCGTGTCATTACTGCTGCTGCCCTGCACCATCAACCCCATACTCCGCATACACTGCCCTGAGGCTATACTCCTCCCGTGGGGAGTTATGCTACGCTCTGCTGCACCCACAACACCAGCCCCAGCGGTCTGCCCTGCAGCGGCGGTTCACTCTGACCGCAATCCACGGGTGGTGTAGTCGGACATTTAAACATCAAAACCACATAAATAGTTCCGCCACTGGTTTGACCACCCTGAGCCACGGAACCGGGTCGCCGCCACGGAGACTACAACCACCAGCATCCACCAAAAAGGGTCCGGCTCCGGATGTCCCAAGGCACAGGGGGGGCGTCAGAACATTTTCATCATCTTTCATAATCACCAATGGGACAAGGCAGGGATGTCCTCTGTCCCCTCTCTTATACATCCTAGTGAAGGAACACCTGCTCTCATCAATTCGCCATAACCCCAATATTAGGTGGATTGAGGTGGGAGGCACCGAGTACAAGTGCTCTCTATTTGCTGATGATGTCCTAGTATATATCACTCAATCACATGTATCCATCCCTGCTGTTATGGCTGAAATAGATCACTTTGTTACATGGTCAAATTTTAAAATCAATACAGCGAAGTCTGAGACCCTCGATGTCTCCCTCCCCAAATCCATACAGGATTCCATCCAGTCCAACTTTCCCTTTGCCTGGCCCTCACAGGGTATCAAATTCTTCGGAATTCCTATTCATAGAGACCTCTCCCGTCTATGTTATCTTAATTTTGGGCCCTTTATTGAACAACTCCATACAGACCACGGTTGGCAAGTTAGAACTGTAAGATTCACTACGTGAACCACTGGTGTTTTGTGGAAAAGCACATGTACACTGTGTTCCAAATTATTATGCAAAAAGTGTTTAGGAGTGATAAGAGAAAATTTGTTTGTTTGTCAGTTAAACTCATTGATCGTAATGTGTGTCAGGGCTCTTTATATCACTGTAAGCAATTGCAGACACCTGTGCTAATTAGTTTGGCAGGTGTGTCCAATGAACGGCAAGACTACTTAAGAAGGCTGTCCCACATTATTAAGCAGCCTACATTTTCTGCCAAAATGGGAAAGAAAAAGGATGTGTCGGCTGCTGAGAAGCAACAAATTGTGGAGTGTTTAGGTCAAGGCATGACTACAATCAACATTGTGCGATGATCAGGATGAAGTGTCTTGGCAATCAAGAAGTATGTAGCTGATTCACAGCACACACGTGAGGGCAAATTGAGGACTCTTTCCTACAGGCAATTACGTCAGGTTAAAAGAGCAGTGGCAAAAAAGCCTTGTCATAGCAGCAGACAGGTTTTTGAAGCTGCTGGTGCCTCCAACGTCCCCCGAACAACAAGATGCAGGGTCCTTCAGAGGTTTGCAGCTGTGCGTACGCCATCCTGTCGACCTCCTCTATCCACTGCACAAAAGCAGAAACGGCTCCAGTGGGCCAAACAATACATGAAGACTGACTTCAAAACTGTTTTATTCACGGATGAGTGCCGTGCAACGCTCGATGGTCCAGATGGATGGAGTGGAGGATGGCTGGTTGATGGACACCCCCCGCAAACACGGCTACAGCGCCAACAAGGAGGAGGTGGAGTAATGTTTTGGGCTGGAATCATGGGGAGAGAGATTGTCAGCCCCTTTAGGATCCCTGAAGGCGTAAAGATGAACTCCATAATGTATGTGGAGTTTCTCAAACAGCACTTCCTGCCATGGTTCAAGAAGAAGAACCGTGTATTCCACAGCAACATCATTTTCATGCATGATAATGCACCGTCTCATGCTGCACATAACACATCTGCATCTCTGGCTGATATGGGCATAAAAGGGGACAAACTTATGGTGTGACCCCCATGCTCCCCTGACCTATATCCCATTCAGAACCTCTGGAGCATCATCAAAAGGAGTGTCTATGATGGCGGGAGGCAGTTCACATCTAAGCAACAGCTCTGGGAGGGTATTATGTCCTCATGCAAAACAATTGAAGCAGAAACCATCCAAAACCTGACAAATTCAATGGATGAGAGAGTTCAGAAGCTCCTTTTGAACAAGGGGTCCTATGTGCAAATGTAACATAACCTAGAATAAAGTTTTGAGTTGAAAACTGTTTGATTTCAGTTTCTAACAACCTGCTAATGCTTATAATTTCAAAAATGACCATTTTTTTGGTCTTTATTAAAATGAAAAGGTTGATCGAAGACTGTGGGGGATCTAAGAGTGTGGCAACCCAGTAGTCAGGATTACTTCGAATTCTGACAATCTGAGGGTCATGTTGCAGGTAGTGCAGCAAGAAGGCACTTATGTGTCTTGCGCATCTCGGAGCCCCAAAATTATTTTCCAGGCTAGATGCAGCTAAAAATTATTATTAATTTTAAATCTGGTGGAGCTTAGTATAGATGGCCTAAAAGAATCAGTACTGCACACTGCTACAAAGCCCAAATTATTTTCCAGCCAAGATACAGATAAACATGATTAGTAATTTGAAAGCTTAAAACGGTTGGTGAGGTGATTTTAACCGATCATCAAGCTTTTACTCTCCCCAGGATGACACAGGGGTAGAAAAGTCATTTCGGATCCATGATTTGTTCATCTTTATGAACGTGAGTCTGTCTACATTATCAGTGGAGAGCTGCGTGCGCTTATCTGTCAGCACACCACCAGCAGCGCTGAACACACGTTCAGACAGAACGCTGGCTGCGGGGCATGACAAGATCTCCAAGGCGTAAGTGGCTAGCTCCAGCCATTTATCCAGATTGGAAGCCCAAAAAGAGCAAGGGTCCAGTGACATAGTCATGGCTTCAATGTTTACTTGGAGATACTCCTGTACCATCGTCTCTAGGCGTTGACTATGTGTCAGACTTCTTGTCTCCTGTGGCCTTGCAAAGGATGGGCTAAAAAAGTGGTGAAATGATTCCGCAAAATTGATGTTACCAACAGATACTGTGTTTCTGTTACGGTTTGAGTGCTGAACACTCGACGTTCCCACGGTTGGCAAGTTGGAACTGTGAGATTCACTACGTGCACCACTGGTGTTTTGTGGAAAAGCACATGTAAGATTCTGCAACAGTCTCTGCTGATACTCCTGCATGCGTGCATCCCTTTCTATCGCAGGAATAATTTCTGCAAATTTACTTTTGTACCGTGGATCTAACAGTGTGGCCACCCAGTAGTCAGGATTATTTCTAATTCTCACAATTCGAGGGTCAGGTTGAAGGTAGTGCAGCAAGAAGGCACTCATGTGTCTTGCGCATCCAGGAGCACCAAGTCCCTGTTGTGTTGGTGGCGAGGTAACAATCATGCTTCCTTCCTCTGTCCTCTCCTCCCATCCTCGCACAACAGAAATGTGATCAAGGTCTCCCTCATCTGATGAGTCTTCCATCAGTTCGTCCTCCATTTCTTCCTGGGCTTCTGCACCTTCATCACTAGTTTGGCTGCTACCATGCGCCCTGGTAAAACCATCTCCCCCACCCTCACATGCCTGCCGCCTTGGTGCTGCCGACCATCTGGACCTTGCAGATGTTAGCCCTTCCGCATACAACTCCTCCTCCTCTACTTCCTCCACCTCCTCTTGTGCCACCACCTGACTCCGAATTCTGTTTAACATGTGCTCCAGCATGTAAATCACCGGAATAGTCATGCTGATAATGGCATCGTCAGCACTAAACATCTTCGTCGCCATTTCAAAACTGTGCAGAAGGGTGCATAGGTCCCTGATCTGAGACCACTCCTCCAGCGTGATTTTCCCCACCTCTGGATCTCGTTGGCCCAGGCTATACGTCAGAAAGTATTGCACCACGGCTTGTCGGTGCTGCCACAGTCGCTGCAACATGTGCAGAGTTGAATTCCACCGGGTAGGCACATCGCATTTTAGCCGGTGAAGTGGCAGGCCCAACGACTTCTGTAGAGATGTAAGTCGCTGAGCTGCGGGATGCGAACGGCGGAAGTGAGCACACAGCGACCGTGCCCTCTGCAGAAGGCCATCTAGTCTGGGATAGTGGGCTAAAAATTGCTCGACAACCAGGTTCAACACGTGAGCCATACAAGGCACGTGTGTGACATTGCCCCGGCGAAGGGCCGCACCCAGGTTTGCAGCATTGTCGCACATGGCCTTCCCTGGTTTCAGGTCCAGTGGAGACAACCATTCATGAAATTGGTTCTCCAGAGCTGACCACAACTCCTCAGCTGTGTGACTCACATTTCCCAGACATTTCAAAGTAAAAACCGCCTGATGACGTTGAGCCCTACTGCCAGCATAGTAAGGAGGTGTGCAGGATCCCTTCTGCGCAGTTAGAAAGCTTGTGGCATGACCAGACAGGCTTTGGGTGCAGGTGGAGGACCGAGAGGAGGTTGAGGAGGCAGAAGCAGTGGAGGAACTTTGACATAAAGAGGATTGACGCACAACTCGTGGGGATGGCAAGACTTGGACAGCAGCCCCTTGTCCTGCTGTCACCATAGTTACCCAGTGCCCAGTCAGTGACATGTAATGCCCCTGTCCATGCCTACTCGTCCAAGTGTCTGTGGTGAAATGCACCCTGTCACACACAGAGTTTCTCAAAGAAGCGGTGATGTGGTGTGCGACATGCTGGTGGAGCGCAGGCACACCTTTCTTTTGACAAGTAGTGCCGACTGGGCATCTGGTAATGGGGCACTGCGACGAACATAAGGTCTCGAAAATCCTCTGTGTCCACCAGGCGGAAAGGCAGCATTTCTGTAGCCAAGAGCTTGCAGATGGTGAAATTCAACCTCTTAGCTTTCTCATGGCTAGGAGGGAATGGTCTTTTACTTGTCCACATCAGAGGGACCGAGGGCTGGCAGTTGTGCTTAGACGGGGTTGATAAGGGTGTCCCCGGCAAACTGCCGGTCTGTGAGGAAGATGCAAGCGGACATGTTAGGTTGCCTTGATCCAAAGGTGGTGCTATCGATGTCGGACAGCGCTCAACACCAGCTGGTGTTACCACCTCCAAAGAAAATGATGACCTGCCAATCACGCTGGCTGTTGCGGGTAAAGAGGTGGCAGATCTGCGTCCCAAAACAGGTGTGACTGCTGTCTCCCCAGTCACAGAGGATGAAGAGGCCGCAGATGCACAAGATGGGGCAGATGGTGGTTGGCCCGGCCGGCTAGGCCGCATTGTAGCACAGTGAGCTTCCCACTGCAACTTATGCTTCATGTCCAGGAAAAAATGCCCAGGCATGCAAGGCTTAGCACCCATGTGACCTGAAGAGCCACCACGACTTGTGGCCAGAGGCAGAGTTGTGTTTGTGGATGCAGTTGTTGACATGCTTCCAGTACTACGTCTCTGTCCAGGAAGGCGCAACCTGACCTCGTCGTCACTAGCATCCTCCTCCACCTCCTCTGATGACCTCATCTCTTGGTTGACTGTGGGTTGACAGTAAGTGGGATCTCCAACCTCATCATAATCACCCTGTGTGTTATCACACCCGTCGTCCTCAGAGCCAACCTGTTCCTGCCCTGACAAAAAACTAAAGTTGTCGCTCCAATCAGGTATTTGAGTTTCATCATCGTCTTCCTCATTGTCTCCATCAACAGGAGTTACAGTTTGGGAATGAGGGTCTACATTATGTTCAGAACCTTCTGCGTCTGGTCCTGGATCCGACTCATAAAGATTCTGGGCATCAGTGCAGATCATTTCCTCGTCTGGATTCACAGAAGCGCTGGAGCCGACCTCTGATTCCCAGGCTATAGTATGAGTAAACAGCTCTGCAGACTCAACCATCTGTTCTACCTCATACTCAGACGGGCAGCTAGACACTTGGGAGCTGTGAGGAAGCAAGTGCGATTGGGGTGACACCTCTGAGGACTGGAGTATTTGTGATGTTGAAGTTGTTGTGGAGGAGAGCCCACTTAAAGGAGCACTTGATATCCGTTGAAGCACCTGCTGTTTTTGTGCCTCATCTGGAATTTGTAGCGATTGGCGTGGCCGTAAGAAAGGGATCTTATCACATTGTCCGCTAAAAGAAGTAGACATTTTAGTTTGGCTGGAAGATGGTCTTTCTTCTGCAGATGTTACTGTTGCTTTAACAACTACCCCACGGACACAACCTTTTTTCCCCTTCCCAACATGCCTATTCCCCTTTCCACCAGCAGCAGGCCTTTTTCCACTCATTTTGGTGGTTAACTAATTCACAACTCTGGAGTTGTTTGCACAATAAAACAATGGATGGGAACCGAGCAGAGCTGAGTGGCCAAACTGTGGTATTAGGCGAAAACTATCGTCTGGGTTAGAAGCAGAAAAAAATTATATTCAATTTGCAACCTGATGGAGGTCAGTATAGATGGACTAATATAACAAGTCCCACACACTGCTAGAAGGCCAAATATTTTTTCAGCGCTAGATGCAGATAAAAATTATTTTTAATTTGCAACCTGATGGAAGTCAGTATAGATGGACTAATAGAACAAGTCCCACACACTGCTAGAAGGCCAAATATTTTTTCAGAGCTAGATGCAGATAAAAATTATATTCAATTTGCAACCTTATGGAGGTCAGTATAGATGGACTAACAGACCAAGTCCCACACACTGCTAGAAGCCCAAATATTTTTTCAGAGCTAGATGCAGATAAAAATTATTTTTAATTTGCAACCTGATGGAGGTCAGTATAGATGGACTAATAGAACAAGTCCCACACACTGCTAGAAGGGCAAATATTTTTTCAGAGCTAGATGCAGATAAAAATTATTTTTAATTTGCAACCTGATGGAGGTCAGTATAGATGGACTAATAGAACAAGTCCCACACACTGCTAGAAGGGCAAATATTTTTTCAGAGCTAGATGCAGAAAAATTTTTTTTTTTAATTTGCACCCTGATGGAGGTCAGTATAGATGGACTAATAGAACAAGTCCCACACACTGCTAGAAGGGCAAATATTTTTTCAGAGCTAGATGCAGATAAAAATTATTTTTAATTTGCAACCTGATGGAAGTCAGTATAGATGGACTAATAGAACAAGTCCCACACACTGCTAGAAGGGCAAATATTTTTTCAGAGCTAGATGCAGACAAAAAATTATTTTTAATTTGCAACCTGATGGAGGTCAGTATAGATGGACTAATAGAACAAGTCCCACACACTGCTAGAAGGCCAAATATTTTTTCAGAGCTAGATGCAGATAAAAATTATTTTTAATTTTCAACCTGATGGAGGTCAGTATAGATGGACTAATAGAACAAGTCCCACACACTGCTAGAAGCCCAAATATTTTTTCAGAGCTAGATGCAGAAAAAAATTATATTCAATTTGCAACCTGATGGAGGTCAGTATAGATGGACTAATAGAACAAGTCCCACACACTGCTAGAAGGCCAAATATTTTTTCAGAGCTAGATGCAGATAAAAAATATTTTTAATTTGCAACCTGATGGAAGTCAGTATAGATGGACTAATAGAACAAGTCCCACACACTGCTAGAAGGCCAAATATTTTTTCAGAGCTAGATGCAGATAAAAATTATATTCAATTTGCAACCTTATGGAGGTCAGTATAGATGGACTAACAGACCAAGTCCCACACACTGCTAGAAGCCCAAATATTTTTTCAGAGCTAGATGCAGATAAAAATTATATTCAATTTGCAACCTGATGGAGGTCAGTATAGATGGACTAATAGACCAAGTCCCACACACTGCTAGAAGGCCAAATATTTTTTCAGAGCTAGATGCAGATAAAAATTATTTTTAATTTGCAACCTGATGGAGGTCAGTATAGATGGACTAATAGAACAAGTCCCACACACTGCTAGAAGGGCAAATATTTTTTCAGAGCTAGATGCAGATAAAAATTATTTTTAATTTGCAACCTGATGGAGGTCAGTATAGATGGACTAATAGAACAAGTCCCACACACTGCTAGAAGGGCAAATATTTTTTCAGAGCTAGATGCAGATAAAAATTATTTTTAATTTGCAACCTGATGGAAGTCAGTATAGATGGACTAATAGAACAAGTCCCACACACTGCTAGAAGGGCAAATATTTTTTCAGAGCTAGATGCAGACAAAAAATTATTTTTAATTTGCAACCTGATGGAGGTCAGTATAGATGGACTAATAGAACAAGTCCCACACACTGCTAGAAGGCCAAATATTTTTTCAGAGCTAGATGCAGATAAAAATTATTTTTAATTTTCAACCTGATGGAGGTCAGTATAGATGGACTAATAGAACAAGTCCCACACACTGCTAGAAGCCCAAATATTTTTTCAGAGCTAGATGCAGAAAAAAATTATATTCAATTTGCAACCTGATGGGGGTCAGTATAGATGGACTAATAGACCAAGTCGCACACACTGCTAGAAGCCCAAATATTTTTTCAGAGCTAGATGCAGAAAAAAATTATATTCAATTTGCAAACTGATGGAGGTCAGTATAGATGGACTAATAGAATGATGCTATGCCCAAAAGGTTTTACTTCACTAGGTGCAGTAAAAAAATTGGTATTCTATACACAGGTGGTGTAGCTTGCAACACAGATAGGCTACTCCACTGACTAACACACTCTGCAATAGGCCAAAAAGGAATATCTTTGCTAGATTTAGCCAAATGCTGTGAAAAAAACTTGCACAGCACTGGCACAGACCTGCCTGGCAAAAACTGATAGAAACTGATGTAACTTAGTCTTGAAAAGGACTGCAATTACAATTAGTCTTTACTCCCAACCTATCTATTTAAGAGCACAGACCTACCTGATAAAAGTCATAGGAAATGCTGTAACCTAGTCCTTAAAAGGACTGCAATCACATCTATTCCCTACTCCCAAGCTATCTGTAGATTTGTGCAAAAATTGGCTTGAAATTAACAAGGTATAGCGCACACAGCAACAGCGGTGCCGTCTATCACGCAGCTGTAGCAGTGAGAAAATGGTGGCGACGGGGAAAATGGCTGGGTCTTATAGGGCAAGGACATGTGACATACACTGCCAATGACACATGCCCTTGCTTGTGTGAAAAAAAGCACTTCGCTCCGTGTGTGCGCTGCTGATAGGCTGACAGATTGCACCTCCCCACTGTAAAGGCGGGAAAGAGAAAAAAAAAATCGAGATCTTTTTTATTCCTGCAGAGATCCATCCCCTGCCCCTCCCCCCGCCCCCCGCCCCGCTGTACACTCAAACAGCGTATTAACATTAATTTTCAGCATTACTGAGAAAAAATCCAGTTATGATTTTGGTGCACGAACAGTTATCGAGCATAACCTCGAACAGCCGAATTTTTTTAAAATCGCTCGTGTTCGCCGAACGGCTCGAACACCGCCCAAAACAGCTCGAATTTGAGATTGGCGAACAGTTCGAGTCGAACAACGCTCATCTCTAGTGCTCACCCATAACTTTTCTCCATCTATTGGGTTGGCTGTAGGGGAAGAGGTGTCATTCCTAATTGTACAATTTCTACTGTACTGAAATTGATTCCACTTTATTGGTGTCTGCCAGTAATTTTTTGGAATGTGGGGAATCCTGATTGGGTCTCCATCTATTGGGTTGTCTATAGTGGAAAAGGTGTCGATCCCCATTATACTGCTTATACTCTAGTGAAATTGATGCCACTTTGGTGGTTTTAGGCCCAAATGTTTTCAATTGTGTACACTCTTGATTGGGTCTCCATCTACTGGGTTGGCTGTAGAGGAAGAAGTGTTGGTCCTAATTATACTTTTTCTACTAACAAACAAAGCAGCACACTGCAATGCTAAGTATGTGAACAAGTGAAATTTGAATAGCATTACTGCTCTAGAAAATAAAAAAAATTAGAAATCATAGCGCATAAATTGGCCATTTCATGTGTACCTGGTAGTCGCGATAAGGAGTTTTTTCAAAGTACCAGGACCCTACCAATGTGAATACCTCTCTAAGGGACATCCGTCTGCATATGTGTGGGAAAGTAAGATCCTACTGCAATTAAAAACACCTGCGGCATAGAGGTGCAGTGCTCAGTCAAAGTTTAAACATAGAAACAGAAAAAACTGATGACTCTTCCAATACAAGAAATATGTGTGAACAGGTGCTAACTAGGAGCCACTACCTCCATAAAATGCTAACAAACAAAGCAGCACACTGCAACGCTAAGTATGAGAACATGAAATACATTAAATTTGAATAGCAATACTGCTCTAGAAAATAGAAATAAATGAGAAATCTTAGCGCAGAAATTGGCCAATTCATGTGTACCTGGTAGCCGTGATAAGGCATTTCTCAAAGTACCAGGTATCTACCAATGTGAATACCTCTCTAAAGAACATCTGTCTGCTAAAGTGTGAGAAAGCAAGATCCTACTACAATTAAAACCACCTGCTGCATAGAGGTGGAGTGCTCAGTGAAAGCTTAAACACAGAAACAGAAAAAACTGACGGCACTTCCAATGCAAGAAATAGGTGTGAACAGGTGCTTACTAGGAGCCGCTACCTCCATAAAATACTAACAAACAAAGCAGCACACTGCAACGTTAAATATGCAATGTGAACTGAGGTCTAAGATGGCAGACATACAAGAAACAGAGGCATGTTCACACTAGCAAAACAGAAGCAAGACAAAAATATATCTCATACCCTACCATAATTATATATAAATGTAAAGCAAAATTGCATAATAAATATAGGGTACTTAGTGAACTATTTTTGATCAAAAAAAGTATACAAGCCGTCCCACCAGCGGCAAGGTGACCCTAAATTGGGACGGTACCTATACTGCCTATATTAAAAACCTTACTGTATATCAAAGTTGAAGTAATGCATATAAAAGGGTAGACAAATAGGACCGGGTCCCAACTCCAGACCACCTAGGCCCGTGGTAAGCTACATATATACCAATCAGCTCAACAAAGGGCATGCCACACCCTTAAATTGCACAGAATGCAAACAAGTCAAAAAACCAGACAATGTGAACTGAGGTCTAAGATGGCAGACATACAAGAAACAGAGGCATGTTCACACTAGCAAAAAAGAAGCAAGACAAAAATATATCTCATACCCTACCATAATTATATATAAATGTAAAGCAAAATTGCATAATAAATATAGGGTACTTAGTGAACTATTTTTGATCAAAAAAAGTATACAAGCCGTCCCACCAGCGGCAAGGTGACCCTAAATTGGGACGGTACCTATACTGCCTATATTAAAAACCTTACTGTATATCAAAGTTGAAGTAATGCATATAAAAGGGTAGACAAATAGGACCGGGTCCCAACTCCAGACCACCTAGGCCCGTGGTAAGCTACATATATACCAATCAGCTCAACAAAGGGCATGCCACACCCTTAAATTGCACAGAATGCAAACAAGTCAAAAAAACAGACAATGTGAACTGAGGTCTAAGATGTCAGACATACAAGAAACAGAGGCATGTTCACACTAGCAAAAAAGAAGCAAGACAAAAATATATCTCATACCCTACCATAATTATATATAAATGTTAAGCAAAATTGCATAATAAATATAGGGTACTTAGTGAACTATTTTTGATCAAAAAAAGTATACAAGCCGTCCCACCAGCGGCAAGGTGACCCTAAATTGGGACGGTACCTATACTGCCTATATTAAAAACCTTACTGTATATCAAAGTTGAAGTAATGCATATAAAAGGGTAGACAAATAGGACCGGGTCCCAACTCCAGACCACCTAGGCCCGTGGTAAGCTACATATATACCAATCAGCTCAACAAAGGGCATGCCACACCCTTAAATTGCACAGAATGCAAACAAGTCAAAAAACCAGACAATGTGAACTGAGGTCTAAGATGGCAGACATACAAGAAACAGAGGCATGTTCACACTAGCAAAAAAGAAGCAAGACAAAAATATATCTCATACCCTACCATAATTATATATAAATGTAAAGCAAAATTGCATAATAAATATAGGGTACTTAGTGAACTATTTTTGATCAAAAAAAGTATACAAGCCGTCCCACCAGCGGCAAGGTGACCCTAAATTGGGACGGTACCTATACTGCCTATATTAAAAACCTTACTGTATATCAAAGTTGAAGTAATGCATATAAAAGGGTAGACAAATAGGACCGGGTCCCAACTCCAGACCACCTAGGCCCGTGGTAAGCTACATATATACCAATCAGCTCAACAAAGGGCATGCCACACCCTTAAATTGCACAGAATGCAAACAAGTCAAAAAACCAGACAATGTGAACTGAGGTCTAAGATGGCAGACATACAAGAAAGAGAGGCATGTTCACACTAGCAAAAAAGAAGCAAGACAAAAATATATCTCATACCCTACCATAATTATATATAAATGTAAAGCAAAATTGCATAATAAATATAGGGTACTTAGTGAACTATTTTTGATCAAAAAAAGTATACAAGCCGTCCCACCAGCGGCAAGGTGACCCTAAATTGGGACGGTACCTATACTGCCTATATTAAAAACCTTACTGTATATCAAAGTTGAAGTAATGCATATAAAAGGGTAGACAAATAGGACCAGGTCCCAACTCCAGACCACCTAGGCCCGTGGTAAGCTACATATATACCAATCAGCTCAACAAAGGGCATGCCACACCCTTAAATTGCACAGAATGCAAACAAGTCAAAAAACCAGACAATGTGAACTGAGGTCTAAGATGGCAGACATACAAGAAACAGAGGCATGTTCACACTAGCAAAAAAGAAGCAAGACAAAAATATATCTCATACCCTACCATAATTATATATAAATGTAAAGCAAAATTGCATAATAAATATAGGGTTCTTAGTGAACTATTTTTGATCAAAAAAAGTATACAAGCCGTCCCACCAGCGGCAAGGTGACCCTAAATTGGGACGGTACCTATACTGCCTATATTAAAAACCTTACTGTATATCAAAGTTGAAGTAATGCATATAAAAGGGTAGACAAATAGGACCGGGTCCCAACTCCAGACCACCTAGGCCCGTGGTAAGCTACATATATACCAATCAGCTCAACAAAGGGCATGCCACACCCTTAAATTGCACAGAATGCAAACAAGTCAAAAAAACAGACAATGTGAACTGAGGTCTAAGATGGCAGACATACAAGAAACAGAGGCATGTTCACACTAGCAAGAAAGAAGCAAGACAAAAATATATCTCATACCCTACCATAATTATATATAAATGTAAAGCAAAATTGCATAATAAATATAGGGTACTTAGTGAACTATTTTTGATCAAGAAAAGTATACAAGCCGTCCCACCAGCGGCAAGGTGACCCTAAATTGGGACGGTACCTATCCTGCCTATATTAAAAACCTTACTGTATATCAAAGTTGAAGTAATGCATATAAAAGGGTAGACAAATAGGACCGGGTCCCAACTCCAGACCACCTAGGCCCGTGGTAAGCTACATATATACCAATCAGCTCAACAAAGGGCATGCCACACCCTTAAATTGCACAGAATGCAAACAAGTCAAAAAACCAGACAATGTGAACTGAGGTCTAAGATGGCAGACATACAAGAAACAGAGGCATGTTCACACTAGCAAAAAAGAAGCAAGACAAAAATATATCTCATACCCTACCATAATTATATATAAATGTAAAGCAAAATTGCATAATAAATATAGGGTACTTAGTGAACTATTTTTGATCAAAAAAAGTATACAAGCCGTCCCACCAGCGGCAAGGTGACCCTAAATTGGGACGGTACCTATACTGCCTATATTAAAAACCTTACTGTATATCAAAGTTGAAGTAATGCATATAAAAGGGTACACAAATAGGACCGGGTCCCAACTCCAGACCACCTAGGCCCGTGGTAAGCTACATATATACCAATCAGCTCAACAAAGGGCATGCCACACCCTTAAATTGCACAGAATGCAAACAAGTCAAAAAACCAGACAATGTGAACTGAGGTCTAAGATGGCAGACATACAAGAAACAGAGGCATGTTCACACTAGCAAAAAAGAAGCAAGACAAAAATATATCTCATACCCTACCATAATTATATATAAATGTAAAGCAAAATTGCATAATAAATATAGGGTACTTAGTGAACTATTTTTGATCAAAAAAAGTATACAAGCCGTCCCACCAGCGGCAAGGTGACCCTAAATTGGGACGGTACCTATACTGCCTATATTAAAAACCTTACTGTATATCAAAGTTGAAGTAATGCATATAAAAGGGTAGACAAATAGGACCGGGTCCCAACTCCAGACCACCTAGGCCCGTGGTAAGCTACATATATACCAATCAGCTCAACAAAGGGCATGCCACACCCTTAAATTGCACAGAATGCAAACAAGTCAAAAAACCAGACAATGTGAACTGAGGTCTAAGATGGCAGACATACAAGAAACAGAGGCATGTTCACACTAGCAAAAAAGAAGCAAGACAAAAATATATCTCATACCCTACCATAATTATATATAAATGTAAAGCAAAATTGCATAATAAATATAGGGTACTTAGTGAACTATTTTTGATCAAAAAAAGTATACAAGCCGTCCCACCAGCGGCAAGGTGACCCTAAATTGGGACGGTACCTATACTGCCTATATTATATTACCCTATTATGGGTGTGGCATGCCCTTTGTTGAGCTGATTGGTATATATGTAGCTTACCACGGGCCTAGGTGGTCTGGAGTTGGGACCCGGTCCTATTTGTCTACCCTTTTATATGCATTACTTCAACTTTGATATACAGTAAGGTTTTTAATATAGGCAGTATAGGTACCGTCCCAATTTAGGGTCACCTTGCCGCTGGTGGGACGGCTTGTATACTTTTTTTGATCAAAAATAGTTCACTAAGTACCCTATATTTATTATGCAATTTTGCTTTACATTTATATATAATTATGGTAGGGTATGAGATATATTTTTGTCTTGCTTCTTTTTTGCTAGTGTGAACATGCCTCTGTTTCTTGTATGTCTGCCATCTTAGACCTCAGTTCACATTGTCTGGTTTTTTGACTTGTTTGCATTCTGTGCAATTTAAGGGTGTGGCATGCCCTTTGTTGAGCTGATTGGTATATATGTAGCTTACCACGGGCCTAGGTGGTCTGGAGTTGGGACCCGGTCCTATTTGTCTACCCTTTTATATGCATTACTTCAACTTTGATATACAGTAAGTTTTTTAATATAGGCAGTATAGGTACCGTCCCAATTTAGGGTCACCTTGCCGCTGGTAGGACGGCTTGTATACTTTTTTTGATCAAAAATAGTTCACTAAGTACCCTATATTTATTATGCAATTTTGCTTTACATTTATATATAATTATGGTAGGGTATGAGATATATTTTTGTCTTGCTTCTTTTTTGCTAACGTTAAATATGCGAATATGAAATATATGAAATTTGAACAGCATTACTGCTCTAGAAAATAGTAATAAATGAGAAATATTAGCGTATAAATTGGCAATTCATGTGTACCTGGTAGCCGCGATAAGGCGTTTCTCAAAGTACCAGTACCCTATCAATATGATTACCTCTCTAAGGGACATCTGTCTGCTTATGTTTGGGAAAGTAAGATCCTGCTGCAGTTAAACCCACCTGCTGCATACAGTAGATGTGGAGTGCTCAGTAGTGTTGAGCCACCCCCGTAGTGTTCGAGTTCGGTTCGGTTCATCGAACACCGTTAAAACCAATGGCAGGCAAACAAAACACATAGAAACACATAGAAAACACCTTCAAAGGTGTCCAAAAGCTGACAAACTGCTCAGAATACATAACTAACGCATGGAAAATTGACAAGAACATATAGTCATGCGAAAAGAAAAGAGGTGGAGGAGTAAAAGGAGGGGGAGACACAGATATAGGCATGTCATGCCCTTCTAAAATCCAAAAGGTGAGAAGCCGACACGGCCAGTCCGTTCCTGCCCGTGCCACCTCCGTGTCGCCGGGTTTGTGCCAGAGCCGCGGTGAACCCTGACGGCCAGCCCCCCTCTCCCAATACTGGTGCCTGTCCGCTGGTGGGTCGAGCGAGCCCCGCTGTGGTGGAGGCAGCTCTAAGCTTTTTAATTTAAATTGTCTCTCTAATTTGAATGAATACACTTTAAATCCTTTTACAAGGATCTATTGGAGGGCAAGTCTCATGCCAGCAGCCGCGTAATTCCAGCTACAGTAGCATCCACTAAAGCTGCTGCAGTTAAAAAGCTTTTATAAGGATCAAGCTCGGCTGTCCACCGCAAGGCGTCCTACCGCCAGTCCCAGCCCCTATGCCTTGGGGTGCCTCCTGATGCTCTTCACTGAGTATCCCGTGGTCCCAAAGCATTTCCTTTGAAAAAATTAAGAGTCCAAACTAAAGGTGGTGTAGCTTGTTTAACAGCCGGGATAATCCGCTGACTAGCAGACACTGCTACTAGGCACAAAGTATTTCCTGGGCTAGATGCAGTTAAAAATTTGTAATTAGATACTCTTGTTGGATGCTGAGAAAGCATTCCATAGAGTCTCCTGGCAAGCCATATATTATTCTCTTAAAAAGCTTGGGGTAGGGGTCTAGGGGACCCTTTTATAGCCAAAATCACAGCCCTGTATCGCAATACGTCACCTAGGCTGAAGATAAATGGAACTGTAGCACCCTGAGGGCTCGGTTGCTACAGAGGTATTGCACCTCACTCAGAGGTGTGATATCTCACTCTCAGGTAAGGATGGAGTGTGGATCAGGACCCGACACCTGCATGCATTACACCACATTGCCGTGGGGCAGCGCGACCAATATGCCCCTGAGAAGGGCACGACAGTCCCTGTCCCTGGCTGGAGTGGGGGGAGGGAACACTGAGGAAGGGGAACCCTGTAGTGCAGGAGCAGAGAGGAAGCAGTTCCTGGGTGCATTGAGAAGGGAGTATAAAAGGTGGGCACCATCTTAGTTCAGTGCAGAGAAGGCTGAACAGAAGTGACAGGGAGCAGGGGCTCAGCATGAGCTCTGCTCCGGAGGCAGGCCTAGTAACAGAGGCCCAGACCTGAAAGAGGGAGAAGGAAGGAAGAGGAGCGGAGAAGGCTCCAGGAACGAAGAACGAAGGGATACCAGGGGTGTGGACCTGCGTGGAGGGGTCAGGCCAAAGGGGGAGACCGGTCCCCGAAACTAGTGGAGGCGGGAAACGACCCTCAGCTAGAAACCGGAGGCTGTGACATTTTATGTGGCGCAGCCCCTCGCTACACCCGCTAGGAGGGCAGCACATAGGGTCAGGGAAACTGGCGCCAAGTTTACCAAGAGGAGGCCCGAGGCAGCCGGACAGAAGGGTTGGTAAGAAAGGCCAGACAAAGGACACACAAAGGGGGTCCTGTGAAGCGCTCCAAAGTTATCTGGGAGTTGTCTGAGCCCCTCACCTGGTGAGCACAGTACGACGTGGGCAGCCGTTACCAGCAGAAGTGGTCTGGATAACAAGAACTGTGAGTAAAGGCCCTGGACTGCATCACTGACTCCGTGTCATTACTGCTGCTGCCCTGCACCATCAACCCCATCCTCCGCATACACTGCCCTGAGGCTATACTCCTCCCGTGGGGAGTTATGCTACGCTCTGCTGCACCCACAACACCAGCCCCAGCGGTCTGCCCTGCAGCGGCGGTTCACTCTGACCGCAATCCACGGGTGGCGTAGTCGGACATTTAAACATCAAAACCACATAAATAGTTCCGCCACTGGTTTGACCGCCCTGAGCCACGGAACCGGGTCGCCGCCACGGAGACTACAACCACCAGCATCCACCAAAAAGGGTCCGGCTCCGGATGTCCCAAGGCACAGGGGGGGCGTCAGAACATTTTCATCATCTTTCATAATCACCAATGGGACAAGGCAGGGATGTCCTCTGTCCCCTCTCTTATACATCCTAGTGAAGGAACACCTGCTCTCATCAATTCGCCATAACCCCAATATTAGGTGGATTGAGGTGGGAGGCACCGAGTACAAGTGCTCTCTATTTGCTGATGATGTCCTAGTAAATATCACTCAATCACATGTATCCATCCCTGCTGTTATGGCTGAAATAGATCACTTTGTTACATGGTCAAATTTTAAAATCAATACAGCGAAGTCTGAGACCCTCGATGTCTCCCTCCCCAAATCCATACAGGATTCCATCCAGTCCAACTTTCCCTTTGCCTGGCCCTCACAGGGTATCAAATTCTTAGGAATTTCTATTCATAGAGACCTCTCCCGTCTATGTTATCTTAATTTTGGGCCCTTTATTGAACAACTCCATACAGACCACGGTTGGCAAGTTAGAACTGTAAGATTCACTACGTGAACCACTGGTGTTTTGTGGAAAAGCACATGTACACTGTGTTCCAAATTATTATGCAAAAAGTGTTTAGGAGTGATAAGAGAAAATTTGTTTGTTTGTCAGTTAAACTCATTGATCGTAATGTGTGTCAGGGCTCTTTATATCACTGTAAGCAATTGCAGACACCTGTGCTAATTAGTTTGGCAGGTGTGTCCAATGAACGGCAAGACTACTTAAGAAGGCTGTCCCACATTATTAAGCAGCCTACATTTTCTGCCAAAATGGGAAAGAAAAAGGATGTGTCGGCTGCTGAGAAGCAACAAATTGTGGAGTGTTTAGGTCAAGGCATGACTACAATCAACATTGTGCGATGATCAGGATGAAGTGTCTTGGCAATCAAGAAGTATGTAGCTGATTCACAGTACACACGTGAGGGCAAATTGAGGACTCTTTCCTACAGGCAATTACGTCAGGTTAAAAGAGCAGTGGCAAAAAGCCTTGCCATAGCAGCAGACAGGTTTTTGAAGCTGCTGGTGCCTCCAACGTCCCCCGAACAACAAGATGCAGGGTCCTTCAGAGGTTTGCAGCTGTGCGTACGCCATCCTGTCGACCTCCTCTATCCACTGCACAAAAGCAGAAACGGCTCCAGTGGGCCAAACAATACATGAAGACTGACTTCAAAACTGTTTTATTCACGGATGAGTGCTGTGCAACGCTCGATGGTCCAGATGGATGGAGTGGAGGATGGCTGGTTGATGGACACCCCCCGCAAACACGGCTACAGCGCCAACAAGGAGGAGGTGGAGGAATGTTTTGGGCTGGAATCATGGGGAGAGAGATTGTCAGCCCCTTCAGGATCCCTGAAGGCGTAAAGATGAACTCCATAATGTATGTGGAGTTTCTCAAACAGCACTTCCTGCCATGGTTCAAGAAGAAGAACCGTGTATTCCACAGCAACATCATTTTCATGCATGATAATGCACCGTCTCATGCTGCACATAACACATCTGCATCTCTGGCTGATATGGGCATAAAAGGGGACAAACTTATGGTGTGACCCCCATGCTCCCCTGACCTATATCCCATTCAGAACCTCTGGAGCATCATCAAAAGGAGTGTCTATGATGGCGGGAGGCAGTTCACATCTAAGCAACAGCTCTGGGAGGGTATTCTGTCCTCATGCAAAACAATTGAAGCAGAAACCATCCAAAACCTGACAAATTCAATGGATGAGAGAGTTCAGAAGCTCCTTTTGAACAAGGGGTCCTATGTGCAAATGTAACATAACCTAGAATAAAGTTTTGAGTTGAAAACTGTTTGATTTCAGTTTCTAATAACCTGCTAATGCTTATAATTTCAAAAATGACCATTTTTTTGGTCTTTATTAAAATGAAAAGGTTGATCGAAGACTGTGGGGGATCTAAGAGTGTGGCAACCCAGTAGTCAGGATTACTTCGAATTCTGACAATCTGAGGGTCATGTTGCAGGTAGTGCAGCAAGAAGGCACTTATGTGTCTTGCGCATCTCGGAGCCCCAAAATTATTTTCCGGGCTAGATGCAGCTAAAAATTATTATTAATTTTAAATCTGGTGGAGCTTAGTATAGATGGCCTAATAGAATCAGTACTGCACACTGCTACAAAGCCCAAATTATTTTCCAGCCAAGATACAGATAAACATGATTAGTAATTTGAAAGCTTAAAATGGTTGGTGAGGTGATTTTAACCGATCATCAAGCTTTTACTCTCCCCAGGATGACACAGGGGTAGAAAAGTCGTTTCGGATCCATGATTTGTTCATCTTTATGAACGTGAGTCTGTCTACATTATCAGTGGAGAGCTGCGTGCGCTTATCTGTCAGCACACCACCAGCAGCGCTGAACACACTTTCAGACAGAACGCTGGCTGCGGGGCATGACAAGATCTCCAAGGCGTAAGTGGCTAGCTCCGGCCATTTATCCAGATTGGAAGCCCAAAAAGAGCAAGGGTCCAGTGACACAGTCATGGCTTCAATGTTTACTTGGAGATACTCCTGTACCATCGTCTCTAGGCGTTGACTATGTGTCAGACTTCTTGTCTCCTGTGGCCTTGCAAAGGATGGGCTAAAAAAGTGGTGAAATGATTCCGCAAAATTGATGTTACCAGCAGATACTGTGTTTCTGTTACGGTTTGAGTGCTGAACACTCGACGTTCCCACGGTTGGCAAGTTGGAACTGTGAGATTCACTACGTGCACCACTGGTGTTTTGTGGAAAAGCACATGTAAGATTCTGCAACAGTCTCTGCTGATACTCCTGCATGCGTGCATCCCTTTCTATCGCAGGAATAATTTCTGCAAATTTACTTTTGTACCGGGGATCTAACAGTGTGGCCACCCAGTAGTCAGGATTATTTCTAATTCTCACAATTCGAGGGTCAGGTTGAAGGTAGTGCAGCAAGAAGGCACTCATGTGTCTTGCGCATCCAGGAGCACCAAGTCCCTGTTGTGTTGGTGGCGAGGTAACAATCATGCTTCCTTCCTCTGTCCTCTCCCCCCATCCTCGCACAACAGAAATGTGATCAAGGTCTCCCTCATCTGATGAGTCTTCCATCAGTTCGTCTTCCATTTCTTCCTGGGCTCCTGCACCTTCCTCACTAGTTTGGCTGCTACCATGCGCCCTGGTAAAACCATCTCCCCCACCCTCACATGCCTGCCGCCTTGGTGCTGCCGACCATCTGGACCTTGCAGATGTTAGCCCTTCCGCATACAACTCCTCCTCCTCTACTTCTTCCACCTCCTCTTGTGCCACCACCTGACTCCGAATTCTGTTTAACATGTGCTCCAGCATGTAAATCACCGGAATAGTCATGCTGATAATGGCATCGTCAGCACTAAACATCTTCGTCGCCATTTCAAAACTGTGCAGAAGGGTGCATAGGTCCCTGATCTGAGACCACTCCTCCAGCGTGATTTGCCTCACCTCTGGATCTCGTTGGCCCAGGCTATACGTCAGAACGTATTGCACCAGGTCTTGTCGGTGCTGCCATAGTCGCTGCAACATGTGCAGAGTTGAATTCCACCGGGTAGTCACATCGCATTTTAGCCGGTGAAGTGGCAGGCCCAACGACTTCTGTAGAGATGTAAGTCGCTGAGCTGCGGGATGCGAACGGCGGAAGTGAGCACACAGCGACCGTGCCCTCTGCAGAAGGCCATCTAGTCTGGGATAGTGGGCTAAAAATTGCTCGACAACCAGGTTCAACACGTGAGCCATACAAGGCACGTGTGTGACATTGCCCCGGCGAAGGGCCGCACCCAGGTTTGCAGCATTGTCGCACATGGCCTTCCCTGGTTTCAGGTCCAGTGGAGACAACCATTCATGAAATTGGTTCTCCAGAGCTGACCACAACTCCTCAGCTGTGTGACTCACATTTCCCAGACATTTCAAAGTAAAAACCGCCTGATGACGTTGAGCCCTACTGCCAGCATAGTAAGGAGGTGTGCAGGATCCCTTCTGCGCAGTTAGAAAGCTTGTGGCATGACCAGACAGGCTTTGGGTGCAGGTGGAGGACCGAGAGGAGGTTGAGGAGGCAGAAGCAGTGGAGGAACTTTGAGATAAAGAGGATTGACGCACAACTCGTGGGGATGGCAAGACATGGACAGCAGCCCCTTGTCCTGCTGTCACCATAGTTACCCAGTGCCCAGTCAGCGACATGTAATGCCCCTGTCCATGCCTACTCGTCCAAGTGTCTGTGGTGAAATGCACCCTGTCACACACAGAGTTTCTCAAAGAAGCGGTGATGTGGTGTGCGACATGCTGGTGGAGCGCAGGCACACCTTTCTTTTGACAAGTAGTGCCGACTGGGCATCTGGTAATGGGGCACTGCGACGAACATAAGATCTCGAAAATCCTCTGTGTCCACCAGGCGGAAAGGCAGCATTTCTGTAGCCAAGAGCTTGCAGATGGTGAAATTCAACCTCTTAGCTTTCTCATGGCTAGGAGGAAATGGTCTTTTGCTTGTCCACATCAGAGGGACCGAGGGCTGGCAGTTGTGCTTAGACGGGGTTGATAAGGGTGTCCCCGGCAAACTGCCGGTCTGTGAGGAAGATGCAGGCGGACATGTTAGGTTGCCTTGATCCAAAGGTGGTGCTATCGATGTCGGACAGCGCTCACCAGCTGGTGTTACCACCTCCAAAGAAAATGATGACCTGCCAATCACGCTGGCTGTTGCGGGTAAAGAGGTGGCAGATCTGCGTCCCAAAACAGGTGTAACTGCTGTCTCCCCAGTCACAGAGGATGAAGAGGCCGCAGATGCACAAGATGGGGCAGATGGTGGTTGGCCCGGCCGGCTAGGCCGCATTGTAGCACAGTGAGCTTCCCACTGCAACTTATGCTTCATGTTCAGGAAAAAATGCCCAGGCATGCAAGGCTTAGCACCCATGTGACCTGAAGAGCCACCACGACTTGTGGTCAGAGGCAGAGTTGTGTTTGTGGATGCAGTTGTTGACATGCTTCCAGTACTACGTCTCTGTCCAGGAAGGCGCAACCTGACCTCGTCGTCACTAGCATCCTCCTCCACCTCCTCTGATGACCTCATCTCTTGGCTGACTGTGGGTTGACAGTAAGTGTGATCTCCAACCTCATCATAATCACCCTGTGTGTTATCACACCCGTCGTCCTCAGAGCCAACCTGTTCCTGCCCTGACAAAAAACTAAAGTTGTCGCTCCAATAAGGTATTTGAGTTTCATCATCGTCTTCCTCATTGTCTCCACCAACAGGAGTTACAGTTTGGGAATGAGGGTCTACATTATGTTCAGAACCTTCTGCGTCTGGTCCTGGATCCGACTCATAAAGATTCTGGGCATCAGTGCAGATCATTTCCTCGTCTGGATTCACAGAAGCGCTGGAGCCGACCTCTGATTCCCAGGCTATAGTATGAGTAAACAGCTCTGCAGACTCAACCATCTGTTCTACCTCATACTCAGACGGGCAGCTAGACACTTGGGAGCTGTGAGGAAGCAAGTGCGATTGGGGTCACACCTCTGAGGACTGGAGTATTTGTGATGTTGAAGTTGTTGTGGAGGAGAGCCCACTTAAAGGAGCACTTGATATCCGTTGAAGCACCTGCTGTTTTTGTGCCTCATCTGGAATTTGTAGCGATTGGCGTGGCCGTAAGAAAGGGATCTTATCACATTGTCCGCTAAAAGAAGTAGACATTTTAGTTTGGCTGGAAGATGGTCTTTCTTCTGCAGATGTTACTGTTGCTTTAACAACTACCCCACGGACACAACCTTTTTTCCCCTTCCCAACATGCCTATTCCCCTTTCCACCAGCAGCAGGCCTTTTTCCACTCATTTTGGTGGTTAACTAATTCACAACTCTGGAGTTGTTTGCACAAAAAAACAATGGATGGGAACTGAGCAGAGCTGAGTGGCCAAACTGTGGTATTAGGCGAAAACTATCGTCTGGGTTAGAAGCAGAAAAAAATTATATTCAATTTGCAACCTGATGGAGGTCAGTATAGATGGACTAATAGAACAAGTCCCACACACTGCTGGAAGCCCAAATATTTTTTCTGAGCTAGATGCAGAAAATAATTATATTCAATTTGCAACCTGATGGAGGTCAGTATAGATGGACTAATATACTAAGTCCCACACACTGCTAGAAGCCCAAATATTTTTTCAGAGCTAGATGCAGAAAAAAATTATATTCAGTTTGCAACCTGATGGAGGTCAGTATAGATGGACTAATAGACCAAGTCCAACACACTGCTAGAAGCCCAAATATTTTTTCAGAGCTAGATGCAGAAAAAAATTATTTTTAATTTGCAACCTGACAGAGGTCAGTATAGATGGACTAATAGACCAAGTCCCACACACTGTTAGAAGCCCAAATATTTTTTCAGAGCTAGATGCAGATAAAAATTATATTCAATTTGCAACCTGATGGAGGTCAGTATAGATGGACTAATAGACCAAGTCCCACACACTGCTAGAAGCCCAAATATTTTTTCAGAGCTAGATGCAGATAAAAATTATATTCAATTTGCAACCTGATGGAGGTCAGTATAGATGGACTAATAGACCAAGTCCCACACACTGCTAGAAGCCCAAATATTTTTTCAGAGCTAGATGCAGAAAAAAATTATATTCAATTTGCAACCTGATGGAGGTCAGTATAGATGGACTAATAGACCAAGTCCCACACACTGCTAGAAGCCCAAATATTTTTTCAGAGCTAGATGCAGAAAAAAATTATATTCAATTTGCAACCTGATGGAGATCAGTATAGATGGACTAATAGACCAAGTCCCACACACTGCTAGAAGCCCAAATATTTTTTCAGAGCTAGATGCAGATAAAAATTATATTCAATTTGCAACCTGATGGAGGTCAGTATAGATGGACTAATAGACCAAGTCCCACACACTGCTAGAAGCCCAAATATTTTTTCAGAGCTAGATGCAGATAAAAATTATATTCAATTTGCAACCTGATGGAGGTCAGTATAGATGGACTAATAGACCAAGTCCCACACACTGCTAGAAGCCCAAATATTTTTTCAGAGCTAGATGCAGAAAAAAATTATATTCAATTTGCAACCTGATGGAGGTCAGTATAGATGGACTAATAGACCAAGTCCCACACACTGCTAGAAGCCCAAATATTTTTTCAGAGCTAGATGCAGAAAAAAATTATATTCAATTTGCAACCTGATGGAGATCAGTATAGATGGACTAATAGAACAAGTCCCACACACTGCTAGAAGCCCAAATATTTTTTCAGAGCTAGATGCAGAAAAAAATTATATTCAATTTGCAACCTGATGGAGGTCAATATAGATGGACTAATAGACCAAGTCCCACACACTGCTAGAAGCCCAAATATTTTTTCAGAGCTAGATGCGGAAAAAAATTATATTCAATTTGCAACCTGATGGAGGTCAGTATAGATGTACCAATAGACCAAGTCCAACACACTGCTAGAAGCCCAAATATTTTTTCAGAGCTAGATGCAGAAAAAAATTATATTCAATTTGCAACCTGATGGAGGTCAGTATAGATGAACTAATAGACAAAGTCCCACACACTGCTAGAAGCCCAAATATTTTTTCTGAGCTAGATGCAGAAAAAATTATTTTTAACTTGCAACCTGATGGAAGTCAGTATAGATGGACTAATAGACCAAGTCCCACACACTGCTAGAAGCCCAAATATTTTTTCAGAGCTAGATGCAGAAAAAAATTATATTCAATTTGCAACCTGATGGAGGTCAGTATAGATGGACTAATAGACCAAGTCCCACACACTGCTAGAAGCCCAAATATTTTTTCAGAGCTAGATGCAGATAAAAATTATTTTTAATTTGCAACCTGATGGAGGTCAGTATAGATGGACTAATAGACCAAGTCCCACACACTGCTAGAAGCCCAAATATTTTTTCAGAGCTAGATGCAGATAAAAATTATTTTTAATTTGCAACCTGATGGAGGTCAGTATAGATGGACTAATAGACCAAGTCCCACACACTGCTAGAAGCCCAAATATTTTTTCAGAGCTAGATGCAGATAAAAATTATTTTTAATTTGCAACCTGATGGAGGTCAGTATAGATGGACTAATAGACCAAGTCCCTCACACTGCTAGAAGCCCAAATATTTTTTCAGAGCTAGATGCAGAAAAAAATTATATTCAATTTGCAACCTGATGGAGGTCAGTATAGATGGACTAATAGAATGATGCTATGCCCAAAAGGTTTTACTTCACTAGGTGCAGTAAAAAAATTGGTATTCTATACACAGGTGGTGTAGCTTGCAACAAAGATAGGCTACTCCACTAACTAACACACTCTGCAATAGGCCAAAAAGGATTAGCTTTGCTAGATTTAGCCAAATGCTGTGAAAAAAACTTGCACAGCACTGGCACAGACCTGCCTGGCAAAAACTGATAGGAACTGATGTAACTTAGTCCTGAAAAGGACTGCAATTACAATTAGTCTTTACTCCCAACCTATCTATTTAAGAGCACAGACCTGCCTGATAAAAGTCGTAGGAAATGCTGTAACCTAGTCCTTAAAGGGACTGCAATCACAACTATTCCCTACTCCCAAGCTATCTGTAGATTTGTGCGAAAATTGGCTTGAAATTAACAAGGTATAGCGCGCACAGCAACAGCGGTGCCGTCTAACACGCAGCTGCAGGAGTGAGAAAATGGTGGCGACTGGGAAAATGGCTGGATCTTATAGGGCAAGGACATGTGACATACACTGCCAATGACACATGCCCTTGCTTGTGTGAAAAAAAGCAGTTCGCTCCGTGTGTGCGGTGCTGATAGGCTGACAGATTGCACCTCCCCACTGTAAATGCGGGAAAGAGAAGAAAAAATGGAGATCTTCATTATTCCTGCAGAGATCCATCCCCTGCCCCTCCCCCCGCCCCGCTATACACTCAAACTGCATATTAACATTAATTTTCATCATTACTGAGAAAAAATCCAGTTATGATTTTGGTGCACGAACAGTTATCGAACATAACCTCGAACAGCCGAATTTTTTTCAAATCGTTCGTGTTTGCCGAACGGCTCGAACACCGCCCAAAACAGCTCGAATTTGAGATTGGCGAACAATTCGAGTTGAACACCTCTCATCTCTAGTGCTCAGTCAAAGCTTCAATATAAAAACAGAAAAAACGGACAGCACTTCCAATACAAGAAATAGGTGTGTACAGGTGCTTACTAGCAGCACACTGCTATGCTATTCAAATTTCATGTTTGCGTACTTAATGTCCTACTGCAATTAAATCTACCTGCGGTATAGATGTGAAGCACTCCACCTCTTTGCTTTAGGTGGTTTTTATTGCAGTAGGATCTTACTTTCCCACACATAAGCAGACGGATGTCCCTTAGAGAGGTATTCACATTGGTTCAGGTTCGCATATTTAGCGTTGCAGTGTGCTGCTTTGTTTGTTAGTATTTTATGGAGGGATTGGCTCCTAGTAAGCACCTGTTCATACATATTTCTTGTATTTGAAGTGCCCTCAGTTTTTTCTGTTTCTATGTTTAAGCTTTGACTGAGCACTCCACCTCTATGTCGCAGGTGGTTTTAATTGCAGTAGGATCTTACTTTCCCACACATAAGCAGACAGATGTCCTTTACAGAGGTGTTCACATTTGTAGGGTCCTGATAAACTCAAAATGGGTATATAAATCAGACTGCATCTCAGCTTAAAATTGTTTGGGGCAAATAATCTTCTCCACACAGGGGGGAAAAAAAGGTTGGCTCCGTGCAGCTTCCTGATCCTCGACTGTACTGTGCTGTCTCGGCAAGAAGAAGAGGAGGGTGACTCTGAGGTCGAGAAATGGGATAACACATTGGATGATGATGTGGTTGCACATCCAACTTGTCGTGAACCCAGAGGCATGCAGCTGAGTAGCTCATCTGAGGAGGTGGAGGAGGAAGATGAGGAGGTTACATTGTGCCCTATGGCGCAGACACAGAGTGATGAAAGCACGAGGAGCACAGCATTCTTAGCCACAACCAGTGACCAGCAGCAATCGCGTGTCTGCAGCTCGCAGAGGCAGCAAGAGTTGCCAACCTGGGCCTTTTTTGAGATTGCAAAGGATGAGCCAGCTCACGTTATCTGCAAACTTTGCAATAAAAAACTCAGTAGAGGGAAAAAGTGCAATAATTTGACTATTACATGCATGAACCTTCAGATGCACAATCAACATGCGTTAATCTGGCAATCTCACTGCGATAAAATGTGGACCAGCAGACCTCAACAACCATCAACTTCCCCATCAACCGCTTCCGCTACTTCTTCCTCCTCCTCTGTTACCATGGCAAGTATTTACACACAGGTCTCCCCACTGCAGAACCTCTGCTTCTCTGCCTGCTCCAGTCAGGCTAGTGAGTGCCCGTCAGCTGTAACGGAAGTGGACATGCATGCTGTGTTTGTTTCACTGAGCACACTATATCTTTCTCAATCCACCCTAACATATTCCCCTGCACCTCACTCACGGATCAGCAGTTTGTCTGGTTCACCATCCTCCCTCCTCTCTCAGCACTGAAGCCAGCCCTCGATCCCACATTTCTGGTAACGTAAAAGATTGAAAAATATCATCCTACACATGACAAAGCTAAGTGGTGGAACTCCACCATCTCCAATCTGTTGGCTACGGAAATGGTGCTGTTAGGCCCTAATTTTTTTAAATGTGAACACTCCTGATTGTGTTTCCATCTGCTGGGTTGGCTCTAGTTGAAGAGGTGTCTGTCGTCATTATAATACTTATACTCAATTTAAATTCAATTAAATTTAAACTCAAAATGGGTATATAAAGTAGACTGCATCTCAGCTTAAAATTGTTTGGGGCAGATATTCATCTCCACACAGGCGGAAAAAAAAAGGTTGGGTCCGAGCAGCTTCCTGACCCTCGACCGTACTGTGCTGTCATGGTAAGAAGAAGAGGAGGGTGACTTTGAGGGCGAGGAATGGAATAGCACATTGGATGATGATGAGGTTGCACATCCAACTTGGTGTGAACCGAGAGGCACGCAGCTGAGTAGTTCATCTGAGGAGGTGGAGGAGGAAGACGAGGAGGTTACGTTGAGTCCTATGGCGCAGACACAGAGTGATGCAATGTCGAGGAGCACTGCATCCTTAGCCACAACTGTGGCAGTGACCAGCAGCAGTCACAGGCCTGGGGTGACAAGGGTTGCCTAGCCTGGGTCTTTTTTGAGACCGAAAAGGATGAGCCAGCTCACGTTATCTGCAAACTTTGCAATAAAAAACTCAGTAGAGGGAAAAGGTGCAATAATTTGACTACTACATGCAAGAAACTTTACATGCGCAATCAACATGCGTTACTCTGGCAATCTCACTGCGATAAAATGCGGACCAGCGGACCTCAACAATAGAGTTGAGCCACCCCTGTATTGTTCGAGTTCGGTTCGGTTCGTCGAACACCCGTATGTTCGCCGAACTCTTCGTCGAACTGTTCGTCGAACACCTTCGAACACCGTTAAAACCAATGGCAGGCAAACAAAAACACATAGAAACACATAGAAACACATAGAAAACACCTTCAAAGGTGTCCAAAACCTGACAAACTGCTCAGAAGACACAACTAACACATGGAAAAGTGACAAGTACAAATAGTCGTGCAAAAAGAAAAGAGGCTGACGAGTAAAAGGAGGGGGAGACACAGATATAGGCATGTCATGCCCTTCTAAATCCAAAAAAGTGCGAAGCTGACACGGCCAGTCTGTTCCTGCCCGTGCAACCTCTGTGTTGCCGGATTTGTGCCAGAGCTGCGGTGGACCCTGACAGCCAGCCCCCCTCTCCCAATACTGGTGCCTGTCCGCTGGTGGGTCGAGCGAGCACCCCTGCGGTGGAGGCAGGTCTAAGCTTTTTAATTTAAATTGTCTCTCTAATTTGAATGAGTACACTTTAAATCCTTTTACAAGGATCTATTGGAGGGCAAGTCTGATGCCAGCAGCCGTGGGAATTACAGCTCCAGTAGCTCCACTAAAGCTGCTGCAGTTAAAAATCTTTTATAAGCATCGAGCTTGGCGGTCCACTTCAAGGCGTCCTACCGCCAGTCCCAGCCCCTGTGGCTTGGTGTGCCTCCCGATGCTCTTCACTGAGTGTCCCGGGGGCCCGAAGCATTTCCTTTGAAAAAATTAAGAGCCCAAACTACAGGTGGTGTAGCTTGCTTAACAGCTGGGATAATCCGCTGACTAGCAGACACTGCTACTAGGCACAAAGTATTTCCTGGGCTAGATGCAGTTAAAAATTTGCAATTAGATACTCTCATTCGATGCTGAGAAAGCATTCCATAGAGTCTCCTGGCACGCCATATATTATTCTCTTAAAAAGCTTAGGGTAGGGGTCTAGGGGACCCTTTTATAGCCAAAATCACGGCCCTGTATCGCAATACGTCAGCTAGGCTGAAGATAAATGGAACATTTTCATCACCTTTCATAATCACCAATGGGACAAGGCAGGGATGTCCTCTGTCCCCTCTCTTATACATCCTAGTGATGGAGCACCTGCTCTCATCAATTCGCCATAACCCCAATATTAGGTGGATTGAGGTGGGAGGCACCGAGTACAAGTGCTCTGCATTTGCTGATGATGTCCTAGTATATATCACTCAATCACATGTATCCATCCCTGCTGTTATGGCTGAAATAGATCACTTTGTTACATGGTCAAATTTTAAAATCAGTGCAGTGAAGTCTGAGGCCCTCGATGTCTCCCTCCCCAAATCCATACAGGATTCCATCCTGTCCAACTTTCCCTTTGCCTGGCCCTCACAGGGTATCAAACACTTAGGAATTCCTATTCATAGAGACCTCTCCCGTCTATGTTATCTTAATTTTGGGCCCTTCATTGAACAACTCCATACAGACCACGGTTGGCAAGTTAGAACTGTAAGATTCACTACGTGAAGCACTGGTGTTTTGTGGAAAAGCACATGTACACTGTGTTCCAAATTATTATGCAAAAAGTGTTTAGGAGTGATAAGGTAAGAATTTTTTTGTTTGTCAGTTAAACTCATTGATGGTGATGTGTGTCAGGGCTCTTTATATCACTGTAAGCAATTGCAGACACCTGTGCTAATTAGTTTGGCAGGTGTGTCCAATGAAAGGCAAGACTACTTAAGAAGGCTGTCCCACATTATTAAGCAGCCTACATTTTCTGCCAAAATGGGAAAGAAAAAGGATGTGTCGGCTGCTGAGAAGCAACAAATTGTGGAGTGTTTAGGTCAAGGCATGACTACAATCAACATTGCCAAGACACTTCATCCTGATCATTGCACAATCAAGAAGTATGTAGCTGATTCACAGTACACACGTGTGCGTGCTGATAAGGGAAAATTGAGGACTCTTTCCTACAGGCAATTACATCAGGTTAAAAGAGCAGCGGCAAAAAAACCTTGTCATAGCAGTAGACAAGATTTTGAAGCTGCTGGTGCCTCCAACGTCCCCCAAACAACAAGATGCAGGGTCCTTCAGAGGTTTACAGCTGTGCGTACACCATCCTGTCGACCTCCTCTATCCACTGTACACAAGCAGAAACGGCTCCAGTGGGCCAAACAATACATGAAGACTGACTTCAAAACTGTTTTGTTCACCGATGAGTGCCGTGCAACACTCGATGGTCCAGATGGATGGAGTGAAGGATGGCTGGTTGATGGAAACCCCATGCAAACACGGCTACGGCGCCAACAAGGAGGAGGTGGAGTAATGTTTTGGGCTGGAATCATGGGGAGAGAGATTGTCGGCCACTTTAGGATCCCTGAAGGGGTAAAGATGAACTCCATAATGTATGTTTAGTTTCTCAAACAGCACTTCCTGCCATGGTTCAAGAAGAAGAACCGTGTATTCCGCAGCAAGATCATTTTCATGCATGATAATGCACCGTCTTATGCTTCACATAACACATCTGCATCTCTGGCTGATATGGGCATAAAAGGGGACAAACTTATGGTGTGACCCCCATGCTCCCCTGACCTCAACCCCATTGAGAACCTCTGGAGCATCATCAAATGGAGTGTCTATGATGGCGGGAGGCAGTTCACATCTAAGCAACAGCTCTGGGAGGGTATTCTGTCCTCATGCAAAAAAATTGAAACAGAAACCATCCAAAACCTGACAAATTCAATGGACGAGAGAGTTCAGAAGCTCCTTTCGAACAAGGGGTCCTATGTGCAAATGTAACATCACCTAGAATAAAGTTTTGAGTTGAAAACTGTTTGATTTCAGTTTGTAATAACCTGCTAATGCTTATAATTTCAAAAATGACCATTTTTTCGTTCTTAATTAAAATGAAAAGGTTGATCTAAGAGTGTGGGGGATCTAAGAGTGTGGCAACCCAGTAGTCAGGATTATTTCGAATTCTGACAATCTGAGTGTCATGTTGCAGGTAGTGCAGCAAGAAGTCACTCATGTGTCTTGCGCATCCAGGAGCCCCAAAATTATTTTCCGGGCTAGATGCAGCTAAAAATTATTATTAATTTTAAAGCTGGTGGAGCTTGGTATAGATGGCCTAATACAATGAGTACCACACACTGCTACAGGCCCAAAATTATTTTACAGGTGAGATACAGATTAACATGATTAGTAATAATTTGAAAATCTGGAGGAGCTTAGTATAGATGGCCTAATAGAATCAGTACTGCAAACTGCTACAAGGCCAAAATTATTTTACAGGCAAGATAGAGATAAACATGATTATTAATAACACTGGTCTACAAAAAAAAATAATAATTCTGACATGGACTTTAAGAACAGTTTTAGACTAATTTGAGGGTGCTGAATTCATATCTGATCTTATAATTTCTCTATCACATCACGTTTTTGCGCTATAGGTATATAGCCCATTTTCATGAATTCCATGAAAATATAAGTAGTGTATGAAAAGTGCTGGTTTATACGGTTCACTAAGGTAAATTTAGTTTTCATTTATTCTCCCAATAAATGTGAGAATATCTTTGTTTTCTCTGAACATGCATAATTCCCATTTGCTATGATAAGAAAGTAAAAAAAACAGTTTTCAAACACCCTTGTTTTCTGTGCTACTGGGACAGTAGAGCTACAGCAGAGCATTGGGTGAAAACTGAATGGCCTCAGCGACAGAGTTTGGCATCTGGCGATAAGAATGTCATCCATGATCCTCTAGTGGATAGGAAGAACATTTTCTTTCCTCCCTTGCACATAAAACTTGGATTGACGAAGTAGTTCGTCAAAGCTCTCAATCACAGTGGAGAATTCTTTAACCCCTTTAAAGCCCATGACGTACTAAAACGCGTCTGTGCCCTGGGCTTTAAGAGCCTGACCCGTATTAGTACGTCATCGCGATCGCGCACGCACACAGGCTGTGCGGGCGCGATCGCCGCCGGGTGTCAGCTGATTGTCACAGCTGCACCCGGTACTATGTGCAGGGAGCAGTCCCGCACCACTCCCAGCACATTAACCCCCACAATGCTGCGATCGAAGTCGATTGCAGCATTGCGGTGGCAAGGGGAGGTGATCGGTCAACTCACCTCTTCTTCCGGCCTCCAGCGCTTTCTGCCGCGGCGTCCCGGGTGTTGCCATGATGACCCGATGTCGTCATGACAACATCCGGGTCACCAGGCAGCAGGAAGATTGTTTGGTCATGCGCAGTGCACGACCAAACAATGTTCTCACTGTGCAGCGCTGACTGCCTGCATGGCACAGGGATGGTGCTCCATCCCTATGCTATGCAGGCGATCAGAATAAAAAAAGTGAAAGTCCCAGAGTGGGACAAAGTAAAAAAGTGTAAAAACTCCCAGAAAGTGAAAAAAAAAAAGTAAAAATATTTAAAAAAAAATAATCCACCAAAAATAAAAATATAATGTACCCATCAATAAATATTATTATGAAAAAAAAGCAAACAAACAATAAAAGTACACATATTTGGTATCGCCGCTTCCGTAACGACCTGACCTATAAAACTGTCCCACTATTTATCCCCTTCAGTGAACACGGTAAAAAAAATAAATAAAAAACGAAGCAAAAAACAATGCTTTATCATCATACTGCCAAACAAAAAATGGAATAATGCGCAATCAAAAAGACGAATATAAATAAAAATGATACCGCTGAAAACGTCATCTTGTCCCGCAAAAAACAAGCCACCAAACAGCTCCATTGTCCGAAAAATCAAAAAGTTATAGCTCTCAGAATAAATTGATGCAAAAAAATAATTTTTCTATAAAATAGCTTTTATTGTGTAAAAGCGCCAAAACATAGAAAAACGATATAAATGTGGTAAGGCTGTAAACGTACTGACCCGAAGAATAAAGCTGCCTTATCAATTTTACCACACGCGGAACAGAATAAAAAAAAAAAAAAAAAATCCTGAATTGTTGGTTTTTGTTTATTCTGCCTCCCAAAAATCGGAATAGAAAGCGATCAAAAAATGTCACGTGCCTGAAAATGGCTCCAATAAAGACGTCAATTCATCCCGCAAAAAACAAGCCATCACATGACTCTGTCTGCCAAAATATGGAAAAATTATGGCTCTCAAAATATGGCGATGCAAAAACTAGATTTTACAAAAAATGCGTCTTTTAGTGTGTGACAGCTGTCAATCATAAAAACCCCATATGATTCTGGTATCGCTGTAATCGCACCAATCCGAAGAATAAAGTAGTCTAACCACTTATACCGCACGAGGAACGGCGTAAAAAATAAACTCTCGGGTTAGGGTTGTGCTAGGGTTAGGGTTGGGCTAGGGTTAGGGCTGGAGTTGGGGTTAGGGTTGTGATGGGGTTGTGATTTTTTTCAAAAGTAAGAAAAAAAGATGACGATATGGCGACTAGTGTTGTGCGCAAGTGCTTGCTACTTGAGTTTGCATCGGGTGCTCTGGTATGCATTGAGTATCGTGGGTGTTTGAGTGACATGCTCGATTCTCCGCCCCATATGCTTCACGGTCAAAAAAACTTTGCGGTGATTGCCTGCCATGCACGAGCGATCCCCGCATGTTTTTTTTTTGGGGTGTCTAATAACCGTGAAACATGCGGGGCAGGGACTTGAGCATGTCACTCGAGCACATGCAGTACATGGTGCATACCTGAGTACCCGATGCAAACTCAAGTAGCGAGCACTTGCGCTCAAGACTAATGACAACTTATTCAATATGATGACCTAATGTTATCAAATTCTGTGTCGAACCTCTGGGTTCAAAATGTTCACTATACCTCTTCATAAAATCCTTGAGGGGTCTATTTTCCAAAATGGGGTCACTTGTGGGGGTTTCCACTGTTTAGGCACACAGGGGCCCTCCAAATGCGACATGGTGTCCGCTAACAAATTGAATGGAAAATTGGCTCAAATTGTTAGCGGACACCATGTCGCGTTTGGAGAGCCCCTGTGTGCCTAAACATTGGAGCTCCCCCACAAGTGACCCCATTTTGGAAACTAGACCCCCCAAGGCACCTATCTAGATGCATAGAGAGCACTTGGAACCCCCAGGTGCTTCACAAATTGATTCGTAAAAATGAAAAAGTGGAAAAAAAATACTTTTTCATTTTTAAGAATCAATTTTTGAAGCACCTGGGGGTTCCAAGTGCTCACTATGCATTTAGATAGGTGCCTTAGGGGGTCTAGTTTCCAAAATGGGGACACTAGTGGGGGAGCTCCAATGTTTAGACACACAGGGGCTCTCCAAATGCGACATGGTTCCAATTTGTTAGCGGACACCATGTCGCGTTTGAAGAGCCCCTGTGTGCCTAAACATTGGAGCTCCCCCACAAGTGACCCCATTTTGGAAACTAGACCCCCCAAGGCACCTATCTAGATGCATAGTGAGCACTTGGAACCCCCAGGTGCTTCACAAATTGATTCATAGAAATGAAAAAGTGGAGAAAAAAATACTTTTTCATTTTTATGGATTAATTTGTGAAGCACCTGGGGGATCAAAATGCTCACCACCCATCTAGATAAGTTCCCAGGGGAGTCTAGTTTCCAAAATGGGGTCACTTGTGGGGGGTTTCCACTGTTTAGGCACATCAGGGGCTCTCCAAACGCAACATGGCGTCCGCTAATTATTCAAGCTAATTTTACAACCGAAAATTCAAATGGCGCTCCTTCCCTTCCGAGCCCTGCCGTGCACCCAAACAGTGTTTTTTCCCCACATATGGGGTATCTGCGTGCCCAGGGGAAATTGCACAACAAAATTTGGGGTCCATTTTTTCCTGTTACCCCTGCAAAAATAAAAAAAATTGGGTCTAAAATAACATTTTTGTGAAAAAAGTTAAATGTTCATTTTTTTCTTCCACATTCCAAAAATTCCTGTGAAGCACCTGAAGGGTTAAAAAAGTTCTTGAATGTGGTTTTGAGCACCTTGAGGGTGCAGTTTTTAGAATGGTGTCACTTTTGGGTATTTTCTGTCATAAAGACCTCTCAAAGTGACTTCAAATGTGATGTGGTCCTTAGAAAAATGGTTTTGTAAATTTTGTTGGAAAAATGAGAAATCACTGGTCAACTTTTAACCCTTATAGCTACATAACAAAAAAAAATTTGGTTCCAAAATTGTGCTGATGTAAAGTAAACATGTGGGAAATGTTAGTTATTAACTATTTTGTATGACATATCTCTCTGATTTAAGGGCATAAAAATTCTAATTTTGAAAATTGCAAAATGTTCTAAATTTTTGCCAAATTTCCATTTTTTTCACAAATAAGCGCAAGTGATATCGAAGAAATTTTACCACAATCATGAAGTACAATATGTCACGAAAAAACTTTCTCAGAATCAGGGGGATCCGTTGAAGCATTCCAGAGTAATTACCTCATAAAGTGACAGTGGTCAGAATTGTAAAAATTGGACCGGTCATTAAAGTGCAAACCACCTTGGGTTGTAAAGGAGTTAACTATATATGTTCAACTTTTCCTGGTCTTAGTGAAGAGAAGAAAAAGGATGGAATATTTGATGTACCTCAAATAAGAACACTTATAAGAGACCCAAACTTTATCACATCAATGAATGAGACAGAAGAAAGAGCTTGGAATGCATTTTGTAAAGTGGTGTAGAATTTGCTATGGAATAAGAAAGCAGACAACTATGAAGAGATTGTGGAAGAGCTACTAATGAGTCTGCAAAATCTTGGATGTAGAATGAGTATCAAGATTCACTATTTACACAGCCATTTGGACTTTTTTTCCAGAGAACCTTGGGGATGTGAGCGAGGAACAAGGGGAGCGTTTTCATCAAGAAATTAAAACAAGGGAATACCGGTATCAAGGCCGGTGGGACTCACATATGATGGCTGACTATTGCTGGAGCTTGATGAGAGACAACCCAGAAGCTGTACATCACAGATCAGCCAAGAAAAGAAAGTTCAAATAACTGCCATTTGCCATTCATCTGTGTGCCATATATATGTGTTTTTATATTTTGTAGTTTAATTCTGTAAGTATATTTGATTTGCTGTACACAGACTTTGTCATTTTTGTAATTCCTTGATTAAAAATATACAAAATGTAGTACCGAAAATCATGAGGTTTTTATCAAAAAACATTCGATAGGAGTAATTTCCATCAAAAATATCTCAAAATCCTGATGTGATAGCCAAAAACGGAGTTCGTATTAGTAATCAGCAGCCAAAATTGACTTAAATTATGTTTTAAAACCTTTTGACAGAAAAATTGGGTTGACCAGTGTAATTTTAAATCTGGTGGAGCTTAGTATAGATGGCTTAATAGAATCAGTACTGCACAGTGCTACAAGGCCAAAATTATTTTCCAGCCAAGATACAGATAAACATGATTATTAATTTTAAATCTGGTGGAGTTTAGTATAGATGGCCTAATAGAATCAGTACTGCACAGTGCTACAAGGCCAAAATTATTATACAGGCAAGATACAGATAAACATGATTAGTAATTTGAAAGCTTAAAACGGTTGGTGAGGTGATTTTAACAAATCATCAAGCTTTTACTCTCCCCAGGATGACACGGGTAGAAAAGTCCTTTCGGATCCATGATTTGTTCATCTTTATGAACGTGAGTCTGTCTACATTATCAATGCACAGCCGCGTGCGCTTATCTGTCAGCACACCACCAGCAGCACTGAACACACGTTCAGACAGAATGCTGGCTGCGGGGCATGACAAGATCTCCAAGACGTAAGTGGCGAGCTCCGGCCATTTATCCAGATTGGAAGGCCAGAAAGAGCAAGGGTCCAGTGACATGGTTCAGTCATGGCTTCGATGTTTACTTGGAGATACTCCTGTACCATCGTCTCTAGGCGTTGACTATTGTAGCGTCGGCGTCCCTGCCTCCTGCTAGGCAGGGACGCTGTTCCCCTCACCTCTCCGCTCCGTGCCCGGCGTCCTCCTCCCGCTCTGCTGGCAGCGCGCGCTGCTTCCCGGCCACTGTGCTTAGGACGCGCGCGTTCCCCCTCTCTTAAAGGGGCCGCGCGCGCCGTCCTAAGGAGTCCAATGGCCGGAGGACCTCACCATATATAAGGCACCTTCTCCAAAATGGAGGTGCCCGAGCAATGTTGTTGCAAAGCCTTCACTCTGCTTCAGCCCTCAGGTCCCGTTACCAGTTACCTGCCAGTCACCTGCCAGATTCCTGCTTGTTACCTGCCAGTCACCTGCCAGATTCCTGCCTGTTTCCTGCCGGTCACCTGCCAGATTCCTGCTTGATACCTGCCTGATATCCGCTTACCTGCTTGCAAGCCTGCGGTCCGATGGTCTGCCTTCCGATACCTGTCAGTCTGTCTATGGACCAGCCTGCCCGCTCACCTGGGAGCGCTCACCTGCTACCTGCCTGCTAGCCTACCTGGAGGCTCTGCCGTCACTTGCCGTGACCACCTGTCTGTCCAGAGACGCTTGCCCGCTCACCTGGGAGCGCTCACCTGCTACCTGCCTGCTAGCCTACCTGGAGGCTCTGCCGTCACTTGCCGTGACCAACTGCCTGTCCAGAGACTCTTGCCCGCTCACCTGGGAGCGCTCACCTGCTACCTGCCTGCTAGCCTACCTGGAGGCTCTGCCGTCACTTGCCGTGACCACCTGCCCGTCCAGAGACTCTTGCCCGCTCACCTGGGAGCGCTCACCTGCTACCTGCCTGCTAGCCTACCTGGAGGCTCTGCCGTCACTTGCCGTGACTACCTGCCCGTCCAGAGACTCTTGCCCGCTCACCTGGGAGCGTCCACCTGCTACCTGTCTGCTAGTCTACCCAGAGACTGTCCCTGTCACTTGCCGTGACTACCTGCCCTTCTACCCAGAGACTGTCCCTGTCACTTGCCGTGACTACCTGCCCTTCTACCCAGAGACTGTCCCTGTCACTTGCCGTGACTACCTGCCCGTCTTCCCTGGGAGCCACCCGCTTCCTTACAAGGACCGCCCCCTAGTATAGTTGCACAGAGGTTCCGCCTCCCAGACCCGTTACAACTATGTGTCAGACTTCTTGTCTCTTGTGGCCTTGCAAAGGATGGGCTAAAAAAGTGGTGAAATGATTCCGCAAAATTGATGTTACCAGCAGATACTGTGTTTCTGTTACGGTTTTAGTGCTGAACACTCGACGGTCCAACGGTTGGCAAGTTGGAACTGTGGGATTCACTACGTGCACCACTGGTGTTTTGTGGAAAAGCACATGTAAGATTCTGCAACAGTCTCTGCTGATACTCCTGCATGCGCGCATCCCTTTCTATGGCAGGAATAATTTCTGCAAATTTACTTTTGTACCGGGGATCTAACAGTGTGGCAACCCAGTAGTCAGGATTATTTCGAATTCTGACAATTCGAGGGTCATGTTGCAGGTAGTGCAGCAAGAAGGCACTCATGTGTCTTGCACATCCAGGAGCACCAAGTCCCTGTTGTGTTGGTGGCGAGGTAACAATCATGCTTCCTTCCTCTGCCCTCTCCCCACAACCTTGCACAACAGAAATGTGATCAAGGTCTCCCTCATCTGATGAGTCTTCCATCAGTTCGTCCTCCACTTCTCCACTTCTTCCTGGGCTCCTGCACCTTCCTCACTAGTTTGGCTGCTACCATGCGCCCTGGAAAATCCATCTCCCCCACCCTCACATGCCTGCCGCCTTGGTGCTGCCGACCGTCTGGACCTTGCAGATGTTAACCCTTCCGCATACAACTCCTCCTCCTCTACTTCCTCCACCTCCTCTTGTGCCACCACCTGACTCCGAATTCTGCTTAACATGTGCTCCAGCATGTAAATCACCGGAATAGTCATGCTGATAATGGCATCGTCAGCACTAAACATCTTCGTCGCCATTTCAAAACTATGCAGAAGGGTGTATAGGTCCGTGATCTGAGACTACTCCTCCAGCGTGATTTGCCCTACCTCTGGATCTCGTTGGCCCAGGCTATACGTCAGAACGTATTGCACCAGGGCTTGTCGGTGCTGCCACAGTCGCTGCAACATGTGCAGAGTTGAATTCCACCGGGTAGGCACATCGCATTTTAGCCGGTGAAGTGGCAGGCCCAACGACTTCTGTAGAGATGTAAGTCGCTGAGCTGCGGGATGCAAACGTCGGAAGTGAGCACACAGCGACCGTGCCCTCTGCAGAAGGCCATCTAGTTCGGGATAGTGGCCTAAAAATTGCTGGACAACCAGGTTCAACACGTGAGCCATACAAGGCACGTGTGTGACATTGCCCCGGCGAAGGGCCGCACCAAGGTTTGCAGCATTGTCGCACACGGCCTTCCCTGGTTTCAGGTCCAGTGGAGACAACCATTCATGAAACTGGTTCTCCAGAGCTGACCACAACTCCTCAGCTGTGTGACTCACATTTCCCAGACATTTCAAAGTAAAACCGCCTGATGACGTTGAGCCCTGCTGCCAGCATAGTAAGGAGGTGTGCAAGATCCCTTCTGCGCAGTTAGAAAGCTTGTGGCATGACCAGACAGGCTTTGGGTGCAGGTGGAGGACCGAGAGGAGGTTGAGGAGGCAGAAGCAGTGGAGGAACTTTGAGATAAAGAGGATTGACGCACAACTCGTGGGGATGGCAAGACTTGGACAGCAGCCCCTTGTCCTGCTGTCACCATAGTTACTCAGTGCCCAGTCAGCGACATGTAACGCCCCTGTCCATGCCTACTCGTCCAAGTGTCTGTGGTGAAATGCACCCTGTCACACACAGAGTTTCTCAAAGAAGCGGTGATGTGTGTGTGACATGCTGGTGGAGGGCAGGCACACCTTTCTTTGAGAAGTAGTGCCGACTGGGCCTCTGGTACTGGGACACTGCGACGGACATAAGGTCTCGGAAATCCTCTGTGTCCACCAGGCGGAAAGGCAGCATTTCTGTAGCCAAGAGCTTTCACATGGCTCGGAGGAAATAGTCTTTTACTTGTCCACATCTGAGGGACCGAGGGCTGGCTGTTGTGCTTAGACGGGGTTGAGAAGGGTGTCCCCGGCAAACTGCCGGTCTGTGAGGAAGATGCAGGCGGACATGTTAGGTTGCCTTGATCCAAAGGTGGTGCTCTCAATGTTGGAGAGCGTTCAACATCAGCTGGTGTTTCTACCTCCAAAGAAAATGATGACCTGCCAATCACGCTGGCTGTTGCGGGTAAAGAGGTGGCAGATCTGCATCCCAAAACAGGTGTGACTGCTGTCCCTCCAGTCACAGAGGATGAAGAGGCTGCGGATGCACAAGATGGGGCAGACAGTGGTTGGCCTGGCCCGTTGGCCGCATTGTAGCACAGTGAGCTTCCCACTGCAACTTATGCTTCATATCCATGTGCCGGTTCATGCATGAAGTACTCAAACTATGTATTTTTTGGCCTCTACTTAGCTTTTGCTGACAAATGTTACAGATAACGCGAGTTGGGTCATCTTTATCGATCTGAAAAAATGCCCAGGCTATGCAAGGCTTAGCACCCATGCGACCTGAAGAGCCACCACGACTTGTGGTCAGAGGCAGAGTTGTGTTTGAGGATGCAGTTGTTGACGTGATTCCAGTACTACGTCTCTGTCCAGGAAGGCGCATCCTGTCCTCATCGTCACTAGCATCCTCCTCCACCTCCTCTGCTGACCTCATCGACTGGCTTACTGTGGGTTGACAGTAAGTGGGATCTCCAACCTTGTCATCATCACCCTGTGTGTTATCATACCCGTCGTCCTCAGAGCCAACCTCTTCCTGCCCTGACAAAAAACTCAAGTTGTCGCTCCAATCAGGTATTTGAGTCTCATCATCGTCTTCCTCATTGTTCCACCAACAGGAGTTACAGTTTGGGAACGAGGGTCTACATTATGGTCAGAACCTTCTGCGTCTGGTCTTGGATCCGACTCATAAAGATTCTGGGCATCAGTGCAGATCATTTCCTCGTCTGGATTCACAGAAGCTCTGGAGCCGACCTCTGATTCCCAGGCTATAGTATGAGTAAACAGCTCTGCAGACTCAACCATCTGTTCTACCCCATACTCAGACGGGCAGCTGGAGACTTGGGAGCTGTGAGGAAGGAAGTTCGAATGGGGTGACACCTCTGAGGACTGGAGTATTTGTGATGTTGAAGTTGAGGTGGAGGAGAGCCCACTTAACCCCTTTAAAGCCCATGACGTACTAATACGCGTCAGTGCCCTGGGCTTTAAGAGCCTGACCCGTATTAGTACGTCATCGAGATTGCGCGTGCACACAGGCTGTGCGGGCGTGATCGCTGCCGGGTGTCAGCTGATTGTCACAGCTGACACCCGGTACTATGTGCAGGGAGCAGTCCCGCACCGCTCCCAGTACATTAACCCCCGCAATGCTGCGATTGAAGTCGATCACAGCATTGCGGTGGCAAGGGGAGGTGATCGGTATACTCACCTCCTCTTCCGGCCTCCAGCGCTGTCTGCCGCGGCTTCCCGGGTGTTGCCATGATGACCCGATGTCGTCATGACAACATCCGGGTCACCAGACAGCAGGAAGATTGTTTGGACATGCGCAGTGCATCTCCAAACTATCTTCTCCCTGTCCAGCGCTGACTGCCTGCATGGCGCAGGGATGGTGCTCCATCCCTATGCTGTGCAGGCGATCAGAATAAAAAAAGTGAAAGTCCCATAGTGGGACAAAGTAAAAAAGTAAAAAAACTCCTAAAAAGTGAAAAAAAAAATGTAAAAAAAATTGTAAAAATATAAAAAAATAATCCACTAAAAATAAAAATATAATGTACCCATCAATAAATATTATTATGAAAAAAAAAAAAAAAAACAATAAAAGTACACATATTTGGTATTGCTGCGTCCGTAACGACCTGGCCTATAAAACTGTTCCACTAGTTAACCCCTTCAGCGAATACGGTAAAAAAAAAAAAAAAAAGCAAAAAACAATGCTTTGTCATCATACTGCCAAACAAAAAATCTAGATGTATAGTGAGCACTTGGAACCCACAGGTGCTTCACAAATTGATTCTTAAAAATGAAAAAGTGTTTTTTTTTCCACTTTTTCATTTTTACGAATCAATTTGTGAAGCACCTGGGGGATCCAAGTGCTCACTATGCATCTAGATAGGTGCCTTGGGGGGTCTAGTTTCCAAAATGGGGTCACTTGTGGTGGAGCTCCAATGTTTAGGCACACAGGGGCTCTCCAAACGCAACATGGTGTCCGCTAACAATTTGAGCCGATTTTCCATTCAATTTATTAGCGGACACCATGTCGCGTTTGGAGAGCCCCTGTGTGCCTAAACATTGGAGCTCCCCCACAAGTGACCCAATTTTGGAAACTAGACCCCCCAAGGCACCAATCTAGATGCATAGTGAGCACTTCGAACCCTCAGGTGCTTCACAAATTTATTCGTAAAAATGAAAAAGAGGGAAAAAAATACTTTTTCATTTTTACGAATCAATTTGTGAAGCACCTAGGGGCTCCAAGTTCTCACTATGCATCTAGATAGGTGCCTTGGAGGGTCTAGTTTCCAAAATGGGGTCACTTGTGGGGGGTTTCCACTGTTAGGCACATCAGGGGCTCTCCAAACGCAAAATGGCGTCCGCTAATTATTCAAGCAAATTTTACAATTAAAAAGGCAAATGCCACTCCTTCCCTTCCGAGCCCTGCCGTGCACCCAAACAGTGGTTTTTCCCCACATATGGGGTATCTGTGTGCCCAGGGGAAATTGCACAACAAATTTTGGGGTCCATTTTTTCCTGTTTCCCCTGCGAAAATAAATAAAATTGGGTCTAAAGTAACATTTTTGTGAAAAAGTTAAATGTTCATTTTTTTCTTCCACATTCCAAAAATTCCTGTGAAGCACCTGAAGGGTTAATAAAGTTCTTGAATGTGGTTTTGAGCACCTTGAGGGGTGTAGTTTTTAGAATGGTGTCTCTTTTCAGTATCTTCTGTCACAAAGACCTCTCAAAGTGACTTCAAATGTGATGTGGTCCCTAAAAAAATGGTTTTGTAAATTTTGTTGGAAAAATGAGAAATCGCTGGTCAACTTTTAACCCTTATAGCTCCCTAACAAAAAAAAATTTTGGTTCCAAAATTGTGCTCATGTAAAGTAGACATGTCGGAAATGTTATTCGAGTCGAACACTGCTCATCTCTACTCAACAATCATCAGCTGCCCCATAAACCACATCCGCTGCTTTTTCCTCCTCCTCTGTTACCGTTCCAAGCATTGGCACGCAGGTCTCCCACCACAAAACTTCTGGTTCTCTACCCGCTCCAGTCAGGCTGAGTGAGACCCCGTCAGCTGTAACGGAAGCGGACATGCCTGCTGTGTTTGTTTCACCGGGCACAACAAATGTTTTCCAATCCACCGTAACATGTACCCCTGCACCTCACTCATGCTCCAGCAGTTTGTCCGTTTCACCGTACTCCACTCTCTCTCAGCACTGCAGCCTGCTCTCTGTCCCACAGTTGTAGTTACGTAAACGATTGTTTCCTCTCACACATGACAAAGCTAAGACGTGGAACTCCACCATTTCCAATCTGTTGGCCACGGAAATGAAATAGTGGTGTCAGGCCCTAGTTTTTTGAACTGTGAACACTCCTGGATGGCTGCTTTTTTACTGAGGAGGTAATCGGAGAACCTGGGGGAAACCATGCAAACAAGGGGAGAACATACAAGCTACTTGCAGATGTTGTCCTCTATCATCATAAAGGAGTTAGCTTGTTGTCTAGGAAACCAACCACAGCTGCTGTCTACCTTGTGAACATTGTGTTGAATCTTGCAAGGTGTCACGGGAGAGGAGCCAGAAGACCGCAGCACCTGATTACTCCCACTCCTGCACTCATTAGAAGCCTTTTGCCTTCATATTAATTGGTGCAGGGGTTAATCTGCTCAGTTGTGAGCTCGTAGAAGCTTAACTAGTGATGAGCGAATGTGCTCGCCACTGCTCGGCACTCGCCCGAGCATCACTGTGCTCAACGAGCTCGGCGCTCGGCGAGTATTTCCAAGTTGCTCGGGCGGGAACACGGGTCCCCTCCCTGCATGTTTGGCGCTCTTTAGAGAGCCAATGAACATGCTGGGATTGCCTGCCATGCACTGTAATGCCGTAGCCATGTTGATTGTGGGCACTACAGTGATTGGCTGGCCGCACAGCATCATCAGGTCTATATAAGACCTGGCGCCACCATGCTCATCACAGTCTACCCCGGAGTTAAGCAGAGTAGGGAGAGCTGCTACTGCATCAGGGAGAGATTTGCTTGTTTATAGTTATGATAGGTATTCCACAACATATATCTATATCCATCTGAACTAACAATCCAGCTGCATATAATCAGTGCTATGCAGACAGGCAGTGTATGTGGCAGACTGCAGTGTATGATACAGCACAAGAAGGTCTATTGAACGTCTTGTCAGCTGCTGTAATAATTACAGATATTTCTAGACATAGCCCCAGATATCAGGGGCCAGGGAAATTTTTTTTTATATTAATCCTGGTTATTTGCTTAAAAAGCAATCCAAAGTACACCATTTTTCTGCTCCCTTTGCTACTTCTCACTGCAGCATAATGCCAGATCTGTTCCATATTTCAGCTATAAAAATCCAGAAATTTGAACTGAACGTGGAAAATATTGGCCTCCTTTTCCATTCTGTTGCAGTGTCGGTGAAGCTATTCACACTAGGTCTCTGTGTAGAATAATATTAGTAAATTACAGGCCTGCTATTTAAAACCGTGGTTCTCTGTCAGACATATCACCTACAGTAAATGACTGTTCCAAAATCATACATTTCTTCCATTTTCATTCCGTTGCAGTGTGTCAGTGAAGCTATTCACAGTTGGTCTCTATGTGATAGTAGTAAATTACAGGCCTGCTATTTAAAACAGTGCTTTCTCTGCCGCTGTTCGACCCGATTTATTGGTGGTGGCATATACTTGAGCAAATTGAGTAAAATGGTCCATCACCACTAATATGTATACGTAACCACCCTTGCATGTCTCGAGATGTAGAAAGTCTATTGAGACCATCTCAAATGGATACGTAGTTTGGATGTTGCCCATAGGTGCCCAGGTTGATGTGTTGGGATATTTATCTTTCAGACACCCACACTCCCTGGTAACGTACCTCTCAATATCTCTCTGCAAGTACAGCCAGAAGAAAAGTTCACCGATCAAGTTTATTGTCTTTTCCCTCCCAGGTGTCCCATGTTTTCATGGAGTTCTTTGAAGACCAACCTACGGAATACTCTGGGTAGTACCAACTGCCGGTTTTGTCCTCTTTTATACAGAATACTGTCTTCACTGAGGAAGAGCTTCGTCCATTCTTTAACTAAAACAGATACTGCTGGTGACTCATTATCTCTCTCCCAAAGGTCAAAGGGTTGTTGTCAGTGTATACCTCAAACTCTTTGCTGTAATAGAGATAATATCTAAATCATTCATAGATAGCCCATTTCAATGCCAGGAACTACAATTTTCTGGAATGTTGATGGTAATTCTTCTCGGCGTCTGTCAACGTTCTGGAACCGTAACCGATGACTCTCAATTTCCCATCTTGATGCTGATACAGGGCAGCTTCCAGTCCAATTTGGGAAGCGTCACAATGACGAACAAAAGGTAAGTTGAAATCAAGACATCCCAAGATGGGTGGTTTTACCAGGTAATCTACTAGTTCTTCCAATACCTCCTAGTGGGCTGCTGTCCAGAGAATGGGCTGTTGGGATGAAACGGCGTTGTTTCTTTTAAGCTCAGTCCTGCCCGTGTTCTCCTTTTTCACCATGGGTGTTGTTTACTCTGTCGCCCCCCCCAAGAGTAGGTATAGTGGGACGGCAATCCTGGAGAAGTTCAGAACGTAAGTACGATAGTAGGAGAGGAATCCCAAGATCTGCTTCAGCTCCCCAACAGTAGAGGGCCGTTTGTCTTTTAAGGACAGTACCGGAGCTATTTCTGCTGGGTCCATAGTATATCCTTCTCCACATCTTTGGAGTCAACTTAACTCCGTGTTGTTAATACCGCTGGAGTACAGTCCTCACGTGTTCAACATGCTCCCAGAAGGTTTTGCTGTGTACCACATTGTCATCCAAGTACAGCTGGCCGATATCGTCACTCAGTCCCTTTAAACATGTCTCCATGCTCCTCTGGAATTCTGCTGGAGCTGAACTGAGCCCAAATGGTATGTGGATCCACTCATATAATCCCCATGATGTGATGAATGCTGTCAATGGTCTACTAGACTCTTCGACAAACCCTTGGTGGTATGCCTTTTTCTAATCAAGGACAGAAAACCAGGTACTTCCTGATAGGCTATCCAGCATATCTTGGATCTTTGGTATTGGGTGCCAATCAGATACTGTCTTTCGATTTAGTTCCCGGTAATCACAGCAGAGTCTCAACGTAACGTCCTTCTTCCTAACACAGACAATAGGAAAGGAATAAGATGACTTTGACTATTGGAACCAACCTCTGTTAATTAGATCTTGTAAATATTCTTTCACTTCACGGTGTAATGATTTCAGCACAGACATGTAACTTCTAGTTACTGGGGTGGTGTCTTTCAAATTGATTTTCAAATGCAATACAGCCTATATCAGTCATCTTTGGAGAAGAGCATGACACTCCTCTCAGCATCTGTTTTGCTACTGCTTGATCTTCAACACACAAGTGTTAAAAGGGTACTAGGGGATACCAGGACCCCGAAGTGGGTCATGCAATTTCCTCCCCTGGGCAACTCCTGTTCCTTGGTGGGGAGACTGAATTAATGGCAGACCCTGTAAGAGAATGAGAAGTCATAATATTCTGAACAGCCATGTTAAACCTAGCAGCCATCTTGTTCAGAAGTTTGACAACTGAGTTTTGCAGCTAATGAGATGCATGTCCTGGTCACAATGGAGCCATAAAATGATGTCAGTGCCATTATCAGGTATGGTTAGTATACACAAAGGTTAATGGGAACAGCTGCAGGTCATTGTGAAAGTAAATAAGTGGTGTTATAAGGTAGTAAATAATGTTATTGTAATTGTGGTATAGAAATTAGGACAATATAGTTGTCAATAGGTTTAGAATTATGAGAAAACTGTCATTTAGGTCAGAAGGACATAGGGATTTATGGATTTAATGGAGTTTGGCAAAAATGCTCATAAATATTGTCATGTTGCATTATCACATTGTTGTTCTAAAATGCATGTCTTTCCCTGCAGTATGATGTTGTCATGTATACGCCTTTTGCCGCAATATGTAGTTCCTTTGTTTAAGCTATGCATAAAAAGGCTCTGATACTGTTGTTCGTGGCCATTCTATCACCATTCTATCTCCAGTCTCCAGGCAGTCCATCGCCAAGGCCACACCATCGCCACACAGAAGCCACACCATGGCCAGACCATCACCAGATATTCCAATGCTGTTTTGCTTATCTAGACACCTGCGCATTCTGAACTGTTCTGCCGCCGCATACCTCTAAATAAACTTCATTCTCTGCTTTGAAGAATTATCTACACTGTTTTCCAGGCTCTTCCAGTTCTCAGTAAGGACTTTCTTACAGACTCCTGGGCTGGTCTCACACTGGCTGGATATACCGTTTTTAACGGTTTCGATGTGACCCAACAGAGTCTTTGGATCCACGATAATTTCCTGTTTCGTAGTATTCATCAGCGGGACTGTCCCTCGAGAAAACCCACCAGTAGGAATCATAAGCACAGTCTCACCTTGAATTAGGCCTTCCAGAAGTTCTGAGGAGTATTTTGGCATAAACAGTCTTTTCTGGACTTTTCCTCCTTGTTCTACCTGGACTCCACACCTCACCCCCACCATTTGGTTTGCAGGGATGATGGTTGGGTGTAAGCCTACCTTGCCTTTAACAGTCGGGTTAATCAGTCCACGGAGACCTCGCCGTTTTTCTGTAATTATGGGTTTCATCCTCATTTTGGTGAGTTCTCCAGGATAAGTTCTGGGTGTCCTGGGGTAGATGTAACCATTCAAGAGCTGGGGGATGTCTGGAGGGAGGTTAAAAAGAATATTGGGGTGGCTCAGCATCAGCAGAAACAGAAGGCCGATATGAGACGCTCATCAGGTACCGCCTTTAAGGTGGGAGATAAGGTATGGCTATCCTCTAAGAATATTAGATGGAGGGTGCCCTCGCTGAAGTTGGGTCCTAGATTTATTGGTCCATATGAGATTCTGGAGGTGGTCTATCCAGTCTCCTTCCGATTACGACTCCTTCAGTCTTTCCGTATTCCAAATGTGTTTCACAAGTCTTTGTTGAAGGAGTTTATTCCCCCTGTTCTGTCTTCCTCTCCCCCGCCTCCTCTGGTGTCTATTGAAGGAAGCTTAGAATATGAGGTACAAAAAATTGGAATGGGTATGGACCCGAAGAACGGTCCTGGGTTCCGGTTCATTCTGTGAGGGCTGATCGGTTGGTCCGAGCCTTTCATCTGAGGTTTCCTGGGAGACCTGAGCGCCCGGTGGCCCCCCTTGAAGAGGGGGTACTGTCACAGTCTCCACACTTTCTTTGTCTGCTTTGTTACTATTGTGTGGAAGCTGTCAGTCTGTTTTGGTTTTGCTGGGTCAGTTCTGCAATCATTTGTGTTCACTTCTATTGATTAGTCTTCTACTTAAGCATGCAAGCTCCTTCACCAAGCGTCAATAGTACACTCGCTGTTGCCTGTGTAGGACTGATCTCGCTGTGCTCTGTACCTGACCCAGCCTGACTAGTTTCCCTTACCTGGATTTTGACCATTTGCCTGTTATCTGACTATTCTTTTGTCTGCTCCCTGTGTACTGCCTTGTCTTTCTGGCTTTCCTGACCCCGGCTTGTTTTGTGGATTACATCTCTGACTTCTCCTTGTTGTACTGCACCATTTTCCTGGACTTGACTTTGGATCGGTTGATGTTCCTCTATTTATCCAGTAAGTAGTACTTATGTAATATTTCTTTCAGTAATAAGTCTATTCTCTCTGCTATTTCTGTAGTGATTCGCGTCACAGAATATATATATAAAATACGTCAGCGGAGCAATCCAGTGACTTTTTACTGAATATATATGTAAAATACATCACGGAACGACTTTTTACTGAATATTATATATAAAATACGCCAGCGGAGCAATCCAGGAACTTTCTACGGAATATATACTTTTCAGTGAATATATATATATATATATATATATATATATATATATATATATATATACAGTGCCTACAAGTAGTATTCAACCCCCTGCAGATTTAGCTGGTTTGATAAGATGCAAATAAGTTAGAGCCTTCAAACTGCAAACGAGAGTAGGTTTTATGAACAGAAGCATAAATCTTACAAACCAAAAAGTTATGTTGCTCAGTTGAATTTTATTAAATTTTAAACATAAAAGTGTGGGTCAATTATTATACAACCCCTATGTTTAATATTTTGTGGAATAACCCTTGTTTGCAATTACAGCTAATAATCGTCTTTTATAAGACCTGATCAGGCCGGCACAGGTCTATGGAGTTATCTTGGCCCACTCCTCCATGCAGATCTTCTCCAAGTTATCTAGGTTCTTTGGGTGTCTCATGTGGACTTTATTCTTGAGCTCCTTCCACAAGTTTTCAATTGGGTTAAGGTCAGGAGACTGACTAGGCCACTCCAACACCTTGACTTTTTCCCTATTGAACCAGGCCTTGGTTTTCTTGGCTGTGTGCTTTGGGTCATTGTCTTGTTGGAAGATGAAATTACGACCCATCTTAAGATCCTTGATGGAGGAGCGGAGGTTCTTGGCCAAAATCTCCAGGTAGGCCGTGCTATCCATCTTCCCATGGATGCGGACCAGATGGCCAGGCCCCTTGGCAGAGAAACAGCCCCACAACATGATGCTGCCACCACCATGCTTGACTGTAGGGATGGTATTCTTGGGGTCGTATGCAGTGCCATCCAGTCTCCAAACGTCACGTGTGTGGTTGGCACCAAAGATCTCGATCTTGGTCTCATCAGACCATAGAACCTTGAACCAGTCTGTCTCAGAGTCCTCCAAGTGATCATGAGCAAACTGTAGACGAGCCTTGACATGACGCTTTGAAAGTAAAGGTACCTTACGGGCTCGTCTGGAACGGAGACCATTGCGGTGGAGTACGTTACTTATGGTATTGACTGAAACCAATGTCCCCACTGCCATGCGATCTTCCCGGAGCTCCTTCCTTGTTGTCCTTGGGTTAGCCTTGACTCTTCGGACAAGCCTGGCCTCGGCACGGGAGGACACTTTCAAAGGCTGTCCTGGCCGTGGAAGGCTAACAGTAGTTCCATAAGCCTTCCACTTACGGATGATGCTCCCAACAGTGGAGACAGGTAGGCCCAACTCCTTGGAAAGGGTTTTGTACCCCTTGCCAGCCTTGTGACCCTCCACGATCTTGTCTCTGATGGCCTTGGAATGCTCCTTTGTCTTTCCCATGTTGACCATGTCTGAGTGCTGTTCACAAGTTTGGGGAGGGTCTTAAATAGTCAGAAAAGGCTGGCAAAAGAGATCTTTAATCCACACATGTGAAGTTCATTATTCTTGGTGCCTGAACTACTTCTTAATACTTTAGGGGGACCAAACAGAATTCTTGTGGTTTGAGGGGTTGAATAATAAATGACACTCTGAATTAACTTTTTACGTTTTAAAAAAAAAATAAAAAAAAAATTTGCTGCAGTGCATTTCCCACTTCCAGGCTGATCTACAGTACAAATGTCACAATGCCAAGTTAATTCTGCATGTGTCAACCAGCTAAATCTGCAGGGGGTTGAATACTACTTGTAGGCACTGTATATGTAAATAATACATCAGCGGAGGCAATCCAGCTACTTTTTAGTGAATATACACACGTGGTCAAAATTGTTGGTACCCCTCATTTCATGAAGGAAAAAACCCCAATGGTAACAGAAATAACTTGAATCTGGCAAAAGTAATAATAAATTAAAAATGTATGAAAATGAATAAATGAAAGTCAGTCATTGCTTTTCAACCCTGCTTCCAAAGAATTTAAAAAATAAATAAACTCATGAAATAGGCCTGGACAGAAATGATGGTACCCTTGAAAATAATGTGACAAAAGGGACATATTAAATCAAGTTGTGTCCACTAATTAACATCACAGGTGTCTACAATCTTGGAATCAGTCAGTGGGCCTGTATATAGGGCTACAGATGCTCACTGTGCTGTTTGGTCACATGGTGTGTACCACACTCAACATGGACCAGAAGAAGCAAAGGAAAGAGTTGTCTCAGGAGATTAGAAAGAAAATTACAGACAAGCATGTTAAAGGTAAAGGTTATAAGCCCATCTCCAAGCAGCTTTATGTTCCTGTGACTACAGTTGCACATATTATTCAGAAATTTAAGATCCATGGGACTGTAGCCAACCTCCCTGAATGTGGCCGCAGGAGGAAAATTGATGACAAATCAAAGAGACGAATAATATGAATGGTAACAAAATAGCTCAGGATAACTTCTAAAGAGATTAAAGGTGAACTTCAACCTCAAGGAACATCAGTGTCAGATCGCATCATCCGTCGTTGTTTGATCCAAAGTGGACTTCATGGGAGACGACCAAGGAGAACACCAATGTTGAAAAAAACATCATAAAAAAGCCTGACTGGGGGGCGTGACCTGGGCTCTGGCATGACTGGTCGTGCATGTGTGACACCCCAGGGGTCTGGTTGCCACAGTGATAGAGATATTACGTCTGAGAGCAGGTGGGAGGTCTCTTGGTCAGGAATCCTGTGCATGCCACACCTCCTGCCCAGTCCTGGGAGGGGAAGAACTTCCCCTATATAAACCTGGGGCTGAGGCAGGGTTAGGAGTTCAGAGGGAGAGTTCAGCCAGGAGAGCTGACAGGGAGCTGTGGCTCCGGCTGGGCCCAGCTCCTGGGCCATGCCAGAAGTAGAGACAGAGAAGAGAAGCAGCTATGGGAAGAAACAACAGGAGCTCTGTGGGAGCAGTGCTACAAGGAGTCAGGGGCTGGCAGCTGCAGAGCTCGCCCTGACTGAGAAGTTATCTCCGGACCCGGAGTCCGAGGCTGTGGGGACTAACTCCTACCCAGCAGCAGAATCCGTCAGGCAGGGGATTTCAGGTCCTCTGGCCAAGAAACCCGAAGGCACGGTCACACGCATGGGACCAGCACCGCCGTCATGGAGCGGAAGCTACTAGAAGGCCCTGAGTCACCGGCCATACGGGTGAGCACCACACGGTACACTCAGGGACGTGGGCTACTTATACCCGCCTCTAGCAAGGTAGCCAGAAGGGTACAGTCAGTTTGGGAGGCCTACAACTCCGCCTGGCCAGGGGAGATCCCATCTGCTCAAGGACTGACCAGGCCCCGATCGCTAGCCAGTACTCCGGGAGGGTCTATCTTTGTCACCAGTAAAGACCCTGAATCACACCGCATCGTCTCTGAGTGATTCCTGCTACCCCCATCATCCACGTCGGCTGCCCTGAGGCCATACCCCTCCCGTTGGGGGTTATACCATCTACGCTGCACTATCCTACCACCGGCCTCAGCGGTCTGCCCTGCAGCGGCAGCTCCATAGCTGCATTCAACGGGTGGCGTAGTCGTCCAACATCTACTGCTAATAGACTCGCCACTTAGTTTGACTCCCTGGGCACGGACCGGGTCACCGCCACGAGACTACTACCCCCATCTGATCCGGCTCCGGGTAAGCCCCCGTGCACGCGATGCCGCACGACACAGAAGGCCCAGGGGCGCGTCACATGATCTTTGCTCCTGCTCCCAGACCACGAAAAATATACAAAAGCTCAGCTTTTCTTCCACTCCAGCACCAGTAACCTCCTGTGTCCCCTCTCTACCACTCTGTGGAGACACCAGGTCACACTTATCCCGGTGACGGCCAGGAGGACCGAGGAAAATGCCACGGAGACTCTGGAGCGGCGTGACTGGAGCTGTGGTGGAGCTTTCTGCCCGGTCTGCACTGCCTGCGCCTCTCCGGATAGTTGGCTGACACGGCGGTGAGTTGCGCGGCCTCGGGAGACCCTGGGCGACTGCCACGGTCCCACCGGCAGTTGAAGAAAGCTAACATGGAGGACGGCTTCAAGGGTGAGAGAGAGTCCGGGGGGCGGTGACGCTTACCTCTCGGGGTACGGAGCGGGGGCCATCGGCAGGTGTCGGAGACTCTGTGCCCACGTCGGTCAGGTGGAGAGCGCCTGGTGGGATCCGGTGGTGGGCCCCCCTGCCTCCCGTGGGAAACAATAAGCCGGCGCCATTTTTCCCTGCATGGCTCCGCCCACGAAGCCTTAGGAGCGGGAAAGGCGCCATTGCACTGTTGCCGCTGCTCCTGTTTCTGCTCTCCTCAGCTAACAAGCTCGGTTAACCCCCAAGCGCCTGGAGAGAAGTTGCTGGTAGCTGAACTGTGCACTCATTAATCCCTTACTGCCTGGTGGGGAAGCAGTCCCCAGTGTCTGCAACATCTATAGGACACGAATATATCCCTGGGGTAGTGATAAACTGCTGGAGGGGAAGAGCTGTGATCTTACTACTGTGGCCCGTTCATATACAGGCACCGACACTATTTAAATTTCTCTTATGCATAGCTTCCTCTGTCTGAGTGCTGGTATTCATCAATTTGTGGAGTGAGAGCTCCACCTGCTGGAAGAATTGGGTTACTACATCTCTACACTTGTTTTGGGATTATAATCTCCACAACTATGCCCAAAACCGGATTAATATGCAGATACAATGACTTTTCTGATGTAACCAAGTGGTGTTTATAATCGCCCGTAATCAGCTGCCTCATGATGGTTCGCACAGATCACAAAATTCGGGCAAAAAGCCTCCAACGGCAAACTTCTATTACTCAGTCTACCACACCTAAGGGAAATATGGAAAAATTCCTAAATAAAAAATTGGGAATGTCGCAGTCACCAGACAAACAAAAGGTCCGTAGTGGGGCGACTTCTGTGGTTAACGATCACTCTGACGAAGAACCGGGTGACTCAGACTGCGGATCTACTTCGGAAGACTTGGCTCCTGTCTCCAGGTCCTATATGAAATCTTTGCTGGAATCTACGGTACAACCCTTGATCAAGGAGCTGTCTGATCTCAGAGCAGATGTAAGACATATAGGGCATAGGGTTGAAACACTTGAGAACACACAGACTGACTTGATAGATGCCTCTAATACCCTCGGCAATCATATTCTTGTCCATCAGCAACACATCAATTCCATCTATCTGGCGCTGGAGGACCAGGAGAACAGGAGCCGGAGAAATAACGTGCGTCTTCGCGGCATTCCCGAGTCGTTCGCACCAGAATCCCTTAGAAAGGTGTCCAAAGAAATATTTGCAGCTATACTAGGCACTGAAAGGGCGGACGCTGTTATCATCGAGAGAGTTCATAGAGCTCTTAGACCAAAGCCCAAACTTAATGAGCGCCCAAGGGATATAATTTGTGGTCTCCTCAGCTATGTCGATACGGCAGCCATTTTTTCTGGAGCAAGGGAAAAATCTCCACTGACGTATGGAGACTTCAATTTCCAAATCTTCCAGGATATCTCCCCAACTACATTGGCCAAGAGAAAAATTCTCAAACCATTGACAGATGCTATACTAGGCCAAGGCTTGCGATTTAGGTGGTTATTCCCCTTTGGGGTGGGTATTTCTAAGGAGGATCGTCAGATCATCATCCGCACCCCGGAAGATCTGGAGGCTGCCTGGGATCCCTTACAAATGGATCCCATATTCATTCCTTCATGGATGCCACTCGACATTGGTCTGCCCATCCCACAGCTTGATAAGCCCGAAGATTGGTCGATTAAAAAGAAGTCGGCATCACCAAAGGCCAAAAAGCAAGCAAATAGGCAACAACACACATGAATGTGACTATCACCTTTCTTTCAAGGGGATTCTGTCTGATGAGACAGATTTATGTAATGGATGTAGATAGAGACTGTTAACCTCAAGGAATTTTGCATCCAGTTCTCGTTTACATGTCGGTCCTATGGACACTGGGACCGACCGCCTATGCTGTTCTTCTCTTCCTGGGGGGCTTTGGGGTGAGGGTGGGGATTCTTGCACTTTTATCTATACCCTAATTTTCCTTTCCCTCCCCCCCTTTTTTTACTTCTTTACCCTGCTCTTCCTATTTATCTCATTTCCCCACCTTCTCTCATTTAACTGATCTTCCACTTCTCTCCCCCCCACCCTCCCCTGATCTCGTTTACCGGAAAGAGTGGGAGTCTTCGGACATGGGTCCCCTCTAGTTATAGGCACAGACCATGAAAGTGCAGGGCTGCGCTTATCACTTACAGTTCCTCTTTGGCATTTAACTGACAGTTTAATGTGTACATGTCTTCTTCTTGTTACATGTTAATAACTACTTGAATTATATTTGAACACCACTTGGTTGCTAAGAATCTCATCTTCAACAATTGGGTCTATACAATCCCCCCCTGCGGAAGATGAGATTATCTTTGTTTTTATACATAGTTTTGTTTTAAATTTGTTTAATTCCCACTACAGGATTATTTTGCAGGAAGAGGTTACCGATGACGCATATGAATATGGCTAGTGACGCTGGGGGAGGTTCGCTCACTGTGGCGTCTCTCAACACAAAGGGACTGAATAGTCCCGTCAAACGTAGCCAGATCTTGTCCCTTTTGAATAAGGCTTACTCCCAGGTAATTTTTTTTCAGGAAACTCATTTCAAGAGAGGCAGATCCCCCAATATGTCCTTCTCTAGGTATCCAATGTGGTTTCATAGCTGCCCGGGGTCGGCCTCCAAGGGGGTCAGTATAGCTTTCAAGAGGGGACTCCCCTTCACCCTAAAAGATAGTCTCACGGACTCAGAGGGTAGATACGTTTTTGTGAAAGGTCTTCTGTTCAATACCCCAATTACATTTGCAAACGTCTATGCTCCAAACCAGGGACAGGTCGAGTGGCTGTCGGACACTTTGGACGCACTCTCACTGTTCATGGAAGGACTATTAATTCTGGGGGGCGACCTTAACTTGACGTTACAACCGGACCTGGACTCTTCCTCAGGGAAGTCTGCAATTTCTTATAAAGATCGGAGAAAGCTGATCAATAAACTACAAACCATCCACTTAATAGATCCCTGGAGATTGGCCCACCCCAATGAAAAGAATTACACATTTTATTATTCCCCTCATGACACGTACCACAGAATCGATTATTTATTAGTCCAATCTTAGGCCATTAAACTGATCACTTCTACTTCGATCGGATCCATAACATTATCGGATCATGCCCCGATCTTCCTGTCGGTTAAAATAGACTCACTATCACGGCTCCCCCACTCATGGCGTTTAAACGAAACACTTTTAGGTAACGTCGACAACGTTTCCCAGATCAAAATTTCATTGCAAAGGTTTTTTGAGGAGAATAAGGTAGACGGGAAAATTACCCCCATGATATGGGAAGCCCATAAAGCCGTCCTGAGGGGGGAACTGATTTCCCTGGGGTCACACATAAAAAAGAAAAGAGATAAAGAAATTTACTCTCTTTTGCATCAAATCAATGTCATGGAACGTTTACACAAACAAAAGAAAATGGACAGCATCCGAACAGAGTTGAGGGATCTGAGAGAAAAACTAAAGGACTTACTTAACGTACGTTCAGCCAAAATGTATGCACGCTGCAAGCAAAAAATATATGTACACGGTAACAGAGGTAGCAAACTTACTTCTAGAATGTTAAAGGCACAGAGGGACAAATGCTTCATTAGGCAGATTCAATCGGAAGGGGGAGAGGTAGTCTCAGAGTCAGAGGGGATAGCAGAGGCCTTCTGCACATATTATCACTCCCTATACAATCTAAACCCCCATGATTCCATGTCCGACCCTCCTACAGCACTCCATCGCATACATGACTTTCTATCTACTCTTGCGCTCCCTGAGATCTCTGCTTCAGGACATTGTGTTTTACTTGCCCCAATTTCCTCTCGAGAGGTAAAGGAGGCACTTGCCTCTACTCCTGGTGGAAAGACCCCGGGTCCGGACGGCTTCCCCATCATTTATTACAAGACGTTTGCGGAGGTTTTCGTTCCTCATCTGGTTGAATTATTTAACCTTTTCCTCTCGGGTTCGGTACCCCCACCACAGGCTCTAGAGGCACATATCACTGTGCTTCCTAAGGAGGGGAGAGATGGCACCTTGTGCAGCAATTACCGCATTATCTCTCTGCTGAATGCGGATCTCAAACTCTGGGCTAAAATTTTAGCTAATAGAATACATCTAGTGTTGGCCGACCTAGTTCATCCTGACCAGGCTGGTTTCGTTCGTGGAAGAGAGGGAAGGGACAACACTACTAAAGTTTTACAGGCGATTTCTTATGCTAGGCACAATCGTCAGCCGCTTATATTACTTTCCACGGATGCTGAAAAGGCATTCGATCGCATCAGTTGGCCCTATATGGCATGTGTTCTACATAGGTTCGCCTTCCCCCCTCCTTTCATAGACGCAATCATGTCACTGTATACCTTTCCTACGGCCCGGGTTAGGGTGAATGGGACTCTGTCAGCGCCCTTTAATATCACTAATGGCACAAGGCAGGGTTGCCCTCTCTCTCCTTCTTTATTCGTCCTAGTGATGGAATCATTTATCCAAGCAATCAGACAACAGCCTGAGATTGAGGGGTTGAGGATTAATCATTTGGAGTTGAGAGCGGCTGCCTTTGCGGATGATCTTTTGCTTCTCTTATCCAATCCCAAAATGGCAGTCCCAAAGATTTTGGAACTCTTCTCCTTATTTGGAGAACTTTCCAATTTCAAGATTAATCTGGACAAATAGGAGGCCTTGAATATATCGGTGCCTAGAGAGGACGTACAAATTCTAAAGAGCCTTGCCCCTTTTAAATGGCAACAACACAAACTTAAATACCTGGGGATATATATAACGGACGACCCTGGTACGCTTTTCCAACACAATTTCTCCCCACTGGTAAGTCAAACTGAAACTCTCCTGCGCTCCTATGATACCCCTCTCCTGTCCTGGCTCGGCAGGGTAAATGTGTTTAAGTCCTATGTTTTCCCCAAAATTTTCTATGTGATGAGCATGATCCCAATCCAACTCCCCGTTTCCTTCATACGCTCTCTCAACCACTTAATAGCCAAATTTGTTTGGAAATACAAAAAAGCCAGACTACCTTTGAAACTTCTGATGCGCTTAAAATGCGGGGGAGGAGCGGGTCTACCTAACCTAACCTTCTATCACCAAGCTATCCTTCTGGCAAATTGGCTAAAATTAATAAGATGGGCGGAGAAGGGTCATGACTCGCACGTTGAAATGCAACTCCTGGGAAAACATGCTTTGAAATATTTATGGACAGACTGCCCCCTTCCAAGAGAGGGATTGGGAGACATTCTTCTAGCCACTCTACAAACCAGACGTGCATTGATTCCAATCCGAGCACCCACTTGTAATTTCATAGATAAAATACCAATAGGACTTATCCCCTACCTCTTCTCGCCTGACTTTATAGATCCCTACGAACTGTGGTCCTCCCTACCAAAAAAACCCATTTCACATTTGCTACAAAGGAAAATTCCGTGTGTTAACGGTTGGCCATTGGCGGCTGGGAAACGCCCCCTCAATCATCTACAACATCTATATGTTGCCCATTATATGAATTCGACCTCAAAGTTATCTCAAACCCGCACCAAATGGCTCTGGCTGGAGATCCTAACAAAAGTTAACCATCCTGTCCCGAAAATTGTATCTAAACTTTACTCTAATCTCACAAATATGGCAGATAATGCCTTTCCGTTATTTTTACACTCCTGGGAGACTGAACTGAATATCCATCTCTCTCCACAGGATAAACAAAAGATATGCCTCAATTCACATGGTTTTTCACGATGTGTGGTATCACAAGAATTGGCGTACGAATTGCTCTCGCGATGGTACTACACGCCTGATAAACTTCACCATTTGGGGCTAATTAACTCCCCTCAATGCTGGAGGTGTGAGGGAGCGCGAGGCACTTTGTCCCATATCTTCTGGTATTGCCCGGCCCTCCGACAATTTTGGTCTGGGGTTATGGGGGTTATGCGATCTCTCAAACTATTTGAGACAGATCTGACGGCTGCGGAGGTGCTCTTATCCCTTCCCACAGATAACTTTCACCCAAAAAAGCATGAATTGGCCCCACTGATGCTAGGGGCGGCAAAACATCTGATAGCCCTTAAGTGGAAACAGCAAACCCCACCGACGCTAGAAGAATGGAAATGTAAAATGAGAGATCTATTCAGGTTAGAAGAACTGACGAGTTGGGACTCTCTGACCCAAAACAAGTTTAGGAAGATCTTGGCCCCGTGGACACAATATATGGGGTGACATCGCCTCCTGGTCCCTGGGTGTGTGGGGGACGCCGCAGTGGTCGACTGAGTGGCCAGCCACCGCTGGGTGTTATGGGTGGCAATACTAACTTCTCATATATATTGCCAAATCTTGTAAAGTTACCCGGGGGCATGCTGCCCTATAGAGTGTTAGCTTGGTGGGGGACGGGTATTTCGGATCTCTCTTATGTATACTCAAAATCGGTACACCTCAAGAAATGGTTTAATTTCAAGAATACGCTAATACATTACTGATACTCTCCTGTAATTGGGAATGTTTTGACATGTTTCGTTTTGCATTATCTCTTTGTTTGTTAAGAGAAAATTGTTAAATTCTGTATTTACTGTATCATAACTGTGTGACTCAGTGATTATGTTTTCTCTGCTAGTGGAACCAATTTGTGTCACTGAGTTACATAGTATTTCTTCTTTGATTCTAAATTTAAAATAAAGAATTGAAAAAAAAGAAAAAAAGCCAGACTGGAATCTGCCAAACTACATGTTGACAAGCCACAAAGCTTCTGGGAGAATGTTCTATGGATAAATGAGACAAAAAAGGAAGTTTTTGGCAAGGCACATCAGTTCTATGTTCACAGACGGAAAAATGAAGCATATCAAGAAAAGAACACTGTCCCTACTATGAAACATGGAGGAGGCTCTGTTATGTTCTTGGGCTGCTTTGCTGCATCTGGCACAGGATGTCTTGAATCTGTACAATTAAATCTCAAGACTATCAAGGGATTCTAGAGAGAAATGTGCTGCCCAGTGTCAGAAAGCTTGGTCTCAGTCGCAGGTCATGGGTCTTGCAACAGGATAATGACCAAAAACACACACCTAAAAACACCCAAGAATGGCTAAGAGGAAAACATTGGACTATTCTGAAGTGGCCTTCTATGAGCCCTGACCTAAATCCTATTGAGCATGTTTGGAAAGAGCTGAAACATGCCATCTGGAAAAGGCAACCTTCAAACACGAGACAACTGAAGCAGTTTGCTCATGAGGAGTGGGCCAAACTACCTGTCGAGAGGTGCAGAAGTCTCATGGACAGTCACAGGAATCGTTTGATTGCAGTGATTGCCTCAAAAGGTTGTTCAACAAAATATTAAGTTAAGAGCAGACCCTGCATCAACACCCGGCGCACCAGGGCAAGTGCCGGGGCCCTGAGCAGGCGGGAGGGACCACTCGCCGTCATGCACCCCACCACGCTATGGGACCCGTGAGCAAAGGAGAGCAGTGCCAGCGCCCGCTCCCCCCCCCCTTGCTCAGGCCCCCAACACCCGGTGCAATACTTACCTCTCCCCGTGCCTCTGCAGCAGCTCCAGACTCTTCCGCGGCTGCTACACTGTGATGTCTCAGGTCAGAGGGTGCGGTGACATCTTTACACCGCGCTCTCTCCTGAGCCGTCACAGCACAGAGCGGGAAGATGCCGGCGACGCTGAGGAGTCCGGAGCAGCGGCAGCAGGTGAGGAGTGAGGTGAGCATTTGATTTTTTTTTTTTATTGTATGGGGACAGGGGGCATGGGGCATTATAAGGGAGATGGGGTGTATGACATCCAGCATGGGGCATTACAGGGAGGGGGGTTTGTGACATCCTGCATGGGGCATTATAAGGGAGGGGGGGTGACATCCTGCATGGGACATTATAAGGGAGGGGGTATGTGACATCCTGCATGGGGCATTATAAGGGAGGAGGGTGTGTGACATTCTGCATGAGGCATTATAAGGGAGGGGTGTGTGTGACATCCTGCATGGGGCATTATAAGGGAAGGGGGGTGACATCCTGCATGGGGCATTATAAGGGAGGGGGTTGTGTGACATCCTGCATGGGGCATTATAAGGGAGGGGGGGTGACATCGTGTATGGGGCATTATAAGGGGGGGACATCCTACATGGGGCATTATATGGGGGTAACAACCTGCGTGAGTCATTATGTGGGGGGAACAGCCTCCATGAGGCATTATGTGGGGGGAACAGTCTGCATGGAGCATTATGTAGGGGCACAGCCTGCATGGCGCGTTATATGGGGGCCAGTAACCTGTATGGAGTTATATGGGGGCCAGTATACTGTGTGGAGCGATTCGCCAGTTTCTGAGATATTGTAGAATTTACAATAGATATCGCTCATGTAATGTAAGAAGTGAAATCTTTGGCACTGTACTATATATATACAGTACAGACCAAAACTTTGGACACACCTTCTCATTTAAAGATTTTTCTGTATTTTCATGACTATAAAAATTGTACATTCACACTGAAGGCATCAAAACTATGAATAAACACATGTGGAATTATATACTTAACAAAAAAGTGTGAAACAACTGAAAATATGTCTTATATTCTAGGTTCTTCAAAGTAGCCACCTTTTGCTTTGATGACTGCTTTGCACACTCTTGGCATTCTCTTGATGAGCTTCAAGTGGTTGTCACCGGAAATGGTCTTCCAACAATCTTGAAGGAGTTCCCAGAGATGCTTAGCACTTGTTGGCCCTTTTGCCTTCACTCTGCGGTCCAGGTCACCCCAAACCATCTCGATTGGGTCCAGGTCTGGTGACTGTGGAGGCCAAGTGATCTGGCGTAGCACCCCATCACTCTCTTCCTTGGTCAAATAGCCCTTACACAGCCTGGAGGTGTGTTTGGGGTCATTGTCCTGTTGAAAAATAAATGATGGTCCAACTAAACGCAAACCGGATGGAATAGCATGCCGCTGCAAGATGCTGTGGTAGTCATGCTGGTTCAGTATGCCTTCAATTTTGAATAAATCCCCAACAGTGTCACCAACAAAGCACCCCCACACCATCAACCTCCATCGGTTCTCCGCCGTCTGAGCAGATGTTCTGGGGACTAGGACCTGCCATTACAGGAGTCTTTACCTCATTCAGCCTGGACCTCAGCCTCCTATCCACATGAACAGCTAATTGCATGGCATCCTGCAGAGTCTCAGGTGCAGGGAATGCAATTAGCAAATCCTTAACTCTTTCACTCAGACCAACAAGAAATAGACATTTCAGAGCAGGATCATTCCATTTAACTTCTGAGGCCCATCTTCTAAAGTGTGTGCAATAATTTTCATCATCAACTGACCCCTAATTCAAACGCCTGAGTTCTGCCTCAACAGATGAGATTCGATCAGAATCGTCATATAATAGCCCCATAGCAGAAAAAAATTCTTCTACCGACCTTAATCATGAATCATTAGGTTGGAGAGAAAAGACCCACCCCTGTGGTTCATTGCGCAAAAGTGACATAATAAAACCAATGCGCTGTGATTCATTCCCAGAGGACCTTGGTCTCAAACGAAAATATAACAAACAAGCATTTTTAAAGGAAAAAAAATCTTGCTGTTTACCATAAAAAAACCCTACCTTGGGTTCCACAAAATGCGCTCCAGAACAGCTACTCACGTGTTGCTGGAGCTCAGCCACCTCCAGAGACAATCCCTGCAAGCGTTGAGCCAAATCCTGGACGGAAACCATACTGATTCCCGAATTTCTTTCCTTTTAGTTTTTTGGGCTGGACTTACTGTTATGATCTGCAACATGTACTAAGGAAAGAAGGGGGAAAGCTATCCCTATAGTAAGACTAAGCTGATTCCCTACGATGTAGCGGGCTGCCTGTTCCTTGCGAACAGACCCGCCTTAGTCCTCGGCTAGTCTGAACGAAGACCTAAAGCATATAGGGGAGGGGTCCCTAAAAGAACTAAGGACTGGAACAAAAATGAGACACCTCCTAAACAGAGAAGTTGTTGCAGAACACAAAAAGATAAACTGACAAAAAGGTACTAGAGGTCCCAGAAGGACCAAGCGAACTGACTGAGAAAGACACAGAAGCACCTGGCTAGCAAAACAACACTGAAGTCCAGCACAGCCAAAAGGGGGGAGCTGGAATATAAAGGCACGTGAACGCAAAACACAAGATGGAAAAACAAACAGGAGGGTTCTAACACCCTGCCTGTCAGAGCAGGGATCCGGCGTGGTGCTAACAGTACCCCCTCCCCCCATTACGCCCCCTCCTCTTCAGACCATCGATGAAGTTCTGGAGGAGAATCAGAGCATGAATGTTCTCCTTGGGAATTTATGCCCCCTCCTCTTCAGACCATCGAGGAAGTTCTGGAGGAGAATCAGAGCATGAATGTTCTCCTCGGGATTTCTTCGGGACCAAATCCCCTCCAGTCAATGGCCAATATGTTCTCCACCTCAAAAACATCATCTGAGGTGGTTGGCGTGGTACTGGGATCCTTGAAGAAGGGGCTCAGGATGAGTCAGCAGAGTCTCATGCTGCACATAACACATCTGCATCTCTGGCAGATATAGGCATAAAAGGGGACAAACTTATGGTGTGGCACCCATGCTCCCCTGACCTCTACCCCATTCAGAACCTCTGGAGCATCATCAAAAGGAGTGTCTATGATGGCGGGAGGCAGTTCACATCTAAGCAACAGCTCTGGGAGGGTATTCTGTCCTCATGCAAAACAATTGGAAGCAGAAACCATCCAAAACCTGACAAATTCAATGGACGAGAGAGTTCAGAAGCTCCTTTCGAGCAAGGGGTCCTATGTGGAAATGTAACATCACCTAGAATAAAGTTTTGAGTTGAAAACTGTTTGATTTCAGTTTGTAATAACCTGCTAATGCTTATAATTTCAAAAATGACCATTTTTTTGTTCTTTATTAAAATGAAAAGGTTGAAAACTCTGCTGTGCATAATAATTTGGAACATGCATTTTGAGTGCAGTTTGAGTTTTTTATTTTTTTTAAAAATATACTGTTATCATAGGCAGTTTGTACAAAAACCTTTCAATTGTACTCTAATAGTTATTTGACTGGAAAATTACAATGACTGCAATTCATATAGGTAATTTGGGAAAATCTGAGAAAATATTATTTGCATTATAATTTGGAACACAGTGTATTGCGGGCACAAATCGGACAGGCAGCCATGTAGGCATAGATCTTCCTCCTTATGGATGGCCACCAGTACGGATGAGAAATCAATTGTAGCGTCTTCCTTTGTCCCGCGTGACCAGCCACCTTGGAAGAGTAGCCCCATGACAAAACTCGTTCCTCCTCGGATTTAGCCCCAAGGGTTTTTCCTGGGGGAATTCGCGACAGGCTGACTGGAGTGACAGTAACCATCTTGGATGGTTCGATGATAAATTGAGGATCCTTTTCTTGATCCCCGGACAGAAATTAGCGAGTGAGGGCATCAGCTCTGACATTCTTGTCACCGGATCTGAAATGTAATAAAAAGTTAAACCGGGCAAAAAACAAAGACCACCTGGCCTGGCATAGATTGAGTCTCTGGGCGGACTGGAGATATGCCAGGTTCTTAGGGTCCGTGTAGATGATCACACTCCTTCAAAGCCATCTTAATGGCGAGTAACTCCCGCTCATCGATGGAGTAGTTACGCTCTGGAGTTGGAGAAGGCCTTAGAGAAGAAACGGCAGGACACTCGACAACCGGAAGAAGATTTTTGAGTGAGCACTAATAAGGATGTGTCCACCTCTAGGAAGAACGGTTTGTTCAAATCCAGACAATGCTGAATGGGAGCAGTGGAGAAGGACCGTTTAAAAGAGAGGAAGGCTTCCTCAGCCTCAGAGGACCAGTTCTTTGGATCAGCTCCTTTTTGGGTCATGGGCATGGCAGAGATAGGAGCAGTCAGAGTGGAGAAGGGAGGAATTAATTGTCGATAATAGTTAATAAATCCAAGGAATCTCTGAATTGCTTTGACTCCAATGGGCAGCGGCCATTTAAGAATGGAAGAGACTTGCTCAGGATCCATCCTGAGTCCGGTATCTAAGATAATGTAACCCAAGAAGGGAAGGGCTGACTGTTCAAAAACGCATTTCTCATACTTGACGTAGAGTCGATTCTCCCTAAGACATTGGAGAACTTGCCGAACTGCTCATCTGTGGGAGGCCAGATTCGGGGAAAATACCAAAATATCGTCCAGATACACAACAACACAGGAATAAAGCAGGTCCCGGAAGATATAATTGACGAACTCTTGGAAAACTGCCGGTGCATTACTGAGACCGAAGGGCATCACTCGGTATTCATAATGTCCGTCCCTGGTATTGAATGCCGTCTGTCACTCGTCTCCCCAGCAAATGCGGATTCGATTGACCGTTTAAGAGGCGTTTACAATCAACTCAGTGATCAGTGGGATAGGGTATTTGTTTTTCACCGTGATCTGGTTGAAACCCAGATAGTCTATACAGGGTCGGAGTGATCCGTCTTTCTTTTCAGCAAAGAAAAACCTGGCCCCAGCAGGAGAGAAGGACTTCTGAATGAACCCCCTGGCCAAATTCTCCTGAATGTAGTCCGACATAGCTTGAGTCTCAGCTGGGGACAGAGGGTAAATTCGGCCTCTAAGGGGTGTAGATCCGGGAATCAAGTAGATAGGGCAGTCATCTCTGCTTCCTTCTTGTCTAATACATCGGCAAAGGACTAATAGGCACACAGTAAACCGGGCAGCGATGCTGGAGAAGACGGGGCCTTAACCAGGACGTACTGGAGCCAGACACTTCTCATGACAGGAATGTCCCCAGCGGAGCATCTCTCCAGTTCTCCAGTCCAACACAGGTTCATGCTGTTGTAGCTGTTACGGGTCCGGGTGGTGGAACTTCTGTGCTGCGGTGCAAGAAGGAACCAGAGGGGCATGACTAAATACCTACTTGGCCTGACCAAGGTCACACGGCGGCTCAGTCGACTCCGTGAACCAGGGAGAGACCGAGCAGGGGGACCAGGTGCCACTCTGGGACCGACCTTGTATGAGAGCAGGTGACTCCCACAGGTCAGATGGCAGGAACTGACCGGTACAGCGGATAAGCAGGCTGATTCGGCTGATAGCCAGATGGGTGCTCCAGGTAGGCAGGCTAGAGGGCACGGCAGGTAACAGACAGGTGCTCCAGGTAAGCAGGCTGGCAGGCACGGCAGGTAACTGGCAGGTGCTTCCAGGTAAGCAGGCGGGTAGAGCCCATAGACAGACTGTCGGGCTGGATTGTAGTCAGACTGGCAGGGTGGACTGAAGAACAGACTGGCGGACAGGACTGACTTTCAGAGGACCTGAGGGCTGAAGCAACACTAAGAACACAGAGCAACAACCTTGCACGGGCACCACCATATTGGAGGAGCTGCTTTAAATGGGGATAGTTGTCCGGCCATCGGCCGGGGACTTTTAGGATGGCGCGCGCGGCCCCTTTAAGAGGGAGGGAGCGCGCGCCCTAAGCACAGTGCCAGGGAAGCTGCGTGCACCGGCAGAATCAGCAGGGAGGCCGGAAGATGCCGGACCAGGACCGCGGAGGAAAGGGGGACGGCATCTGTGCCTGGCAGGGGACAGAGACGCCAATGCTACAGTAGCCATGGTAGGCCTAAAAGGAAGGCGTGAGACACGTGGGAAAGAACATAGAAGACTATCTTCTCAGTATGAAGCATCTAAATATGGACCTCAAGAGGCTCAGTAGCCAGACGAATGCTCTCCCGAAGAGTTCTCCCATCGACAGATGGTATTTCCAGAGGGTTTTGGAGCGGATGAACTGGGATTTGGAAATCATCTACTACAGCCTGGAGGATAAAATTCCCTGCTGCCCTGGAATCCAAAAACACTGTCTCTGACACCGACCGCAGCGCGGGTGAGTAAAGGGACACGCGGGAGACCCTGCCTGTCAGAGCAGGGATCCGGCATGGTGCTAACAATGTTTGAGACTGTGGTCCCAGCATTCTTCAGGTCATTGACCAGGTCCTCTCATGTAGTTGTGGGCTGATTCTTGAACTTTCTCTGAATCATCCTTACCCCACGTGGTGAGATAAAGCTTTGAGTCCCAGACCAAGGAAGATTGACAGTCATCTTGTGTTTCTTCTATTTTCTAATAATTGTGCCAACAGTTGTTGCCTTCTTACAAAGCTGCTTGCCTATTGTCCTGTAGCCCATCCCAGCCTTGTGCAGATCTACAATTTTGTCCCTGGTGTCCTTAGACAGCTCTTTGGCCTTGGCCATGGTGGAGAGGTTGGAGTGTGATTGATTGAGTGTGGGATAGATGTCTATTTCACAAGTAATGAGTTAAAGCAGGTGCAATTAATACAGGTAATGAGTGCAGAGTAGGAGGGCTTCTTAAAGAAAAATTCTGTGAGAGCCAGAATTCTTGCTGGTTGGTAGGTGATCAAATACTTATTTCATGCAATAAAATGCAATTTAATTATTTAAAGTACAATGTGATTTTCTGGTTTTTATTTTTAGATTCTGTCTCTCACAGTTGAAGTTGTTATGGTTTTTATATCTAGATACATTATTATTATTATTTAGGAAAACAATTATAACTATTCTATGTCTGAAGTTTTAGTGTAAGACTTGAATTATGGAATGTCTGACTAAGATAATGGTTTCCTGTGAATTCCCTGATAAGAAGGTTTTACGTTGGGCCAAGGGAAGTGTGTTATTACTGATTGTCTATTTCGGCTTACTGTTCAGTTGCATGTAAGAAATGTAGTTCCGCTTTTTGTCTAGCTAATAAATGTGGTGAGTCTTTGTTGCCACACCAGAAGAATCTACCTGCTGACAATGCATGTCGCATGTATTTTGTCTCTCTCCCTTCATCGATGAAGTATTGTAATTTGAATCTCACTGGCAATGTGAAAGCCCTTTTCTGTCTATTCCAAAGTTCTCCTTAAAAACAAAGAGGGTCTCCGTAACAGTACATGGTACCTGAAACCTGGGATTGTCACAAACGGACCTCCTCTGGACCCGTCAACAAGGATCTCTCTGGGAATCACTGAATAACATCCGTAGTAAGTTACCCCTTGTATTACTAATAATTCAGTGCTACCTAGAGGGCTCCAGGGCGGGTAATTGGTGGTCCTAACAAGACAATCATTTTTTTGAACCCTTGCCAGTGATTGAATTTGTCTTATATGTTTCAATGTGATTTTTAGATGTATAATTGACGACTGAATGACGGTTGAATGATAATTGAATGTAGTGACGAGTAACCAACCTTGCTCAGTGTGTCGGAATTAGGCACCTCTGCAGTTCTGTATATTTCAGGAGTCAGAGGATTGGTTTATGTTGTTTGTTTTGTTTACGTCATAAATGTCTGGTATAATATTGTAAACTATGAGGATCCTTGAATGTGGGACTGAATGATTTTTGATTGACCAATAAGGGACTGCGGTCTCTGCTTGATAAGGGATCCCATTAGGTGTGTTCCTTCACATGTGGTGGAGGGGAAAATAGGTCCATAAGAGGATCAGGGAAGTGTGATTGCCTATAACAGAGGAATCCTTCATGGTAAGGTAGTACTGTGAGGGTAGTGAATTCCCCTGTAAATTGATAAGGCACCCTCAAGAAAGGGGTTACTGAATGCAGTTTTTAGCCCAAATACAGGGGGATTAATATCAGCGATTGTGCAGTGTGCATTGAATGACTGACATTTTGTTAAGTCGTTTTTGATTAATCAGAATCGTTGTCCTCAGTGTCTGTGTTCTGTTTTGTGTAGAAGAATGATGAAAGGTGTCAGTAATTCCGTGCTTCTCCGTTAAATTAGATTATGCAGTGTCCAGTCCTTTTGTGATAGATTTATTCCTTTGACAAGCTAAAAACAGACGCGTTTCGTGGACGTCCCGTCCACTTCTTCAAGTGTATAGCTAAAAAGGACTGGATCCTGCATAATCTAATTTAACGGAGGAGTGCGGAATTACTGACACCTTTCATCATTCTTCTACATTGCTAACCACCAAGGTTTGGTGTCTCCAGCAGCCCTCTCTCATGCTTAATACATGAGTTATGCATGTCACAACCCCGCAAGGTAAGCACATTCTCATTTAATATTTTGTTTGCCTGGGTAGCAGCACTATTGCGCCCCCATTCTTATTTCTTATTTCTTTGTAGATTCTGTTTTGTGTAAGCTCAAGAGAGGGACAATCATAGTAGTTGAAGTTCTTGCTTAGCCTGTATACCCAGACCGGGAAACATATAGTATAAAAAGTAACACTTATTGCAGATATAATTGTCACGCAGTGCCTTTACAAGGTGTAGAAGGAAAACCTTTGAACTGGGTAGTAAAAACACAACACTACGCCCCCACCTGGGTGACTTCCTTTTTTTGCCCTGGAACTAACCCAGTTGATAGAGAAACTGCAGAGGCAGCTATTTAATAATTGCAGATTACCTCAGGAAATGTTATATGATCATGCAGAAATAATTGGAATAGTAGGTGGAGCAGTAGGCTTGATATTGTTATTTGTTTGGTTGTGTGTAAGAATCTCCCTAGCTCACAGGGATGGAAAATCGGTGTTAGTACTTCCTTAAAGATCTGTCTTCCGAGGCTCAGAGGAGACTGGGACAGGATCAGATCCGTCTTTTGAGGATCAGAGGAGACTGGGACAGGATCAAATTTAGAGTCTGAGAGGCTCTAGGTGTGCTGAAGAGAGTTCTGCGGTAACTCTGGCACAGTGATTGCTGTCATGGGTACTGGCAACAGTAAGTAATTGACTAACCTGAAGGGCGAGGCCCCAGTTCCAGCATGTGAGATAGTGGAGAGACTGAAAGGGAAAGAAGCAGTAGAGGGATGTGAAATAATATTGAGGAAATTTGGTATGGGAAAGTGGAGACATCAGGAAGAGAAGGAATGGGAGAAATATCTGTAATTGGAAAGGATGGTTGAAAGATAAAAACAAACTAGAGCAGGCTAGGATGTGGTTAGAAGTAGCAAAACATCTCTCAATGAGTGAACATAAATCAGAGGAAAACAGGCATGGAACTGTTTATGTAATCTATGATAGTTTGAAAAACTCTCAGACCCCTCTCAGACCTTATGTAAACTCTGCACCCCCTTCAGCACCCCTGCCTTATCCTGGGTTGATGGGATGGACTTGCAGACATTGTGGTCATCAGAATCCCCCTGGTGTTAATTGTTGCAGGTCCTGTGGGTCTTCACACCCAGGGACAACACCCAGGATGCCTCTTTTCCCTATGAGGACCACTAGTCATGTACAGTTTCAACCTCCTAGGATGTTTGATAATGTCTGGTACGAGATCCACCCCCATGTATGGCCAATAGAAACATAGTGGCCTTTGTCCCCCAGTGAACTTATTGCCCTCGCTACCCAGCTCCCAGATTCCCGAAAAAAAACTTTAACATTTAGAATGCGCCTCCAGGGTGTTCAGGAGGCATATCGAGCCACATGGAGTGATCTAGTTTCTGTCATTCTGTAGAAAGGCAGTAACCCCTTACTTATGACAAGTTTTTTTACTTTGTAATGCCACGAACAGGCTGGATATGCGTCTGGTGTCTTTACCCAAGATCATGGAGGTAGGCAGCGCCCTCAGGGTATTACTCTGTAACCCTAAATCCAATCATTATTGGGTCTCCTACTTGTGTTAGCTGTTGCAGCTGCTTCAGAACTCGTTAAAAAGACAGAGGACATAGTGTTAGGAAGCCCCCTCACACTTCAAGTTCCTCATGCTGTATCTGAAGTACTTCAACAGGCTCAGACCCGCCACCTCTCAGCATCAAGGTTGACAAAATATGAAGTCTCACTCCTTACAGCCCCATATAACTATCAAATGCTGTAATGTTATAAATCCAGCTACACTACTTCCAGAGGATTTAGAAAAGGGAGGAAAGTATCAGGATGGGGAAGAGGAAGGCACCATGAGCCAAGACATGAGCCAAGACCTGACCCTGTTTTTCAAATTAGCAGATGAGGAAGCTGTTTGATATGGGACATGAACATGATTGTCAGGCATTGATGGAAGCTGAAATAAAGGGCTTGACAAATATTACTGATGTACCACTCTCTAACCCCTCTGTTGAGTATTTTGTAGATGGTTCCAGAGCTTGGGACAGTGAACAAGGACGATTCATCACCGGGTATGCAGTAGTCCACAATGGTAAGGGAGTAATACAAGTACCACTCCCCTCCAGCTGCTCTGCGCAAGAGGCAGAGCTTAAAGCACTTGCTGCAGCATGTAATCTGAGAAAAGATAAAGAGTAAAGAGATTAATGTATTTTCTGACTCGTAATATGCTTATGGCGTTGCACATGACTTTGGCGCCATGTGGCGAAGCCGTAATTTCTTGACCTCTGCTGGCAAACCTATAAGGAATGCGCAAGCGGTAGAGCAGCTACTCACAGCACTCATCCTTCCCCAAAGGGCAGCCATAGTCAAAGTGTCAGCACACACTCGGGAACAAACTCCCCTTGCAGTAGGGAATGCCTTGGCCGACCAAGCGGCTAAGGAAGCATCACGACTATCTCTGACAGAAATACTGGCTATAGCAGGTGAGGGAACCCCAGGAGACTCAGAGTCAGGAAGTGCAGGAAGCTCCCTTTCAAATAAGGAGACATCCCCTGCACTGGCCCCAGTAGCCATGGACCTCGACCTACTGCAGGTCTTTCAGACCCAGGCTCCCCCTCACGAGCAGAATGCATGGGTCAAAGCGGGTGCCGTACAGTCAGTGTCAGGGGTATGGCAGGTAAACAAACGTATTTGCCTTCCACGCTGCCTGTTCCCCATGATGGCTGACCTTTCACATTCTCCTGTGCATAACTCAAAGGGTGTTATGTCTGCAGTGGTGCTACAAAACTGGTGTGCCCAAGGGTTCCTGAATACGACTGCAAAGTATGTTCAAGAATGTCTAGTTTGTGCAAAACATAACCCTGGTAGGCCTATTCGAGTCCCACGAAAATACACACCAAAACCAGATTACCCATTTCAGAGACTGCAGGTGGACTACATACAGCTACCATTGACCTTTTCTCTGGGTGGCCAGAAGCTTGGATGGTGACTAAAGCAAACACAAAAACTTCTGCTAAAAATTTGCTCAGTGAGGTGGTTTGTAGATATGGGGTGCCCGAAAATATAGAAAGTGACAGAGGAACCCACTTTACTGGAGAACTAATGAAACAAATTATGGTCACTCTTGGGATAGAACAGGCTTTCCATTTTCCCTATCATCCACAAAGTAGTGGGAAGGTGGAACGCCTCAATGGTACCTTGAAACTAAAAATTTAAAAGTCCATGGAAGAAACACACTTGTCCTGGGTAGATTGTTTGCCCATAGCATTGTATTCAGTGAGGACAGCCCCAAGGGGAGGGAGAAGCTGTCCCCATATGAAATACAGTTTGGTAGTGTCCCTAAGACAGGGTTGTATTTCCCACAGCAGCTGCAGGCCTCCTATGGTTCTCTCACTGAATATGTTCTGGAGTTGCATAAACATTTCACTGTTACTCATAATCATATTCTTTCCTCTATTCCAGACGCCGATTGCCTCAGCGGCACTCACACACTTTGGTACCAGGAGACTGGGTCGTGGTAAAGAGACATATGAGGAGATCACTGGAGCACAGATACAGTGAACCATTCCAAGTGCTGTTAACCATTGCCACTTCTGTCAAGCTTCAAGGCAAGGACACTTGGATCCACGACAGCCATTGTAAAAAGGTTTTGAACCCCAGCAGCAGCAAAGATGATGACCCTGTTTGTTTGGACTATGGTGATAGCAACCGTACCCCTTGCCCTAACTCTTCATGAAGTACTTAAAGAGAATTGGGATAACAAACTGATAAAGCATCACCAAGTCTTACTCCAAGACATGAACTCTAATGACTGTCCTAAGAACTGTTGAATATGCACCCATAGTCCAATATCCTCCAATACTATGCCTTATTTAGCTATTCCAGTGACTTTCAAGAAATGTTTTACTTAAGCAACTACAATTTTCCTATTAGACTAAGAATAGCAAAAAAAAAGAAGGCTGTAGGTCTAACTGTAGCTGCTTGGGTGACTAAGCCATGGTTGTTGTTTAACAGGAGTGGTCCACCTCTAAGTCAGACTGAAATGTCTTGGGCGACCAGTCGTGTCGACCTCTCCTGTTATCCGAACTTTACCTCTTGCAGCTGTATTCAGATAAAATCCAGAGGGTTTCCTTTTTCTACAGCTGACTATTCAGAGTGCTATGCAGTATATAGCGGTCGATGCCACTCTCAATCCTAAGCTTCATTTTGTAAATGTCACCTTGCAAAATCTATTATCAGGTTTTACCTCAAATGACACTCAGTATCAGGGAAAAATTATGGAAAAATTAAGTACCACCTTGTTATCTAAATGGATTGCTAGTCTTTTCAACAACACTGTTGTTGGAGCACCAGGGAGTTTATATATTGTATGTGGACATCAGGCTTACAAGTGGTTACCTCACAATTTCACAGGAGTTTGCACACTGGTCTTTCTGACACCTTCTACTTTTAGAGTACTTGACTGCTAGAGAGGGCGGGATGTGTCACATAATAGGCCCTACTTGTTGCCACTACATAGACCCTGCAGGAAATTTCCAGGTAAAGACCAAGATAGAGATAGTTAGAGAAATGAGGGATGAGTGGCTCCAAGAACATCATGTCAACAAAGATTCCTGATGGAGCGACACTTTCTCATTTCTTAATCCTGTCAATTGGTTCAAGGGTATAGGTGGATGGCTAATGGGCATCCTACAAGGTATTCTACAAATAGGAATTTTGATATTACTAGTGTATATAGTTGCGAGGATTAGTATATTTGCTATTAAGAGACTATGCAAGAAAACACGCAAGATTAAGCATCACAGGCCTGCGAAATATAATGCCACTTCTCCTATAAACATATATGATGAGATTTACAAGCAAGATATTTGTCGATGAACGGGATTTGTCCCCTCCAGGCTTTTATAGCATGGGGAAGTAGCTGATGAATAAATTATTTTGTAAAATAATAAAAAGGGAGGAGTTGTTATGGTTAATTTTTTATATCTAGATACATTATTATTATTTAGGAAAACAATTATAACTATTCTATGTCTGAAGTTTTAGTGTAAGACTTGAATTATGGAATGTCTGACTAAGATAATGGTTTCCTGTGAATTCCCTGATAAGGTTTTACGTTGGGCCAAGGGAAGTGTGTTATTACTGATTGTCTATTTTGATTTACTGTTCAGTTGTATGTAAGAAATGTAGTTCCGCTTTTTGTCTAGCTAATAAATGTGGTGAGTCGTTGTTGGCACACCAGAAGTCTCTACCTGCTGACAATGCATGTCGCACGTATTTTGTCTCTCTCCCTTCATCGATGAAGTATTTTAATTTCAATCTCACTGGCAATGTGAAGACCCTTTGCTGTCTATTCCAAAGTTCTCCTTAAAAACAAAGAAGGTTTCCATAACAAAGTGTACCTACAATAAAAATTACACACCTCTCCATTCTTTGTAGGTGGGAAAACTTGCAAAATCGGCAGTGTATCAAATACTTATTTTCCCCACTTTATGTCCCTTATACTGGGCCACATCCTGGTATATCCCCATTCTGGTATATTTCTCCCCTTCTGACGCTGATCTTTAATGCATAGAAAAAAATCAACAATTATACTCACTTTCCCCCTGCTCCCCCACCGCGTGTTGTCCTCTTCTGAAGCCAGCAGCTGATTTCAGCATGCAAGCAACGGGAGCACATGATTTCACTTCCATGTGCCCGCAGTAACGTGCATGTCGACAACAGATGCTGGCCTCTGATTGGCCGGCAGTGTGTATTGCTGCTTACGAAACTAAAGAGTCTCTGCGCCTCAATATACTTCAACTGAATATGCGCCCGATGACTATCATCCAGTTGAAGTTTGTCTTGGCGTTGGCAGGCCTCCACACACACAAGCCCAGTTACGACCTCTGCGCCCGTGGTTATTATGCCTCTATTCCACATGGCAACCTTTAGCCGCTGGCATACCTGAATTATGTTTGAAGTGGAAGACGCATCAGAAAAACACCAGTGGTGTCTGTCGATCCTGTTGTTTCTGTAATTCCATCCCTTTTTCTTCTTGGTATTGCAATATTAAAGGGAATCCGTCAACAGATTTTTGCTTCCTCATCTGATTGTAGAAACAGAGACCCTGATTCCAGCAATGCATCACTTACTGAGCTGCTTGCTGTCATTTTGATAAAATCACTGTGCTATCTGCTGCAGATCTATCAATTCTCTAAATGTTGAGCTCTGCATAACCTCGCCCACATCACTGATTGACAGCTTCCATGTTCAGTGTACACAGAAAACTGTCAATCATTGGTGGTGTAGGGGTGATGGGATATGATTGACTACCTGACAGCAGATTTACTAGTCTACTAGTAATATGTGATAAGGTGTTGAAAACCTGGCAATAGATTCCCTTTAATGTTGAGAAGTGTGGTTCTGTTTATCCTTCAGTTTATTTATCTATCTATAATATAAATAAGTAAGAAGCGATTCTGCTATTACAAATGTAGGTGTTAATTTTTCCAGCAATTAAAGCTAAAAATAATTCTTGCATTTTATTATTTTGTAATTTAAATACTTTTTTTCATTTTTTTCACAGAAACCACTGGGAACTGTTTGAGACATTGCTACTAGATAAGATTGCTCTTGTGTACACATTTCTGCTACTTTTAAATTTGTAATCTGTGGTTGACTTTGTTTTGTAATATTTTTAATATATAGCTTTCGGTGATGTCATTTTTATTTAAAAAAAAATGATTATTTGAAATTTTAGCTTATACTTGTTTGACTCTTCATACATTCACTAAACCTAGACAAGAATTTCACATATTTCCTTTGCAGTGTTCCCCTTGAGAATAATTATATTGATGCATTCTTCCTACTGAGTTAAAACAGACAAATCCATGTGAATTATTTGTGCAATTCATAAGTATGCTAACAATAACTACACATGACTGGCTTGCATTTCTAGAAGGCCAGTCAGCCAGAGGTAACCTGACTTGCCTGAGATACCCACATATCCCAATCTGCAGCACTCAGGATACCACAGTGTCAGCTATTTAAAATATGGAATCATTTACATTTAGGTTTATGAGGCAATAAATGTCTCCTCTATACAGATGGGAGCCAATGTGTCTATTCAGCACTTTTGTCACAGGAATAGACTTGCTCTATTTGTGTCCAAGAACATTATTTAATATAATGAATAATTTTGGAACACTCTAGCACAATCTGATTACTCAAATCTGTGAATGTACAGATTGATTACAGTGTACAGCGTATTAGAAAAGCCCTAGACAGATTTGGCTAATATATTTCTTTTGAAATTAATTACAAAAATGAGACAACTAGATAACCATGTTTCAGTCCTGGGGTAGGATTGTTGTTGTCAGCAGTATTTTTGTTTTCGTAGAACATGATCTATTCATTTTCTTTCCAATTTTAGAAAGTCTATCAAAAGCTGCACTAAACTAGAAGAATTGTGGTTTATCAAGGCAATTTTGTCATGCCATATTTCCCCCATTAAAGTAAATAGGGAAAAAAGGAAAAATAAATCAAAAGGGGACATGATGTGGCTGGAGATAATTGCAATTTTTTTTTTTAATTAATTAATTTTTTTTTTTATTTATGTCACTCACTTATATAGTGCAACTAATTCCACAGCACTTTACAGAAATTATGGGCACTGTCCCCATTGGGGCTCACAATCTAAGTTCCCTATCAGTATGTCTTTTGGAGTGTGGGAGGAAACCCATGCAAATACAGGGAGAACATACAAACTCCTTGCAGATGTTGTCCTTGGTGGGATTTGAACCCAGGGCCCCAGCACTGCAAGGCTGCAGTGCTAACCACCGAGCCACTATGCTGCCCATAAAATTCTACTGCATGTAGGATTCAAAGAGAGTCTGTTACCAGATTTCTCCCATATAAACTAATAAGAGTGCCAGGTAGTAAACTTAACCCCTTCACCTCAGGGCCATTTCGCATTTTTTTTCCTTTTTTATTTTTTCTTCCCCTTCTTCCAAGAACCATAACTTTTTTAACTTTCCATCAGTATAGCCTTATGAGTAGTGATGAGCGAGCATGCGCGCTCCTGCTCTGTACTCGCCCGAGCATCTCACTGCTCTAGATGCTCGGCGAGTTCTTCTGGGATGTTCGGGCGGGAGCTCAAGTTCCTCCCCCGCATATTTGCTGCTGTTTTAATAGTGAATAAACATGCGGGGATTGTCTGTCACTCATTGTAATGCCGCAGCCATGTTGGTTGTGGCATTACAGTGATTGGCTGGCCGCATAGCGTAATCAGGTCTATATCAGACCCGGTGAACCTATGCTCATCACAGTCTATCCTTCAGACAGGCAGAGTAGGAAGAGCTGCTGCTGAGCTAGGGAGAGAATTGGCAGTTTATTAGTGACGTATTTGTTATTCCACAGCTATATATACACATCTGAACTAACATTCCTTCTAAGGACTAATCCAGCTGCATATATTATCAATCCTGGTGATAGCAGGAGTTAGGCAGACAGAGTTTGTGGAGAGTGTATGAGCTGAATAGGGTTGTGCTGTCCAGCTCTTTGCTTGAAAAGACTATCAGCCATTGCAGGAACATTTTCCTAATGTTACATGGTTTTACCATATATTGTATTTATTATATTTGTTGTATTTTGCTGCCATCTACTGGCCATTGTTATAATATGTTATAACTAGTGAGCAATTCGATACTGAAATATCGGGTATCGACTGATATTCGCGGTATCGGAGTTCCGATACTGAGTTCCGATACTTTTAGAATATCGAATACCGGAATCGGAAGTTCCCATAATGCCTGCGCTCTGCAGTGTCTCTGAAGGATGACAAGCTGGATGGCAGCGTTCAGCTTACTGTACTTGTCATTTAGTGTTAAAGGATTTAATAAAAAAATAATAGTGTTTTCATGCACCGTCTTTTTAAAAAAGCCGGCCAGCAATTCAGCAGCGGCAAACACCAGTACCCGACAATTTAAAATAGAAAGAATAGAGCATCACACATAGATAATATAATATAATAATAATAATAATAATAATAATAATAATAATAGTTTATTTTTATAGCGCCAACATATTCCGCAGCACTTTACAAATTTTAGGGGGGACTTGTACAGACAATACAGAATAAGCATATCTCATATCGAAAGGAGTGAGGGCCCTGCTCGCGAGCTTACAGTCTATGAGGAAGTGGGGGAGACACAAAAGGTAAAAAGTACATATATTGTATAATGCAGCCTTGATATACTGAATAGGATAAATAATAATACATGGACTGGTCGCCAGCCAGTATGTGTGCAGTCCTGACAGAGGCTTTTATGTGCATGGTTGGTTTGAACCCGAAGTTGAAGAAGATTTTAATACGGGGGAAAGCTTGGATGGACAGAGTGTGTTTAGGTGATACGCCAGTCTAAAGAAATGTGTTTTTAGGGTTCGCTTGAAACTGTGGATATTGGGAATTAATCGAACTGTCCTGGGTAGTGCATTCCAGAGAATTGGCGCAGCACGCGAGAAATCTTGGAGACGGGAGTGGGAAGTTCGGATTATGGAGGATTTTAGTCTCAAGTCATTTGCAGAACGGAGGGCACGTGTAGGGTGGTAGACTGAGACGAGGGAGGAGATGTAGGGGGGTACTGAAGCATGGAGTGCTTTGTGGGTAAGCGTGATAAGTTTAAAATGAACTCTATATTGGATGGGCAACCAATGCAATGACTGGCACAGGGAAGAGGCATCTGAGTAGCGGCTGGCGAGGAATATGATCCTGGCTGCTGCGTTCAGGACGGATTGGAGAGGGGAGAGTTTAGTAAGAGGGAGACCGATTAGTAGAGCGTTGCAATAGTCAAGACGAGAATGAATAAGAGCTACAGTAAGAGTTTTTGCCGAGTCAAAGGTGAGAAAAGTCCTGATTCTTGAGATGTTTTTGAGGTGTAGATGACATGAACGAGCGAGTGATTTGATGTGAGGAGTGAAAGAAAGATCTGAATCAAAAATGACCCCAAGACAGCGGGCTTGTTGTTGGGGAGTAATGGTGGAGCCACAAACAGAAATGGCAATATCGGGCACAGGTAGGTTAGTGGAGGGAGGAAAGACGAGTAGTTCAGTTTTCGACAGATTCAGTTTTAGGTAGAGGGAGGACATAGTGTTAGACACAGCAGAAAGACAATCACTGGTCTTTTGTAGTAATGCAGGGGTGACGTCCGGAGCAGAGGTGTATAATTGGGTGTCATCAGCATAGAGATGGCACTGAAAACCGAATCTACTGATTGTTTGTCCAATGGGAGCGGTGTATAAGGAGAAAAGAAGGGGGCCTAGGACTGATCCTTGAGGAACCCCGACAGTAAGGGGAAGGAGAGAGGAGGAGAAGGAGCCGGCAAAAGACACAGAGAAGGAGCGGTCAGAGAGATAGGAGGAGAACCAGGAGAGAACAGTGTCCTTGAGGCCAATAGTGCGAAGCATAGTGAGGAGGAGCTGGTGATCCACAGTGTCGAATGCTGCAGAGAGATCCAGGAGAATCAGCAGGGAGTAGTGACCATTAGATTTAGCTGTTAGTAGATCATTAGAGACTTTAGTGAGGGCAGTTTCAGTAGAATGTAAAGAGCGGAAACCAGATTGTAAAGGGTCAAGAAGAGAGTTGTCTGAGAGATAGCGGATTAGACGGGAATGGACCAGACGTTCCAGGAGTTTAGAGATAAAGGGAAGATTGGAAACAGGTCTGTAGTTGGCCGTGCAGTTCTGGTCGAGGGATGGTTTTTTAAGTAATGGTTGTATGCTGGCGTGTTTAAAAGAAGAGGGAAAGATACCAGATGAGAGGGAAAGGTTGAAAATTTTAGTTAGGTGAGTGGTGACAGCTGGAGCAAGGGACTGAAGGAGATGTGAGGGAATAGGATCACTGGTGCAGGTGGTAGGGCGAGAAGATGCAAGGAGCCTGATCACTTCATCTTCCGTGACTGGTTCGAAGTCAGAAAATGAGCAAGATACAATGTGGCGGGGGGGAGCATGCATAACATTTGGGGATTGGGAGAAAATTTCCTGTCGGATATGGTCAATTTTTTCTTTGAAATAATTGGCCAGATCGTCAGCGCTGAGGTCGGTGGTCGGGGCCTGTGCTGTTTGATTGAGGAGAGAATGAAACGTGTCAAAGAGTCGTTTAGGATTATTGGAAAGTAAGATTATGAGGTTGTTAAAGTAGGTTTGTTTGGAGAGGTGAAGGGCAGAGTTATATGTTTTCAGCATAAATTTATAGTGGAGGAAATCTTCGGGCAGATTTGATTTTCTCCACAGCCGTTCAGCGCACCTGGAGTACCTCTGGAGAAGACGTGTTTGAGGCATGTGCCAGGGTTGTCGCCGTCTATGCCGAATTGCTCTTTGTGTAGGAGGTGCGGCTTCATCCAGGGCGCATAGCATTATTTTGTTATAATGCTTCAATGCAGAGTCGGGACATGAGAGGGAGGAGATTGGGGCCAATGATGATTGCAACCTTTTTATAAATTTTTGGGTGTTAATGGCGCGTAAATTTCTATAAGTGTGGACGATGGGAGTGTCTTGAGTAGAGTCACAGTTCTTGACAGAGAATAAAAGAAGATTATGGTCAGAGAGTGGAAGGGGAGAGTTAGTAAAGTCATGTACTGAGCAAAGCCGGGAGAAGATCAGGTCCAATGTGTTCCCGTCTTCATGTGTAGGAGAATTAGCAAGCTGTGAAAGGCCGAAGGAGGAGGTTAGTGATAAAAGATCCAGCTTTCCCCCATATTAAAATCTTCTTCAACTTCGGGTTCAAACCAACCATGCACATAAAAGTCTCTGTCAGGACTGCACACATACTGGCTGGCGACCAGTCCATGTATTATTATTTATCCTATTCAGTATATCAAGGCTGCATTATACAATATATGTACTTTTTACCTTTTGTGTCTCCCCCACTTCCTCATAGACTGTAAGCTCGCGAGCAGGGCCCTCACTCCTTTCGATATGAGATATGCTTATTCTGTATTGTCTGTACAAGTCCCCCCTAAAATTTGTAAAGTGCTGCGGAATATGTTGGCGCTATAAAAATAAACTATTATTATATTATTATTATTATTATTATTATTATTTAAGGACTCTGCTGCATTATATAAGGACTTTGCTGCATTATTTAAGGACTCTGCTGCAGTATTTAAGGACTCTGCTGCATTATTTAAGGACTCTGCTGCATTATTTAAGGACTCTGCTGCATTATTTAAGGACTCTGTTGCATTATTTAAGGACTTTGCTGCATTATTTAAGGACTCTGCTGCATTATTTAAGGACTTTGTTGCATTATTTAAGAACTCTGCTGCATTATTTAAGGACTTAGATTAGATAGATAGAAACATGTCAGTCATATATATAAGAAGTACAGTGACAGTGCTGCTTACTGTACTTGTCATTTAGAGTTAAAGGATTTATTTAAAAAAATAATAGTGTTTTCATGCACCGTCTCTTTAAAAAAGCCGGCTGGCAATTCAGCATCGGTACCCGACAATTTAGAATAGAAAGAATAGAGAATCACACATAGATTAGATACATAGAAACATGTCAGTCACATATATAAGAAGTACAGCGATAGTGTTGATTACTGTACTTGTCATTTAGTGTTAAAATAAAGGATTTATTAAAAAAAAATTGGCGTGGGGTTCCCCGTAATTTTAGTCTCTAGCGGAGGTTAAGCAGACAGCTGGGGCAGATGTTTGAAGCCTGGGAAGGGGGTACTACCCACTGAGCTTCCCAGGCTTCTAATATCAGCCCCCAGCTGAATACCTCGCCTTTACTAGCTATAAAAATGGGGGACCCCCAAAAAAATGATGTGGGGTCCCCCTACTTATATAGCTAGCAAAGGCTAGGCAGACAGCTGGGGGCTGATATTAATAGCCCAGGAAGGGTGCCAAGAACATTGGCCCCCTCCCAGGCTAGAAACACCAGCCGTCAGCCGCCCCAGAAATGGCGCATCCATAGGATGCGCCAATTCTGGCACTTAGCCTTGCTCTTCCCACTGCCCTGTAGCGGTGGCAGTGGGGTAATAGGGCTGGGGTTGATGTCAGCTTATAATGCCAGCTGACATCAAGCACAGGTTAGTAATGGAGAGGCGTCTATAAGACACCCCCATTACTAACCCCATAGTCAAAGTTTAAAAAAAAACACAAACACCCAGAATAAAATCCTTTAATTGAAGTAAACACACAATTCTTTAATGCTCTAAATTAAACCATACTTACCATCGCGCCCATTCCAGCTGAAGCCAACGATCTCCTGCAATAAAAGTAAAATAATAAAGCAACCTCATCCTTACCTTTCCATGGTTCCCACGACGGCTCCAGCTCTGCTACATTCACATGATAGGCTGGATCGCAGTCGAAAGCTGCCATCCAGCTTGCCATGCCGCAGACACTGAGAAGAGCAGGCATGCTTGCGCTCCTCAGTGTCTCGCTGTGACGGCATAAAGATGAGCCGAGGTCATGTCCAATTAACTCAGCTCACCTCATGCACGTCACTGACAGCGTTGAAGAATTCTCCTGCTCTCAGCGCTTGAGCAGGAGAATTCTCCCACTCTGGGATGGCATTGAGATGACAGGCTGGATCACAGATGAGCGCTGCCAACCAGCATGCCATCCTTCAGAGACACTGCAGAGCGCAAGCATGCCAGCGCTCAGCTGCAATCCAGCCTGTCATCTCAATGCCATCCTAGCGTGGGAGAATTCTCCTGCTGAAGCGCTGAGCGCAGGAGAATTTTCCCACGCTGTCAGTGACATGCATGAGGTGAGCTGACTTCATTGGACATGACCTCGGCTCATCTGGAATGTGATGTGAATGTAGCAGAGCTGGAGCCGTCGTGGGAACCATGGAAAGGTAAGGATGAGGTTGCTTTATTATTTTACTTTTATTGCAGGAGATCGTTGGCTTCAGCTGGAATGGGTGTGATGGTAAGTATGGTTTAATTTAGAACAATAAAGAATTGTGTGTTTATTTCAATTAAAGGACTTTATTCTGGGTGTTTGTGGGGTTTTTTTAACTTTGACTATGGGGTTAGTAAAGGGGGTGTCTTATAAACGCCTCTCCATTACTAACCAGGGCTTGATATCAGCTGGCATTATAAGCTGACATCAACCCCAGCCCTATTACCCCACTGCCACCGCTACAGGGCAGTGGGAAGAGCGAGGCTAAGTGCCAGAATTGGCGCATCCTATGGATTCTGGGGCGGCTGACAGCTGGTGTTTCTAGCCTGGGAGGGGGCAAATATTCATGGCACCCTTCCTGGGCTATTAATATCAGCCCCCAGCTGTCTGCCTAGCCTTTGCTAGCTATTAAAATAGGGGGGACCCCACGTCATTTTTTTGGGGGTCCCCCCATTTTAATAGCTAGTAAAGCCTAGGTATTCAGCTGGGGGCTGATATTAGTAGCCTGGGAAGCTCCGTGAGTATTACCCCCTTCCCAGGTTTCAAACATCTGCCCCAGCCGTCTGCTTAAACTCCACTAGAGACTAAAATTACGGGGAACCCCACGCCAATTTTTTGTTTAAAAAAATCCTTTATTTTAACACTAAATGACAAGTACAGTAATCAACACTATCACTGTACTTCTCATATATGTGACTGACATGTTTCTATGTATCTAATCTATGTGTGATTCTCTATTCTTTCTATTCTAAATTGTCGGGTACCGGTGTATGCCGCTGCTGAATTGCCGGCTTTTCATGTAATACATTCTACATTATTCTTAGTTGTTTTCCTTCATGTAGAATTAACCTACAAGGAAAGAAAAGGTTTATTTTTATTCCGATATTTGTGTCCCATTGACTGGCATTGGTTTCCGGTATTGGAATCGGCGATATCCGATATTCTTTGGGTATCGGTCCGATCCAATCCGACCCGATATTTCCCGATATCGGAAGGTATCGCTCAACACTAGTTACGATGCTAACATTCGGTGGTGTTGAGAAGTCTGGTCCAATCCAGCCCTTGTTCATTTTTATAAGAGTCAGCCTGTCAGCATTAACAGTTGACAGGTGGATGCGCCTATCGGTTATAATTCCACCTGCGGCACTAAAAACCCGCTCTGATAAAACGCTAGCGGCAGGGCAGGCCAGGAACTCCAAGGCGTAGAGAGCCAGTTCATTCCACGTGTCCAGCTTGGATACCCAGTAATTATAAGGCACAGAAGAATCACGGAGGACATTCGTACGGTCGGCAAGGTACTCCCTCACCATCTTCCCAAACTTTGCACTCCTTGTGGGAGTACCCCACGCCTCAGGGCCTGTAAGATGGGAGGGTTTGAGAAAACGGTCCCAGAACTTTGATAGTGTTCCCCTGCCTCTGCTGGATTGGGGTTGAGCCTCTCTTGCCTGTACTCCTTGGTTGTCCAATGAACTGTGACCTCTGCCGACAGCGTTTTCAGATGGGAATTTTTTTTATATTTCCGCAACAAGGGCCTTTTGGTACTGCTTCATTTTAGGAGACCTGTCCGCCTCGAGAATAAGAGATAGAAAGTTCTCCTACTAGCGTGAGTCTAGAAGTGTCACCAACCAATGATGACTGTCACTCAAAATTTGGAGAACGCGAGGGTCGCAGGAAAGGCAGCGTAACATAAACTCAGCCATGTGTGCCAGACTGCTAACAGGCAAGACTTCCATGTCCTCACCAAAAAGGCCATCCACGCTGAACAGACAGTATGACATGCTGGGGTGGTCAGGCTGGTAGTTTTGCTACTCCTGCTGATGCTGGCCTGGAAGGTGGTGCAAATGGCCTTTTTGGGGTTATCGGTAGAGTCTTTAAAAAACAACCAGACTCAGTAAGACCTAACAGTTGTACTGGTAACTTCAGTTGTGTTGATGTTATGGGGAATGGTTGCGCGCCTTCTGTCTGCGGCCACCACACTGCTTCTTCCTGCCTGTTGTGGTGCTACGCCTCCCTCCCCCTGTGTGCTGCAGTCCTCACTCTGTATGTCCTCCTACCAGGTTGGATCAGTTACTATATCATCCACCACCTTGTCTTCCACTTCCGCACCCTGGTCCTCCTCCTGACTTTCAAGCAATTGTGTCTCATCATCGTCCACCTCTTGTGACACTTTTCCACTGTCGCCTTCATGTGACCGTGGCTGCTCAAATATTTGGGCATCATTCCTCTTGTCTTGCTTCAAGTGGATCGAGCGAGAGGCCCGAATCTATAAATGGAAAAGTGAACAGCTCTTCGGAGTGTCCAAGAGTGGGATTAGTTGTCTCCGGGCACTCGGCATGCTGGGAAGAAAGAGGATCAGGGTGAGATATATTCAGTAGTGTTGAGCCACCTCCGTAGTGTTCGGGTTCGGTTCGGTTCGTCGAACACCGGGATGTTCGAGGAACTGTTCGTCGAACTGTTCGTGGAACACCTTAGAACACCGTCGAACACCATTAAAACCAATGGCAGGCAAACAAAAACACATAGAAAACAACTCCAAAGGTGTCCAAAAGCTGACAAACTGCTCAGAAGACACTCTCTTTAAAAAAGCCGGCCGGCAAATTCAGCAGCGGCATACACCGGTACCCGACAATTTAGACAAGAAGGAATAGAGCATCACACATAGATTAGATAGATAGAAACATGTCAGTCACACATATAAGAAGCACAGTGACAGTGTTGGTTACTGTACTTGTCATTTAGTGTAAAGGATTTATTAAAAAAAATATTAGTGTTTTCATGCACCGTCTCTTTAAAAAAGCCGGCCGGCAATTCAGCAGCGGTACCCGACAATTTAGAACAGAAAGATAGAGCATCACACATAGATTAGATAGACAGAAACATGTCAGTCAGATATTTAATAAGTACAGTGATAGTGTTGGTTACTGTACTTGTCATTTAGTGTTAAAATAAAGGATTTATTAAAAAAAAAATTAGCGTGGGGTTCCCCGTAATTTTAGTCTCTAGCGGAGGTTAAGCAGACCGCTGGGGCAGATGTTTGAAGCCTGGGAAGGGGGTAATACCCACGGAGCTACCCATATCAGCCCCCAGCTGAATACCTAGCCTTTACTAGCTATTAAAATGGGGGACCCCCCAAAAAAATGACGTGCGGTCCCCCCTATTTTAATAGCTAGCAAAGGCTAGGCAGACAGCTGGGGGCTGATATTAATAGCTCAGGAAGGGTGCCATGAATATTGGCCCCCTCCCAGGCTAGAAACACCAGCCGTCAGCCGCCCCAGAAATGGCGCATCCATAGGATGTGCCAATTCTGGCACTTAGCCTCGCTCTTCCCACTGCCCTGTAGCGGTGGCAGTGGGGTAATAGGGCTGGGTTTGATGTCAGCTTGTAATGCCAGCTGACATCAAGCCCAGGTTAGTAATGGAGAGGCGTCTATAAGACACCCCCATTACTAACCCCATAGTGAAAGTTAAAAAAAACACAAACACCCAGAATAAAGTCCTTTAATTGAAATAAACACACAATTCTTTATTGTTCTAAATTAAACCATACTTACCGTCACGCCCATTCCAGCTGAAGCCAATGTCTTCTGCAATAAAAGTAAAATAATTAAGCAACCTCATCCTTACCTTTCCATGGTTCCCACGACAGCTTCAGCTCTGCTACATCGAGATGACAGGCTGGACCGAAGCAGAACGCTGCCATTGACGTGGGGCTTCGCACTATATTTGTGTCCAGCCAGGTACAGCAGGCAGGAACGGGCTGCCCCCAACCACCAGCTGCCTATTTGTACCTGACCGGACACAACAATATAGGGAAGCCCTTTTTTTTTAATTATTTCATGAAATAATTTAAAGAAAATTGACGTGGGGCTTCGCCCTGTTTTTGTGTCCAGCCAGGTACAACTAGGCAGCTGGGGGCTGGAATCCGCAGCGCAGGGAAGCCCAAGCTTTCTGGGCCAACCCCGCTGCAAATTGCAGTCCGCAGCCACCCCGGAAAATGGCGCATTCATTGAAGCGCCATCTTCTGGCGCTGTACCCAACTCATCCAGGGCCCTGGTGCGGTGGCTCACTGGGTAATAAAGGGGTTAGGGCCAGCTTGGCATTATCAGCTGGCCCTAAGCCCGAAATTCATGGGGTCATGCCAATATTAGACATGACCACCATGAATTTCTAGTAAAGTATTTAAAAAAAACACAACACCCAGAAAAAAGTCCATTAATTGAAATAAACACACAATTCTTTATTGTTCTAAATTAAACCATACTTACCGTCACGCCCATTCCAGCTGAAGCCAACGATCTCCTGAAATAAAAGAAAAATAATAAAGCAACATCATCCTTACCTTTCCATGGTTCCCATGACAGCTTCAGCTCTGCTACATCGAGATGACAGGCTGGACCGCAGCAGAACGCTGCCATCCAGCCTGTCATCCCGCAGACACTGAGAAGCGCAGGCTTGCTTGCGCTCCACAGTGTCTCTCTGTGAGGGCATCCAGATGAGCCGAGTTCATGTCCAATGAACTCGGCTCACCTCATGCACGTCACTGACAGCGTGGGAAAATTCTCCTGCACTCAGCGCTTCAGCGTGGGAGAATTCTCACGCTGAAGCGCTGAGTGCAGGAGAATTTTCCCACGCTGTCAGTGACGTGCATGAGGTGAGCTGAGTTCATTGGACATGAGCTCACCTCATGCACGTCACTGACAGCGTGGGAGAATTCTCCTGCACTCAGCGCTTCAGCTGTCGTGGGAACCATGGAAAGGTAAGGATTATGTTGCTTTATTATTTTTCTTTTATTGCAGGGGATCGTTGGCTTTAGCTGGAATGGGCGTGATTGTAAGTATGGTTTAATTTAGAACAATAAAGAATTGTGTCTTTATTTCAATTAAAGGACTTTATTCTGGGTGTTTGTGTTTTTTTTTAACTTTGACTATGGGGTTAGTAATGGGGGTGTCTTATAGACGCCTCTCCATTACTAACCTGGGCTTGATATCAGCTGGCATTATAAGCTGACATCAACCCCAGCCCTATTACCCCACTGCCACCGCTACAGGGCAGTGGGAAGAGCGAGGCTAAGTGCCAGATTTGGCGCATCCTATCGATGTGCCATTTCTCGGGCGACTGACGGCTGGTGTTTCTAGCCTGGGAGGGGGCCAATATTCATGGCACCCTTCCTGGGCTATTAATATCAGCCCCCAGCTGTCTGTCTGGCCTTTGCTAGCTATTAAAATAGGGGGGACCCCACGTCAATTTTTTGGGGGGTCCCCCATTTTAATAGCTAGTAAAGCCTAGGCATTCAGCTGGGGGCTGATATTAGTAGCCTGGGAAGCTCCGTGGGTATTATCCCTTTCCAGGCTTCAAACATCTGCCCCAGCTGTCTGCTTAACCTCCGCTAGAGCCTAAAATTACGGGGAACCCCACGCCAATTTTTTTTTAAATAAATCCTTTATTTTAACACTAAATGACAAGTACAGTAATCAACACTGTCACTGTACTTCATATATATGTGACTGACATGTTTCTATATATCTAATCTATGTGTGATGCTCTATTCCTTCCATTCTAAATTGTCGGGTACCGCTGCTGAATTGCCGGCCGGCTTTTTTAAAGAGACTGTGCATGAAAACACTAATATTTTTTTTAATAAATCCTTTACACTAAATGGCAAGTACAGTAATCAACACTGTCACTGTACTTCTTATATATGTGACTGACATGTTTCTATCTATCTAATCTATGTGTGATTCTCTATTCCTTCCATTCTAAATTGTCGGGTACCGCTGCTGAATTGCCGGCCGGCTTTTTTAAAGAGATGGTGCATGAAAACACTAATATATTTTTTTAATAAATCCTTTACACTAAATGACAAGTACAGTAAGCAACACTGTCACTGTACTTCTTATATATGTGACTGACATGTTTCTATCTATCTAATCTATGTGTGAAGCTCTATTCTTTCGGTTCTAATTTATCGGGTACCGGTGTACGCCGCTGCTGAATTGCCGGCTTTTCATGTTTCACTGTGAGCACAGTTCCCATTGATTTGGGCAATCACTCTAATGCCACAACCACCATGGCTGTGGCATTACAGTGAGTGGCAGACAATCCCTGCATGATTGGTGCTCTAAATAGCGCCAGACATGCAGGACACGCTTTTGGTGCACGAACAGTTATCGAACATAACCTCGAACAGCCGAATTTTTTGCAAATCGTTCGGGTTCGTCGAACAACTCGAACACCGCCCAAAACAGCTCAAATTTGAGATTGGCGAACAGTTCTAGTCGAACACCGCTCATCTCTAATATTCAGTCCAGACTCACGGCTACTGAGACTTGACCGTGTGGAAGACAGGGTGGTGGTGGTGGTGGTTTGCTAAGTGACTGGAAGCATTATCTGCTATCCAACCAATAATCTTTCCACACTGCTCTGTGTTCAATAGTGGTGTTCTGCGGTTCCCTATTAATTGGGACAGAAAGGTCGAGCGAGAAGATGTGGGTGTTTGTTGTGGCACAATTTCAGCTAGCCCACGTCTTCGGCCTCTGCATGCACCATCATCACCATCACTTCCCCTTCCCTTGCCACGCGCCTTGCCTATTTTAAATGGAGGACAATATTTTCTACGTTCACTACAAATGGCTGGATTTGAACCGCAGTGATATGTGATTCATGTGACGGACAACCACAGTTTTAAATAGTTGGCCTGGAGGTAACTATTTTTAACAGCGAACTGGTGTCAATATCTTCGCTAACACACTGCAACAAAATTTCAAGGGGGGCCAGAAATGGCAGAATTTTCAGCGCACTTATATGTGATCCGTGTGACGGACAAAACACAGTTTTAAATAGATGGATTTTATGGCTGTATTATGGAAAGGATCTGGTTGTATTCTGCAGTGCCAACAAGCAAATGGAGCAGAAAAACTGTGCTTTCTGGATTGCTTTTTAAGCAAATAATCAGGATTAAGATCCAAAAAAAAATTATTCATGGCCCCTGGGGCTGTATCTAGAAATATCTGTAAAAGCACCAGCAGCAGACAGAACTGGAACTCTTTTTTATTCTAAAAATACAAAACACAAACATAAACACAAATATCCCATAGAGAAAACTTAACCACAGCAAAAAAAAACAACCCACAAACCCCGAAAGTCCAAAGTCCAGCCCCTTACCCCTTTTCTTTGAACCCCCCCAGCAAAGGAAGAAACCTTAACTTTCCACCATATTGTCAATATGCCCAAAAAATCAACACCCAAACACATCCAAATACATTCATGCCCTCACATTTACACCTAAACCCCCGATATATACTTAAAGGAAAACAAAAAAATTGGCCAAAAAGAAAAATTAGGCCACCTGGCCAAAACTTACCATTAACACACATATACTGTATATATATATAGTTTTTTTCCTCTTTCCCCTTTTTTCCACACCTAAACTAAACCCTCATACCAACACCCGAAAAGTTTGTGGCCTATCACTCCCCGCATACCACACCAAGGTCCACGAAAGTTTATGGCCTCTTTCCATACCAAATAGGTCCTCTTTACCTTCCCGGAATCCCACAGGACGTCTATTTTTCCGGAAAAAAAACCCCACCCCTTATACTCAGGATTCCGATAATGCAAAACAAAAACCTATAAGTGAGGGTAATAGCCCATCACCAGTAGCTGGAGACTAAATAGGCTCTCACCCTAATCTACTGCACATCACCCTGTCCCTCTCTAACAAAGAAAAAGAAAAAGTGTCCCTACTGCCCTACCAACCTTTCCCTATCTCCCTATCTGTCCCTCACTGCTCCTCACTACTAAAACGAATACTAACTACCTGCCCCTAGAGACTATCTCTATCTCTCCCTGTCTGTTCCTATACATCTCACTGACCCTACCAAAAATAAAGGCAAAAAAGGCTTAACTCACTAAACTCACCCTATCTCAAGCACCCGGAACCTAACTCTCCGTAGGGCACATTAAAAGAGAAGCCCCTCCATAAAAGGGAAGCCCTCCCTGCACCCAGCTTCTCAAACTCCAGAGAGCGCACTTTTGCCAGGTCACCCAAGATGTTCCTAATCACCTCTTCCCGGGGGAGGGCTTTCTGCTGGGTGGACACTAAACACCGTGCATTCCAAGTGTAGAACCTAGTCACTAAACTAACTAAGAAAACAGTGCCCCGATCTCGGCCACCAAGGGACCTGAATGCCCCATAAGACCACTCTGCATAAGAAAGGCCTGCTAGCCTGGTCCAGCCAATGGAAGTACCCACCCTGCTGTAGACCTCTGTATTAAAAGGACACCGAAGCAGGAAGTGCTCCATGCTTTCAAGCATGCTGCCACACTCCTCGTGGGAACAATCCCGGTCATCAGAGTCTGCCATGGAAGCAGCGCCAAGCCAAGTCCCAAAACTTCAAGGGGATCCATTTAGAGTTTAATAACCTGAGGCCAGCCTTCAGATCCCAGCTTGGGCAATCCTTCAGCGCCAGGGGGTTCTGAAAGTGGGTCAACAGGACCCTATTGTCAAGAAACCTCCTTAACATGGTCCTGATCTCCCACACTCCCAAACCCCACCGGCGGATCATCTTCAGAACTGGGGTAGCATAAGCTGGAAAATGCCCATGAGGTGTTCCCATTCCTGGAAGAAAGGCCGAAACTACCCCCTGCGGAAGAATACCCATGGAGGAGACCTCTCTAACCAGAGGTTGGCGATGTTTGCCTTAAGAAAGGTGTTTACTAAAGACACCACTGGGTTGACCATACCCAACTCCCCCTAGTCTCCTCGTGCGGTACGTGACCTCCCTCTTGATTGGGTTGAGCCTATTCCCCCGCAATGTATTGGAAAAACAGGCTGTAGACCCGTGTCCAAAGAGGTTCTGGCAAGATGCAGACACTGCCCAAGTATATTAAAAAAGGGAGCAAATACCACTTGGCCAGGTTAACCCTTTCCCTCAGGGTCAAGGACCAACCCTTCCACTAATCCACCTTCTGGGCAGCGATCTTAAGTCTGCCTTCCCAGTTTTGCTGGGGATAGTCCCCTGGGCCGAAATCGATGCCTAGAATTCTTGTTGTGGCCTGAGGCCCTGGGAGGTTGTCCAGGAGATCAAAACTTGGATATCCCCCTCCCAGCCAGAGACTCTCACACTTATCCCGGTTGATCACGGACCCGGATGCCACCGAGTAGCTCTCGACCTCAGACATGACCCAATCTGCCTCCTCTCTTGAGGATACAAAAAGAGAAACATCATCAGCATACGCCACTACCCTCAAGGTGGCCTCTGGCTCTGCCTGGTCCATCCCGACTCCCACCAACAGTCCGCGCTCTATCCTCCTTAAAAGGGGGTCAATAGTGAACACGTATAACAGTGGGCTCAGATGACAGCCCTGGCGGACACCAGACCTCACCTCAAAAGGGTGTCCGACCCAACAGTTCAGGAGCAGAAAAGTTTCTACCCCATTGTATAAAAATCTTAATCAATCAACAAACCTCCCAGGCAGACCATACCTCAGAAGAATGGACTAGAGGTACTCATGGTTAACCCTGTCAAAGGTCTTCGCCTGGTCTAAAGACATCAAACACCCCTTCTAGTGACCCGCCCTGATCCGCCCCACTGCCTCCCGGACAGCGAGCACAGCACTAAATGTACTGTGGCCTGGAACAGAGCAGTGCTGGGCCCCCGAAAGGTGCCGGGGTGCAAATTTCACCAACCGATTAAATAGTGCCTTTGCCAGAACCTTTCGGTCCATATCGAGAAGCGCTATGGGATGCCAACTCTCAATACGGGACGAGTCTTTATCCTTTAACAGGTTAATCAGGGCCAGCTTCCTCATTGAACTGGGCAAAATGTCCGACGAGAGACACTCATTAAATACATCAGTCAAGAGGGGGACCAAAGAGTCCCTAAAAGTCTTGTAAAACTCGGATGCTAAGCCATCCGGACCAGGCGACTTTGAGTCCATCAATCGCCCGTCTCACTTCCTCTTCCCTGATAGTCTCTGCCAAAATATTAAGAGAGGGGTCATCCTCCGGCTCAGGGATGGTTTCAGCCAGGAAAGCCGACATCTTATCCTGATCAGATCACCAAAAGATGTGAGTAGAAGGATCTGACCACCTCCCGGATACCTGATTTGGATCTGTTCAGGGAACCTGTACTGTCGATCAGTCCTGTTACCACCTTACAATTCACTGACATATTGCAGTTCCTGTAAGGGTCGGGCAATCAGTACCTCCCTGTAACGCTTGTTCCCGGACTGACTGGCGTGAGCGTGATTAGTGATCCCACTGTACCATGAACCGAGTAGTGCCTGGAGGGGCGTAACTAAGTATCAACCCAATTCGACCAAGGTCGCATGGCGGCTTAGTCGACTCCGTGGACCAAGGAGGAACCAACCAGAGGGACCAGGTGCAACTCCAGGTCAGACCCCGGTCACAGTTGTTGATCCACACCGGGGAATGCAGGAACAGGCAGGTTAGACTGGTGGGTATTCGCAAGTATGGCTGGTATGCAGACAGGTGGGTACTGGCAAGTACGGCTGGTATGCAGACAGGTGGGCACTGGCAAGCACGGCTGGTATGCAGACAGGTGGGCACTGGCAAGCACGGCTGGAGTGCAGACAGGGAGATACTGGCAAGCACGGCTGGAGTGCAGACAAGGAGGTACTAGTAGGTTGGAGCGCAGGCTGGATAGGGTCCAATACAGACTGGGAGACAGGTACAGAGCCGCAAATGCGGTAGACAAGCAGAGTAAAGCGAAACCTCCGGAGCGGAGGACAAGGCAGATCAGAGAGGAACTGCTGGTGCGGTGAGCAAGCAGAGCGGAGCGAAAACCGCAGGTGCGGTGGGCAAGGCAGAGCAGAGCGGAACCGCCGGAGCGGTGGACAAGGCAGAGCAGAGAGAAACCGCAGGTGCGGTGGAAAAGGCAGAGCAGAGAGAAGCCGCCAGAGCAGTGGGCAAGGCAGAGCATAGAGAAGCTGTTAGAGCGGTGGGCAAGTCAGAGCAGAGAGAAACCGATGGGGCGTTGAGCAAGGCAGAGCAGAGAGAAGCCACCGGAGCGGTGGGCAAGTCAGAGCAGAGAGAAGCCACCGGAGCGGTGGGTAAGGCAGAGCAGAGAGAAGCCACTGGAGCAGTAGGCAAGTCAGAGCAGAGAGAAACCGCCGGAGCGGTGGGCAAGACAAAGCGGAGCGAAACCGCAGGTGCGGTGGACAAGGCAGAGAGGACAGGGCTCTGTTCACATGGAACAGACTGGAAAATACAGGAAGATGGCTAGAACACAGGAGGAAGATACAGAGGAAGGGAAAAGGGACAAGCAGAACCAGATACACACAAGGTACTTCCTATGAAGTAGCGAGGGGACACAAAACTCACAAACAGAAGTACAGAGACAACGAGTTGGAGTTAGGTGCAGGTTCAAATACTGCAGGAAAAGGGAAGGTACGGACATAGAGACAAACAGGTAACAGGCTAGGATACAGTTCAGACAGGAACTGCTACTGCAATGAGATACAAGAACGAGCCTGGGTATACAGCCCCCAGAGTGGCGGAAACAGACTAGAAGTCAGAGATAACAGGTCTGGGTATGCAGCCCCCAGAGTGGGGGAAACAGACTAGAAACAGGACAGGACCTGGCAATTCAGTAGCAAAGACTAACTGAGTGAAGGTGTTGCTCAGGCCCCTCCTTCTGGGTGAAGGGGGTTTAAATATCCAGTAACTCACAGCAATAGGCTGGAGATGCATTAGGGGTGCGCCCACAGCAGCTATAAGAATCATGAAGTAACCGGGCCGCCGCCCTAAGCAGTCAGTCAAGAGACATGCACACAGCATGAACTGGAGCAAGATTTGCAGGCTGGACTGACAGGTAAGATTGCGGTCTTGCATAGTGGGAGGTGGTGCACAATGCAAGCACGCCGCCAGGGATGTTACATTCCCGAAATCCCTCTCGAAAACCAAGGATGTGTGCCTATCATACTGACACCCCTGGAGCAAGGTCTTCATCCTGGAGCTTTCCTCACGGTTCCCTCCAGTCGAGATCAGCTGCTCGAGTTTCCACCCTAGATCCCGATACAGGCGACACCTGTTCAGGCCTCTAAGGCTCAAGAGCTGACTGAAGAACCTTGCAACAATTTTTTTTGAAGATCTCCCACCACTCAGACTTACTGCTACAGAGACCCAAGAGTGGTACCTGGCTCTGAAGAAATTCCTCAAAAGACTGTCTTACTTCCGCTTCTTCCAGAAGGGATGAATTCAGCTTCCATAGGCCTCTCCCCATCTGGGGAGTCTCTGCAACATTCAAGGTAAAGAAAATGAAACTGTGATCGGAGAACTCCACATCAATCGCGGACACTGCGGAAGAGACGGCTTCCTCCTTCAAAAAAAACCTATCTATCCTAGACCTACTGCTACCCCTATGAAAGATGAAACCCCCATGAACTGGGGTTTGCCAGATGTGGATATCCACCAGGCGAGATTCACTTGCTATGCTGTTCAAGGCTATGCTATCGTAAGCCAGCCAGTCTACGGGGCCTCCCCTTTCACAGGATCTAATTATAGCATTAAAATCCCCACCAAAGACTACCTGCCGGCTTTTAAAAACATAGGGCTTGAGCTTCAGGAAGAGACACTTACGGTCCCACTTAGATTGCGGGCAATAGATATGCCCGCAATCCAAAGCTCCTGGCCCCTCATGAAGACGTCTAAGACCAAGCACCTCCCATTTCTACCTCAATCACCCGTCTGCATTCCACCAAAGCGGCCTTAAAAAGGACCTCTACCCCGCTATACGGCTCCGCCGCAAGAGACCAGTATGAAGGCCCACACCTCCACTCCCTCTTTGCTTTGTAAATGGACCCCGTGTCCGTTAGTCTGGTCTCCTGCAAAAATAAAATATCAGCCTCAACTTGGGTGAAAAAATCAAATGCCCTAAATCTGCCCGCATCTGGCTTTATGCTGGCGACATTAATCGACGCCAGAGTCAACTGAGTAGGTTCCGCCATCATGGTTGATTAAGTTAGACGGCCTTCTTTTTAACCGTACCCCCCCCCCTCATTTTCTTTCTCCCTCTGAGGATGGGCCCGACCCACCCCTCCCCTTTAGAGATACTGAGTTATCTATGCCCTCATTCCCAGCACTGAAATCCTCTTTCCCAGCATTGGACGCCTCCTTCCCAGCACTGGATTCCTCGCCTCTGGACCCAAAGGTAGTCCTCCCTCCAGAGGGACGTGCATCCCCCGGAGGATGAACTACGCTGCCTACTGAAGGCAGCCCAGATGCCACCCCCGGCCCCTCACTCCGGACATCTAACCCAGCAGAGTCGTCGAGGGCTTGGAACCGGTTGGAGAGGGGGATCAGAGGGGAGCCGGTGAGCCCCTCCGTAGGCACCTTAGCGGTCAGGAAGAGGGGAATTGGATTTTTTAGCCTTGTTCTTCCTCCTCTGATTTTTACTGGTACCATTGCCACCCATTTTTTTAGGCTGCTCCACAACCTCCTCGTCCAGACTTTAATACTGGGAGGAGTCATCAGAAGCAGCCAACCCCTCCATCTCCATCCTCCTGATTTCCTCGTTCACCGCCTTCTCCCCCAGGGCCTCAGATTCACCGGCAGCCGTCACTGGGGAGGGGACAGACATTACCCCAGTTACCTGAGGCTTACCCTGCCCCCTATCCCCATTGCGCCTCACCTGTTGCCACTGGTGAGCAGATGTTCCAGCCTCGCCATTCCTCACCGGCCCCTCATCTCCCCTCCCGCCCCCACTTCCAGCCACAGCATAGGATGCAACACCGGGGACCCACCCACGGCTCTCCCCCACCTGGCCATAGATGGCGTTGGAAAAGGAACGGGGCAGCAGTTATACTGGTGACCTAGATCACCACACAGGTGACACCTAATATCACCACAGGCCGCGGCAAGATGACCCACCCCGCCACACAAGGCACATTTCTGTACCTTTCAGCCTGCACTGAAGTGGCGGGGATCGCCGCACCTGTGGCAGACCTTCGGTTGCCCCTGGTATAAAATCAGGATCCTGTCTCTTCCCAGGAAAACTGAGGAGGGGATGTGGGTGACCGTACCACCTGAACACTTCAACTTCGTCATGAAGGTCCAGCCCCCTGACCAAATGCCAAATTCGTCGCTGTTCTTTTTCGGGACCTCGGTGACCTCCCCATATTGGGAAAGCCACGTCATAATGTCGATGCAAGAGAGTGACTCGTTACTAGTTAGCACGGTCACTCTCTTTATGCCGTTTTGGCAAGACACTGTCTGCACAGCAAAGTCTCACAAGCCAGGCTTCCCCTTCACCAGCTCAAAATTCAACCAGAAGAGCTCTAGCCCCTCCGGCCGAGCAAAGCTGATGTCGAAGACAGGGGTTCCAAAAGGATGTATCAGGGCAAAGATGTCCGTCACCCTGAAGTCGATCTTCAGGAGGAGCTCCACAACCCCAGCTCTTGGTGGGCACACTTCACTGCCCCGCCACCGAAGACGGACTACATTCCTCCTGGTCGCCCCCGGCCTGGCTATCGGAAGGCATAAATACCGTTTCCCCTTTTATCTTGGAAGGTGGCCAGGCCGTGTCTATCCAGCCAGAAGGCCAAATCCACCTCTACTCCCTCTACCACGATTGTCCGCTCTCCCTTTTTGAGGGCCTACCGGAAAAGGTTCCCTCAAAACGCCATCCCTGAGGTCCAGAGGTGAGAAAGCCCCCCTGGAAACCCCCGAGACTCCAGGCACGAGCCCCGCAAAAGTCAGAGGACTCACGGCCGGGGGGGTAGATGGACCAGTCCACTCCACACGCCCCCCGCCCCCACTACCACCAGACGCTCCACAACCCGCACTTTCCGCTACAGACATACCGCCACTCGTATCCTCAACCACAGACACATCCATACCTACGCCATCCCTAATCATGTCATCATTCACCCCACTCATCCCACTCCCTCTCTCATGAATGCTGGGGTCAGTATTTTTGTTGTTTCTGGGCGCATTTCTAACCACTTTCTTTATTATTACCACTTTCTTTACAACTTTATTATTACTGCCACCCTCTCGTGGCATCTTCCCTGCTGGGGGGGTTTGCATATTAAGCACCGCAGCCCCTTTAAGAACCATTCTGCAGGCCTTTAGCAGCGTGCTGTCATTCATTAGGGGCGCGGCGCTCACACTGTTTGAGGAGGCAGAAACGGAGCCAGGAGCAGTCACTTCCACGGCTCCCTCCTGCCTTACTGCTGCTGAGTCTTGAGATGCCTACGCTGCCGGCGCCCGCGCTGCAGGTAAGTTCTTAGACACAGGGGACCCTGGCATGTCGGCACCCCCACTGCTCCCTGCCGCAGCTGCGGCCACCACTCCTTTCCCCACCGCATCTACAGCCGCCGCTCCTTTCCCTGCCGCAGCTGCGGCCGCCACTCCTTTCCCCACCACATCTACGGCCGCCGCTCCTTTCCCTGCGGCTGTGACAGCCACCGCCGCCGCTTCTGCTAGTCCCCGCCCCACGACCGATCCAGCTCTCATGTGGGCAGGGGGAGCCTGAGAAACCGGCCGCGCCAGGACCTCCGAAGCTGACCCGGAGCCGGGTCTACTCCCAGGGGCCCCCTGCCCGGCGGTACCGGCTCCCAGGGGCCCAGCACTCCCAAGCACCACTCCCTTGGACACAAAGACATCGGCCACAGGAACTCCGGTGGCTGGCCCCAGGCTAGGCTACTACTCCTAAGCATCCACCGGTGGCGGGGCCTCCAGCACCGACCCATTGCTGGATCCTTGTGCAGGGGGCCCCGACCTCGCCGCGGACCCCGCTAGGGGAGCGGGTCCCACCATTTTCTTTTTTGGGGGCAGCTCTGCTCAAGCTGCAGGCTCTGCCCCTTTCATTCTACCAGGTGCCTGGGTCCTCAAAAGGGATCCAGCAGTGGACTGGATCCGTGAGTGGGGGACCCAGACACCCTAGCGCATACCAGCGGAGATACGGCCCCGGCTGTCAGTATGCCGCCAGCAGTGCAGGAGGCAGCGGCAGTTACGCTCACCGTCCCCTGCACACCAGAGGGCACACCAGGTGCCAGGCCTGCTCCCCCTTTCACAGAGGACCCAGCCTGAGCATCACCACAGTTCTTGCCAACAGCCGGGCCGCCCTCTGCGTCATGCTCCATGTCCGACACCCGCTCCGTTAACACAAACAGAGGTGGAACTTTGCATGTCATGAGCTGCAGTTTCCCCGCTCCCTTGCTGTGGACCCACAAGAGAGCCCAAGCCGGGGTGGGTAGCAGGTGCCGCACAGCGGGACCGGGCGGCACCAGAGAGGGGGACATGCACAAATTTGTGCACAACCGATGTTTTCTTCTTTCCCTTGGCTTTTTTCCTAGCTTTTGATTTCCTCTTCATCCCCCTCCCGGTTGCCTTGTCCTCGCAGTTCTCATCCCCGAACATCAGCTGGTTAAAACGTACCGGGGACTCGATCTGCAGGATCTGCTGTAGGACAAGGCAGCCCCCCTCACTGCTACTGCGGCTGCCGTCATCCTCACCCCCACCCTCGCTCCAACTACCCTCTGAAGGGCCAGAATCTGACGGGAGAGCCACCTGCTCAGGCGACGCCTGAAGATCTCTTACCAGGCCTCCAAGCGATGGGTAGGGCGTGACCTCCTCCTCGCTTTCTTCTTCATCCACCTCTTCATCCTCCTCCACCACCTGGCCAGAGTTCCGTGACCCCTCCAGAGCCCCACCGGTCATGGCTCTGAACCAGTCGTCATTCTACAGCTTCTCATGGAAGGGTCCGCTGCCGGCCAGAATCTCACACCTCCAGCTTTCCAGATCTTGAATGGACTTCTTTATCTGCCTGACAGCGGCAGATAGCTCAGCCTTTTTATTGCTGGAGGCCCTGTCCGACCTCTCCTTAGCTACCCTCAACTCCCCCCAGAGGGATTTTAGTTGTCTTGAGGCTTCCTCGTACTCGCAGAGGTGCACATGGATGCGGGAGCCATAGCTGACAGTGGACTCCTTCGCCACCTTGGTGCCCCAGTCAAGGGGCACAGCAGCTGCACCTCTTCTCACACTCCACCTACATCCGGGGGGAAGAGCCGCCGCGGCCATGGCCACAGGGGTCCTGTGGTTCCTAGTGCTGGATCCTTGACCCAATCTGGTGGTGACCCTAGCCGGGCCCAACCCTGGAAGCCAGTCCCAAAATGAGCCTTCTTTCCTGGGAAGGGGGCAGGAAAAAGTCCTGGGTGCAAAATTTACCTCCCCTCTCAGGAACTCTTCCACACGCTGCACACACTCTGCACAGTACCAGACTCCCCCCCTTCCTCTTCCTGTTTGGAGCTGCAGCAGACAGAACTGGAATGGACCCTCTTTCTATGTGCACTGCAGTCTGCCACATACAATGCCTGCCTGCCTAGCACTGATATCTATTCAGCTGTATTAGTCCTCCGAAGGACTCTTAATTGAGATGGATATGTGAATATATGCTGGTATACCTACACTAACTAAGAAACAAGCAAGTCTCTCCCTAGTTCAGCAGCACCTCTCCCTACACTGCCTGATTCTGGAGTAGACTGTGAAAAAGCATGGCGGCGCCAGGTCTGTTATAGACCTGATGACGCTGTGCGGCCAGATAATCACTGTAATGCCACTACCAACATGGCTGCGGCATTACAGTGTGTGGCAGACCATCCCTGCATGTTCATTGGCGCTTATTTTTGTAAAAAAAATGTAGGTTGATATATGTGGTATTATTGAGATTTGCACTTTCAGTGCTTTTCCTTTTGTGCTTATTTCATATGCTCACTCTGGCCCATAAGGGGTTAATACCTACCTTTGTCCTATTGATCTGCCGTCACTTGCGCTCCCTCTGTTCCCTCTCCCTCCTCTGGGAGACTGCGAGTGCGCATGCCTGGGAGTCATGGTGACGAAACCCTACTCCTGGATGTGCGCGCACTTCCTGCCGCGGTGACGCAGCTGTACTTCCGGTTCGGAGGTGAGTGACAGGAAGCGACGTAGCACTGCAGAGTGTCCGGCATATGGCATTTTACAAAGCCACAAGGTATATAAAGAGGCTGCGGCCCGGGGCTCATCATATTCCCCCCTGATGAAGCTATAACTCAAAGAGAAAACGTATGTTGGGGTTTGTAATCGGGGAATTCCTCCACTGTGGGGTCTATGCATGGCGCTACACTATGCCTAAGTTGGGCATGGTATCCTTTAACCATACTTTGTATTTGTAACGTCATGCCTCATTTTTGCGATCATTCACTATTTGTCCCTTTGTGGTATGACGCTTCACAATCTTTGCGGTCTGTAGACAAACATGGTCATTTGTGATCATTACAATATGCAATTGATATGGACTGACATTATTCTGTTTACTATTAAGTACATTTTATTACAATATGCTATTTTTCCTGTAGAATCTATCACTGTATTGAACACATAACTTGTGGACTTATGGCTGTATGTAATTGATTGTACATTCGTGTGTGCTATGCATTGACCTCTTTTTGTATCCACCTTTCTGGATTCAGAAAGAAGCTGTGAAAATTATATATCATCACTTGTTTAAAATATATTAAATTGCACACCTTCTCTCCTCTTTTTCTCTTTTTCTTTGTGTTATCCATGGTTGGAGTTTCATGTGCCTGGTGGCCATGGGTCCCCTAGACATAATTTATGGATTGTATGGAAATCTTATATCTAACACCCCACCATTGCATACCCAAACATCCCAAAACTCCAGAACGCGATGCTCCACAAGAATGCAACAGTTTCCATGCATGCGTAGTAACTCCGCCTCCAGGGTCAGGGCGATGGCGGTGCTTGCGACCGGAGTAGCATAGCACCAGACCTGCTCCATTCCCAGGTGGCAGGACAGAACCGGGATTTGTAAAACAGAGGTCCTTAATATGTGTCCACTCCACAAACGTGATTTGCTGTACTGTGTTGGCCCAGGCTATGCAAAATGAGATACTGCACCAGGGCTCGTAGCTGCTGCCACAGTCTCTGTAACATGTGCAGAGTGTAATTCCACCGTGTTGGCACAACACATATCAACCCGTTAACCGGTAGGGCCAAAGACCTCTGTAGCGATGCAAGTTGATTACCCGCGGGGTTCAAATGGCGGAAGTGAGCACAAAGCAACCATGCTTTCTGCAGCAGCGTATCCAGGTCGGGATAGTGTCAGATTAATTGCTGGACCACAAAGTTGAGGACGTGAGCAATGCAAGGCACATGTATAAGGTTGCCCCGGTGTAGGGCCGCCACTAGGTTCGCACATTATCGCACACGGCCTTCCCTGGCTACAGGTTCTGTGGAGACAGCCATTGCTCAAACTCAACCTGGATAGCTGTCCACAACTCTTGAGCAGTTTGACGGCGAACTCCAAGGCATATTAATTTTAACACTGCCTGATTGTGGTGAGCCCTGGATGCTCAATACGGAGGTAGGGGGGATTCTCTCTACACTGTTGGAATGTGTGTCTCGTTAAGGCAGAGGTTGAGGGCGCAGGTGGAGGCCCTGAATGATGTGGAGGAGGCAGAAGCAGTGAAGAAAGTGTTTGATACAGAGGTTTGCCCCTCAAGCCTTCGGGATTCCAAGACTTGTAGAGTTGACCCTTCCCCGCCAGTCCCCACAGCCACCAGAGTCACCCAATGCCCAGTCAGCCATATGTAGCACCCCAGGCCATGCTTGCTCGTCCAGGTATCTGTGGTGAAATGCACCTTTGCACTTTTCACACTTACCACTGGGGCTTTGTAGATTTATACTGTTCTTTCAGGAAGAGATTTCAGCTAGACTCCCTGGAGGCAGGAATACAATGACAGTTAACACGTCTATGCACAGCTAATAACACAGGAGCCACCAATCACAATAGGCGATGCTTCCACTTCTCCCTTTACATTGACCTTTGTACAGGATTACAGGATTATTATATATACTAATATATACTTCAATACAAAAGATAGGGTCTAGGTCTGACAATTGTGACTATATACATGTGTTTTTACTAAAACAACAGAAAGTTAGAGTCTACAGAAGCCTCAGTATGTACATATTAAGGTTTCTAATTTTTAATACAGATTGTGGTATGTATAAAAAAAAACTCTCAAAACATTTTGCAAGAAACATTTAAAACAACAACCTGATTTAAATGTAATTTCAGATTACATATTTGGGATTTATTAGGCAGTAAAAGAAAGTTCTGAAAGTTGATGTGTTGTAAACAGGAAAAATGGGTAAGCAAATGTAGTAATGGCTGGACAACTGGGTTAGCGCATCACTAAAATGGCTGGTCTAATTGGGCGCTTACGGTTATATAATAATTATCACCTACTAATATTGGTCAAAAGAAGGAAAACTGTTAAACGATTGAAAGGGTTATGAATGGTAAGGCTCTTTGATGCACTTGCCGCCCATCCATTTTGATATCCATCTGAATGGATCTTTGCATTCATATGGATGTTACTTTGAAATGCACCACCTATCTAGATATTGTTGCAGTTCAAGTATACCCCTTAATAAGAGTAGTGGCAGTCATCTTTTTCAGCAGGAAAAAGAAAACTACCACAATTTTCAACATATTCAGATGTGGTTTGTGGATCATGATTAAAAGTTCAAGGTGTTAAGTTGCTCTACAAATTCCCTAGATCTTAACTCATGAGGAGAGATGAGGGAGCACTAAAATGTTTGGGTACTTGTTGCTCAGGTCGCACAAATCGTAATGCTTGGGTGCTCGACTCGAGCAAGGAGCCCAATGTAAGTCAATGGGAAACTCAAGCTTTTTTCGGGAAACCCTCCAAGGAGGTCTGGATGGGGCCTAAAAATTGCCCAAATTGATGGGAACAGTGCTCAAATGACACGGAAACAGCATGGGGAAGTGTGGCGCCCTGCTGTGCATTGGTGCCACAGATCCTAGAGGGATGCATGGACGGATTCCTCCACAAGTGGCCCTCACAGCATACACACACCTCCACCTTCCACCTCAGACCACCAGAGGGAGCCCAGATAGGGATATAAAAAGGGAAGGTGGTGCTAGCCAGTTCAGTCAGGTCTGAAGTCTGGAGTAAGTCTGAAGTCTGTAAGGAGTCCAATTACAGTCTACTACACCCAGAGAGGTTGTCAGCCCAGCCCAGACTCAGGAGCTCAGGTTAGTGAGCCTAAGGCGTGCCGACGCCATAAGAGCGGTGAAGAGTAGCGAGGCCTACTGCCAGTGTGAAGCCTAGTGAGGGCCCTGAGCGGCCGAAGGCAAGTGGAGTAAGCAAACTACATAGGGGGCAGAGGAGTTTAGCCAGCTCACCCCAAGACCATATACCGGACACCGGGTCCGTGTCTGCAAGGATCTCTAGGACCAGCAGAAACAACCAGTACCCCTGGCGAACTACATGTCCCAGGAACACCAGAAGCTGACCTGACCGTTATCCCAGGGTCAGGAATCACTGAGGCCCAAGAGACCAGGGAGTGTGATCTCCAACGGAAGGCCCTACCACCAGGTCAGACGGTGCAAGACAGAGACCAAGTTAGGCCTAGCTTCTGGCAGGTCATAAACTTATCAGGAAAAGGCAAGAAACAGGAGGCCCCACACCCGCTCACTGGGGAGAGTCCTGAAATGCACCCTTCACCCTACAGTGCCCTGGATCGTGCCTGAAACACCACCAGTAAAGGTACTGAAGTGAACTGAAGTGTGTGTGCCTATTCTTCTTCTGACCCAGCTGGGTCCCCTCTGTCCTGCATCCCTTCTCCTACACTGCCCTGAGGCCCCGCTCCACCTGTGGGGAGCCGCAACAACTAAGCTGCCGGACCACCGGCTGTTATGTTCTGCTACCAGAGCTAAGGAAAGAGAGGAGATCTGTCCCTACGATAGAACTCAGCTTAATCCCTACGATGTAACAGGGAACCTGATCCTGCGATCAGACCTGCTAAAGTCCTAAGCTAGTCTGTACGGAGACCTATAGATGTGGGGAAGGAATCCCTACAAGTACTAAGGACTGGGAGGAATATGGGACACCTCCTAACAGAAATAGTAGCAGACAGACGAACAAACAAAATATATAGAACATAGAGGTCAGTAGACCAAGCAAACTAACAGAGCAAGACACAGAGCACAGGCTAGCTAGAAAGTAGATATACAATGAAGTCCAGCAAAGCCAGAAGGGCGGAGCAGGATTAAATAGGCCAACAAGGTCATGTGACCAGCAAAGGAAAAAAAACCTAAGAGCAAGGTTCTAACAGTACCCCCCCTTCTAAGAGGATCCTCCGGATCCCCTAGGACCAGTCTTATCAGGAAATCTCCTGTGAAACGCTCTGATAAGTCTGGACGCGGAAACATCATCCGACCTCACCCAAGAGTTATCCTCGGGACCGAAACCTTTCCAGGCCACAAGATACTGTAAACTACCTCTATACCGTCTAGAGTTAAGGATGCGAGAAATTTCATATTCCCCGTCCTCCACCACCGGAGGAACAGAGGCAGAGGCGTCACAATCCGATACAACAGCTTTTTTCAACAGAGAGACATGAAATACCGGATTAATTCTCCAGGAGGTAGAAACCTCCAACCTAACAGCAGATTGGTTGACAACCTGAAGCACCTTAAAGGGCCCTACAAACTTGGGACCCAATTTCTTAGAAGGAATCCTCAACCGCAGATTCCTAGAGGACAACCAAACCATGTCACCAACAGTGAACAAAACCTCCTGTCGTTTCCTATCAAAGTAGTCTTTAGATTTTCTGTTGGCCTCCTGAAGATTACCACGCACATCCGTCCAAACTCTCTCCAAATCTCCGGAAAAATTCTCCTCCTCAGGCACGGCAGATCCCAACTTGGAGAACGACCCAAACGACGGATGTCTCCCAGAACAACAAAAAAAAGGCGAACAACCAGCAGAAGAAGATGTATGATTGTTCAGAGCAAATTCAGCAAGTGGCAGAAACTCAGACCACCCCTCTTGATTGTCTGCCACAAAACAATGCAAGAACTGCTCAACATCCTGGTTTTTCCTTTCTGTCTGGCCATTAGATTCAGGATGATATCCGGACGAGAACGACAAATGAACTCCCAACCTATCACAAAAGGCACGCCAAAAACGAGCCACGAACTGAGGACCCCTATCAGAAACAATGTCAGTAGGAACGCCATGAAGTCTGACAATTTCCTTGACAAAGGCCTTAGCGAGAGTTTTAGCGCAGGGCAGTTTGACGAAAGGAACCAAGTGACACATCTTGCTAAAACGGTCCACGACCACCCAGATGACAATAAAACCCTCAGAGGGGGGAAGGTCAGTTATAAAGTCCATAGCCAAATGTGTCCAAGGAGCACTGGGAACCTCCAAAGGACAAAGCAACCCCGCAGCAGGAGTATGTGAGGACTTAGATCTAGCACATATAGTACATTGACGCACCCACTTAATGACTTCCTTCTGCCATCCAGGCCACCAAAAACTGCGACCCACCAGTCTCTTGGTCTCAGAGATTCCGGGATGACCTGCCAACTGAGATTCGTGACACTCAACAAACAAATCTCTCCTAAAGGTCCCAGGCACAAACAACCTCCCATGAGGAGTGTTAGAAGGGGCATTCTCCTGTGCTTTAAGAATCTCATTTTCCAAAACGGAGTCCAAAGCAGCTATCACAACACCTTCTTGTAAAATGTTCTCCTCTTTCTCAGCACCGACTATGGGAGAAAAACTGCGAGACAAGGCATCCGCCTTAACATTCTTAGTACCAGGGATGTAAGTAACGGAGAAATTAAACCGCGAGAAAAACAGTGCCCACCTAGCCTGACGGGCATTCAGGCGCTTGGCAGCATCAAGATATATCAGATTTTTATGATCCGTAAGAACCTGAACGGGAAATTCCGCACCTTCCAAGAAGTGGCGCCAGTGTTCAAATGCGAGTTTAATAGCCAATAATTCCCGATTACCAATATCGTAATTCAGTTCAGTCTCCGAAAATTTTTTTGAAAAAAAGGCACAGGGATGTAATCCATCCCCGTTATCCTGAGACAATACTGCGCCAACCCCCACAGAGGAAGCATCAACCTCAACCAAAAACGGCCTAGTCACATCAGGCTGCATAAGGATGGGAGCAGAGGTGAACCTCTCCTTGAGATACACAAAAGCTTCAATGGCCTCAGAAGACCACTGAACCGCATCAGCACCTTTCCTGGTGAGATCAGTCAGAGGTTTGACAATACTAGAAAATTTTTTTATGAATTTTCTGTAGTAATTGGCGAAACCCAAAAACCTCTGTATCGATTTCAAACCAATAGGCCTAGGCCATTCCTGCACAGCCTGAACCTTACCGGATCCATCTCAAAACCTTTGCTGGAGATAATGTAGCCCAAAAAACTAATTCTCTGTACAGCGAACTCACATTTCTCCAGCTTAACAAAAAGCGAATTGTCCATTAATAACTGTAATACCTCACGCACGCTCCGCCAATGAGACTCCAGATCCGGCGAATAAATCAAAATGTCATCCAAATACACAACCACATTTTTGCCGATCAAAGGTCTAAGGATGTCATTAATCAGATTCTGAAAAAATGCAGGAGCATTAGTAAGACCAAAAGGCATAACCAGATTCTCAAAATGACCCACAGGAGTGTTAAAAGCAGTCTTCCATTCGTCACCCTCCTTCATGCGCAACAGATTGTATGCCCCCTTAAGGTCAATTTTAGAGAACCACTTGGCCCCCATTAACTGGTTAAACAGATCAGGAATCAATGGCAGTGGGTAAGGATTGCGTACAGTAATTTTGTTAATCTCACGAAAATCCAGACAAGGACGTAAACCGCCGTCCTTTTTATTTACAAAAAAAAATCCAACCGCCACAGGAGACTTAGAGGGCCTAATGTGACCGGCGGCCAAACTTGTCTGTATGTATTCCTCCAAAGCCTTCCTCTCAGGAATAGTAAGGTTAAATAAACGACTTTTAGGAAGAGTCGCTCCAGGGACAAATTCAATAGAACAATCATAGTCTCTATGGGGAGGCAAAACCTGCGATTCCTTCTCAGAAAAAACTCTCCAAAAATCCTGAATAGGAACAGGCAATTCTCCCCTATCCAAAGCTGCAATACGCCCGTTACAACACTTGTCATAACATTTATGGCTCCAGGATTTAATTTCACTGGTAGACCAATCCAGTACAGGATTGTGAAATTTTAACCAGGGCAATCCCAATATTACTGGAGAAGGCAAGTTATTCAACACTACCAAATCCAATTTCTCATGGTGAACACCATTAATAGTGAGAGGAAATTCACAGACCTTGAGAGTAATATTCTTCAAAGGGGAACCATCCACAGAAACCACAGCAATGGGGGATGATAAAGGTTCAGGTTCTAAATTGAGTTTTTCCACGAATCCCCCATCAATTACATTCAGAGTAGACCCGCAATCAACAAACACCCGAAATTCCATTAATTTTTTCTGAGCAATCGTGGAAGCAGCTAAAAATACACCCTTGGAATTTAAACAGACAATACGGGCATGACTGACCATTTTTTTTTTCTTTCTTCATACGAAGCTCACAGCCTTTAATCAAATGACCAGATTTTCCGCAATAGAAACACAAGCCTTCAGAAAATCGACGGTCTTTTTCTTGAGAGCGAGGTGCCACCGATCCAATCTCCATCGGTTCACCACTGTTAGTACACACATTGTCATAACCAGAAACTGACATAGCAGAGGATTTGCTCTCATTAACCCTAGCACGCAGTCTCCTATCCACCCGTATAGCTAATTGCATAGCCTGTTGCAAATCTTCAGGTGTAGGATAAGCAATTAGCAGGTCTTTAACCCTTTCACTGAGCCCAGCAAGAAATAGACTTTTCAGAGCAGAATCGTTCCACCCTGTTTGAGTAGACCAACGACGGAAATGAGTACAATATTTTTCCACATTACCTGATCCCTGTTTTAGACGTCTCAACTCAGTCTCAGCTGATGCGACACGGTCAGGATCATCATATAATAGTCCCAAAGCAGAAAAAAAACTATCCACTGATCTGAAGCATGTATCACTAGGTTGCAAAGAAAAGGCCCACTCCTGAGGCTCTTTGCCCAAAAGTGACATTATGAACCCTACACACTGGGATTCATCCCCAGAGGACTTAGGTCTCAAACGAAAATACAATAAGCAAGCATTTTTGAATGAAAAAAATTCTCGGTGTTCACCAAAAAATAAATCCGGCAAACATACCTTAGGCTCCAAGAAATGTGCTCCAGGACAGTTACTCACGTGCTGACGGAGCTCGGCCACCTCCAGAGAGAGTCCCTGCAGGCGATGAACCAAATCCTGAACCGACACCATGATGGAACAGAAAAATCTTTCCTTAGAGAATTTGCTGGCTGGACTTACTGTTATGTTCTGCTACCAGAGCTAAGGAAAGAGAGGAGATCTGTCCCTACGATAGAACTCAGCTTAATCCCTACGATGTAACAGGGAACCTGATCCTGCGATCAGACCTGCTAAAGTCCTAAGCTAGTCTGTACGGAGACCTATAGATGTGGGGAAGGAATCCCTACAAGTACTAAGGACTGGGAGGAATATGGGACACCTCCTAACAGAAATAGTAGCAGACAGACGAACAAACAAAATATATAGAACATAGAGGTCAGTAGACCAAGCAAACTAACAGAGAAAGACACAGAGCACAGGCTAGCTAGAAAGTAGATATACAATGAAGTCCAGCAAAGCCAGAAGGGCGGAGCAGGATTAAATAGGCCAACAAGGTCATGTGACCAGCAAAGGAAAAAAAACCTAAGAGCAAGGTTCTAACACCGGCCTCAGAGGACTGTAGCAGCGCTGGTGATCCTCACCAGATACAACGGGTGACGTCACGAATTTTCCCTATCTCATACACCTTTCCCCCATTATTCCTTGCTTTTAAGAGTGACCCCAGGGTACGGCCCCGGGAGTCGGCCACCGCGGCATCCCCCAAAACCAACAAGGCCCGGGGGCCGAGTCGTCCCCATCCCCTGGGCGCCATTGTTGGGCCGCCGAGCGGGAAGAAGGGCGTAACCGCGGGAAACTGAGAGGCGTACCTGCTGAAGCGCGCGAAGCCCCGGACACGCCCCACGCCTCGACGTCAAACCAGGAAGCGCCAGGTCCTGGAAGGAGCGCCGGTGAACGCTCTGATGTAGGACGCAAGCGACGCAAGGTCCTGAAGAAGACCATCACCTGCGGAGCTCCGGCCTACCGGAAGAAAAGAAGGTAGGCCACGGTTCGCTAGGGGGGCGCCAGAATGTCCGAAGAGCAGCACAACGCCGGAGTACTGGTTAACCGCCCTGATGTTCAGCCCGCGCTCGGCACTGAGCAGGCCGAAGCAGCCACTCCACCACCAGGGCTTGTAACCCCTGTCATACCCATGGCTCTACCGTACATCCCTGGAGCAAAGTGGCTCCCCCAGTACAGCGGCAAGCCAGATACCCTGTCTGGATTTAAAAGGAAAATATGCGGTATACTGGACATGTACTCTATGACAGGCAAGCAAAGAGCTGCTGTTGTGTTGGGACAATTGACTGGTGCTGCGGAGTGAGAAGTAGAAACCTGGTCAGTCGCAGACCAGGAGTCAGTATCCGCAATCTTTAAAAAGTTACAGACTGTCTTTGAGAATCGTACTGAGACAGACCTCCGGATGAGGTTCTACAACTGCTCTCAGCAACCGGAGGACAGTGTCCGGGACTATGCCTGGCGTTTACAAGGGGCCCTGCGAGCTCTAAAACAGGTTAGTCCAACCAGCATCGATAATGAAAATAAAATGCTGAAGGAACAGTTTATCCGGGGACTGAGGTCCCAAGAGGAGAGCAGGACTGTGCTTTGGTGGTCCCTGGATCATCCATATGCCACCTTTGACACACTTAAGGACATGGTTATAAAAGGACTGCAGCCCCTGGAAACAACTGCTATCCAATGTTACCAGGGTGGGGCCACCCCAGTACCTGCAGCGTCCACCTTTTCCCCGGTGGCTGCTGAAGCCAAGGTTCCAGCAACGCCCCCTAGTGAGCTGGACAGCCTGCGCTCTGAAGTGCGTCAGTTGAGCAAAACCCTGACCACTGTACTGAGTGCCCTGCAGCTGCGGACAGAGCCCAAGGCGGAAGGAAGGATCCTGCTAGCCGACAGCCCTGAGGATGTCCCCTGGATGAGAAGGAGGAGGACAACGCCACCCCATGGGAGGACCAGCGACCAACACCGCCCGCCAAAAGACCCTGTCTGGCACTGCTGCCACAAGACAGGTCACGCTGTCCGGAGCTGTCCTTTAAACGAGCAAACCCTGGGGCCGAGAGCCGACACCCAGGAGTAGACCCCTCAGGCCCATCAACTGATACCGCAGGTTCGTGGGAGGAACACCTCTTCTGTCCATAATGCTGGACGGCTTCGCGACACCTGCTCTGTTGGACACAGGATCTCAGGTAACCATCGTGCCTGATGTCCCCTACAAAAGGTTCTGGTCCATAGACGAACTTCACCCACCAGATCCAAATCTTTCCGTGTATGCCTCAAATGGCCTAGTCGGGGTTAAGGATCTGGCAGTGAAGGTGGGAAGAGTGGAACTGAAGGACCAGGGACTAATTGTAGTAGAGACTAATCCTGATGACACAGACTTGTATATGGTACTTGGCATGAATATTGTTAGTAACTGTTTGGGAGAAGTGTTGTTCTTGCTCCAACAAATAGCTGACACTGCCAGACCCGGGCAGAGAAGGGCGCTGCAGAAAGAGATCCAAGCCCTTATGTACCAGCAACAGGTAAAGCTAACAGGCGGTGAAATTGGTAATGTACGGGTGACAGACCCGGTACCCATTGTGATTTCCCCGATGAGTGAAATACTGATTTGGTGTAGAGCAGCAATAGGTCTCAAAGGACGGAGCTACCAGGCGGTAGTAGAGCCCCTTAGCTCGGAACATAGACCTACACTCTTAACTGCCAGAGGGGTAGTGGATGTACGCAATGGGAGGGTGCCCGTACGCCTCCTAAACTATGGGGAGGATGAGGTTAGATTACCACGCTACGCCACTGTTGCCAAACTGTACACAGTAAATAACAACTCCATACACACGGCGGAGTCCTTAGCCTCACCAGACGAAGTGGAGGATAATGACCTGGCAACCCAGGTGGAGGATTGGTGTCAACAGCTCCATGTTGGGACAGACACCACTCCTGCCCATCAGAAGCAGGGTGTACACCGGGTGGTTCAGGAATACGCGCAGGTATTCAGTAAGCACCCACTTGACTTTGGGAGGATTAAGGGGGTTCAACACCATATCCCCACAGGTGACCATCCACCCATCAAAGAACGTTACAGGCCTATACCACCAGCACACTACCAGAAGGCGAAGGAGATGTTGCACGACATGAAGAAGGCAGGGGTAGTAAGGGATAGTTGTAGTCTCTGGGCAGCTCCCCTGGTTCTAGTCAGGAAAAAGGACGGAAGCATGAGAATGTGTGTAGGTTACAGACAAGTAAATCGCATTACACATAAAGATGCATACCCTTCACCACGTATAGAGGAATCCCTGGCTGCCTTAAAGTCTGCAAATTCTCCACCTTTGACCTCACTAGTGGTTACTGGCAAGTAGCTGTTGCTGAGGAGGATCGGGAGAAGACAGCCTTCACCAACCCGATGGGACTCTGCGAGTTCAATAGTATGCTGTTTGGACTCTGCAACACCCCCAGAACATTCCAGAGATTGATGGAGTGCTGCCTGGGACACCGCAACTTCGAGACTGTACTACTATACCTGGACGATGTGGACAGAAGGCAGGCTGTCACCCCAAAAACAGCGGGGAAAATTTGCTGGTGCGTGCTTTGTAGATGGCAGTAGGAAATGTTTGGATTACTGCTTTGTGTAGGGCACTAAATGCCTTTTTAAGTGGAGTAGTGTGGACAGAAGGCAGACTGTCACCCAAAAATAGCGGAGAAAATGGGCTGGTGCACGCTTTGTAGCAGGAAGTAGGAGACGTTTGGGCTACTGCTTTGCGTAGTATACTAAATGCCTTTTTAAGTGGACTAATGTGGACAGAAGGCAGTCTGTCACCCCAAAAACAGCGGGGAAAATGGGCTGGTGCATGCTTGGTAGCAGGCAGTAGGAAGTGTTTGGATTACTGCTTTGTGTAGGGCACTAAATGCCTTTTTAAGTGGAGTAGTGTGGACAGAAGGCAGGCTGTCACCCAAAAACAGCGGTGAAAATGGTCTGGTGCGTGCTTTGTAGCAGGCAGTGGGAAATGTTTGGACTACTGCTTTGTGTTGGGCACTAACCGCCTTTTTAATTGGACTGATGTGGACAGCAGAAGCAAGGCTCTGACCCCTAAAACAGCGGGAAAAATAGAATAAAAAAAAAAAAGTAGCACAAAACGCTACTACTCTGTGTGCTGGAAAAATATTGCTTTGCCTCTGACAAGAGCTGTTTTAAGATGGACACTGGAAGAACACTTTAACCTCTCCCTACCTAATACACAATCTCTCCCTCCCTGTACTATGATTTTGTTGTGTGTCTTCAGCTCTGAAAAGAGCTATTTTTTGGTAGTATTATGGAGTTAGTGAGCGGCTCCTTTAAACTGTCCCTGTTCTAGTATCTCTTCCTCCCTACTCTACACTGAACTAGTATACACTGCAGGTAGCCCTTAACCCCTTTGCAACCCATGCCGTATTAGTACGCACATTTGCGTACCCCCCCGTACAGTGAGGGCTGCTGCGCTGAGCCCTCACTGAAACGAGCACAAGTCAGCTGATTCTTACAGCTGACATGTGCCCGCAACAGCCGCGGGTGGAATCGCGATCCACCCGCGGCTGTTAACATGTTAAATGCCGCTGTCAATCTCCGACAGCGGCATTTAACGCGCGCTTCCGGGTAGCGCGTCATAAGCCCCGCCCATCGGCGACCCCGTCACGTGATCGCGGGTCACCGATGGGTGGGCATGACAACCCAGGGTCTGCAGCAGACGCCCGTGGTTGTCATGATCTGGTCGCTATGAGCGCTACCTAGTGGTCGGCGCTCATAGCACAGGACCATTTATGCTGCATGCAGGTGATCTGCTCGTCCCCTGTATGTAGCAGAGCCGATCGGATAGTTGCTGCTTCTAGTCTCCTATGGAGACTATTGAAGCAAGCAACAAGTGAAAAAAAAACGTTTTTAAAAATATTAAAAAAATATAAAAGTTTAAATCACCCCCCTTTCGCCCCATTCAAAATAAAATATATCTAAAAAAAAACCTACATAGACATACTTGGTATCGCCGCGTTCAGAATCGCCCAATCTATCAGTAAACGGCGTAACGAGAAAAAAATTCTAAACGCCAGAATTATGTTTTTTGGTCGCCGCAAAATTGCAATAAAATGCAATAACGGGCGATCAAAACATTGGATCTACCCCAAAATGTTATCAATAAAAACGTCAGCCCGGCGCGCAAAAAATAAGCCCTCACCCAGCCCCAGATCCTGAAAAATGGAGACGCTACAGGTCTCGGAAAATGGTGCTATTTTTTTTTTTTTGTACCAAATTTTGGAATTTTTTTTCACCACTTAAATATAAAAGAACCTATACATGTTTGGTGTCTACGAACTCGTAATGACCGGAAGAATAAGAATGGCAGGTCAGTTTTAGCATTCAGTGAACGTGGTAACAAAAATAAATAAAACACAACTGTGGTATTGCACTTTTTTTGCAATTTTACCGCACTTGGAATTTTTTTCATGTTTTCCCGTACACGATATGGTAAAACTAGTAATGGCGATGAAAAGTACAACTCGTCCCGCAAAAAATAAGCCCTCACAAGGCCATATTGACCAAAAAATAAAAACGCTATGGCTCTGGGAACAAGGGGAGCAAAAAACGAAAAAGCAAAAACGGAAAAAGCTATGGTCCTTAAGGGGTTAAAAGGGCTTTTGTTTTATCAAGAGGCCCAAACACTCTCCCTAGCAGCTCAGCGATCTCTCCCTATGCTTGTAGAATGCAGGATCCATATGCAATGTGCACAAAATGGTGGCGGCAGGGCTTAAATAGACCCTATGACTCCGGGCGGCCAGCTAATCACAGTAGTGCCACAACCAAGATGTCTGCGGCATTACTGTGATTGGATAAGAAGCCCAGCATGTTTAGTGGCTGCAAAGGAGGTGCCAAAACTGCAGGGCGGGACATCCGAATATAGCAAGGCGAGTACACAAATACTCCCAATGTAATGAATAACAAATACACCCGCTCATCACTAAGTATTACACCACTTTAACGGACTCACAATAAAACAAACAAAAACTAAGCCAAAATGGATTTTCCTGGAAAAAAACATTAAAGGACATTCTTTCCAAAGTAATGACTTGTATATAAGGCAAAAAAAAAGCTCCTCCACACCTTAGGCTATGTTCACACATAGCGCTTTTGCACTTTTGCATTGCTTTCAACAGTGAAAAATACATTCATCAGTAAATGTAATTTTAACATGAGCGTGAGACATGAACAGACACATCCTATTTCATTTGTGAAGAAGGGACTCTGAAAGTCACAAAGCCCGATTTTACAGGGCCAGCAGTCGGCCCTCAGTATTGTTAGAGGGCCATCATTCGCCAACGCTTTCTTGTTCCCATTATTAAGGAGCGGGTCTCCTATACTGTTATCGCGTATGCTTTGACTGCAAGGGCTGTCAAAAATTTAGATGCACCCCAATACTCCTTAGGCATCTAAAAAATCATAAACACCCTTAAAAAAATTATGTGGGTGTGGCATCACAGTCACCCTGGTGATATGATGGTGGAGGATGAGGAGAAGGAGGTTGACAACAGAAAATAGACAAAATCGAGAAGCATATACCCATGTTTGGGTGTGAAGAGGTGCATGGGAATAGACTCCCCAAAAAAAGCCACTGGATTTGACTTTATGTTCTGCTGCTACCATCCGCTGGTGTTGAGAAGTCTGGCCCAATCCAGCCCTTTTTCATTTTTATAAGAGTCAGCCTGTCAGGATTTTCAGTTGACAGGCGGATGTGCCTATCAGTTATAATTCCCCCGGCCGCAGTAAAATCCCGCTCTGACAAAACTCTAATGGCAGGGCAGGCCTGGATCTCCAAGGCGTAGAAAGCCAGTTAATGCCACGTGTCCAGCTTGGATACCCAATAGTTATAAGGCACAGATGAATTATGGAGGACGTTGGTATGGTCGGAAAGGTACTCCTTCAGCTTCTTCCAAATTTTTTGTTCCTTGAGAGAGTACACCGCGCATCAGGGTCTGTGCAAAGGGAGGGTCTGAGAAAACTGTCCCAGAACTTTGACAGTGTTCCCCTGCCTCTGCTGGATTGGATTTGTGTCTCTCTCGCCTGTACTCCTTGGTTGTCCAACGAACTGTGACCTCTGCCGCCAGCGTTTTCAGATGGGAATTTTTGTTAATAATTCTGCAACAAGGGCCTTCTGGTACTGCCCGATTTTATAAGGCCTGTCTGCCGCGGGAATAAGAGATAGAAAATTCTTATTGTAGCGTGGGTCTAGAAGTGTTACTAACCAGTAATGACTGTCACCCAAAATTTGGAGAACACAGGAAAGGCAGTATAACATAAACTCAACCATGTGTGCCAGACTGCTAACAGGCAAGACTTCGGTGTCCTCACCAAGAGAACAACTGACCATGCTCTCCTCCTCATCCTCCTCCTCCCTGTCCTCAGCCTATCCACGCTGAACAGACGATATGACAGTTGTGCAGGTAGTACCGTCTATAGCGCAGGAAACTAGCTCCTGTTCTTCCTCTTCCTCCTCTTCCTCATTTTCACACAATCCATGTTGGGTTGAGATGAGGCTGGGCTGTGTATAATCACCCTGTATGGTTTCTTGTGCCATCTCTTCGTGCTCCGCCTGCAATGCATCCTCTTTAATTGATAGCCGCGAGCGTTTCAGAAGACAGAGAAGCGGTATGGCGATGCTATTTATGGCATCATCGCCTCTCACCATCTTGGTGGAGTCCTCAAAGTTTTGGAGGATGGTACATATGTCTGACATCTACAGTACACACCAAAAGTTTGGACACGCCTCATTTAAAGATTTTTCTCTATTTTCATGACTATGAAAATTGTACATTCACACTGAAGGCATCAAAACTATGAATTAACACATGTGGAATTATATACTTAACAAAAAAGTGTGAAACAACTGAAAATATGTCTTATATTCTAGGTTCTTCAAAGTAGCCACCTTTTGCTTTGATGACTGCTTTGCACACTCTTGGCATTCTCTTCATGAGCTTAAAGAGGTAGTCACCGGAAATGGTTTTCACTTCACAGGTGTGCCCTGTCAGGTTTAATAAGTGGGATTTCTTGCCTTATAAATGGGGTTGGGACAATCAGTTGTGTTGTGCAGAAGCCTGGTGGATACACAGCTGATAGTCCTACTGAATAGACTTAGAATTTGTATTATGACAAGAAAAAAGCAGGTAAGTAAAGAGAAACGAGTGGCCATCATTACTTTAAGAAATTAAGGTCAGTCAGTGCGAAAAATTGGGCAAACTTTGAAAATGTCCCCAAGTGCAGTTGCAAAAGCCATCAAGCGCTACAAAGAAACTGGCTCACATGAGAACCGCCCCAGAAAAGGAAGACCAAGAGTCACCTCTGCTTCTGAGGATAAGTTTATCTGAGTCACCAGCCTCAGAAATCACAGGTTAACAGCAGCTCAGATTAGAGACCAGGTCAATGCCACACAGAGTTCTAGCAGACACATCTCTACAACAACTGTTAAGAGAAGACTAGAGATGAGCATTGTTCTACTCGAACTGTTCGCCAATCTCAAATTCGAGCTGTTTTGGGCGGTGTTCGAGCCGTTCGGCGAACACGAACGATTTGAGAAAAATTCGGCTGTTCGAGGTTATGTTCGATAACTGTTCGTGCACCAAAATCATAACTGGATTTTTTCTCAGTAATGATGAAAATTAATGTTAATACGCAGTTTGAGTGTACAGCGGGGTGGGGGGAGGGGCAGGGGATGGATCTCTGCAGGAATAATGAAGATCTCCATTTTTTTTTCTCTTTCCCGCATTTACAGTGGGGAGGTGCAATCTGTCAGCCTATCAGCAGCGCACACACGGAGCGAAGTGCTTTTTTCACACAAGCAAGGGCATGTGTCATTGGCAGTGTATGTCACATGTCCTTGCACTATAAGACCAAGCCATTTTCCCCGTCGCCACCATTTTCTCACTGCTGCAGCTGCGTGTCAGACGGCACCGCTGTTGCTGTGTGCGCTATACCTTGTTAATTTCAAGCCAATTTTCGCACAAATCTACAGATAGCTTGGGAGTAGGGAATAGTTGTGATTGCAGTCCTTTTAAGGACTAGGTTACAGCATTTCCTACGACTTTTATCAGGCAGGTCTGTGCTCTTAAATAGATAGATTGTGGGAGTAAAGACTAATTGTAATTGCAGTCCTTTTCAGGACTAGGTTACATCAGTTCCTATCAGTTTTTGCCAGGCAGGTCTGTGCCAGTGCTGTGCAAGTTTTTTTCACAGCATTTGGCTGAATCTAGCAAAGCTAATCCTTTTTGGCCTATTGCAGAGTGTGTTAGTCATTGGAGTAGCCTATCTGTGTTGCAAGATATACCACCTGTGTATAGAATACCAATTTTTTTACTGCACCTAGTGAAGTAAAATCTTTTGGGCATAGCATCATTCTATTAGTCCATCTATACTGACCTCCATCAGGTTGCAAATTGAATATAATTTTTTTCTGCATCTAGCTCTGAAAAAATATTTGGGCTTCTAGCAGTGTGTGGGACTTGTTCTATTAGTCCATCTATACTGACCTCCATCAGGTTGCAAACTGAATATAATTTTTTTCTGCATCTAGCTCTGAAAAAATATTTGGCCTTCTAGCAGTGTGTGGGACTTTCTCTATTAGTCCATCGATACTGACCTCCATCAGGTTGCAAACTGAATATAATTTTTTTCTGCATCTAGCTCTGAAAAAATATTTGGCCTTCTAGCAGTGTGTGGGACTTGGTCTATTAGTCCATCTATACTGACCTCCATCAGGTTGCAAATTAAAAATAATTTTTATCTGCATCCAGCTCTGAAAAAATATTTGGCCTTCTAGCAGTGTGTGGGACTTTCTCTATTAGTCCATCTATACTGACCTCCATCAGGTTGCAAATTAAAAATAATTTTTTGTCTGCATCTAGCTCTGAAAAAATATTTGGCCTTCTAGCAGTGTGTGGGACTTTCTCTATTAGTCCATCTATACTGACCTCCATCAGGTTGCAAACTGAATATATTTTTTTTCTGCATCTACCTCTGAAAAAATATTGGGCTTCTAGCTGTGTGTGGGACTTGTTCTATTAATCCATCTATACAGACCTCCATCAGGTTGCAAACTGAATATAATTTTTTTCTGGATCTACCTCTGAAAAAATATTTGGGCTTCTAGCTGTGTGTGGGACTTGTTCTATTAGTCCATCTATACTGACCTCCATCAGGTTGCAAACTGAATATAATTTTTTTCTGCATCTAGCTCTGAAAAAATATTTGGGCTTCTAGCTGTGTGTGGGACTTTCTCTATTAGTCCATCTATACTGACCTCCATCAGGTTGCAAATTAAAAATAATTTTTTGTCTGCATCTAGCTCTGAAAAAATATTTGGCCTTCTAGCAGTGTGTGGGACTTTCTCTATTAGTCCATCTATACTGACCTCCATCAGGTTGCAAACTGAATATATTTTTTTTCTGCATCTACCTCTGAAAAAATATTTGGCCTTCTAGCAGTGTGTGGGACTTTCTCTATTAGTCCATCTATACTGACCTCCATCAGGTTGCAAACTGAATATATTTTTTTTCTGCATCTACCTCTGAAAAAATATTGGGCTTCTAGCTGTGTGTGTGACTTGTTCTATTAATCCATCTATACAGACCTCCATCAGGTTGCAAACTGAATATAATTTTTTTCTGCATCTAACTCTGAAAAAATATTTGGGCTTCTAGCTGTGTGTGGGACTTGTTCTATTAGTCCATCTATACTGACCTCCATCAGGTTGCAAACTGAAAATAATTTTTTGTCTGCATCTAGCTCTGAAAAAATATTTGGCCTTCTAGCAGTGTGTGGGACTTTCTCTATTAGTCCATCTATACTGACCTCCATCAGGTTGCAAACTGAATATAATTTTTTTCTGCATCTACCTCTGAAAAAATATTTGGCCTTCTAGCAGTGTGTGGGACTTTCTCTATTAGTCCATCTATACTGACCTCCATCAGGTTGCAAACTGAATATATATTTTTTCTGCATCTACCTCTGAAAAAATATTTGGGCTTCTAGCTGTGTGTGGGACTTTCTCTATTAGTCCATCTATACTGACCTCCATCAGGTTGCAAATTGAATATAATTTTTTTCTGCATCTAACCCAGCCAATAGTTTTGGCCTAATACCACAGTTTGGCCACTCAGCTCTGCTCGGTTCCCATCCATTGTTTTTTTGTGCAAACAACTCCAGAGTTGTGAATTAGTTAACCACCAAAATGAGTGGAAAAAGGCCTGCTGCTGGTGGAAAGGGGAATAGGCATGTTGGGAAGGGGAAAAAAGGTTGTGTCCGCGGGGTAGGTGTTAAAGCAACAGTAACATCTGCAGAAGAAAGACCATCTTCCAGCCAAACTAAAATGTCTACTTCTTTTACCGGACAATGTGATAAGATCCCTTTCTTACGGCCACGCCAATCGCTACAAATTCCAGATGAGGCACAAAAACAGCAGGTGCTTCAACGGATATCAAGTGCTCCTTTAAGTGGGCTCTCCTCCACATCAACTTCAACATCACAAATACTCCAGTCCTCAAAGGTGTCACCCCAATCGCACTTGCTTCCTCACAGCTCCCAAATCTCCAGCTGCCCGTCTGAGTATGAGGTAGAACAGATGGTTGAGTCTGCAGAGCTGTTTACTCATACTATAGCCTGGGAATCAGAGGTCGACTCCAGCGCTTCTGTGAATCCAGACGAGGAAATGATCTGCACTGATGCCCAGAATCTTTATGAATCGGATCCAGGACCAGACGCAGAAGGTTCTGACCATAATGTAGACCCTCATTCCCAAACTGTAACTCCTGTTGGTGGAGACAATGAGGAAGACGATGATGAGACTCAAATACCTGATTGGAGCGACAACTTTAGTTTTTTGTCAGGGCAGGAACAGGTTGGCTCTGAGGACGACGGGTGTGATAACGCACAGGGTGATGATGATGAGGTTGGAGATCCCACTTACTGTCAACCCACAGTCAGCCAAGAGATGAGGTCAGCAGAGGAGGTGGAGGAAGATGCTAGTGACGACGAGGTCAGGTTGCGCCTTCCTGGACAGAGACGTAGTACTGGAAGCACGTCAACAACTGCATCCTCAAACACAACTCTGCCTCTCACCACAAGTCGTGGTGGCTCTTCAGGTCGCATGGGTGCTAAGCCTTGCATAGCCTGGGCATTTTTTCAGATTGATAAAGATGACCCAACTTGTGTTATCTGTAACATTTGTCAGCAAAAGCTAAGTAGAGGCCAAAAAATACATAGTTTGAGTACTTCATGCATGAACCGGCACATGGAAATGAAGCATAAGTTGCAGTGGGAAGCTCAGTGTGCTACAATGCGGCCTAGCCGGCCGGGCCAACCACCATCTGCCATATCTTGTGCATCCGCGGCCTCTTCATCCTCTGTGACTGGGGGGACAGCAGTCACACCTGTTTTGGGGCGCAGACCTGCCACCTCTTTACCCGCAACAGCCAGCGTGATTGGCAGGTCATCATTTTCTTTGGAGGTGGTAACACCAGCTGGTGTTGAGCGCTGTCCGACATCGATAGCACCACCTTTGGATCAAGGCAACCAACATGTCCGCCTGCATCTTCCTCACAGACCGGCAGTTTGCCGGGGACACCCTTATCAACCCCGTCTAAGCACAATAGCCAGCCCTCGGTCCCTCAGATGTGGATAAGTAAAAGACCATTTCCTCCTAGCCATGAGAAAGCTAAGAGGTTGAATTTCACCATCTGCAAGCTCTTGGCTACAGAAATGCTGCCTTTCCGCCTGGTGGATACAGAGGATTTTCGAGACCTTATGTCCGTCGCAGTGCCCCAGTACCAGATGCCCAGTCGGCACTACTTCTCAAAGAAAGGTGTGCCTGCGCTCCACCAGCATGTCACACACAACATCACCGCTTCTTTGAGAAACTCTGTGTGTGACAGGGTGCATTTCACCACAGACACTTGGACGAGTAGGCATGGACAGGGGCGTTACATGTCGCTGACTGGGCACTGGGTAACTATGGTGACAGCAGGACAAGGGGCTGCTGTCCAAGTCTTGCCGTCCCCACGAGTTGTGCGTCAATCCTCTTTATGTCAAAGTTCCTCCACTGCTTCTGCCTCCTCAACCTCCTCTCGGTCTTCCACCTGCACCCAAAGCCTGTCTGGTCATGCCACAAGCTTTCTAACTGCGCAGAAGGGATCCTGCACACCTCCTTACTATGCTGGCAGTAGGGCTCAACGTCATCTGGCGGTTTTTACTTTGAAATGTCTGGGAAATGTGAGTCACACAGCTGAGGAGTTGTGGTCAGCTCTGGAGAACCAATTTCATGAATGGTTGTATCCACTGGACCTGAAACCAGGGAAGGCCGTGTGCGACAATGCTGCAAACCTGGGTGCGGCCCTTCGCCGGGGCAATGTCACACACGTGCCTTGTATGGCTCACGTGTTGAACCTGGTTGTCCAGCAATTTTTAGCCCACTATCCCAGACTAGATGGCCTTCTGCAGAGGGCACGGTCGATGTGTGCTCACTTCCGCCGTTCGCATCCCGCAGCTCAGCGACTTACATCTCTACAGAAGTCGTTGGGCCTGCCACTTCACCGGCTAAAATGCGATGTGCCTACCCGGTGGAATTCAACTCTGCACATGTTGCAGCGACTGTGGCAGCACCGACAAGCCCTGGTGCAATACGTTCTGACGTATAGCCTGGGCCAACGAGATCCGGAGGTGGGGCAAATCACGCTGGAGGAGTGGTCTCAGATCAGGGACCTATGCACCCTTCTGCACAGTTTTGAAATGGCGACGAAGATGTTTAGTGCTGACGATGCCATTATCAGCATGACTATTCCAGTGATTTACATGCTGGAGCACATGTTAAACAGAATTCGGAGTCAGGAGGAAGTAGAGGAGGAGGAGTTGTATGCGGAAGGGCTAACATCTGCAAGGTCCAGACGGTCGGCAGCACCAAGGCGGCAGGCATGTGAGGGTGGGGGACATGGTTTTACCAGGGTGCATGGTAGCAGCCAAACTAGTGAGGAAGGTGCAGGAGCCCAGGAAGAAGTGGAGGACGAACTGATGGAAGACTCATCAGATGAGGGAGACCTTGATCACATTTCTGTTGTGCGAGGTTGGGGGGAGAGGACAGAGGAAGGAAGCATGATTGTTACCTCGCCACCAACACAACAGGGACTTGGTGCTCCTGGATGCGCAACACACATGAGTGCCTTCTTGCTGCACTACCTGCAACATGACCCTCGAATTGTGAGAATTAGAAATAATCCTGACTACTGGGTTGCCACACTGTTAGATCCCCGGTACAAAAGTAAATTTGCAGAAATTATTCCTGCCATAGAAAGGGATGCACGAATGCAGGAGTATCAGCAGAGACTGTTGCAGAATCTTACATGTGCTTTTGCACAAAACACCAGTGGTGCACGTAGTGAATCTCACAGTTCCAACTTGCCAACCGTGGGACCGTCAAGTGTTCAGCACTCAAACCGTAACAGAACCACAGTATCTGCTGGTAACATCAATTTTGCGGAATCATTTCACCACTTTTTTAGCCCATCCTTTGCAAGGCCACAGGAGACAAGAAGTCTGACACATAGTCAACGCCTAGAGACGATGGTACAGGAGTATCTCCAAGTAAACATTGAAGCCATGACTGTGTCACTGGACCCTTGCTCTTTTTGGGCTTCCAATCTGGATAAATGGCCGGAGCTAGCCACTTACGCCTTGGAGATCTTGTCATGCCCCGCAGCCAGCGTTCTGTCTGAACGTGTATTCAGTGCTGCTGGTGGTGTGCTGACAGATAAGCGCACGCG